>NC_067469.1:4392500-5017500 GCF_025434085.1 Hippocampus zosterae
TTCTCCGCATCACTATCCTCGCTGGATGAACACACGCTCACGCACACGCTCTTCTTGACGGCCACGCTTCTGTCTTTGTCCACCTGAGAAGGCTCAGAGAGGCACCGTTGAACTTTTGCGGCTGCTGTTCTGACAAATTTGTACTTGGGGGCAGGCTTCTTGTCCGCCTTTGTCTGGCTCGGAGTTGCCTCACCTGACATTTTGAGACCGGCGTTGTCTTTATGAGAGCCTGCTACGGGTTTTAAAAATGGCGCAAGGAGGTTTAGTTTTTGGGAGACGTCCTCATTTGCTGCTTGCACCGGCGGGGTGGCCGTGAAGGATGACGCGTCCCAGTCGATGTCGCTAAGATGAAGGGCGTCGATAGCGGCCGGTGAGGAATCCGCCTGAGAGAGAGGGGTACTGGGACACTTTTGGGTGAGTTGCTGACGCGGTTTATGGCTGACGGGTGTGTCCAAAAGCACCACTTCCTGTAAGTTTGAAAGAACGGCCGGCCGTGTTTGGGCGTTGGCTTTTTCCGAAGAGGAGCTCTCGAGGGTCATCTGCGCGAGGAGGTCTGAGACACCATCGGCGTTGTCAGCCGTCTTCTCTTTTTTACTCTTTGGTTTCCTCTCTGAAAGAGGCACAGAGACTCAATGTGAGCACCGATGATAAAAATAGGACATCTTAACTTTATTTGGGGCTCAGCAGGGGGGGCCTTAAATGGTGGCAAGTGTGTGCTGACTCCCGTTGATCAGGAACTTGAATGGGATTGGTTAGATATCATAATAATGGTGGGAAATTTTCATTTTATTTTTTTTTTAATCACAAAAAATGGTGTTTGAATTAAGGGTGTGTAGACTTTATATCCATGACAGTGAGTTCTAAAAGTAAAAGGGAAAATTACATTTTCATGACTTTTCCTTACAGATAATTCTCCCTCTCTTCGACTATTTTTCCTGCGCTTCCGATTTCAACGTGGGACGTCAAGGCTCCTCCATAGGAGGAAGCGAAAGCCCTCTGCTCGTGTTAAAGCGCAAGGTGAAGCACAACCCTGAAGGAGAGAGACACAGAGACACCTCGCGGCTCCATCTGAGTCTTTGATGTGTGTCGGCCAAAGCTGTCAAACTAACATGTTCGGGTGTCGGAGCGGCCGTAACGGCCTCGCTTGCAAAAACAAGCCGACGCTCCCCGTGCGCCTTTGATCGTCATGGGAACAACTTGGCACGTCTGGGTACGGAGATGGTGGGCGGAGCTCTTGGGGACACACGAAATCGATGGATTAAAAAAAAAAAAAATCCAGCCGTTTTCTAATCCCTTTATCGTCACGGAGGTCGCGGGCATGCTGGAGCCTATCCCGGCTGTCTTTAGGACACCCCGAACCAGTTGGCAGCCAATTGTAGGGCACACACAGACCGACAACCATTCGGCTTCACGACCACACCGAGGGACAAATTCGAGTGTTCCACATATCAAACGTATCAAGCAATATTTGACCGAAAGGATGTCATATGAACACCAGTGTAGTCTTACTCTTCGTTTTGTTCTCTTCAGCCAACGCTTTGTCCCTCAGGTAGCTCCCCACCACCTCCGGGAAGGCCACTCGAAAGAGGCTCTCCTCCTCCACCGACCTCACCTGGTGCCGATCCTCAGCGGGCCAATCCTCCGCAAACACGTAATGATCTGCGAGGGACAAAAAGAGGCAATTTTATTTCACCACCTTATTTTCCTCATTTAAAATAAAAGTGAGATCTTTTTTTTTATTGTGTTCTCAATATTTTGGGGTATCATTTGTCACAAATTCACATTGTTTTCCAAGTTCAAATGCAATACTATGGATGTGATAAACAATGAAAATTACGTCACCGCGATCCAGTTACAGAAAACAGAATACAATTTCTATGCGTGTAAAAAAACAAACAAACATACCCCCCCCCAACATATTCTTAATATTAGTATTGACGAGAGTTGAACTTTAGAATTGCAGGACAACAGCTTTACAATAAGCGTCCGCATCTCAAAATGCATTTTAGAATAATACATTGGAAAAATAGTTAAAATAAAATTAACAATCATATGAACACAAATTAAAATTTTTAAATAATTTTTGGGGAGGGGTGTGGCATTATTTTCTTTTGCACACCTTTTCAGGTTGAAATGTTAAGAAGAGGGGCTTGTTAATATGACAGATTGCCCAGCACGGGGAGGAAGCCAGTTTAGCACCTAGCGGCTGTTGTGAGGGATCTGCCACCTCTGAAGCGCACCTAACAGCCAGTCACTAACAACCCCCCAGGAGCCCCATCCGTCCCCCGCACCCCAACCTGACTTCTGCCCCGCACAGCAAGCATGCCTGTCATTCAATCCGAGAGGATGTTTTTGCAACGTGTGTGAGCGCGCGTGTGGTTAAACTTGCCCGGTGTGCTCCAGATGACTTCGTAGCAAGCAACCGAATTCCTCACGCGTGGTTTCAAGATCCTTTTTTTAATCAGAGAGGGGTAGGGGGAAAAAAGGTTTGAACATTTTTAAAAAATCAAACAATAGCATTGTAATAAATTTAAATAGGAAAGAATGTATTGAATAAAATAATACTCTTGAATAGGACTACCGGATGGGCTTGATTTGCGATGACGTAATTCTGCCGCACATTCTGTTCATCAGCTCCGTGTAGGTAATCAAAACCAAAACCTTTTCACTGGTGTAGTGTTTCGGCCAATCCATCTTTTCAAGAGCAAATTTCTACGGGGAGAAGGAAAATAAAACACTTTCCCGATGATAGTGGTAATCTGGGTCAAGAATCAAATGATGGAGAACAGCATTTGATACGGCTGCTATGCAATTCCGAAAAAAAACTCCATCTCAGAAGAACAATTACCAAAAGAAAAAAAAAAAAAGACCCAAAACAGAAAAAAAAATCACTAATTGTTAAAATATGGGGAACCTTACGAATATGAAAAAGGCCCTGCTATGGATGGACATAATGTATTACCTGCATTGATAGCATATTTGGCTGCCTCCTCTGGAAGTTTTCGACGGGGTTATCTTTGGATAGGAGAAACTCGTTGATAATCTGCAGGGGAAATTAAAATGAAGGATGTGTTAAAAAAAAACACCAATGCAACAGCTATTCCGAAATAAAAACCAAACAAGGCGTATGGTGACAACTCGACCTCTGAAAATGGAAATTGCTGACTCGCCAGCGTTTTCCTGAAACGACAAGGAAATAATCTTCGTTAGAAAAAAGTGCCTCGAATGGCCCTGCTAAGTACAGTGTGTGTAGATGAGACCAAATCTTTTTTTTCCCTCCATGTACTTTTTGATATTCGCCTCGATGGACTGAGCCTGCCGGGTCCGTTCTGAGCGGTGCCAATCACATGGACACTGGTAGTCAAAATCTTGAGGTTGGCAGAATCGCCGACTGTCGCAAAGCACACAGCCGCTGCGTTCGTGGCCTTTGGCTGAGCCTTAAAACAAACAAGCAAAAGTCTGGAAAACGATTTGTGAAATGAGTTTGTGAATGAAATTTCTACTTGTTAAGCCTCCTGGGGGAAAAAAAAAATCCTATTCAACATTTTGCTGTAATTTTGCCTTTGAATCCACACATTTAAGACACTCGCCTAACTCTTATCTGGTCTCCAAGCGAAGGTGCGAGATCAAAGCTCACTCACCTGGATGTCGACATATGTGGCAGTGGGGAAGCTTCTTCGCGACTCCCTGAGACACGCACGCCACCTCGTCTTTCCACCGCATGAACCTGAGAGAATCAGCACATGCGACATCATCGCACCGCTCTGCTTATCTTTGTGGCGCCGCTTATTTTCAATTCTACCTCTGCAGAAGCGTTTGCCCTTTGATGCTCTGGATCAGCTTGAGAGCTTGTTCTTTACCCACGCCCGGGACTCCCTACGAAATGACGTAACAGAAGAACATAAGTTGTGTGTGGTTTGTTTAAGTAGCATGAAACGTACCTTGGGAATGTAATCACATCCAAGGAGGATTGCCAAACCAACAAGATTCTCTCGGCAGAGGCACAGTTCTGTTTGGACCCGGGAGGTCTTGTAGCAGTCCACCTGGGGGTCCTGGAAGGAAATACAACAGCTGATGATGCATGCTGTCCATGTTTTGTTTTTTGAAATAGTAAACTAATAAACGATTTTGTCTGTAATATCAACTTTAAATGTGTGATAAAACTCTTAACGTGTAAATGTGTGTTGCCAACATCATCATACAGTGGATATAAAAAGTCAACAGCCCGTTGTTCAAATGTCAGTTTTTTGTGACATCATGTTAGACGTTGGAGAGCTAATGAAAGTACGCACTTTGGAGTTCATATTGAAGTTTCTGTAGACGGTCCGTGCTCCGTACAAGAACACATCTCCATCATTGGTGATGCAACCATCCACAAGACTGTGTGAGTCCAGGTACGCACACATGGCCTCTGCTTCCCCTGCGGCAACCACCCATGGCACTCCCAGATAGTCAAGCATCTCTGCACACTGCAAACAAGAAGGTGGCAACGTTACACCACTGCAATAATGTTCAAAATCGGTGTCAACGAGCAAAACAACCTCTCGCAGGACAGCATTAAAGCGCCCTCTGCTGGTGCTTGTGGAGGATTTCGATGCATTTTTGGGCCCTCCAAATCGGTTTGCAGTCCTCTGGATCATGGTCTCTGTTTTCAGTTTCGGGGCCTCCCCTTCCATGACGAATACTAGCTTCACCCCCATAAGAATGAGGGATGACACCCGGAAAAATAGATTCCTGTGTATTATCGTGGTTGGTTAATTGAGTTTGCTCCGCTCAGTGAGTTGAATAAAAGTCTAAAGAACCGTTGTTCAAATCCAAGGTGTTTGTTAAGTTTTGCAGAAAGGACTAAAACACGGAACAGTCGGACATGCACATTCATAAGTTTTGATGAGGTACAGGTTACAGTACAGTGTAGGTTCATCCTAAAATTCCAACTTTTTGTGAGTGTATTAGAAGCATAACTCTACGCATACTGTGTAAGTGGACTTAAAATGAGTGTCGAGTATTACCTCAGATGGGGCTTTGTGACTCTGCCCGCCATTGCTTGGACGTGCTGGGCTTCGCAAACCCACAAACTGAGGTCGACAGCCAGCGTCTTCCCGCTCAAGCTATACAGCGGCACCGACTCTCGCACAGGTTCAAGGATAGACCACAAGTCGTGTACACCCATCGCCACACCAATATGTACTTTTATATGTGGTAAATGATGAGAAAATTGACAGCGATCGGATACATAAGACAATAACTGAGTCAACGTTTTTCAAACATGGGCGCCTCTGAGGCAGCGATCCAATTCGCTTTCAATCTGACCAATGCACGTTCGTTGTTGTCCTCAAACCCGTAAAAATTGTGAAAATGTATTTAAAACCCGGCATAGTTCACAAAAACAAATATAAATATCTAATATAACATAAATGAATAGTTAAATCCGACAATAAGAAGATGATTGAGTCAAAACGTGATAACTTGAGATCGATGAACAAAGCGGAACGTCCGCAATGTCGCATTAATTTGACGTCATTTTAAAGCGCCGCCAAATCGGTGTTACCATGGACACAAGGGTACTGTTTGCAGACCGAGACCGCCGTAATTTCACAAATTCTAAATTAAAAAACTGAACTAAAGTACTCTATGAACTACAAAGTTGATACATCTCGATGACCATAAAGACCACCAACTTATCATCGGAAATGTCTGCTTCACGTACGAACGGTTGGTACAATCTAACAATTACATGTTGTTTTGTAGCGCTGCTCAACTCACTCGAAAGATCCCGACTTAACTTGTGCATCATGTATACAATTAATATAATGCATAATTGCAATGAAACACATGAGATGAACATGCATAAAACCAATTAATGCTGGCTGTATGACGTTCCTCTTATTTATTTATTTTTTTCAGACTTGGAACCAAAGTTACACATCAAAATAGTGGGCTTGATTAAAGATCAATCTTTTCACATTGCCAAAAGCATCATCGAGGTAAGCAGCAGCGTGCAGAAGTTTTGGTTCAATGGAATGAACTGTCCTTCCGTGTGAATTAATTGTATATACATACTCTGAAAATTGGCTGGCGACTAGTCCAGGGTTTCCTGGCTGACTCTTGGTCAAAGTCAGTTGGGTTAGGATCGATAATATACCAAATGATTGGATGGATGTTCTGACGTGATTTTTTTTTTCTTATTTACCAAACAGGGACTAAAACAAAAGTTTCCTCGTGAGTTTGTGGATCCAGAAATTCTTGCATTACTTGAATTTGACTGGCATGCATTTCTGGACAACCAGAAGAAGGTATTTTGATAAAATAAAGAATGGTGATTGTATGGTATGAATGGTATTTTATATTTTTTAACATTGGCCATAGCCAGAATAGAATTGTTGCTCTGTTCTTGGTTTTTCATATGGATATGTGCAGCTCGATGATAATCCTTCCGGGTGGGATGCAGGGCCACAGCTCACCCCCAAATCCTGGAAAATCCTAAAATATCTGCCTTCAACAGAAATCTCTGATGTATATCCATTTTTCAAAGTAGATACAATGCCAAAATATAAACAGAACATTTCAGTTTTTGCTTCATGATCCTAACATGTACTCAAGTACATCTTCAATGAATTAAAAGAACTTCCCCACTGTTGACATCATGTGACATCCTCTTGTGACTAAAGGAAATGCGCGGCGAAATGTGGCAGTTCTCCAGTGGCGTCATGTGCTTTGTGGATGGCCAGTTCATTGGGGACAACGATGCTCTCGTCACCTGGGCCAAAGACCAGTGGGCTTTCACGTGCGACCAGCCGGAGGCTTCCTGCGTGGACGAATACTACCTGAAACATCTCCAAGCAACTCGGGCAAGTCTAACATCAAACCACAGCAAACAAATATAAACAAACCGGTGGTGCCTCTTGCTCTAAGTCAAAGACTTTAGCAATATGAACCAACTCGTCAAAACAGGATCTGAATCAAAAGTCTCGTAATATTAGTTAGATAGCCTTTGTTTTTTTGGGGGGATGTGTTAAAAAATAAACTGTTGTGTTTCCTATTTAGCACAGGTTTGTCTTCATGGACATCGAGATTGGAGGAGAGCCAGTGGGGCGGTTGTTATTTGAGGTAAATTGATGTCTTTTGGAAAAAATACATATTCAACCTGGCAGTGAAAAATATAGTCTTAAAACTGCTGTGTTCAAAGTAACACAAATTGGATCAAACAGCTAATTCAGCGTTGCCTACGCTGTGTTATTTATACCAAGGAGATTGGATCAAGATTTGATCTGGGGGGGTGGGGTGATAACAATTCTGATGAGATAACGCTATCAAGAAATGGGTTACCAGATTATCAGTCGTACTGTTGTTAAAAATAACACACTCGAGATGCAATTTTCCCTGGTCAAGGGTCGCCATAGTGAGTCACTCACATGATGTGTTTGGCACAGTTTTAACACTAAGCCTTGGTGTTAATTGGTGCTTTTTTATATGTGCCCTGCGATGTCTTTGTGACCTCTCCTGGGTGTATATCGCTTAATGTCCAGAGACCCTTAAGGGGAACAAATGATATTGAAAATGGATACATTGACTTTTTCAAAAAGTGGCATGAAACCATCCTCAGAATATTGCAGCTGAGCAATGTGCTTCACCAATCTTTGCTCTTTTCTGTCACGCAGCTCTTCTCTGACGTGTGTCCGAGAACGTCGTGGAACTTTGAGGCTCTCTGCACAGGAGAGCGGGGCCAGTCGACCGGCGGTTATCCGCTCTGCTACAAGGGCTCCCTGTTTCATCGGGTGGTGCCCAACGGCTGGGTGCAAGGAGGAGGTACGCCACGGCCCATGCACGTCACATCGCTGCCACTTTAATCAATAAATATAATTTAATTTAAATGAATGTTTTGCACGTTTTGGGGCTTTTCTTTGCAGATATTACTCCAGAAAGAAGAGGAAATGGAGGCGAGGCCATCTATGGAGCAACGTTTGACGGTACGGCAGCGAGCCGTTGAATAATGACTTTTCAGTGTTATTTGTCTTACCGTATGTCTGCGTTCAGATGAGAGCTTCGCTCTTTCTCACACCAAGCGAGGCACTCTGGGTATGGCCAACAAGGGGCCACACAGCAACGGCTCCCAGTTCTATATCACCCTGCAACAAACACGGTGGATGGACTTGACCTATGTTGCCTTTGGGTTAGTTGCCATGATGAAACATTACGCGATTGAATCGCAAACTATGGCATCTTCAGATTTGACAAAGCATGTTTTTTTTGCTTATTTTAGTCAAGTTGTGGAGGGTGTTGACGTCCTCAGGAGGATAGAAGAGGCCCCCACCACCAATCAAAGACCCAAGAAGGAATGTACAGTTGCAAACTGTGGTGTATTTAAACTATAGCTCATATTTAAAAAAATAAAATAAAATAAAATAAAGAAAAAAACAATTTGTTTTACAAGAACTGTTTAAAACCGTATGTAATGAAACCGCCGTATATGAAATACGTAATTGTTGTCTTTTTCATTTAAAATGTTTATCTACCAGAGACGCCAATCTTGCCTTTGCCTTGTGTTAACGTTTGTCAGTTTTTGGCCTCTTTATAGTGTCAGCTTTGGGGGGAAAACCCCCTCTTCTGTCTGTCTTCTGCCTTTGGTTGTTCTTCCTCGTATGCTGCGTTTTCTTGAAAAAAAAGAAAACATTCAACCCTACCCCCTTATTTGTCTGAAAATGAATATTTTCAAATGGCAAATATGTATTTGTCCATTTCTCTTTGCCCGTCACGTATAGTGATTTCCATTACATGTCAAAGCGTGCACTGATTACACTGATGGCGTCCTTCAGCTTTGTGTTCAATTAAGCAGGCCCAGAATTCACATAAAATAATTAAGTCAATTAAAATGAGACTGTAAATGACGTCACAATATTGGCCCTGCCCCCCCAAACCGCCCCGCCTCGCCCCGCCCCCAAAGTAGAAATGTGTCACATGATCTGTCAATAGGAAGTGTCTAGTTTAGCCTGCGAAGCTTCTGCCTCCCTCTGTAGCCTCGAGTGCCAAACCCGAGACGACGAGCCCGAGAAAATCACCGCCATCTCATTCCCGACACGTATCCCGCCTCCACTCAAATAGGTCGACCGGAGCCATGAACGCGAAGGTGTATTTGGTCGCCGTGGCAGCCGTGGTTGTCATTTGCGCGGGCGTCGCGTCAGCCTCAGGTAAGTTCACCGGACGCTCGCTGGCTCGCGCCGATGCTAGCGGCTAACCGACTAGCCTCGAGCGACTCGACGCATCGACGCATTTCCCAAGCCCTTCAAGATCGTGTACACAAATGAGAAAATGCCCCGTTAACTCGAAAGACAGGCTGAATAATATTTTAATTGAAGTGCAAGTCGATGTCACTGTTCCCCCCCACCGGGTGCTACGTATTAAAAGTCATCCAATTGGCGACGAGCCAGTTTCATTTCCACGCTGGTCGGCGTGTAAGCTAGCCGAGCGTTGCCATGTTAAAAGCGAACTAAATGACACTCAGTTCCACAATTTAAACCAATAATATATATTTGTTTTTATTTGAATCTGGAAAAATTAGATGCAAGTTACAGCATTCGAACACTATTTATTTGTATGTGCGTAGGTAAGGGGAGCCCCATATTTGTTTCCATACAGATTACATTTTTTTTGTAATTTAAACCACAAACTCTCTTTTCATAAAAAGTCAATTCTGACAGTTTCGCTTCAGTTTTACCATTGGAAAGGGCTTGTGAAACCCCGTTAAATAAATAGTGAGAGAGTTGTTCCCTCATTAGAATCAAATAAGCCATCTTATATTTAACAACGTACCAAGTGGTCTTTGTGCATCAAAATTAATAGTTTGGGGAACCCCCCCACCCCCCATGAAATCTATTTTAAATAAAGGAGATGGGTTAAAATGCTCAACAAAGCAAGCCCACAAGTTAGCAAGAATTAGAAATAAGCATTAAAAGAAATCCAGATTTATCTAAAAAATGTAATATGTTTGCAGATGAATGCGCCAACCTCAACTGCACCGCTTGTGACCCTGCGAATGACTGCCAGTGGCTCAACTGCCCATCATGTGAGTATCCTTCCATCCCTAAATGTGCGTATGTGTGTCAGGTATGCGCGACGAGAGGGCCACAGGTCGGTCTTTGTGAGGCCCGAATTGTCCGCTCGGACTCCTCCTGATTCCTGGGAATGGAGGGAATGTATGTAAGGCGTCATGTTGCACAAAACAGCAGTCGCGTGACTGTGACAGGCCAGTTTTCGTTATTGTTTTGGGCTCACACATTGAGGATTAACAGCAGTTGTTGCGATGACTGGTTTCCTTTGAAATGTTTTATCGGGCAAGGTCTGTTTACGACAGATCCGTTCCGTATAGTGGCGGTGTAAGCAGAATTTGTACATGTAGGAACATGCTGCGCTCTTCTACCACCCCTACACCCCCTCCCCCAGACCCATGCAAATCTGCTTAGCTGGACTAAGTTGATTTTGCAATAGCCACCAAACACTCTCTAAAAAAATGCCTGTGTGGTTAGGTCAGAAGAATAGAACAGATTATCGGTGTCAGGAAAAGAGTTTAGACTTTTTGGCTGTAACTCACATAAAAAAAAAAAAACACACACACATTCATATCTTGACCATTCGTGCGACTGCACATATGAACAAGAGTTGCGTTAGGCGTGTGATTATGCCTGATGCAGAGGAAGCAAGGCGACCTTGTGGCAGGAAACCTGACTTGTCTTCACACCGCGGCCCAATGAATAAGGAAACCAAAAAAAGCTTTAGCTGAAGGAACGCTTGTCTCCAAATGAGTGGCTAATCCTGACTGTTTTGGTCAGATTTGTGCCACAATCACTTCATTTGAGAGCAGGCGGTGATCTGAGTTGTCGACCGGTTTGACAAGTCAACCCAATATGAAGATTTGATTCCGAAACTGGTCTGACTGCTTGGCAATGTTGTCAAATGCCGTGATCCCAAACGTTTTTTTTTTTTCTTCATTTTTTTTAATGCTAAAAGGTTTTCCGTATTCCTCTCACATTGCACATGAGCAGAGGGGCGCAGAGGAAAATATAACGGGGGGGGGGGTGGGCAGAAGAAAAAAAATCCCAACAATTCGAATGGATGTCAAGTTGAAAAGGCGAAATTCAAAAATACAGTAAAATAGTGTGTACCGGTATACCTAAAGTGTGATTTAATGATGACCGCATCTGTAACTAAACCCTATTCACAGATGACATTTTCCATTAAAATAAATGAAAATGTCATTACTCCGTTGCAGCTTTCCCGACAAAAACGACAAATGTTGTAATGTGTGTTAAATGGTATCGGTCTGTTAAAAAAAAATGGTATTGTATATCCTTAATTCATTTGACATTGAAGGCCAACAAGCTCCTAAGAGGTTACAATGTTCAGCTCAATGATGAAGACCTTTTATCTAAAGTCCACAGAAATTTTGCAATTGGTGTTTGCCAAGACACTTTGGCAATCATGTAACAGTGCTGACTTGACACACGCACCAAGTTTGTCTGGACCCAATGTCTCTTTCTGGCTCAAGAATGGCTGACTTGTTGTTTTTGAACCCAGCAAAAAGTCCCCATAACTCTAGCCATCAATGACTGTTTTGAAAGTCCGGAGGAAGCACGTTGCAATGGCAAGCTAACACCCTCGCAATCATCGCTGCTCCTAAGCCATCTGAGGTCTCATTTGTAGTTTGTATAAACCACCACCTCGCTTACAAATATCCAAGTGCTGGCCCAACCTTTTCACAGCTGCCTGTTAAAACAACGCAATTTTTATCTATGGCCGTGCAAAGTTTCCCCAAAAGGTGTCAAAAATATTTCAACCGACATGTGACAAAATCCTTTGGCAGATAATTGCGTAACGAATCCACTGCAGACAATGAGGCGGGATCTAGTCAGCTTTGTGTGTAGAACAAGTTGTTTTTATAATGTTCAGATTGTATGCTGGCATGCTGAATCATAAACCGGATCTGAGAAACAAGCGTTAATTGAGCTTCGCAAGGTGTGGTTCCACAGACTTTTTTTTGTTTTGTTTTAAAGACAGCAAACATACATGGTCTGAACTTATTGATGAATGGCATCCTTTCCTCGAACATGTTTAAAGTGACGTCGGTGGATTGGAAAGAATCCGTAGTCACAAGATGCCGTGAGTCACGACTCGCTGAGAAACACTAATTCATCCGTAACGGGTGAGCGCGGATATTTGTCGATCTGAGGTTTGCAGAACTGACCCGTTGTAAACACCGATAATGTTTTATTGGGGAAAGCGTCGACGTCTGGACTTCCTCTTTTGAGGGGCAGGAAACATTCACGGAGGTCCAAAGTCCCATTTGTTGGTTAATGAGTAATTGGATTACATGATCCATTCCTCTACAAATGTATTGAAACACTCAGGCCAATATTAAAATTTTGAAATATATGGCCTCAAGTTTAAATATCATTAAAATATGCTTTTATTTCTGGACCTCACTCTAATCCTTTGTCGTAAGGCATCCATTTTTTCATGAGACTTGACCGACGGGTGTATTTTGTTGACCGGGTGTCTCCCAATTATGTCCAAATCTGCACCGGTTGCTAAGATACCAAGCTGGAAGTAGCTTGCCGCCTAAAACTGCTCCTCTTTGATGCGCAGTCTATCGTCACAGCGTATTTGTAGTTGCGACGCCGCCATTGCGCAAGCTGTTTTAGTAATCTCATTGCGGACTCACTAAATTTGGAATTTGTACTGAATCAATGGCGCATTTACTCATCGTGGCCGCATCATTTATGGCACGCTATTTTGCCTCGGTTGCTTTCAGCTATTCAAATAAAAGAGAAATGAAACCCATGAATTTGTCTTTGTATTTCAGCACCCGTTGGCGGCAGTTGCTACAACGTGACTCTCCTGGATAAAAACATCACCTGTAGCAACGCCAGCTGCTCCGGTAGGTCTCCCAACAGTACAAGAACCTCAATTGTCACATGATCTGACTAAATTGAATGATTATATTACGTGTTTTGTTCACGTCGGGGTCAATAGAGCGCACGTCCTAAACGACGTGTGCTAGGCAACCTTCGTGTATTGAGTCCAAATGATGGTGGCTATCAACCCTGACCCAGATCTGAATGCCGACATCACATTTTTACAGCCTCCTTGCGTTTAGTTACGCACCAAATTTCATCGTTAACTGTACTGTAAAGTCACGTGAGTGCTACTTTGCTTTGAATGTGTCAGCTCTCTGCCTTCTGTCTCTCAGTGTTTTTTTTTTTTTAATTTTCTTTTTTAACATAATTTGAACTGACATGGGAGTGTATTTCAATGTGCGGTTTCCGTGGTATCTGTGGCTTCCCCCGTTTTCAAACTCTTGTCCCGGTGATGGTTTCCTGTCCAGTTGAGCCGACCCCAACCCCGCAGACTCCCACACCTGTTGCCTCTACCACTGCAAAGTCCTCTACCCCCGTTGTCACAACCTCTCACAGCAGCGGTCCTGACCCCACCACAGGTAACCCCCGCAACCTCTTCTTCGCTTCCTCCTCCTCCTCCTCCAGCTGCCTGCCTCGCGCACCCCATCGTGCTTCTAAAATATTTTTGACTGGAACCTTGCCTAATTCAGTATCTAACATTAACAGAATGACAGGTGCACACCTTCCTGTTTGTCAGCTTGTTTTGAGTGATTCCGGTCGGCAATTGATTTTCTGCACAATTTCAGTGTTGCTCAGGAGGCGCAGGTTTCCGACCCCTGCACACTAGAATACACCCAATACAATTTGCAGTTCATTCATTGAAAATATGCCGTGAAAGTTGTTCCCCCAACAAATAGCCCAAGCGTTAGCTCGGTGAGTATAAGATTTTACGATTCACTGAAAAAATGAACACAACAAACGTGATCTTTACCAAAACCTATGGCACTCTTTTATGGTTTATTGCTTGGAAAAAAAAACCTTTTGAACGATGCAGCGCTTAACAGTCACTGTGACCCAACCGCAGCCAATTCAACCAACACTTCCACTGCGGCGCCGACACCCACTCTCAACATCTCCACAGTTGCACCCACAACTTCGTCCAAAAATTCAAGTAAGTGGCTGGTGGTACTTGAACACTAACTTGGATTGTTATTTGTATTCTGAAGATAAGCTTACATTTGGGAGGGGGGGATAAAATGACACTTTCAATTTAACATTTCAGCTTGTCAGTTTCGGGGGGGAAGAGTCAGATTTTATCAAGAGGGAAAAAAATCGCAGTTGGTCTTTTTTTCCTGAGTCAAAAAGAAAAGTACCATTTTCAAAGGAAAAAAAATAGATTTTTTTAATAGACAAAATTCAAGAAGATATTTGGACATTTTTTTGTTGCTTTTTTCAGCCCAAAAAGTTTCTTTTTTTTTTCTTCATTTAAAATAAATAGGGTGATGCCAATATTCTTTCGACTGCATAAAATTCAACAAACCGATTAATTGTGCTTCTATTCTTCATCCACTGTAACAACGGGTGCGTCTTTCTTTCCCGTCGACTCTTCCAGGCAGTTCCACGACAAGCACCCCGGTGACGCCCTCTCCGGCCCCTCATAAGAACTCCACCTTCGACGCCGCCAGCTTCATCGGCGGCATCGTGCTGGTGCTGGGACTGCAGGCGGTCATCTTCTTCCTCTACAAGTTCTGCAAGTCCAAGGAACGCAACTACCACACCCTCTGAGGCCGTGCCACGCGCGCTCAGGTTCCACGCCTCTCAGAATGTACCCCCGTTAACCAAAACACTCCCGTCCGCTTCCCTCGATGACTCTAACAGTGTTTCCGAGCCCCCCCGCAACCCCCATTTTACACCTCGTAAATCAGAATCAGTGACTCTCCTCATAGAAATGAGCTGATTTTCCCGTAAGAGGGAAACACTGTTGGAGTTGTTCAATGTGACAACTTTCCAAAAAATTCACTTTAGCTTTTAGCCTGTTCAATCGTTTCCGGCCCCTGTCCCGAACGCCGTTTTATCTTGTATATGTTGGTCGTAGTTTAAGAGGTTTTGATCACCCCCCCCCCCCCCACTCCCCCACCGCTGTTAACAAGCCATTTGTCAGGAGAGCGGCTCGATTGGTGTTGTCTTGTTGTGGGCAAAGATCAGCGGAAGCGAGTTATAACGTTGACCGCTGCCCCCTCATGGGCAATCGCATGCAATAAAAACATCAAGTCCCATCTCCTTAGATCACCCCCCCTCCCCCCCAACCCGCCGGCTGTCCGATTGCAGCGGCGGTCATCAAAATGGAAAAAGATTGTACAGTATTTTTAGGAATGTCAAAGAGTTAGTTTAATGGCGAGTTAGACGCGAGCGATGTGCGCCGTTCCTCGATGGCGGACCGTAACGCAGTAGGTGTCAAGTGCCTTTAAACGTCTGGCGTGGCGTCGATGAGGAAACTCGAGGGGAAGAATGCGTTTTTTTTTTCCCCCCCCACTCGAGTGTAGTGACGTGTATCCCAGCTGGACTGAAGAGCCTTAGTTACCCGTGGAAAGACAGTAGGAGCCCGGGCGTATTAAAAGTCAGAATTGAACACCTTCCCCACCCTCAAAGTAGATGGCGAGTTCACGTACGGTCGTTATGACTTGACACTCCCGGCAATCGGCGAGTGTCACTTCTGTTGTATTGCAGGGTTTGGTTTAATGTTATGGTGAAGAAAATGTTGATAAATGAGGAGTCTTGTTGGCTGTGTGCTGCTATTTTTTTGTTTTGTTTGCTGTCATTTAGTCGTCATGTCCATCTTTTAGGTTTTCGTGAAGTTCAGGGAAGTCTTAATGAAGGAACGTTGATCTGCCTTTTTTTTGTGTGCGCTTTACAGGGCTCGTAATTGAATATGTAGGGTTTATTTTTTATTTTTTTGCATGCTGTTTCCTTCTTTTCTCTTTATATGTAACAATTAAGGCCGTAATGATTCATACTCTGGCCAAAGTGGAGTTCACGTGAATATAGGTTTGGGTTGGAAATAACACAAGAAAAAAATTGTAATATTGGTTTCAATGTCACAAAAAAAATTGCATTTCTTCCAAATTGTCTATTTTTATAGTTCTTTTGCCACTTATAATTTCCGGCAAAAAATTGTTGCCCATTGTGTTTGGCAGGCGGCAACTAGTTTTGAGTGGGCCACCTCTTTGGCCAGGCAATGAATCAATTCTGTCCTCAAGTGTATTTGCTTCTTCGGATTTTTTTTCTTCTTCCCATCCTGAAAAGCCACTTGATAAATCGTGAAGAAAATGCCTTGAAACCATGAGCCGTTTTTACGCCAAATCCCTCCGTTTTGGCATGGGACTTCAGCATTGTACTGACGAGCTTTGCTTGTGCCGCGTTTGTACGGTTTGGAAATCAAGTGCTTTGTGTATTATTTGGCCGCGCAGTATCAAATACAAACTTGCTTTGCAGTACTATTGCCAGGTGGGCATTAGGTTACAGCCCAAAGATGCACCTGGAGTTTTTTTTGCCTTCGCCACTTCCCATTTTTGGCCACATTTCCAAAAAATACTTGTGAAGCGTCCACCGACGCTGCTACGTCATCAGGCCTGAATTTCTAAAAGATGAGCGTTGCACGCTCAGATTGTCGCAACACGTGTACATTATCGCCTGCTTCTTACTTGCTAGCCGCGCGCTGCTTATGGAAAAGTGCCTTACTCAGTTAAGTTTGTAAGAGGGGGAAAAAAAAGAAATCCTGCTTGTTCATGTACCTGTAAATGGCTATCAGCTATTTCAGACCTGTTTGGACATTTTTTTTTCGCCTAGCCTTAACTTAAAATTCATTCTTTTGGTAACATACCACATGCCTGCTTATTAAATGATCTCCTTTCCAAACTGGCGGCGGTACAGTTTCGATCCTTTTTATTTTCAATGTGTAGAAAACCAAAAAAAAAAAAAGCTTCAGCATTCCCTTGCATGGCCCACTGATTGCTAGGCACGTGCACACTGGAGCGCCATCCTGTTGCCTTCTCCAAATGTCATACTTCTTGGTATGATTCCAATGGCTATGTACAAAAAAAAGTGCCCTTTTTATTTCTGTCTTTCCATGCGTTTGCATTGTTTGTTTTTTTTCCCAAGTGTGGCTTTATGTTGCAGCCTGTTGACCCAATAAAGTTTGTTCAAACGAGCATCACTGTTCTCCTTGGAATATAGATGATTGATCTTTTGTTTTGGCTCTACCGCAGCAATTTTTAAGGGCGTCACCGGATGGAAAGAGGCTTGCGCCCCAGGATAAAGTTGACGCCTGTGAATGTGAAGTCAGCTTTTTTTCTGTGGTGGGAGTAAATGTTGAATGATGTGGATGTTCATTTTTTTTTTTTTATTACTGTAGCTCCTTTTAATTTTAAATTTTGTTGGCACAGTTTGAACATGAACACAGCACTTAAAATAGGAAACTAATAACCTAAAATGATTCAATAAGAAATGTGTTGTACCCAATTTTAAAATTGTATCTTGACCAAGCTTCCCAGATTGTTTGAGGTGCTTGCGTGTAAGGAGAATCCTTGTTTTAATGTCCTATAACCCTTTAAAGTGCTTCAAAAATTACTAGATATTTGTTTCCCCACAGGCACTCATGCCGTCTTTTGGCATTTTTCTCAAAGGTTTCCAGGGTCACTGCAAAGTTTGCTGCTTTCTGGCTCCCCCCTGCAAAAAGAACCACAGTGTGTACTTTCTCCAATGACAAGTGTTTTTGTGTTTTTGCAGTTTGTTAACTTCCAACTGGCCCGCAAACCCTTATTTTGGGATTTCAAGTTGTGTCCGCAAGAATCTTGAATGCGCTCGTGCGTCGAAATTCCCTTTCGATGACTGTGCAAAACTGCCGAACAGCACACTATTAAACTCGGGAGCTGAGGAAAGTGGACTGGCTTTGTGTCTCTGGCCGGGTGGCAGCTAATCTGGTTTGCACATCCAGTTGTGCCGGGTAACCTAATGCAGCAGCAGAGGAAAAGCAAAACCTCAAGGCCCTTCCGCCATACTGCTGATGAGCAAAGGTGGGCGGGGTTAGAGGTCGAAGAAAGTAGCTATGTTTAAAACCCAAATAAAATGGGGGAAAATAAATTTGGTTTACCTTCCCATTTTTATTTTGAGGATTAGATTGTTGTATTATTTCAGAAGTACTGTCCGAGTACTCATTGCATTAACTGGCAAAATTGTAGAAAATATGCTTTATTTCAAATATGCACTATGTAATATACAACAAATCATTGCAACATGACATGGTTAAAAATAAGATCTAAAAACGTGTAAACTGGTTTAACGTAGTCATTCTTGACTAAGCTTCCCAGCAGATGTCTTCTTCTTTGAGGCTGTTGCGTAGCTTCTTTGTTTCCCTGAGAATGTGGAGGCTCTGCTGACCTGCGCTGCTTGGCCTGTCTTGATGATTTTTGCTCCTGGCAGGAGACGCTGACAACGGCTGCATGGCACTTGGCTTCTTGGTCATCTTGTTGGTGGCGTTTGGCTGCTGGGTCAACTTGTGCACCTGAAGGAATGACAAGAATAAATGTCTGGTTTAAAAAAAAAAAACAAATGGTAAGAAAAAAACCCCCAACCAATGGTTAATGTTATTCAAGGCCGAGGTTGATTCTTATTTCATTTATTGTGAAAATAATTGTTGGTGGCAGTCCTAACATACACACTTATGCATGAATAAGGTCCTGCTTGTCCTACCGACTGCTGGTGTTTCCTCAGTTTTGTGATCTGCGCTCCTTTTTTGTTCATCCTGGCCACCATACTTTCTAGTTCTCTCTGCAGTTCGTGCCTTTGCTCCATATGCTGAGTGGCGTCGATCTGACGCATCAGCTCCTGATGTTCACTGAAATTTCCCGCGCGTTTAATCATCGCCAAATGTGACAAATGCGTCTATTACGGCGATCTCGGCTGGACTCACAAGCCCATCTGTCCCAGCTCGTCTTGCAGGGCCAGCAGAAGGTCGGACAGCGAGCCCAGCGACTGCGCGTCGGGCTCGGCCTCCCCGTCTCGCCTAGCCGCCGGCTGGGCGTCCATGCGCAGGCTCTTCTTGGCACCGCAGCCCGTACGGTGCAGGGCGTTCACCCGCTCGCACAGCTGAGGCTGGTGGTGTTTCATCATGTGCAAGATGCTCTGCACGTTGGCGTGCACCGAGTGGCTCGGGTTGGTCGACTGGAAGGAGAACGCAAATTCATCGAAATATTACAAGGGGACTGACAACCAAAAGGTAAGGGTGAATGCTTTATTTTGGTAGGTCACTCCTTACCATTCCTGCCACAAAGGGAATCCTTTTGTGCTTCAGTGATGGACTCTCATTCTGTCGGGGGGATTTCTGGAATCGATCACAATAATCAGATAACGCCAATTCATCCGCGTTAAACATTTTAAGGCTTTTAAACAATACCAGTATGGGTTTTTGGGGAGTCTTCGTTGGCTTAGTCTGCTGGGCAGCGGGTGGAGAAGACAGTCTAAGATTGAGGTCCAACTCTCGTTGCAGCTGTGGACATAGTGCCAAGTTGTTTTTAACCACACGGCATGTAGAGAGGTCCAAAAGTACGACAAATGCATCTGCATGTGGAATGAACGATGGCAAAAAAGGTCGCTTAATTTGAGGAGATTTTGACTTACCTGGCCTGTTTTCTCTTGCACAAGTTTCCGCTCATGCTCCTCCTTCAGAAGCTTCTGCTCCAGAACGGCAAGCTTCATCTGTCAACAGCAGTGTCAAAACTAATGGCTGCAAAAAGTAAAGCGGGAAAAAAAAATAAAGATTTGGGGGTAATAACATAAATCTTACCTCTGACAGATTTTGAGTCCTGCTCAATTTGATACACTCTGATTCAAGTTTCTGCAGCTTTTCGTGGTGAATTTGCTCATCTGGGTTGCTTGGCTGCTTCTCTTGCTTCTGCTGCTGTAGGGTTGAGTTTCAATGAACACACAAGTCAAATTATTATATAAACTGATATCGATATTGATAGTTGGATCTCAAGGTCAACCAAAACCAAGGTACAATTGTCCATGCATTGTACCTGATTGTCCGCCGGTACATCCTTGTCCTTCCTGGCGCTGTCCACCATCTTCCTCATGTAGTTTAGCTGCTTCTCAAGCACTTTACAGCGAGACTCGGCAGACTGCAGCTTCGCGTCCAGCTCTGTAATCAAGGCTCAATCTCAGTTAGGAGGCATCACTTTGCTTTCACCTAAAAGCAAAAAAAAAAAAAAAGGTTATTACCTTTCCTGTTATCACCATCTGTCACAACCAGGCTCGCTGACATCGCAGCGGGCTCATGCTTCCCCACATCGTGTGAAAATTGTGGGTGGTTCTTCTGTGCTTGTAGCCGTTCCTGCTCCAGGCGTTTTATTTTCTCCTGAAGGGTCCTTAGTGCCTCCACGACACCTGAAATGAGGCAAGCAGACTGTACCTGTAAATATATATTCTAGGGACAGTGAGGAAAAAGAAAAGCGAAACACCACACGTACCCTGGCTGCTCTGTTTAGTCGATTGGAGTCCAGGTCTGTCGATCAGGTGCTCTGCGCCTTTGGGGGAAAGCTCCGCTTCTTTTGGGGTTGCCAGTATCTTGTCCGGAGGCTGGTAATAGCTCCCTATATAGCTATTCTTGGAGGGGGAGTCTGAAAACTACACACAACGCAAACCTCCCTTATGGTCTACATACTACTAATTGGCAAAAAGATTAAACTATTGACTTGTCATGCATCATTTACAGAGGCTTAGGTACAAATAAACTCAATTTTACTGCATGCACATACAGACATGACACATATGCACAGCAATTGTATGATTTTTTTGGATCCCCAATTCTCAAGGGCAATCGCCAACTTTATTGAACACAAGAAGGCAAATTTAAATACAGTACCGCAGTTTGTCATTTATACTGGCCACTGGGGCATGAGTCATCCATTTATGCTACATTCCAAGTTTAAAGTTCTCATTTTCCGGTATAAAATCACTCAGAACTGGTTGTAATGAATGTTGCTAACTAGTATTGCGAATTAAAACATATAAATGCATATTATAGAATCTCTTAAGTGTTTGCACCTGGGTGGCCCCTGAGCAGCAGTTAAATTTACTTTGTCAGGACAAATTTATCAGTTTTACCGAACGCACCATTGGTCGAGCAAGTGAAGGTTTGAAATGTCCGAGCTCCCCAGAGGTTCCCTGGACGCAGCATAACAGCTAATTTATTGTTGTTAATCGTGAAAATCCCAATCGCCTCTTCATTCGCAAAACTAACAATAACTGCATTGTTAAAAAGCGGCTAGACACTGGTTAAAGCCTAAACGACGATCGACTTATGCTTGGCTAACATTTAGCACTCCGAGCAAAACGGCTACACTTGAAAGGTTACCTGGTCGTGGCTCAACTCCATTCTGTACCATTACTAGGAGTTATCCTCGTTCGGAGCGTGCGTCTCTATTTAAAACTGCTGATTGATTTCTGTAATAGCCTTTTCGCGCTAAAACAGCTGCTTTTGACACAAGGTCCCCATAGTTTAAATTTCCCTCTCTTTTCGCTTTTTTGGTTCATGTTCCGCCTGCACACTAGTTCCGCCCTCTCCACGCCATCACCTTGCACACTTTCTTGCTGATTACGCGATTAAAAAACGTCACTGTCTCGTAAATATTTCCTCATAGACACGCGTTGTTCAATTGTAATATTAATAATAATTTAAATGACAACGACAGTCAAAAGTCAAAGCTATGCACGACGGAAAAAAATATATTTTGCAATTATAGTGATCCAAATATGCACATTATTTGTGCTGCACGTGAAATAAATGATTTTAATGTTTTTGTACACAAATGCATTCTTTGTTTAGTGTTTGATATGTTGCGTGGCCTTGCATAGCGAATAAACCAATTGTATGCAATCAAAAGCGTATAGCACACAGGGGCCACTTCCATTAAATGTACCACCCTATAAACTTTTGTTGCCTTCATGTTACTTTCTCACTCAGTCTACATGTTTCACCAGGTCATACTTTACATTGCAACTACTAAGAAATTGTCATCTAATAGCATTCTAACCTCTTTCTCACTCGTTTCACAAATAGGAATGACGTCATTTAAACAAAACAACCCGAGTGGGGGTGGGGGGGTCAACAATACCTCACCACCCTTTTTTTGCCCGTTTTTCCCCCTCTCTTATTTGTGATAAACAATTTAAGGAGGTGGAGCGGCGACCGTTATACTGTGTTGCATGGTGGGAATTGTAGTTTATAAAAATCCAGTTTTGGATTAACAAAGGTGTCAGGAAGCTTCAACGAAAACTCAACTCCCAGAAACCCTTCCCTCGCCAGAATGGTAACAGATGGCTGACCAATCAGCACTCAGAGCTGCCACTATCCCACCCCTGAGCACGGAATACCTCTTACCATTGGTTCGCCGCGGCTATCAATCAAATGTTTACCCCGCAGTTGCTGCCTCCTGATGATATTACTGCGGGGCGAACGAGGCTGGCCACTTGTGTGTTAAGGTGTCCCATTGCAAGACTAGTACCGAAGAATGTGACTAAAGTAAGTAATTTACTCACGACACCATTCTGCTTTTGTCACACTATGACAGCTAACACGTCTTTGAAAAGTGGCTTTGCCCTTTTACTCGGACTGTAGTGGCAAGGGAGCAAAATCGAATGGAACTGAGTGACCGGCAGGCAGGCTTCGGTATTTGTATATTTTTCATGACGTATTAGTGTTCAAACTTGTCATTTACGGGCGGTCAGATAAGTAGTAGGAGCTCATTTTAGGACTTGGGAGATTGTTCGTAATATTAGTGAGGCTTTTTTGAGGGGGCAAACCACGTATCAGTATACTAAACAATGTCTGGCGTGATGTTGGTTTAAATCCCCTGCTAGATGCCTTTTGGGAGTCAATGCTTTGTTCAATGTTTTCTCATTGCCCTCACTCTCTTCTCAAATGCAACTGTTGTGTCCTTGTACCATTTTAGGACACATGTCGAAAAAAATGCAACAACCTACACATTCTAATGTTCGCTTACCACATTGAATATGTATATACTCCACAGTCTCCACTTAGCTGGAGTGCCCCGTTTTCTCACTGCTCTCAGTGTTCCTTAGATTAAAATTAATAGCATTTGGGACACGACAGCTGGAAATGATCACAAAACGCACACACGCATGTTGCAGTATTATACTCCACAGTCTCCACGTGGCTGCAGTGCTTCATTTCCTCACCACCTTCAGTCTAATCTCGAATAAAATAGCAGCATCAATGTATCATTTGAGGATACAAGTCCAGAAATTACAAAAAAATAGTTCCATTATCCTGTAGATGTGACTAAAGATATATTACAATATTCGACTCCGCAGTCTCTGCTTTGCTGCAGCGCACAATTTAATCACTGTTCTCAGTCTCCTCTCAAATAAAATTGTTAGACTTGACATAGCTATAAATGATTAAAAAGAACAAACAACAACCAAAACAAAAACATGATCATCATAGCATCGTCCTTTGGTATGTTTTAGTGCTGGTGGACAATGCAGTTAATTCACTTCCATTCTCTCCACTTTGCTGCAGCTCTCCATTTTTGCCAAAAATGCTGTTTTCAATGGTTTACATAAGTATCCCTATTTGATACGAGTGTGTCATTCCTGTACCATATACATGTTGAGTGTTCTCGTGTGCTAATGTTTGCCTTAGCCTTATTGTACATCAACAACACACGTCAAGTCTCCATATCAGAGGATGGACGCGCAAGACCAGGAGACTCTGGGCAGGTGGGATGGGCTGGCCAGCCGTGACCCCAGCTCCAGGACGGCCGCCATGGAGCACATTCGCCAAGAGGTCCTAAGCAAAGTGGAGGCTATCGGGCCCGAGCCGATGTCCTCGCCCTGTCTGTCACCAGCATCCGGTTCCCCCGCCAGAAGCGACCTGAACGCTGTCCTGGCCCACCTCCTCATGCTCACCAAGCGTTGTCCTTTCGAAGACGTGAGGGAGCGATGCGTCCGGCTTTTGCAGGCTGTCCAGGTAGGAGATTTTTATTATTTCTGTTGTCTACCTCACAGTCTTCTTTTTTTTAAATCTACCAGTCTGTTTTCTTTGCTGCCCTTCATCTCCTTTTGAATACAATTACTGCATCTTTGTAAAGTTTGCAGATACACAGCTCGAAATGACAACCATGCTAATATTAGCTTAGCCTGTTACTGTGCTTCAGTTCTGGAGGCTGCACTAAAATACTCCACAATCTCCTATTTACTGCAGCACCCTCCTTATATTAAAAAAAACAGCTGCATGACGAGAGCTAAACACAGCATCCCCTCGTCCTCTATGAGCACTTTGATGGGCTGACATGTCGCGATTGGGAGCCCATAAACGGTTTGTACGCTTGGCGTCATTTGGGTGTTTTTGGAAGGTGCGGGGACGATAGGGGCAGAGTGATGAAAGAGGGAGAAAGCTGCTTTGCAGGTTTTAGCCGCACACCACAGAACAGGCCTTCTGGTATTTTTGAATTATGCTAAGCTGCATTTTCCCCGGGTTTGCCAAAGGCTGCTTTTCTATGCAGCCGCTGTTGCATCTCATTCGGATGAGGTCTTACAGTTGAAGACCCCAAATCCGTGACCTCCCCTTCTCTCATTGTCCCCCCCCCCCCCCCCCCACACACACACACAAACAGTAGCATCTTTCTCGCGGATTGCAGAAATGGAACAGAGGCTTTCGAGTCAGATGGATCTTTAATATTGTCAGATTCTCTGAAGACAAAACCTCTGAAAGCATTAAGAAATGGCTTCTTTCCTATTAGCTGTTGCGTATCAGCCTTTTTAGTCACTGTAATGTTTGTTTTGAAAATTGCAAAATTAAAGCAGAAATTCTCAACTTGTTACTCGGGATTATTCCGGCGGTCCTGGAAAGAATCACTTCCCACGTACCGTTTAGTTGTATTTCACTTTTCCCCCAATATTTAGATACAATGTACATCCCGTACAGAGACTTGCAATGATGTTATTTTCATGAACCCTTAGACCTGCTACACGACTGTACTTGTAGGGATAGACTCATCTGCCTGACCGATTATTGGTGCCGATATTCTGAATTTTTACAATCATAATTCAAACGGCAGATAAAAAATAATTTCATTTAAATGTCCTCATAGGCACTGTACAAGCTGTGATGGCTACTGGAGCAAATTCTGTTCCAGAAAATGTTATTTATCCCCCGGCGGTGATCCCTTGAGCCAGGGGATGGTGTTTGCAATGTTATATTGCCCCAGTATTAAGAGTGAGCCCCATGGGTGAAGGGTTATTGGGTCAAGGCTGAAAATAGGGATCTGTGTGTTTTTGTGCGTGTGCAAGGGGGCGGAGGGGCTTCGGTTCCCATGGGTTGTCCTCGTGCATGCGTACATGCACGAGGAGAGATTTGTCAACATATTAAAACAGGAGGTCATCCAAAAGGGCTCATGCTGAAGCTTGACACAGCCGAGTGTCATTGATCGAATTCAAATAAACGCGCGGGCTAATTTTTTTTTTTTTTCTCGTATTAACCCTTTCGTGCACCCTGTAACACGATAACCCGATAAACTCTTCCTCAAAGGGGCACACAGACGCGCACATATCAAAAGAGACAATTGTTGGAATCGGTGTGCGTCAATGACGCCGTGGACGGACTCCATCACCCGGTCACCATATTCCCTCGGTTGCATGAAAGAAGGTCCAGTCCAGTCTCGGGGGGCTGTTTGAAAAGCCCACTGAGTGGCTTCTTTGTGTTATGTAATTGCGCCATTGTGTTCTCCCTCCAGTGTCCCTGGAATTAGCTCTCAGATGGCTCATTCACTTTGCATTAAGCCCCGCGCATGCGAGGACGATCGCAGATGGATAGATCATAGCAACTCAACGTGGCACTCATGGCGTATTACGCCTAATGGTTGCTTTTTCTCTAATGTCCTCATGTATTATTCAACCCAAAGCCTCAGTTAGTGCCTCTCACTTATATAAACAATTGTACGGTCAAGTCAAAGAGCCCCCCGCGATATTCGACTTCGATCATAGCCTGTCAGAAGCATGTATTTTTTTTTTAACACCCCACTTTGTGAGTTCATCATGGCCGCTTAGCATGACTCGGCAACCGCTGCAATAAACACTAATGTGTTATTAATTACGCCAAACCGGCCTTCCCAGAATAACCTCAAAGACTGGACATTGCATTGTCCAGCCGAAAGGCTTTGGCCCTGTACTTCCCACCCAGTTGCATTGTTGTTGTTTTTTTCTGGACGATGGCTCGCAGATACTTACTAATTATCGCACCTCAAGGATGAAGTTGCAGACATGTGTGAGATGGATTGTGTTGATATCCAAAGATGCAACTGATTCATAACAAGTAGCATGCCATATTTTTGCAGTATAAGGTGCACCTTCAATGAATGACGTATTTTTAAAGCTGTTCTCATATACAGGGCGCACCACACGACAAGGCGCATAAGAATAGAAGCTACAATAGTGGGTGCAGTTGCGCTATGCAACCATTAGACGGAGCTACGCTAAAGGAATACAATAGAATTCACTACTTTCACATCCGCTGCACTGTAACAAAGCGCTTTACAGATCATTTAAAATACTACGCCCAAGAAATCGGAATGTTGATCAATATATAAGGCGCGCTGTCGGCTTTTGAGAAAAATTAATGCTTTTTGGTGCGCTTTATAGTGCAGAAATAATGGCGCATCATTTTTCAAAGAACAAGATTTCTTTTAAATCACGTATAATACCCCAGAAGGGGATCCGACATCGCAGACAGACACCCCCCCACCCCCCCGAACACATACTTTTAAAGCCAGTGCAGTATGCTGTGGCCTTCAGAGAAAGACTAGATACAAGGAGGGAGGGGGGGGGGGGGGACCATGTTGGAATTGTGCAACTAGGTCACCGTCAATCCGGTAAGCCTGAATAAATCATTAAAACGAAGAAAAAAAAGACCAGACTTGTTCGCGTTTCGTCATGATTATGATATAAAACTGCTTCACATCTATGAAGACATGTGAAGACGACATTATCCCGGTGCGGAGGGAAGGATGGGCTCGCGTCGGGTTTCGGATTTTGCAGATTCTTAGCAGTCGTCATGGTACCGGTGACATACAGTGCAATGGTGAGATGGGGGTGGGGAGTGTTTGGATGGTTGGCACTGTTACTTGAGGATGATTATTTCTAGCCGTGCTATTCAGGAGTTGAGAGAGAGTGAGAGAAGTGGAACTGCGGGGCTTATTTCGACATGCAAGTGGGGAAGGGACTGGAGGGAAAATTGCAAAAAGCAGGTGGAACCAAAAAATTATTGGCCATCCGTAGTTAAACTATAGTCACATTCAAGTGTTTACAATTAACGTGGATTTTTTTCAATGCCCGGTCAGTGGATTTTAAGCGAGTTGTTAAGTTTCTCCGCTGCAAGTGAGCGCAGGCCGGCGTTGCGGCGCACTGCTAAATAAACAAGCCTCTCTCATATTTATACAGCTACCCGCAGATAAAATTACATTCCTTGAAAATGATTTAGTACGGCCCTCCAATGCTTCCTCAGTGAACACGTCTCCCAAGAATGCATTAAATCCTCCTTTCTGTTGGTTTTAACACTGCCAGTGGAAACCCAAGCTAGTGCAATCATAAATCAGTTGATCTGCTGGCTTTAAAAAAAAATAAAAAATTTTGTCCACATCGTCGCCATCGGTCGGGCACTGCGTGAATCACTTTTATCGACCCGCCGCAACATTTTGACCTGCCTTTGCATGAAAACCGCAAGCGCGGTAAATAACACAAATGACTGTTTGGATTTAAAGCCTCCATTTTCAGGGCTCTGGTAAGCATTAGTGAGCCGCTTTATTGGGGGTAGTAATGGAACGGGGCCATTATTAATGCTGTTAATCACACCTGAGTACGGTTTTGTACATGACGGCAACACATCAGGGCTGTGACATCCTGCATCTCTTTTTGCATGAATCACACATGCGGTTAGATGACGAACAGCTTTATAAATCTGCTTTGGCATTTGGCCATGCAGCAAGATTGGGCCAACTTTCATGCTGTTTGCGTTGATATGCGGCGCTTCAGCAAAGTTTTACATGCACATAAAATGCTCAGACAATGAGTACGTTCGTAAATAATATTATGACATGTTACTGTTGACCTCTTACAGTCAACGACTTGGCTCTTGTGTATAAGCTTTGGGTTCATTTTACCCCGGGGGAATATTTGGCTTTTTTTCTTTGGCTCCTCTGCAACACTCAGTAATTCTGTATTTAGCATTTACGAAAAGTGACTTTTTGATGCTTGTATAGAAAAAGATGGGTCGCCAGAGTGCCTGGACTAGCCAGTGCTGGCACCAAGGTAAGCTGAGCTGCATTGTGTTGTGTTGAATGCACTGATTAGCATTGCTTCAAGTGTTAGCTTCTGATTAGCAGCGCTTGATATTTTTTGAAATTGTAGACGCATCATCAAGGTACTTTGTGTTTGGCAATGTGCCGTTGCACCACAAACACACAGTATAAATTATGAGCGGATGTCTCCACGAGTTTAAATCCTTCATTGTGTTGTGCACTCGCTATTTGGACCATCTAGTTCTGGTGTGCTGCTTTTGTGCCATTTGCTGCTGTGAAGCCATAATGTCTCATTGTTGTACTAATGAAGTCATATTGTGTTTTCTCCTCTTCTCATTACTTACTTTATGGGAAGACGAATCAGATGCGACAAAATTAGGCAGATGGGCAAGGGGTAATGATGCACTCAAAATGCTCATGTCAAGAAGTGGCTGCAGATCCCTCGCTTTTACAAACACCCTAACACGGCCAACTGGTGAGAATTAATCTGAGCAAAGTCGCGAATGAAGGCGATGACATCCACACACCTTTTGTTCCTCGCCCTCTTTTTTTGCTTTGCCTTTCATTTCATGGCTCGCAAACCTTTTACTGCCTGCTGCAGTGAGCATGTTGGCCACACGAGGGCACTCGCGGCCTACCGGCCGACTTGACGGGATGGGAATTTTCCATGCACAGGGCATGAACGTTTGCAATGCACCGCATGATTTTGATATTTTCCTTTTGCCCTGGTCATTGGGCTGTCATCCAGCTGGTGTGTATTTGTTTGTGTGTATGTCTGTGTGGTTAAGCCTGTATGTGTGTCCGCTGAATGTCTCCTGATCCATCCCCCTTGCTGTGTGTGTGTGTGTGTGTGTGTGTGTGTGCGCGTGTGTGTGTGTTTGTGTGTGTTTACATGTCTCGGGAGATTTATGGCAGGCAGCGTGCAGGATTTCAAGTCATCTGGTCACCAAAGCTAGTCAGGTGGCTGCGGCCCAGACCGAAGTCTGAGGTAGACCCCTATTAGGATACAAACCACACTTGGCTCAATACTCTGGTCAACCTGCCGAAAATACACAAACAGCATTTTAGGAACCCAAATGTATGGTTTTCTTAGTAATGTTTACAGTACTATATTACAGCCATCATTTAAAAATATATATTTTTATTATTTTTTTTACAGGAGATATTGGCTTCCATTTAAAAATGTGAGCACTGACTGCGCAATAGTCTACTTAAGTTTGCTGTCAAACTAAACAACAAACAAAGGGAGTTCCACGTTGCATATTTTAAACAACCACATAGCTTTGCCCATAAGTCTGCTAGCTTAATGCTAACGTATAATTTACAATGAACTGTAGGAAGCTAATTGCCGCCGCGACCATGCTTATGAACTAAACATACAGCGCAGGACCGGCTCGTATTTGTTGTACTTCCAGAGGCACGGCACAGCCCTGAGGACATCGTCTTCTAAACGGAAGCAAATCTCTGAAGGCTGAGTTTCTTTCACACTTTCAAAAGGGAGTCTCCCAGCCGAAGTTCAGCCGAGACTTCGAATTGGCAAAGTCGACGATTTCGACAATCATCTGCAATGGCAACAAAATCACGGCAGAGTTCGAGGCCAACAGATTGAAGGACGATCGTAAACGCCGCTGGGGCGAGGCACATCTTGAATTGGAGAAGGCTTTTTTTTTTCATTTGCGACTGAATATTTTCCGAGATGAAGTAGGAACGCTACAGTTGCTTGTTTCATATTTTCTTCAAACTCTATACCACATATTTGTAATTCACATGTTTATACTGTATTGCTGTTTTTACATCTGTAAACGTCCATACTGCATTATACATCGTAGCTGGCGGCCATTTTATTGGAAAGCGGTTCATAATTGCCGTTATAGCGTACAGATTCGTTATGTCCCTTGAGGTACGTTGTAACGAGCTCGACTGTATTTGCCTGCACTGTGTGTGCGTGTGTGTGCGTGTGTGTATGTATCTGTCTGTCTCCAGCAAACAGTGTTGCCTCAAGCTTCGCCTCTCGGCCCCACCAGCTTAGTCCTGAGCTCCCGTGTTGTTTTAGCGTGTGTCGTATTGTTTCAGTCGCCGTGCCGTGCGGCTGTGTGGTTATTGTGTGCTTCTCATGGGTTGCATTGTCCAGAGCTGCTGTGTACATGAGTGCTTGTTTATGTTACAGGCTTTTTCGTCAGAAGGGCGACACACTGGTGCTGCAAGACCACCCCGTTCCCACAGTTGTTCACCTTTGACCTTGAGTCGTGTGTGTGTGTGTATGTGTGTGTGTGTGTGTGTGAGAATGATTATTGACAATGATGAACAAAAGAGCCATTTGCAAAGAACACCCAACAGAAATGTATAATCATCTTCCATGATAAGCCCCCCCCCTCCCCCAGTCATCATTTTTGTGTTGACCTCCCTGGCCACACGTGTGTAACGTGCCAGAGGACGTGTGCGCAAAAGAGGAAACGTTGGCTCTCTTCCCTTTTTCCCCAGTTGACAGTTCAACGTGTTTAAATGTCTTGACCAAAACGGAAACATGCAAATTGAGTTTTTTGGGGGGTTTTTATTGCCCCCAACCCTCCCCAGCCCACAAAACTTGCCTCGACATCTTTAAATGTACGAACCATACCTGTGAACCGTATTTGGCGAGCCGAACCAAGTCATGCGCCACCGATGGATTTGTTGTTTTACCAATGCTTTGTTTTGTTTGTTTTTTTCATTAGCAGGCTACTTCCTCACGGACGATACCAGACAGGCAGTGTCAATTAGTCTCTGATCGGGGGCTTGTTCCATTGATATCCCCCAATTTCTCTAAATATTGTGTATTGGATTTGTAGTTAATCTCTGTTGTGATTTTATTCTCTCTGTTTCATTACATTCGGACTCGTAACGAGGAGGCTTAATCCATATCCCAGATTGCTCAGCAGATGACAAAAATGCTTCATGCAAATGGAATTTGCAGAAACACGGGCTTCATCTGTCAACAGAATGCTATTGAGAACTGCAACTTATTACTCCTTTTGTCCATTTGCGTTTGATTCAAAACATAAAATAGACAACAAAGACTGGTCCAAAAATGCTTCGATTTCATTCAACGGTTCCATTCCTGGAACAACTGTCGTAAGTCTTGGAGCATGGGCTGTTGGTCTTGTATTTCTCCTGAACATTGGATGCAATGATGCTGCACAAAATGGTCCCGACGACGCCAACCGGGCCAGCAAGGCGATTAACGGCTATGAGCTCCCCGTTTCAAATCCCAGATGTAATCTCATGGGGACCAAATAATGCCTAAGACACAGATCTACTCTGGAACGATCAGCAAAAGTTTCAAAACACTGCGTTGCATTGTTCAAACGACCTCGAGAGCACTTTTGAATTGCACTGCAGAGAAGCGTGGCAACAACGAGGACAATTGGGAATGTAAAACCCTAGCAGACCGGTACTGATTATTTTTCCAAACATTTCAACTACAAGCGTAGAAGAGCAGAAATAGTTGAGGGGCGGTGCAGCTTGGCTCGTACTCTTTTGAGAGACATTTCTGGGGCGCAAGTGAGATCGATGAGACCAAACACTATGCTGCGGTTTGTTCAGAGTCCGTGCTGGCCAGTCGCCAAACCATTCTTCTGTGCCTTCCTAAGCATCTCATCGTGTCGCAGTAAACAGCGGAAGGCCCTGAGGAAGGCAGGAATGCAAAAGGCGGCAACGCCAAAGGAAAGTGCATCAATTTGACTGGAATTAAAGGGGGAAAAAATGAACGCCACTGCCACCTACTGTAGTGGATGTGCAATTACACCTTTTTCAAGTTGCTTGACTTGGCGCTACTGCAGGCTTCCGTATCGTCTCCCCCTTCCTCCCTATGCGCCGCAACTTCAAGTAAGTGCGCCACCTGGCGTTGAAATGCCTGTCATTACAAGTCCAAATGAAATGAATGCAGTTGTTGACATCGAAACTTAATTGTGTACCAACCTTCGGCGGGCCGGATTAAAAAGACCAATGGGCCGGATTTGGCCCGCGGGCCGTAGTTTGCCCACCCCTGCTTTACCATGTTCATTGGCCCGATTTCGGGCAAGCGTCAAAAGGCCCCACTGACTCACTTCTCGTCAGCTTGACGTCAAGCCGAAGGGAAAGGAAGCGGGGGAAGGAAGTCTATATGGACTGCCTGGCATATACTCGAGGCTGCTCGGAGGGAAAGCAAACATGCTCGCTAACTTATGTAACACGGGCTCCTCCATGTCCAGGAAACAAGTGGAGGTGTTGTAACCCGCACTGAAAGAAGACCTTATGATTTATTGTCCCTCCCCCTACCCCCCCCCCACCTCTAAGCGTGATAAATAGGTCAATTTCTTGCCAATCATTACGTATATTTAAAGACTCCAACTGTTCTGTTTCTTTTTCGGAGTCCTTCTCGACCATCTGGTGTTTGCTTATCTTTATGAAAGGGTTTGCTTATTTTCCTGCGAAGTATCCCCTTTGCAGACATTCAAGCAGCCTTTGTTTGTTTGCCTTTTTATATCGTGAGCTATAGCGAGACTCGGGGTCTATATGCGCTAGGAGAAATTGTATTTATATCTGAGTGTCAATATTTGTTTTCAAAATGCGGGTGGGGGCTGTTGAATGATTGGTGTGCGAATAACCGCATCAGGCCTGGGAATCTGTACAATGAAATAACGGCATGTTGAAAAATCTCTCGAGCCAAAATGGAACTTTTTGTGAGATAGGAAAGCATTGAACGTGACCTTTTCCCGGGCCCGATCGTTTCTTTCTTCTTTGGAATATGGGTCAAGAAGGAACAAGTAGGTTTTGTTGAATCAAGGAACGTCTGTGAAATACCTCATGTCACCGTGCGCTTTGGAATGCAGCTGTGCAAAGGTGAACATCTCGCCGAGACGTTCCCCGCCAACATCCCGTTGTTGCTCCGCTCTCCCAAGTTTTCCACTTAAAAGCTTTTTACTGACATAACTCCAAAACTACCCAACATACTTCCACTGTGTTATGGTGAGGGTTGTGGTTTGGTAAAACCCTTTCAAGGACAGCGGCCACTACAGTGGGCAGTTTATCAGGTTACAGGGTGCGGATTGAATAAAATCTCGTCATCAATTTTAGCACGATATTACCAAGTGGGGGGATAAAAAGCCAATTCAACTAATGTTGCGCACTATGCAGTGAAAAAAGTGGAGGATAGTTGAGTGGAATGTCAAACTTTTCAGCCTTAAATGAGAGATTTCAAACTTCGAGTTGCAAAAACAACCACAGTCGTCATTGTGTAATTTGATTTGGCATCAAATGAGGAAAAACAAGCCGTGAATGTTTTCATAGTGCAGATTGTTGCGTACTTTTTTTTTTTTCCTGGGATGCTTCGAGACTTCACAGAACCGAACAAAGAACGAGGTGAAGAAAAAGTCACCCGCTTGTCGGGGTGGGGGGGTGGGGTGGACAGGATTATCGGTGCTCTAGCCCTCATGTTGTTTACTGCGAGGTGTCCCGTTTGCACTGGTACGCAGTTGTTCCTCCCTGCCAAACGTCCGCACCCTGTGACCAGCATTAATTAGCGCGCAAGCGCGCGTGCGCGTGTCTGAAATCTGAGCAAGGGAGGATGTGGAAGATGTTTATGTGCAAGAAACAAAGTGGGCTCTGTGTTTTTTTTTTGGGGGGGGGGGTGAGGGGGAAACAGGAGTGGAAGGGGTAGAAAGATAGCGATTAAGAAGTACGGGAATGTTTTGTGTACTTTCATGAAATTGAGACGAGCCCCCCACGTAAATGTGGGCATGCGCTCAAGGGCTATTAATGCCTGACCGAGCTTCCTTTTTACCCCCCCCCCCCCCCCTCTTTTACATCACTGTGAAGACTCACAGAAAACAGGAGGCAGCAAAACAACAACCGCCGTTAACAGTGGGCGAGTCGCCCGCTGTGATTTGCTGTCGTCGGCAGCCGGGCCGTGCCGCCATTGGTGGAAAGGGACACACCTCTCAGTCTGTTGATGTGCAGCCTAAAAAACAAAGGAGGGACCATTGAAGGAAGTGGGTTCAGAAGGGAGGGGAGGAGGAGGAAAATAAAACAAAAATCTCTGGCCAACATTCATTGGAGCTTGTCCATAAACTTCTAGGAAATCAAGATTGTTTATTTGCTTGTGTGTGTGTGTGTTTTAAACACACACACACAAGCTAACCCATTTTAAGCGCTCCCAGCCTGTCCTAGGACAAGCAAGCATTGGGCAAGAAAAACGGCACAACAACAACAACAACACATTCGTCATGTTTCTGCAACCGAGTCCTGTCTTTGCATGCACCGCTTCATCATCAACTGCGTGCTTCTCATCGTTGACACACACAAACCAAAAGCCGCTTTGTAAAACGTGAAGCACCCAGCAGCCATTTGTCTCATGTGACATGTCCTGCACGGCGTGACTTCGCTGACAGATGCGTATAGCAGGTGGGTGTCTTTTGACGAGCCTTGTTGTTCTCTCATCGCAGACGGCCTGGAGGAAAAGGGGGCGTGGTCTCTGAGATGTTAAAAAAAAACACATTCCTACGAGAGGAAGCCAAGAGGTGAATCTCATTCTGCGTTTTTTTTTTGGGTCCTTTTTTCGAAGTAGCTGAGTGCCTTTACAGTTCTTCACATCAACTTCCACAAAAGTGGAAAGGTAGTCGTCCTCTTCTTTGTCTTTGGCAGCCTCTTGGTGAATTCTGCAAGTCTCTCCTCCTGGCTAAAAAACGGTCTCTCAAGACTCTAGTGGAGAAGAAATGTTACTTTCTTATAAAAGTTTTTTTTTTTCCTGAGCTGTGGTGGTTAGAAAAAAAAGCCACACGTGATGTCATGGTCTTCATGACTTTTTGACAGCAAATGCAAAGGCGAGGATCCTGTTGATTTTAAAGCTTTTTAAAAGGTCTGTTTGAACAATGCTCGGCTGCCCTTAGCCTGGTTCCTGCTGCCTTTTTACACCCTTTCTACGTCATCTGCTCATTATCTTTGTTCACCTCACCCGAAGTTATAAGGGGTTGATGATAATGATGCCATTAATGATAGATGGGTTGATATGTTTGATTAACAAAAATCTGCAGTGTAACGTTCGTATGAAAGCAAGTGGTGACTAAGGTGGACTTGTTATTGTCGGCAGCTGGCAGAGGTCTTTCCTGTCCCATCGGCCCAAATGCTGAGGCGGCAGACCTGCAACGGCCAGAGTGAAATAAACAGAGTTGAGAGAGCAAGTAGAGGCCATGTGGGGTGACCGGCGGCTAATCCTCGGGCAGTTTGGTGGGATTGCAGGAAACGGTCCTGGGTAGGGTAGATGTGTGAAAAGCCAAAAACACACTAGGCAAATATGTCTTACCACCCACTTAGTTGATCAGGGATGAGTTGGTATAGGGCCGGTATCCTCCTGATTCGAAGGTATCTGTTTCATGTGGTGGTTTATTGTATCTTGGGGCCAATGAACTACGTTGACGCGGGGAGAGGAGCTTCATTTAGTCAGGCCATATCCCTGTCTAATAGCAAAAAAATATATATATTTTCTAATATCTCGTAGCATCTATATGCAGGTAGAAACCTTTTTGTGTGGCTATCAATGATTTGGGGATTCCCAATCTTCACTGCAGGGTTTGCTTCTACAACCCCTGCCAAGAGGCGGACACTCGTTGGCTTGTTCGCATGAACATTTTTGACTGTCATGTCCAAAATATACCATTCTTCTAAATAGTCCGGTTCGAAAACATATTGTTGTGCTCAATCCTGTGATGGTTATTCGGTTTCGTGAGCAGTACATCTCCAAAAGTTCAGGAATATGTTATGAGGAAGGATTTTGTTCAATCTAGCTATTTTCTTCACGTTCACATATTTACGCAGACCCTGCAAGAAGGTCTTGTGTTCTCACCGCCCCGAGGCACAGCGCTTGAGTATTAGGTAACTCTTGGGATTTATTAATGTCCTCTTGACACTCGTGTGGGACATTCTGCACGGACTCCTTGTCCTGTTTTGTCATCTCAATGCATAAACTTGAGTAGAACGTCCACAATGAAAACACACAACAGAGGGAATGGCTGACTGTCCCGTAAAAAGCAAAAACGATCCGATAAGGAAGCCTTTAAGGGGCCCATGTCGTGTACAATTGTGTTTATTTATTGATTTTTGCGTGTGAAATGCTGTGCTGTGTCTCGCGTCTCTAATCAACATGAAACATGAAATTCTCCGACATTTTTTTTGTTTAACCACCACCTCATCAAGGTTAAGTTGCTGATTCCCGTCCGCCTCACATGCTTAGCAGTCGGCGGACACGAGGTTGAAGACGAGGCTAAATATAATGCCTTTTGCAGGGGTGCTGCTGACATGACAGATTCAAGGTAACGCTGGGAATTAAAAGGGAGAGGGAAGAAAAAAAAAAGCACATTGGCCGATAGGACACAATGAAACGCCGAGTGATAGCAGTTTGAGTGGGAGTGGTTGTTTTTGGCAGATCGCCCTTGCAGCTGCTGTAGACAAGGCCTCTGCACAGCTCGACACACCATTGCCTCTTTCATGTGCTTTAAGGTCTGTTATGAATACCGATATCTCTGAGTGCGATAGAACTCGCGTCCATTTTTTTTTCTTAACGCTAAACGGAGCGTGCCTTCCTGTTCTTACGCCGTTGTGTGCTGTAGGAATTCATAAATTGATGAAAAGCTTCAGAACTCATTTGACGGCGCTACACAGTGCAGATGGACAATGACCCCGACGCATGCTGTTCTGCGGTGGCCAAAATCATGCGTTCATTCCACCCGATTCGGATGTCGCTACCCACAAATTAAAGCTGAACTTGACTTGATGTTCTGTTGACACTGATTGGAGAGGACAGAGAGGAATATTGCAAGTAGTGATGGCAACATGCTCAGCCTTTCAATTATACAGTCTTGCCAAAACTTGAGCCCTTGTTCATCAGTCCTCAACTATTAATCTGTCAATCTTTGCCTCTGACTCATCTCGCAGTCATACGTCGCAACCTTTTTTACGTAATGTTGACTCACAGTTAAATTTGTCCGGTCTTCGCTGTCAACACGCTGTCACCGTTGTTTGCTGAGCATACAGAAATCAGACGCACACGCGTGGTTTATGACTGCTTTAAATTCACAATTTTAAATCGACTCGAATAAATCAACGGGGGTGTTTTTGGTTCACTTTCACCTCCGCTGAACGCTGAATTGAATCTTTCAGGAACACAAATGGCAACATATGTCGACAGACCATTTAACAGTCCTCACAACCGTATACTGTATTCTTTATCTTCTGCGAAGAACGAGGCTGGATTAAGCCCCATTCATTTTGTAAACCAAAATGTTGTAATTTTCCTCACAAGCGAAACGATTTTTTGGTTCTTGCTGTGTTTGTGAAGTGAAGCTATAAGGCGGAAGGGCCTGATTGGTCATTAGTTAGCACTAGTTCACGAGCATTTACCCAAGCCCACAGACTTGAGACTTGAGACCGAGTGTGTGCGCGTCCTGTCCGTCCGCTTTTCCTGTCGGCTTCCTGTTCATATCCACTGGTGTGTTCCTTTTACTTCCTGACCACGGTCAGGCTTCCTTGGGTTCTTCCAGCTCAGTGAAATCTATTCTTTGTTCATCCGTACATGATGGTGATGAGTGCAACACACACACACACATGCGCGCACACATGCAGGTGCGAACCAGGGAAAGTACACGGACGAATTTCGGTGCATGATGTGATCCTCGCTTTGGGGCCGATAACATAAAAGACACAGCGTGACTTTCCCACACGGTGACATCAGCGCTTGAGAAAAAAAGTGCCCTACAAGTCAGCCGTCTGCTGCACTTTGATTTTTTTTTTTTTCGCTATCTGTGCCTCAGCCGTGTCTTTTTCCTCAAGCTTACTTTGCTCTGCGTCAGCAATGGCTGCCGAGAGGTCACGAGATCATCGGTGCTGCCTGCTTCTGTTGTTTGTTGTGGTTGAGAACTGCCTTGATGAAATATCAATTTCCTTGCAACGCTTCACGCTAGCTTTATTTTTTTTCCCCCCATGTCGTTATTTTGACCCTGTCCAACTTGATTAGCTTTTGTTCATTCATTTTGTGATTTCGAAAAGGAAGTGGGAGAAAATCTTATTCAGCTGATCCCTTTCAGGCCCTGCTACGTTGAATTTTCTCATCGTCCTCAATGGCTTATCCATTCTTTGATGTGGCTTATGTGCTTTTAATCCAGAGTCACTTTCATGATAAATCAGAGTTCCAGATTGTCTTGGCATGAGAGGAAAAGCCAACCTGCTCTGGTCAATGTCACCGTATCTTTTATTTTTTTTTTCACTTGGACCATTCGCTGGTTCGTCTGAGCTCATGGGGCTGTTTTTCTTTATTTTTTATTTTTTTTCCCATGGATGTACATTGTTTTTATAGCAACCACTGGAAGAGGTGGTTGGGGAACCGGTGCTCCACTCTTTTTTTTTTTTTTTGGGTGGGGGCGAGCCACTTGAAGCAAAATATGTACTTTCATGCTGAAAACACAGCGACGGCGACTTTATCCTAGCCACAGTTGCTGCACTTTTTTTTGGGGGGTGGGGGGGTTATACAATGAACATGAGAATCTCACCATTGAGCCCAGAAGCCTTCGGAAAATGAGCATGAAACCACGAGGAGGAGGAGGAGCAGCCTTCTTCTGCTGTAGAAAGTCATTCTCGTTCGAGTCCCGTTGCCTTTCGAGTGGGCTTCGTAAACAAGAGCTTGTGGCTGCCGAAGGGGTGGGGTCCGGGGGGGAGGGGGACTCAGTGGGCTGTCGAGACATAGAGTACTGTATAGAAGAAGGCGTGCGGAGGGGAGGGCGCTGTATGTCTATATACACTGTCAGTATGGAGATCCTTTTGGACTTTTTTTTTTCTTTTCCCCCAGTTGACTGCAGTTTGAGCCGTAGCATCTGTTGCTTTGAGGGGGGGCCTGCTATTTATCAAGCTGCTGGGAGCCCATAGGGAGAAAAACACAGCAAACTATATAGGTTACCCCCCGCACCCCTCCTCCCTCCATCTGAAGACATGTTATTCAGAGCCATGTTTGTGCAAAGCCACTATCTGCAGGCGGGATGAAAAAAAAAAAGAGGCGGGGGGTGGTTGGAGGGCCCTAACTGACGCTGGGAGGAGAAACTTAAGATGGGATGTGGCCTGCTGTGTTTTCCTCAGACTTTCTATAGGCTACATCAGTTTTTTTTTAATGTGCAAGGATTTGGCACTCAATACTGTTTTTCATGTCTGGTGAAATAGTTTAGCGCTGAGAGAGGCGGGCTCACCCCAGGCCTCTTTAGGAATCTAACCGCACGTGCTTCGAAATGCTGTTGGAAAGAAAAAAAAAAGGGTTTGCCACAGACGCTTTTGCAGCCTTATGGAACGATGTCACATTTGCCTTGCTAATTGTCGTGCGCTCTCTTGCACCACCGCCAAGCTGACACAACCGCGTTCATGCATGCTCAGTTATTTGTCACCTTTTGAAACATTTTGCACACGCGCGCCGAGCTGCTTCCCTGACGACCCGTCTCATACGTCAGCTGCCCCCACCCCCCCGCGCACCCCCAATCCTGCTTTCCCCATTGACAAAAACAAGGATAAGTGTAGATTTGTTCCGAGGCGACGACAAGGAAACAAATCGATGCCGAGCTGGAATGGGTGAAATATTGATTGACAGAAAGGATGAAAACAGATTGAAACAAGAGACCAGAAGATTGACTGAGCCCAAATGAGATTATGTACAAAATTCATCGATGCCAACATACAGTTCATGCCTGGTGTTTTTTTTTTTCTTTTTCGCAAGCGGCCCACCTCTGCTGATGCAACACTCACAAACATGTTTTCTTGGTGGAGTCCTTCCGCTTCAGACAAAGTGGATCCATTCGTGCAAAGTTTTTTGTCTGCATGTTCTTATTCTTCTTTATTTTTTGCGTCACCGTTCACTTCATGCACCCCCCCCCCTCGCCTGGATGGACAGTCAGGTTTTTAATCCTATTTGGGCTGATTTACACCGCGGGTCGAAGCATCCAATTTTGCTTGAAAGCCGACCATAAATATAATTTATTTGGTTTGTCCATTTCCAGGCAGCAAAGTCGAAAGGTCCGCTTTGAATCTCGGTTTCCGGCCTTTGACTGTTTTTCCACTGCGGGTGGAAGCCGGAGTACCCAGATAGAGCCCTCAAAAGCCCGTGGAGAGCAACGCAAACTCCTCACAGAAAAGGGCCAACTCGGTTTTACAACGCTTTTGGAAGTATTTATAAAATATGTCGGGGAAAAAAAGCCGTTTCAAAAGTAGGTCATTTTCCCAACCGATTTCCACTAAATTCCCTTCTGAGCTCAATTCTTGTTGACCCCCCCCCCCCACCCCCGCCCCGCCCCCCCTCCGCATTTACTTAATATTTATTTATGATCACTTTTGGGCTTGTGTGCCCCCCCCCCCCCAAAAAAAAGCAGTAGGGCCTCTCCTCCAGCATGCCCCCCTCGCTGCGAAATGTTCTTTATTCAAAACATTCACACTGAGAGGCATCGGACGGTCAACAGGATATGAAACTGACCTTTCCTCCATTTTTTTTCTTCCCTCCCCTCCTATTCCAGCCCAAAAAGTTGCCTCTGGCATGCATGTTTGCGCCGTGTTTACCCGGCCTTGGCTGTGTTATGCATTGCGGCCTTTGGTTTTCCACCGCCGCTGGAGTCTGGTCCGCGTTCCATTCCTGCCTCGTAACTGTGCGGATCGGCGACTCGCTCGCTCCGCGGCTTACGGCTGACTCACGACCGTGTGTTTGCCGAAAGGTGTCCGCTAAGGAGATGGAGATACCCCCCCCCCCCCGCCCCCCACTCCCACCCCACCACCTCCTTCCCAGCTGATGTTAGTAGAAGGGAAGATGACCATCTGCTGCCCCAGTTGCCCAGTGACTGGACAACAGTTTTCGCCTTCCTTTATGGCACAGTTCCACTGTCCATTGTCTGCCTGAGACGGGGGCCGCGTGCGTTTGAGGTACTCTTTGTTCAAGCCTTTTTCAAAGCGCGTGAGGAATTGTGCACTTGCTTTTTCTTCCTGCGCACGTTGAAGTCTCGGCGCTCTTTGTGTCTGCGTGTGTCTGTGAAGTTTCGAGTGGACGACCAAGAGAACAAAAGTATTGTCTGAAGTCTTCCTGTGGGAGTCCCAATGAGAACGCACCCCCTCGCCACTCGGTGTGTGAGTGAAGGTATAGGCCAAAAACTTGCTTTGGTGCAAGAGCACTTTTGTGGAGGCAACCTCATTAGGAAGAAACAAAAGTCTTTTATTTTATTTTTTAATAATACACAGTGCAACCCCCCCCCCTTTTTTTTAGGGTTTATTAAAACACTTTTTAAACCCATTGCTTAAATTGGAGAAAAAATTACACTCCTCTTGCCCACAATTCCGGCATTTAGCATTTGGGCCACCATAGTTCCTGTGCGGGTCGTCCGCAAAATGAGTGACACGTCCAACGGTTTAATTCCAGAAACATTTCAGCCCGAGACACCATAGTTAGGCCATGACAGACAAGAACTCTGAAAAGACTGATGGGAGGGAGGGGAAATAGAAAGCCAACGCCGTCGAGGTGTCCTTCGACAGGTTTTACGAGACCACCTGTCGCCATTTGTCTCCGGGGCCAACATTCAAAAAGGGAAAACTCATTTTGTCATCAGGTGTGAAAGCAAATCCGTAGTATGTTTAGCAAGACATTATCAAATTTCGTTTTATTTATTTATTTCGAAAATGTCCGTTTCTTCGGGTTGGAATTTGGAATCCGAATTTTTTTTTTTGGTTCACCCCGGCAAGATTTTTACTTCCACATCATCGTAGAAAAGAGAAAATATGAACGTGAGGCTTCAGCGTGCTTCCGATTTAGTGCCCCAATCCAAAACCGCATTATTTTTCCACAGCGATCACATGCGTATGTTTGTGCGTTTGTTTATGGAGAACAAGTTCATTGTTGGCTCCTCACATATCTTACAATCTCAGAATTGACTTGCTTCTGTGTTGTTGCAAAGCCCAGGACACATCACCTCGTGTGTCGTTTGAGGAGTCACATGCGCCTCCTGGGACAAACCACTCTTCTGCCCCCCCCCCCCCCCTCACCCTCACACACATTTAATGTCAAACAAAGACATTCATTTATGCTGAGTATGTCAGCCAGATCCCATCAGTGTTGGATTGCACAATGAGATGTTGTCAACTGAGCAAAAACAACAACAAAAAACCACAAAAACGTAAAAGCTGATTAAGTATAGAATGCTTTTTTTAAAATCACTTCTTTACTTCCCTCCACCGCTTAACACAAACGATTTGTGGTATTGGTACGGGCCCGCGCCGCTTTGTTTCGCAGGTTTTGTGGGAAACTGATCAAAATCTGATTTGGTAAAGCGGCATTATCCCACTTTCGAACTTAAATGAATGCATCCCACTAAACACTAATCTCATAATGAGCTGACTCTGCACCCGAAGCGCTCCAATACTTCACCGTGGCTTTGTTTCTCTTCACCAAGGTGCTTTGTATTACTTGTGTGCACTGCGCGCGTGTGCGTGTGTGTGTATGTGTGCATGTGTGCATCCTCTCAGGTGAGTGGGCCCAAAAAGGTAATCTAGTGTACAGAGTCATTGATTTTTCCCGCTGCGCAGGAAGTGGCTGGTTATTGATTCTGTGGGACAATGATGTCACTCGAGCCGGCGCTGGCTGTTTACTTATCCATGATAAGGCGGCAGGCGCTTCATCCCCCCCGCATCCCGCCCGCCTCCCCCGTGCGCACTGCTCAAATAATCCCGGCTCGCCATCCTCCCACCTTTTTATCACTCTTCTCTCATTACTCTTTCCACCCGCTGTCTTTTCATTCAGCAGCCCGTGCACTCTTTAACCTCCAGTGCCCGTTCGCTGTTACATAATCGCCGGCGGCTCAGGGGATGCCGCTTTCACAACTGGCCGCCAATTGTCGAGCGGTGTGAAAAATATGGCATCTTTTTTTCGGATGCGTCGTCATTATTTATGACGGTGCACGTGGAGTTATATACGTTTCGGGCTCAGATTGTAAAGCCTCACGTGCTGCATCGGGAATATTTTAAAGTAACTTTTTTTTTAAAAACTTGAAATAAAACGAAGCAAACTCCCTTAAGTTTATTACAGGAAAAATACGTCAACCGCGATATAGTTAGACAGAACCTAAATGAAAAAATCTGATAACTTTTCACCTTCTTGGCTGTCATTACGAGTGTTAAAAAAATTACTCATATGAGGGTAAAAAAAAAATAGTAAATGTGGAATAACAAGAAAAAATGAAAATCATTGTGCTGTCTTGCAAGTGTAAAAATAAGCTAACCATAGTATAATAAGACTAAATTACAAAACAAATGAATGAACTCACGTTTCACTGCATTTTTTTCTTTCTTACAACGGTCCAAATAAGTGAACCTTACTCTATGGGGAACCAAATAGTGATACATTTGAAGTTCAATGAAGTAACACACTAGATTTTGTGTACATCATCATTTTTTCCCTCCTCTTTGCCACCTCTTGGTGTCCCTCTGTTGTGGTAACACCCCCCCACCCCCACCCCAAAAAAAAAACCCACACATGAAAATGTAAATCACACTTGTGGAGTTCACCCATTCAATGCTCACTGAGCTGAAGTCTCAGTTCAACCTTTCAACCCGATTTGGTTGGCATGCATTTCTTCTTCAATTTCTTGAGTCACACCTTCCACTGTATCATCTTCCTCATTTCAAAATGAATTTGCACCGTTACTTCCGACGAATACTGACTCAGTGACAATTCAGCTGAGATTGCTTAAAACGTGTTTCAAATCGGCTCATCATCGTTTTATTCTGCCGTGACATTAGAAGCCCAGCGGACTTCCTCGTTGCGTTAATTCAATGTGTCTCGGCACATGAGTCATGCGAGGTTGCCATCAATACCGGTTGTCTCCAAAGTGAAACGCATTTGGCTGTAAAGTGTACTTTGACACTATCATTGGGGGGGGGGGGCTTCACATTTTATAGTGCACTGTATACAAATTTCCTAAACAAAGTGGCTTGTATCGAGGTGAGAGGATGACCTCATCACTCTACTTGTTGATTCTGTGTTCGGCGCTGGAACGCCGCCGCTTGTCAGTGCGGCGTGTGTTCCGTAACGCAAGCGTAACGGATGTCCATCGAGCGTCGGTGCGACCTCCGTAACCGGCTGTTAAGAACATTCCGTGCCTCCGTTTTTGTGTTCGTACGTACGTACGTAGCATCGAGGTTTGTCATCCCCGCCTCGTACCGGATATGTCCAATACAAGTCAATGTTTATTTAAAAAAAAAAAAAAAGTAGTCCACTGGGGGCGAGATGCAAAAAAAAAAACCCCAAAACAAAACAAACATAAAAACCTGATGCTCAGCTGTGCCTTTGTCCTTTTCTTGGTCCCGCAGGTTTGTAACAGATTAACCACAGTGCAAATATGTCTGACACTACCTGTGGCATTAACAGAAGACACACACACACACACGCGCACATGACATTAGACTCCCACTCCATTGCCTGGGTTATGAGGTCCACTAGGGGGGCTTTAAAGGTCAAAACACAGTTTATAAATAAACTCTACTCCTTTCACTGAAATGAATCCTTTTTTGTTTCTTTCACGGATAACATCTGGGAGAACCCCAGTGTATAAATCTAATCCTACTTAAATATACATTTTTGCTAAATTGTGTATTTTTTTTAAAGAGATTTTTACAGTATACTTCCTGTAATGCCCTCACATGTGGGAAAGGAGAGCCATACAGTTGTCACGCATGCACTTTTCAGCCCTTTATCTGAACGACACCAGCACAGTCAGTAGCTGATGTTGGCCACAGCTCAAGCTCAGATACTCACGCACTGGTTTGCCTATGTCAGACAGCACCCCCATCTGGCCCCGCCTCTTAAAGGTACATACATCATGTAATGCGGACACGACATGTAGAGTATCTTCTGTCCATGTTCTACTTGCAATTTTTTTCCCCTTTGCGGTCAAATACATTTTGAATGTGTTCGATAAGTTGGCGAGAGGGGAGAAAACTATATATATATTTTTAAACGTATTTATATTGCCTCAAAGTCATCCCCACTAGAAGGGTGTTTCACTGTGAAATAATTGTCTTACTTTAAAGTGAAACGTGTGAGTGACTTGCATATTTCACCCCCGCCTACCTTGGATGTTGTGTCAGTATTTTCTACATTTGTCCGCACTCAAGTGATCTCAAGTCACGCGCTCGTGTTTTCCTTTTTGAGGAAGTCGCCGGACGCTCTCTCTCTCTCCCGGATTGCGGCACTGTGTCTGCCTTCTATGTCTTGTGCTTATTGTGCCTCGTTGTTTGCACGCAGCCGGTCTGCTGGCTTTTGGTTTAGATGCTTTTCAGGTTGTCACTAGAGTTTTGAAAGACACGCCGGTGAATGTGTCACCATACCTAGCATAGCATTTATGCATCTCAATGTATGTTCACTGGTGGTACTTGGAGGCTGGCGGCCATTGCTAAAAATAAATCGGACACTACCGGTATGGTGCGGCGGTTGGCCCGTATTTTCTGAATCACCCGCCACAGTCATCAATAACATGCCGAGCGGAGCCGCTATTGCCTGCAAACACGGACGCATGAGGGCCGAGACCATCAGAGCGACAAATGTCATTCAGGGAAAAAAAGTTGATCTTGTAAATATTACAACGGTGATGAATAGGTCATCTGCAATCAATGGAGATGATGAGTCGGTGATAATAGGCGAAGAGATCAGAGGTTGAGGTGATCGAGTTTCCGCCTAATCTTATTTTATAAATGATGAAACATTAACGGGGGGGGGCGTGTGACGTCACTCCCCATTGAGGTCCTGTCCGAACTTTTGTCCCGCTATTCATTCAGCACTGGAGCTCATTACCTTTTAACGAAGCAATCGGACACCGAGGGCAGCGATTAGATTAGCGATTATCACTTCTGTTTGTCATTCCGCCACCACCATTAAAAGTAAAAAAATCTTTAAAATTAATTGGGGCTCGCATCGCTTATCCAACCACTTTTATTTGTAACGTGATCCTTTAGAAGCGCATTGTCAAACGTTCTGCTCAGATAACGCAAATGCCTTTTGGTGTTTGTAGAGCTCAACAGACCAAAACTCGAAAAACAAGGTGTATGAAAACCAAAGCGACATTTCCCATTGGAAATAAACTACATCAAATTATACTGTTCCAGACACCAAAAATATGAATAAAAATACACGGGAGCCGTTTTCAAAAATCATTCAACAGCAACTTCAGGCAATTACAAACCTCGCGCACTGCACGCCAACACTCGGACAACTTTGGGCAACATCGGCTTAATGTCCTTCCTGGCCTTCAAAATAAAAGTCTGCCATGTACATGATAATAAGACTTTCTTTGGCACCTTCAAGCTATTATATCCATGCATATTCAGTGTGACTACTAAAAAACAAAACCCACCATGTGGCCAAAGTAAGTGTGGTGAGACGGTTATTACACTGGCGAGCTTCTAATCTCTGCCGATGCGTTACATCGACTTTATCAGTGTCTGTTGCGGTCTGCGGTCTAAGCCGGTGCGCTTCATTCTGGATCAGCACTCCACGGAATGTCACCTCTTCTGTTCCATAAAGACTGACTACTTTGCTTAAAGGATAATAAAAACACAGCCCTTTGGGATTTTCCTTTCTCTTTTTTTTAAATGGCTGTTGACATTTTGATGAGGAGTTTAGTAGATGCATGAGTCACGCTGTTGACCAAGAATAACGGTCAATGATCACAGCCGGCTCGCGTGTTTTTTATTTTTTTTTTTATATGGAGACTGACATGCTTATGGCGGTGGGAAGTACTCGAGTATTTGAAGTATTTTTCCGGCCACATGAATATCAATTAATCTTTACGCCTCACTCTGTCAAAACACGCTTGTTACTTTTTTTCCCGCCTCCGCAGATGACGACAAGACATAGAGAGCGGTAAAGCCAGTTTTTCTCTTTTTTTTTTTTTTTGGTTCCCCTTTTCCTGATTTACACAAGTTGAATCAGTATCTCTACTTTTACAAGCATCTTTCTTTGACGCAATAACGTCTACTGAAGAACAGCGTGCGAGTACTTTTGCAACTTCTGCAGGCTGATCGACAACAGTGAGATGAGTCATTTTTGATCAGTCAGCAGAGAGGGGGGGTGGGGGGGGGTCCAAAAAATAAAAATAAAACAGCTGGTCATTCCAGGAGTTACACACCAGCGTCAAACTGTCGCTTGTGTTTCCTTTGCGCTGGTGCGAGACCCCCTCGCTGATCTACGGTCAGCCTTATTTTGGACGTAGTAAAAGATAAGCTGGGCATACGTTTTTGCGTGTAGCTGCAAGAATTGCAAGAATCGCTCCCCCCTTATCTCACGTGCGACTGAATCGATCGACTTTCCAGAGGAGGAGTCGTTTTCCCATTAGTCTGTGTCAAACTTCTAAAGTTAGCAAGTGCGGTTTCGTCTATTCCGTTGCTCTATAGGATTTTTTTTTTTTCGGCGTTGTTTTCCTATTGCAGGCTTTTTGTATTGTGACAGCTGCCCTCGCCTTTGTTAGAATAACATCCCCGGGAACTCGCTTTTCCTCACGTGCGCATGGAGATTGCGGGGCCAACGCCTTTTCCACCCTCAATTGTACTGCTGTGTACATTTTTGATTAGTTCGGAAATTGACGATAAGCAAGTTCACGCCTGTCTGAATCAAGCCATCAGCAGGTTGTCCGTGCACCCCCCGCCCAAGATCCTAAAGTCTCTGAAGTTCGTGTGTTTTCGGAGAGATTTTTTTTTTTTTGCTCTCAGTTTAGGAGCCTGTTGCTCTGATCGCATGACAGAAAAAAATATACAGATTCGAAAAAGGAAGGCAAAAGGGCCCAAAAGGCAACGGATTCCATAAAGTGACGTCCCACACTTCACCAATTAAAAAGATCCACTTGCTTTCAAATATTTTCTTGGAAATCTAAAAGCCAACACGGTTGACGCAGTTTTCAGATGAACCCTTTTGAGGGACGGCGGTCACTCCGGTGAGACCAGCTTATCACGTTATCATGATTGGTGCATGAAACAGCCCGACGTCACTCGGTGTTGGCGGTTACTATAGTTCGACTTGAGGTGACAAGGGAGTGCATGCTGAGGGCCGCTAGTGGTGACGCTCAAGGGTTAAAACCTTTTTCTCCGGGTTGAAGAGGTAGCTTTTGTGTTGCAAGCAGATAACACCCTTGATTGTGCACTTTTCTCCCTGTGTTAAAAGTTTGCACAGACATGAAGAGCTCATAAAAAAAAAAAACAAGTTTTGTGCCAGCTGTCCAAGTGTTTACACAGAAAAACAAGTCTTATTTTTTTTTCTTTCTTCCAAAGAGTGAACCGACTCAGCCGCACGGTCAGCTGAGTGAACATTTCTCAGCCCTTGTCAGACAAATCCACTGCTAAACTGTATGACTTTCTATGAAACACAAACCCGATTAGGCTGCGCAGTGAACTTCATAACTCCGCTGAACTTTTTTTTTCGCCCCCTCGTTTTTTTTTTCTCTTGGAGAAACAACGCAGTTAAAGAGAGAGAGAACGAGAGTGCGAGGAGAAGATTGGCTCCTCTCGCTGTCGTCCTGTCTTGCGATTGGTAGGCGCCTGTTGCTAGGCTTGTGTCGGGTTTCAACAGTTTTTTTCTGCTTCCTCCACTGTCTGTGCGCCCATAGGTCAGGTTTGAACTGGTCTGGTGGACCTCTGCCACTTGTTGAACATCCCCAGCGAAAAGGAAAAGAGAAGGGGGGAAAAAAATATGCAGTCAATCAAGTCAAGACATCTGTTGGCAATTAAAAAAAAAAAAAGAGTAGGTTTCCACACTTTGTTAACATGATGCTTTGGAACAAAAAACTGTACCGGTAATTCAAACTTTGTGACACGACCGAAACTAAATACAGATTTGACACTTATTAATATGGAAACCTGGACAAGTGCCTTATTTTTTTTCGAGCATCAAGACCTAAAAAACATCTCACCCGGAGCTTATAACTCTCTTTCTGTTCTGTATTTTAATTGCGGGAAGGCGTAGCTCGTGAAAAATGACATTTTGCAGTTCATCTTTGGCAACAACAAGCTACATCCTGTCATTAGTGTGTATGTGTGTGGGTGGGTGCGCATGTGTGTGCAAGTTTGTGCTGTCCCTCGTGCGCTATCGAATTTATTTTTATTGGCTACTTAGCTATTTCATTGTGCATTGTTGACAGGGGCTCGACTGTGACGGCCTTAAAAAAAAATCACTAGCACATCATTAATTAATATGCGCAAAAGTCAGATGATAGTTTTGGTTTTTTCCTCCTAACATTTAAAGCTATAATGTCGAACAATTGTAGTGGTTTCCAAAGCATTACAATAGTGTGCTGCCAAGCAATAAAGTGAATGCTATTTTAAACATTGCTATATGGTGACCCACCATCACCGACTTACGTTTACTTTAATATTCGTGGGCCGCCCAGGACGATTCTAGTTTTTTTTTTTTTTTTTTTTTGACATATCGCAACACTTAACTCATTCACTCCCAAAGACGTTTTTAAACGTCTTTTCAGACTTGGTCCAGAATTGGCTGGTACTGAATGAGTTAATATAAATGCTATCATTAACCGATCAGATAGCAGTTTGACTTTGATTAAAATCAATCGTATCTTAGTCATTGACTCCCTACTGGCGTTCGATGTTTGGAGGTTACCAACAGTCCGCGATGGACTAGTTTGTGTGGTCATACGACACAAGTGGTCATGCAACGCGTCGCGCTGGACGTGTTCTTCAGTGGGAAGAAATATACGAGCCTAAAAGCACTGAAACAACAATCTCACCCCGCGGAATCATCAGTGCGTGCACAGTGACAATAGCGCCGGCCAAGCCGGGACACCCCCGGCACCCCCCCCCCCCCACCCACCCCTGAGCCTATAAGCGCTTTTATGTGAAATAGGGGTCCGGTGTGTCGTTACGCTGACCGGCCTCTCTTCTGCAGCTTTTGCTGAGCCGCATGAGTGCTGACTCCAGTCCCTGGGAACATGTTTACCTCTCTGCCCCGTTCCCCACCCTCCCTGCGCCAACAGGAGGGGGGGACCCGAGGTGAGAGAAGGGTGGGCGAGGGAGGCTGGCCGGACCCACACAATGAACCTGCTGAATACTGTGCGATGTGGCTCGCCGTGCAGTTGGCTGCCAAACTGGCTGGACAGGCTCTTGATCAAAGTCCGCCAGAGGGGAGGGGACGGGAGAGTGGTGGTGGTGGTGGGGGGGGGGGGGGCATGTGACTTTTTGGCTCTGCTCGTTGTACCAAATTTAGCTTTCTAGTCGTTTTTTTGTTGCACAGAAGAGCAGATAAAAGACGGTCTCTATAATTGTGACATGATCGTGGTGGCTAAGTCCCCACTGAAGGTTGCGGTCATTCGGCCCGCCACCGCTTACCGTATCGGGGGCAGTAACTGACCTCCTGACGTTGTGATAAAAGCGTAATGTGGCACGCAAGTGAACGTGTTATTGCCAGGCTGGGATAAACAAAGCTATAAGAGCCGTCGGTCCTCCTTATCTTTACACCCCCCACCCCTCTCCTCTCCTGTCCTGTGGCTCGAAAGAGAGTCCTTCAGGCGGCTTGATTAGTGGAGAGATGACATTATTATCTGTGGTCTGAGACGCTGCACCTATGAGAGCCCCCGTTCAAGGGCCTGCAGACCTCGTCATCCTTTTAGATGAGATTATGGGCTTAATTCATCGCAAGCGCGTGCATGCAGAGGGTTTCAGACTGACTGGTGTCCTTTTTTAAAAAAAAGTGCACTAGACATCAGCAAAAACACTTTTTTTCCCCTTAATCTAACAAAGAAAACTGACGCATGGTCAAAGCTATGAAATTGCAAAGCATTATATTTCGTCTGTCGGGTTTACGTGAGCCTCACGTTTGGTGGTGGTGATTAGTAAAGATACGGTTGCTTGTTAGTCACCCCGTTGACTGTGTTGTTGAAATGATTTGTTCCAAGTCGACTATTACGCATGTAGTGTTCGCTATGGACATGTGTGAGTGACTTCCAAACAATGTGATCGGACAGAAAAACAGCGGTGAAAGCATATCTTCTTGTATCAGACGTCACGCATGAAGCCGAATACAGTCACGCTTCCAACATGGTATGACAGGAATGAGCAACTGGCAGCGCTATCTGTAACCACACTCTGAGTGGCCCCTGATTAATATTTGAAAAAATATATATACTGTATATTTTTTGTTTTGCCCCCCCCCCTCCCCCCCAAACCCACACGTGCTTTTTCATTAAAACTGTCTATAGGAAGCTTATCAGAGGGCGTTACAGAAAAATCCAATGCATCAGCAGATTTTTGCTATTGGCAAGCTGGCCTAGTTTTAAGTTGTAATGTCAATATTCACCACTTGATGGGAGACATGGCCCGGGTCTGAAACTGACCTATGCTAATACAATACATGCTGATTTATATAGAATGGAACTATTTTTTGTGGATTTGTAATGAGATGTATTTTTTGGATTGCTCTACCCCTTTGTTGTTGAAAGATGAATTTTGATTGCCTTAACAAATGGATGTATTGATTACTGATTGGATATCGGTCAGTGTGCATCATATCATGGTTAATGAACAGCCACAGTTATTTAACAAACAGAAAGGACCGACAATTCAATCAGGAGTGAACAAAAGAAGCACAGAAAGACGCGGTGATGTTTTCTTAAGGCAAAAGTGGGTTTGTCTTTTCCGCTCACGTTTTGCCCCCCTCGTTCCTCTTTCCTCACGCTTAGCCCCGCCCTCTCCGCCTCTCTCGTGCCACCATTGGTCGGCTCCCGCGCGCTATCGCCTCGCGATTGGCCGATACTTGCGTCGCTCAAGCACGCCTCGACTTATTTACCGAATGTATGAGCGAGGGGGGGGGGAACCAAATGGGGCTGCCGGAGTGACTTGGCTGCTTGTCGGGCCCGCAACAGCTGACGAGAGCGGAGCACTTGAGCGCGGCAGCCTCCCGGGGAACAAAGAACTGCGCGGGGACGGTTTGCGGAGCTTTCAAACCCGATCCAAAAGCAGCGGAGTGCGGGGAGGACAAGACATGAGGAACGCCGTGTCACCTTCGGAGAACGTGGAGAATTGTTCGTTCGCTGTGACACACTTGTTTAAGATATGTGCCCATTGTGAACGGCTCGGAAAAAAGGTAAATGGAAAAAAAACAACAACAGCAATTTTCATTTTCATCAGCGCAGCATCGAAAAGATGACACATGCGACTGTTTGTTGGTGTTTTAAAGCGATGACAGTCGATTTCTGCTCTCAGGCAACTGCTTTTCCTTCGACTGAATGAGCTGCAGTGCAGTCTTTTGTCCGGACTTGTTTGTCTGTCAAGTTTGGGAGGAGGGGGCCCTCGAATGTTTTGAAAAGATCCCCCAACACACATTTTTATTGTCACTTCGATGAATTGTTATCTCGAGTGATTACGTTTTTTTTCTCTCCACGTCGTCCCGAGAGAATTATGTCATTTGTTGGTCAGTTTATTCATCTTAGTCTTCTGACTGGACATGTCCGTACATGAAGAAAAAAAAAAGTTATTTTCTTTTTCCGTTCATTGACATCCCTTTTAACGTCTAATGTGTCGCTTTGTGCATCATGCTTCCACGAAACCCTCCAAAAATGATTTTTCGTCACCAATGCCTCAGTTATTCTGTGCGTAATCCTTGCACACAAACAAAAATCACTTTTAACATCTCTGCTCGAGATGTGCATTATATTGCCTTAAATCATGTTTACTGATGCTGTGCTTAAAAACGGATATTTCATCACAAACGCCCCATTAGGCTTAAAAAAATGTTACTTTTATGCCTGCCGTGTTCATGATGGTACAACAAACTTATCATGTTTACCGACACTAAAGCCACAATTACCCCCCCCCCCCGCCCAAAAAAAGTCACTTTTAACAACTACTGTTCACAGTTACTGATTCTGTCCTCAAAACTGATTTTTCATCACCAAGGCTGCAGTTATGCTTAGAAATGTCTCACTCTTGTGTGAGTTGACAAGACGAAGTAATAAATTGAAGCTGCTATCGCTGTTAAATGTTTTATACGTTTTATGGAACATTAAGCATACTCACACACTTGTGTATAGATAGCCATGTTATGCAGTCTACACCTCCTGGTCATGAATTGTCTACATTTTGCTCAAAGATAATTTCCCTGCCGTAACGAGACGAGAAAGTATTTCGACGACATTTTCCCCTTTTATGTGTCTTTCAGGATCTGGGAGTGCGAATCCCAAGACCCCTGGGAAACGGGCCAAGCAGATTTATCCCTGAAAAAGAGGTACGGAAATGTTCATCCTGCCAATGAGGTTACCAAAAAAACAACTTCATCGGGCCCGTTTATGATGTCACGTATTTCCGTTCCAGATTCTTCAAGTCAGTAAAGTGGACACCAGGACACAGTCGATCTTTGAGGATGCGTTCGCAGCCCTCGGTCGCCTGGATAACATCTCGCTAGTGATGGGCTTCCACCCGCAGTACCTGGAGAGCTTCCTGCGCACGCAGCACTACCTGCTGCAGATGGACGGGCCGCTGTCGCTGCACTACCGCCACTACATCGGCATCATGGTGCGACCCCACCTGGACTTTGTTTCCTCCCCTTTTCAAACGACCCGAGTCTTACGGTTGTTGCATCATCCCGCGTGTAGGCTGCGGCTCGCCACCAGTGCTCCTATCTGGTCAACCTGCACGTCAATGACTTCCTCCAGGTGGGCGGCGACCCCAAATGGCTCAACGGGCTGGACGGAGCCCCTAGAAAGCTTCAGCAACTGGGCGAGCTCAATAAAATCCTGGCCCACCGGCCGTGGCTGCTCACCAAGGAGCACATCGAGGTGAGAAAGCAAGCTCAGGACGGGTGGGTGTGGGCGGTGGCGGAGCGGTAGGGGTGTGAAAAGTGTTGCGCAACAGCTGAGGTCAGACCGAGCGAGCTAACCAACTCCGCTTCGTCTTTATCAAGGGTCTGCTAAAAGCCGAGGAGCACAGCTGGTCACTGGCCGAGCTCATCCACGCCGTCGTTCTGCTCACACACTACCACTCGCTGGCCTCCTTCACCTTCGGCTGCGGCATCATGCCCGAGATCCACTGCGATGGCGGCCACACCTTCCGGCCGCCCTCGGTCGGTCATTACTGCGTGTGCGACATCGCCAATGGCAACAACCACCACGACGGTCCCTTTGGCAGCCAGGTGAGACAAATGCTAATCGAGGGGGGTGGGGGGGCGTGTGCAGACTCCTCGGCCATCTGTTTTACCCCCCTATGTGGCACGAGCCATATTTGGATACAGAAACGTCATTCAAATTAGACACCATACAGCAGAATCTCAGAACATTGACGAGGAAATAAACACAATTTCATGATTAGATATAAAATGAGAGTCTGCCCCTCTGTCCGTTACACCCTTTACCAAAAAATGACTTTCTTCAGGCATCGGCATGGTTCTTATAGCCAGGTGGTCTAGTGCCACCTGTTGCTGGTCTCTGCACCTCACAGCGCGTGACCACCTGTCCAGATGTCAAAACCCTTTCCCCCTTACCGGCACGTTTGTCCAGGAGGTGTGTGGCGGCGAGGTGGAGGTGCTGATGGAACGCATGAAGCAGCTGCAAGAGTGCCGCGATGACGAAGAGGCCAGCCAGGAGGAGATGGCCACGCGCTTCGAGCGAGAGAAGACGGAGAGCATGCTGGTGGTGACGGCCGAGGACGAGGAGTGGGTGCCCTCCCGCGACATCTCGCGACACTTCGAGGACCCCAGTTACGGTTACAAGGACTTCTCCAGGAGGGGCGAGCACGTGCCCACTTTCAGAGTGCAGGTACACTTCGTCGCACATGCAACGGTGGCCCCCAATTAACTAATTCAGTACCGGCCAAGTCTGAAAAGACGTTTAAAAACGTCTTTGGGAGTGAATGAGTTAATGATCATGTCTCATTTTAATTATAATTTTTTTGGGGGGCTTTTTGCAGGACTACAGTTGGGAGGACCACGGCTACTCCCTGGTGAACCGTCTCTATCCCGATGTGGGTCAGATGCTGGATGAGAAGTTCCAGATGGCGTACAACCTGACGTACAACACCATGGCCACGCACAAGGACGTGGACACCAGCATGCTGCGCAGGGCCATCTGGAACTACATACACTGCATGTTCGGCATCAGGTAGGCAAGAGCAGCTAACATGTTGGTGGAATAAAATTGAAAGGGTAGTGCGGGCGGGGCGGCTGCTGGAGCTTATCCCAGCTGTAGGCGGGGTACACCCTGAACAGGTTGCCAGCCATTCACAGGGCACACTTGGATGCACACTTATCAATATGTGTTCTTTTGCCCCCCCCCCCCACCCCGTGATTGTCAGGTATGACGACTATGATTATGGTGAGATCAACCAGCTGTTGGACCGTAGCTTCAAGATCTACATCAAGACTATGGTGTGCAGCCCAGAGAAGACCACCAAGCGAATGTACGAGAGCTTCTGGAGGCAGTTCCAGCACTCTGAGAAGGTCAGACACCTTTTACTCACATAGAAAAGAAAACGTTTTTAAATTATTATTTTTTATTGCTGCTAAAGGCCTCCTACGTCTGTCTCTGCAGGTCCATGTCAATCTGCTTCTTATGGAAGCGCGAATGCAAGCCGAACTTTTATACGCTCTGAGAGCCATCACTCGCTACATGACATGAAGTGCTTCTTCTTCTCTCCCCCCCGCCCCCTTCTTTTTTATTATTTTTTTAAAGTCCTGTGTCATTGTTGGGACATTTCAAGAAAACATTTTTGGGGGCAGAGGAGCTGGATGCAAAATCAGAACAAAAAGCAACGAGTCTTTTTTTTTTTTTTTTTTTTTTTTAAGCCTGCAGTGCCAAAAGTGACCAGAAGTAGGCAGCACATGGCTTAAAAAAAGCACTGACAGTATTCCAGCAACATCCCCTTCATTCATTTTCTTAATCACTGTTTTGTTTTTCTTTTCCATATCTCATTTCAATCATCATCTTTTTTGGGGCCCATAAGTATGTGCCTGAACTCCCCAGCGCAGTGTGCGTATCCACGATGACGATAATGAGATGATGCTGCTCCTAGTGTTGTATTCAGCAGGGACAGGGAGGGGGAGGTCATATTGACCCCCCTTGTTCCAACCCCCCAAAAAACAAGTTCCCCATCCACTGCATTATTCCCAAATGTCCGTGTAAGCTAATTCAAGTCGTATGTGTGTGTGTGTGTGTGTGTGCGTGCAAACTCATAGAACACTGAGCCCTATTTGAGTTGCGTGTGTGAGCATGTGTGTGTCACGCGCGTGCATGTGTTAAAGGAAAAAAAATAGTTTTTAAAATTTCACGTGTCAAAAAAAAAGCGAGGCACTTTGAAGGAGACTTCTTGCTTCTGCTGTAGCTGATGTTATTTTTGACGTAACTTGGGCGTGTCATTGATGACATCGTCATTCTTCTTTGTTTTGTGGTTTATTAATTAAGACTGAAAGAATGAGGGGCTCCGGTATGAGGTTGGTCCGGGAGGAATGGCTAACTCACACACACACACATACATACACACACACACATGTGCACACATGAACACAAACTCAAACACTGCTAAGCTGTCTTCCGCGTTATCCCGGCTGCCTGGTCGCCCCAATTTGGAAGGCTGTGAATTTTACCAGTGAAATAAATACCTCTTCTCTAATCTCCATTCAACATTTTCTCGCTGTGCAAAAAGAAAAAGAGAAAAAAAAAAAAGCATGTACGGTGGTACCCTGACTTCAGAGTTTAATTGTGAGTCGGGAGATGCTGAAAACACAAAGTGGTGCTCTCAGAAGTGAAGGCACCACTGTATCTCCTAATCATTTTTTTTGTGGCCATGCGTGCTTTTTGTCAGAGTGACTGTTTAAAAAGTGCTCTTTGGTGAGCAGTCCCCCCCACCCCCAGCCCGGCCATGTTCCCGTTTGCTGTGTAAAGGGGACGACTCCGGCTCGCCATCAGGCTGATTTGCGCTCGCAAATGGTTGTAGCTGTGCTTATTCAAGCCTAAGTAGTGCAAAAAACAAAAACAAAATAAAAAAAGCAGCTTTTGTTTTAATGAAACAGTTTTCACTAAAAAAAAAAAACAAAACAGTCAAACGCTGCGTTTGTTGTTGTTGTTGTTGTTGTGAGGGCGGATTAAGACAAGCGATGGCTGGGAGGTTTTCGACAAAAAGAATGGTACCGTTGGAAGTGAGTCGGAAGAACGTGAAAGAGATTTTTGTTTTTCAATACTTCTGACTGATGTCAGTTACTGACCCTTTTTTTTTTTTTTACACAAAATCTATGAAAAATTGACAAAAATAAAACTATAATATTGAATTGTTGTGTATCATTTGTAGCATTCTCTTATTCTAAACTTATTTGGTTACATTTAGCATTTAAAACGTATTTGGTTACATCGAGTCAAAACGTCTCACCAGCACCGCACACTAGCTAAACGCCGGATGGCGGCGGCACTGCACTGCCGTTGCTAGTGCAGTGGTTCACATAGCGACAGCTCAATTCAGCCATTGTTTGAACTGGAGGAGCTCATCTTGCTTGCCTCTGTTACAGTTCGCTGACAAACAATCGTAAAAAACAAGATGTTAAGTTCTATTTGGAGGCCTCCCCCGTTAAGTATCGTGACATCATCACCAGCACAATCACCATATCACCCCAAAATGCCTTCACATCTCATTTAGGATTAAAAAAAAAATAGCCGCCTAATTAATACTTCTTTATATCACGAGTAATGTTTCAATTAGATGTAAAGCTTTTTTTTTTTCCTTCGATCATGATACATGAAGTGCTGTTCTTTATTTGTGTTGATGTAACAACCATGTGACTTTGAAAATGTTGTTGTGGTTGGGCAACTTGTAAGCACTGCCTGCCCCCCCCCCCCCTGTGTAAATTCAACTGATGATGATGGTAATAAAGGCTTCGAGAGGCGAAAGCGGCGCTTGCTTCATCTGTGCTTTTTTTTTTATTTATTTGTTTACACATTAATGTTGCTTACCGAAGGACATTGAGGCAGGTCATCAAACGCACGCACGCGTGCTCACAAAACCAAAGTGATATAAATGTGAAAAAAAAAAGTCTTGTAAAGATATGTGAGGATGGACTTTAAAGTGCTTTCACATAACAGTCACATGATGATGGGATTTAAAAAGTCACTTGCACAACAAAAACATTTGCAAATATATAAGAACAGTCCATATGCTATGATCTATATAAATCACTTTGCATTGACCAGCTTTGCTAGTTTTTGGGCAACAGGTCGGAACTCCAACTCCCATAATGCCCTGTGGTAGTCCTCGTCTTCCATCCACTTGACGACCTCTTCTTCATCTGAAGGCGGTTGATGAAGAACAAGAGTGAGGTGGGTGCGAAAAACATCGGCAAGATGCAGCTGCAGTGCATGATGGGAGGTCGAGAAACATATTTCCATTCTCCCGTGATGCATTGCGATGCCCCGAGATCCCCCCCAACTGACCCAAATAGGACGTGAGGATCTCGAGTAGCGACTCGCTGTCCTGCGCCTCCACCGGCTTCTCAGGTCCGCTGCTCATGTTCCACAAGGCCTGACATAGTTGAGCCGACAGCTGCCAGTCACCTGCTCCCAGGTCTCTTAGGCAGTCTGTCAGCCTGAAATGTGCACGCACACGGATTGGCAGATTTTGTTCATAAAATATTTTTAAATTACGTTTGTTGTAAATCATGAAAATGTATTGAAGTTAAATACAATTGAACTGTAGTTAGGTAGTGGCATACCACTAGAGGGAGCTCTACCAAACTTTGCCGATCTCTACTTTTACAGTTGGAACTACAAACTGGGTTTCCACTGGACCACACGAAATGGCGGTCTTACTTAAATGCTTACTTGGTTGCAGCCCCTTCGAGGAAGAGACTGGCTCTGTTGGAAGGGTCCAGCGCCAGGTTGGTGAGAACCCCACAGGCTGAGAAGCACACGTCCGGGTTCTTGGAATCCAACAGTGTCACCACAAACCTGTGGACTGAGAAGGTGAGGTCAGCAGTCTTGTTTACAGCTTCAATTAGCCTATCGAGAGTGTGTACATATGAAAGATTTGGGCTTATTACAGATGGGTATCCATTCTTGCGGAGGTGGTGGACTTAAGTCACGTGACTTGGTCATTGATTTGTAAAGACCGGATTTGAACTCGATGACTTATTCTGTGTCAATTTGTAAAACACTTTTATTTGTAATACACATTGAGTATTGTTTTTAAAAAAATTTTTGAGTGGCATACTCGAACACATTGGCTACATTGAAACTGCGGCTTCCTAGTCGAGCAAGTGTCACGGAGGAAACTCCAAAGATGAAAACATTCAGATGGAAAGAATGAAATTTTGAATGAAAACGCGGGAAAATACAATAGCAACATACAACGAAGTTTGCGACTCGAAGAGCAATGCAACATGACGTTAGTCTTCATTCGTCTGACTAGACGCAAGTAAGCGAGCTGTGAAGCTATTCAGTTGGCTCGATTTGCTTCACGGTTTTGCTCACCAATAGCTGGTCAAATATTAACTCGACCTCGTCTGTTCTGCGTTTAACTGCAGAGACAATAAAGTAACTGTAAGAAGCCTGTTTAATTTTGTATTTATTTATTTATTTTATTTTAGAAGCGCGTTTACGCCGATAACAGCGCGCCACGCCTCCACGCCCGCAACCTGGACGTTTAGGAAAAGTTAAAAGAATGTTTTTTTTAATCTGGCGGAAAAGGTCTTACTAAATTAAATAAGAAAGTAAGAAAAAATACACCGGTGGAAACGGGCTTCTGAATCAGTTAAAAAAAAAAAAATTATGACTTCAAGATTGCATGACCCGACTTATGACTTTCTTGATTCAAGTAATGACCTCGTTGGAGTAAAATTTAGAGGTGACTTGACTTGATTTTTTTTTTCTACAGTGACTGGAGAAGCAGAATGATAAATATTTGCTTGAAACTCATGGCAAAAATAAAAACACGTCCCAGTGAGTGCTCATAAATTGGGCCACTTGTAAATGAAGGTACCACTGTATTGATTAACGTGTTGATCATGAACCTTTGTTCAGCATTATAAAGTCCCGGACATCTTTGGACTGCGACAAGTTCCCGTAGACGCGCGTGGCCTCCAGCATGGCGGCCATGTTGGAGCTCAGCACCAACTTCAGCATCACTTGAGTGACGAAAAAGGTAAAAAGACAAAACAAAACTGTGATTATTTTTTGCACTGTCTTCATTCTTTTGAAGTGTTGCTCTTACACCGGGCGATGGCCATCTGGCTACGTCTGAGCACCGCGCTTTCTTTGCGGTAGAACGTCAGGTTGTTAATGGCGGCTGCCACGTTCACCGTGAGCTCCTCGCTCTCCTCCACCGACCTCAGCTCTGTGACAACACATGCGCACGCATGCACAGTAACGGTGTGAGGTGCTGACGAACATCCATACTACCACCTCCGATTTCTCACCCAGTGTTTCCATCAGTAGCTGGACGCAGGTGGTGTTGCTGGCCAATGCGGCGCCCACGTCCTCATGGATGCACATGTTGGCCAGCACCCGAACCAGCTTCACCAACACGTCCTCGGCCTCCCGGCGGCTGGCCGGAGGCGGCGTCGGCGGCGGCTCCTCCTCCCTCAGCTGGTAGTCGTCGTACAGCCGCAGGAGGGCGTCCACGGACGCCTCGCAGCGGAAGAGTTGCTGGCGCGCCTCGTTGTTCTTGGCCGTCAGGTTGCCCAGCGTGAAGAGAAGACGCACGACCAGGTCCTGCGGGAGAGACGTGAGTGTTGACGCAGTGCGGTTACACGCAGCCAACCATGTGAGAAATGTGGCGGAACATCTTTTCATTCAAATTGGGTCGTTCTCGCTGGTGAAGTCAAACCGGCATATTGGTCAAACTTGATCAATTATTGGATCAAAAGTAGAGTATAATAAGTGATCCTACTTTTGCCTTATTTAGGCTACAAAGGTTAAGTTAATTTGACCTCTGATATCCAATGATGTCCACTTCTCAGTCTTTCTGTGACTCCTCCAGTCTCTATCTTTGTTGCAACCAGGGTTATGATCGCTTGGGATTTGTTATTACAATTAGTTATAATTTACACTTTTATTTATGGGGTTGCTTTTAATTGTAATTTCTTAATATTTATTTTTTAAGGCAAGTGTGCTTCGTTTTTAGTATTAGTTTTAGCTTTTCAAAGAAATTATGGAGGAGTTGTCCCAGTGTGAGTGAGTTAAATAGTGCTAAAATCGTCCTCCTCCCCTCCGCTTAGGTGACCAGAGTTTTCTCGTGCCTCCGGAAGGAGGGCGGGTGGGGGGTGGGGGTGGGGGGGGGGGGGGTCAGTAACTAAAGTGCCCCGGTGCTGTTCTGTCACTCATATGGTGAGCAGGTGCACTTGGACGCCCGCGCCTCTCATGCCCAACCCGCCCGCCGTCGTGAACGTGCAACAACTCAGGTAGAAGAACAGGACGGACTGTCCTCTCAAGAGGGCGGGCGTGCGTGCGTGTGTGTGTGTGTGTGTGTGTGTGTGTGTGTGTGTGTGTGTGAAAACGTTAACACCCTCTCAGCCACGTCTGAGTGCTTACTCAAGGGAGGCGGTCATTTATTCTATTCTTACTCCTGTTGGCTTCTGGATCATGTCTCGACTGGTCTCAACTGAGGGCTCACCTTTGTCTGATTCCACTCAGTATTTTTTTGTAGGTTTTTTTTTTTGTGCCTGAGTCATCTTATCTGATCTGGGGATTATTACATGTCGACAGACACACGCGCGCGCACACACAGATGTAATGTCCTGTAAATGTGCTTGGGACCCGCCGTTTGTAAACAAGCCAATGTGCAGATAAACAGCAAGCTCATTTGTGGAAGCGAAACCCTCCGAGGACACACACTGACTCACCGGTTTTTGGTGGTGTTTGCTCAAGTGTTCTAAAAATAGTTGGTAGCAGTCGGGGGTCTGCGCCAGAGCGAGGCAGCACTCCGCGTACGAGGAGAGTTTACTGAGGAGACAAGTAACATTCTCGACTCAAATGTAGGCTCAGTTCAATGACGAGCATCTTTTTTTGAAGCCGGTTACCTGTAAATTCTAGAAACATTGGTGCACACGTCTTGGTCCTGATGATAGCGCTGCAGAACCAAGCAGAGATCCGACATCAGGGAGTGGGAGACGAAGAAGGGACGGGCCTCGGTGTGGTCAGCCAGATTTCTCAGGGTGGCAGTCAGCTGCCAGAGGTCAAGAGGTCAAGATATGGGGAAGATTCAAGGTCATGATTAGTTACCCAATCTCGTAAGTCATTCACTATTAAATCAATGCAGTCGGCTGCCCTATTTCCAACATTTTAACTCATTCACTCCCAAAGACGTTTTTAAACGTCTTTTCAGACTTGGTTCAGAATTGGCTGCTACTGAATGAGTTTTAATGGGCCATGATTTGTATTTTTTTTCCAAATGCAATACAATTCCTTTGTAAAATGAATTGACCGTCGTCGTACGGACCGTACCTGTACGAGGATGTGTCCGGCGATCGTCACGTGAGGCTCATCCACTCTGCATAGCTTCCGGATGAAATTATGAGCTGTGCTGATGAAGTTTTTTTCCATCAGGAGGTGGACGACGGCGGCGTTTCCCGAGAGAAATTTCAGCGTGCCGGCGCCGTAAAATAGCGCTTCGCCGCACGTCGTGGCATCCTCGCGTAGCAGCAGCTCGAGCAGGGAGTCTAGACAGAGGTAGCCCCCCGCCCCCGCAAGCCCCCACCTTCACTTAAAATCCACAAAGTGCAGCTTTTGACATTTTGTGATCCCGAGAAAAGAAATGTGTTCACCTAGGACTGAGTTATTCTGGAAGAGGACGTCATTGGCTTCACTGCGACTGACCTGGAAGATAAGCTTGCAGATGTTGAGCAGGTTGGTCCCGCCGACATGTAACTGAGAAAAAAAAAAAAGTCAATTTTATTATTATTTTTTTTTAAACAATCGACCCGCGCCACACTCACGGCGAGACACAGCTCGGCGACATGCATGTGGAGGCGCGGGCAGTTGAGGTCGATGAGTTGGAAGAGCGTTCTCAGGATACTGGAGCGCCTCTTACAGCGGTGCGGGCCCAACATGGCCGCCTCCTCCAGGGCATCGTGGAGAGCAACGCACAAGTCACATAGATGATCCAGGGAGGCCTCGCAGCTGTCTGGAGGATTGTCGGAAAAAAAAAAAAAAACAAGTGTGAGGTTAAAAAAAAAAAAAGGATTGCGGTATTTGCAACTACTCTTGCGGGGGAAAATTTCAACATGGTTTTGGAATGCGTTAGTGGGAAGAAGGTTACTAAAAGAGCCTGGCGCAATTTTTTATTTTTTATTTATAGTTCTTCCAAAAGGTGTTTGGGGTTGGGCCTTTGTTTGCCTTGACACCAGAAAAAAATGTCATTCCTTTTCATGCCTTTATGGAGCAGCAAAAAACAATTGGCGCTTCCCCAAATTGAGACAGAAAAGACCCAAATAAGCTTTGTGTTTGTAGGACGTGTCAAATGATTCATTCGACACAATTAAAAAAAAAATGTTGTGAACAAGTCTGCCAAATTTGAAGGAATTTAAAAAAAAAAAGAGGATGCAAAATGATTAATAATGGAGCTCTCCTCCTAACGATGCTAAAAACAAACCCATCTTGAGCATCATTTCTCAATCAAATAGGTGCCTGTGGCTCATCCAATGTCAGGATTGTGATTCATGAACGTGCACACAGTTAATTAACTTCCCTGAAAATGTCTCTCGATACAACACGAGGCGATGACGTATCGGGTGGGACCTTAGCTCGCGCGCTAGCCAGTCAGCCATTTGAGAGCATGTCGACATCTTTCAATACTTGTTTGCCGGTTCGCTGAAGATTTTTTTTTGTGTGTGTGCATACCGCGATATCTGACTGCAAGCTGAGAAAATGGGCACAAGTTGAACTCAGGAACTGAACAATCTGGAAAACTAAAATGTTTCCATCGAAAAGTTCAAGTTGTCTTTTCACAATTGAGCACTGCAACATTGCCTTTGCACCAGTTTGAATCTTCAAACATAGCAAATCATTTTACGGCGCCTTGAAGACGTTCAACATCGGTATGTGTGCGCCCTTGCTTAAGTCAACCGACCCGAGATGGGATTTATTTCCATTCACGTGCCTTGGCCACCTGTGCTCCCACGCATCGTGATCCCCTGCCAGTGCTGCATAAATACCCTGACACTCTCCAGATTGTTGAGCATCCCCAGCACATTTTACAGACGGATCTGCTGACCCCGCTCGACCCCCCCTTTTGTCTAAACCCTCCACCCCCACCCCACCTCGCTGGCCTGTCTGGCCTTCGCACTCCCGACTATTCAGATCTGTTTCCACCTCGCTTTTGAGAGACTGCTTGGACAATGACCAGATGTTGCTTACCCCCCCCCCCCCTCCCCACCTCCCCGAAACGTCTGAGCCGCCATCGGGCACCACGTCACACGATGTCCTCTACTGATCGGTGCACTTGAGGACAAAATCTGCCCCATCCATAAAACATTAGCCGTGAAATAACATCCGCCCTTTTGGAGGAAACTAAATGGAGCGGCACAATCGCACAATTCCAATCTGGTTGCTGAGGAAAGAGAAAGGATGGAGCCCGTTCCTCGTTTTTTGAAGTAGTCATAAAAAGTGTTCCCGGCATCGAAACTAAGGGCTTGGCGCACTCTTAACACCTTGCTGCAATTTTGCACGTGGCATTGGGCAGACTTGATATTAAATATTTGAACTATGGAAAATACGTTTGAACAGTGTTGAAGTATTTTAAATGCGTTTGAAATCAAGGCCGGCAGACTGCATCATGATAAAAAATTTTTTTTTTATGGGTAACTTTATTTTTGTTTTACTTTGAGTTGCCTTTTTTTTTTAAAGTGTGAGTCAGAAAACATACGTTCATCGCGTTTCCTTTTTGTGTAGCTCTTACCACCCGCAGCCGCCGCAGCCTTTAGCTGCTGGAGAAGAGGCGCTATCGTATCCCACCGCGGGTCGGCACCTGAGCTCGTGTTATTCTTTCCACTGCCGCCCAAATCTGATGAGAAGAGAGACAGTGAGAGCACATTGGTGAAAATGAACCTCCGCTTGGTTCACAAAGTTCACTGTCCCTTAAAATAAACCAGCGGGACGATTGATGGCACCGGCGAAAAGGTCAGCAATCGGCTGTGAAACTACCGTGGACGCCTTTTATCAATTTTTTTATCAATTTTATCAATTGCGTCGAGATTCTTGATGAATGCCGCGCACGCAACGGTCTGGCCAATGCATACATCAATGCTTCGCGTGACACTGGAAGTTGCGGTTGTGGAAAGACACTGTACGGGGGGCTGGGGGGGGAGACAGGACGGTTCCTTTGACGCCGTCTGAACGAACCTGTTCTCTGTCCAGCTCTGACCTCGTCGCTTCCGATTCCGGCGTCAACACTGGACTGCGATAATCGGCTGCTTGGGGCAACGGGGAAAACACACACAAATATTTTTTCATGTGTTAGGCCCTGGGACATTCAGAAGACCAAAAAAAAAACTAAACAAACAAAAAAAAAACAGCTTAACTTGATGAACACAAAACATTTTTTTGGGCTACTCGATGCTGCCACTTGGTGTCCCTCTTGCACCAGAATTGCTTTTCCCCGACGTGCACTCGAGTTAGTTGGGGCCTTGATCCAATTGTGTGAGTGTTTTTCTCAGCCTGACCTCGTGTGTGCGTGAATGTTTTATGTCGCCCGCCTGCATGCATCTTAGACCTCAATCTCCAACAGACAGGAAGTAAGACGCGAACTCTGCGGGCTGCGCGTTGGAGACTGTTTGTGCTTTGTCATTCCGAAGGGCGGTCTGCAGCTTTTGCAGGAAGTAACATAACCAACGACATTCTATCCAATCCCATAAATCCTTTATTATTATTATTTTTTTTTTAAATAAATCCATGCATATGGCGAGTACTTGTATCATTGTCATGTCATATATTTGGCATGTTCACAAAGGGCATATCCAGGACCTGTTCAGAATGAAACGGCCTGCGATAGGATTACAGGTCCCATCAGCGGGCCTCTTTGTGTGATACGGCCATTCTCCGAGACATGACCTCATCCCTGTCTTGGGCCTCGGCAACAGCGCGCTGTAGCAATGACGCACGAAGCTGCCGGGCTTTCCCAAATGGGCATCCAAAATCGAATAAGAGAGCCATTTGGAGCCATAAAATGACATCTTATTGGATGCTTTCTGCCTGCGTCTATTAGCCGTCATTAGTGCTCCGCCCAGAGTGTTGAGAACAAAACTTTCGAAACTTGACAGTGCAAAAGAAGCAGATTCGCTCATTGCGAACCCCCCCCAGGCTGTAAGAAGCATGTGATTCCTCCCAGCCAATCGTCCCATCTGTCCCTTTCCTATAGCGCTTATCCTGTTCAGGGTCACCGCTTGGGATGGAGCTTATCCGAACTGACGTGACACGTTGCAGAAAGCTGGGAAATTTCAGACTCGCTCTCATGTGCCCTTTGCTTATGCGCGTTTCCTCCTGCCTTTTGTATACAGTGAAAATTCTCTCCAACGAAACCTACATGGGCGCAAATACCCCCTAGTGTGAAAAAATCTTCATGCATGAACACCATTCCCACTTTCCTGCCCCCCCATACAACAACCCCCCCCCCCTTGTTGCTTTATACGAAATATTTTTCTCTGCTCTTGCCTCGTGACGAGATTCACTACAATGAAGTCTTATAATACAACAGTGACCTTTACTGCTTCGTTCGGAAACGGCATCAGCAACCACCACACTGGTTTACACGCGCGCAGTAGTACAGGAAGTATTTGTAATTGTTAGTTTCAGACGCAGCAAGAACGTTACATTGCTAAAATGGCTAAAAAAACGGATCTTTGGATGTCAAGCAGCCAAGACAAGAAGAGCTCTGACGCTGCAAGAGAGGGTAAAAGTGATCAAAATGAAAGTGTGCGTGTGTGTTACGTCTGAGATCAAATTTGCTACAGTGAAAAAACCCCTGTTGTGAAAAATTTCTTGCTGCAAACACGATTTCATTGTAGAGGAGTTTCACTGTCTAACTCGAGCGACTCCAAACAATCTCGAAAGTAGACAGACGGAAGCAATCATTTATGAAGGCTTGCAGCATCCTTTTGGCCTCTGCCGCAGGCGACGTTCTGAGATTTGATGTGAAATGTGTTTTATTGTTAGTACTCCCACCTGGGTACCAATCAATATGCGCATGGATTGGAACGGCAGAGTTATGTCCCCGCGTCCTGACACAGCCGACGAGGTTTGCGGCGGAAATTTCTAGCCCTCTCGTAATAGCTGCCAGTAAATCTTGTGTTCATCACGGGATGACAACTTGATGGAAGCGAGGGGAGGAGAAGCAAATACCTTTCCGTCTGACTTCTGCGCGGCGCACAGAAGTAAGGCGCGCCGAAGGCCTCCTTGTGGTCTCCAGAGACAAAAGCTTGGGCCGATGGCAGCTTTTTCGTTGGGTCTTGGTGTGATCTTTCTTGCGACGCTAACACACACAAAAAAGGTGTATGGGAGTGAGCGAGCAAAGTCGAAAGCAACTTTTTGTTCGGACACAGAGAATGTAAATTGAGGTCAGGGTTGTTCCTCACCATCTGTTTGCGCCGCTAAAGGAGGCAACGTCGTGAGAGGTGTCGCTCTTAAGAGACGCGCCCGCGTTCGCACCAACGACCTCCTCGTCTCCAGCGAGTCGGCGGGAGGTTTGGGAGATGACTTGGAAATGTCATCATTGCCGAGAAATTGAATCTTTGTCTTCTGGCATGGAAACAACATACTTTTATGCTGTCGGTGGCAATGTCAGGATTTATGTTGAGCCAAGGTTTTGCATCATGCCTTTCAGGGTTCGATCGTCCAAGGTCTTCTATTATTTTATTTTTTTTTGTGGCGGAAACTTAAGATTCTTCAAAAATTCTGAGAACAGAACCCATTGATTTTTGATCGGATCAAGTGGCAGGTGCTCAAGATAGCGGGATGGTCACATTGAGACGCTTCAAGGACAGTTCTCTGTTGCATTATTCAACTCAGTGGTCACTTACATGTTCCAATGGAGATAGGCGAGCCCCTGAACTCGGCCTGGAGTCTCCGATGTCAAAATTCGTTGCGTGAAGACTGTCAAGATGAAAAACAAAAGTGGAAATGCATCTTATACGGCGGTATGGTGACACAAATAGAGGAGGAAGACATACCTGAAGGTGGAGGAAGGTCTGCTGCCGTGGTCTGCACGGACAGAGCTTCTTGCAAACAACTGCCTGTGTGCATCTCTTGGAGTGTGAGGTCGCTGGGTGGACTGAGCTCGGAGAATCCTTCTTGCTTCCCCCACTATCTCTGCACTCGTCTTCAACGAGGGGTGCCTTCTCGGCAGAAAAGGCCCGCACAGCTCGTATTTCCTCTCCGTAGAGCCCATTTGGCCGACGTGACCTCGGCTCAGCTCATGAATTAGCTCCGTTTTGTCTTCATTATTAAACTCCCGTTTATATTTACGTTTCTAACATGGTTTGCATAAGGGAGAATAGTTGGTTTTATGGTGGAACGGAGGACACCGAGCGAACGAGGAGTCCCGCGGTGCCGCGTCTCCATGGCGACCGCATGTTGCTGTGGTAGCGAGCACAACAAACGGGGAGAGACGGCCAATTGTGTGGTTTTATGATAGAATATAAACACAATGTCAGGAGGATATTAAATGCTTACTGTCCATGTCCAGGAAACTCCACCATATCAAGTACTAAAAAAAATAAATAAATAAAAATCGTCTTCCAATGATCACAAAATTGTACATGCCTACAAAAATATGACGCTTTCAAAGTTCGTTGAGTAAGCTACATTTTTATACGCACAAGCTACATTTTTATTTGCATACAATATCATTTTGGAAAAAAATTGAAGAGGATCCGATCGCCGGTCGAAATATTCCATCGTGACCCGGCACTCGGCTTCAACTGTTGTGACATCATCATCAGTCGACGGGATCGATGACGTCACTATCCGCGACAAGACCGGCGTCTTCTCCAGCTGTCAAAATACGGGTACGGTGATATCATTTAAATTGCATTACCGACTTTCGCTTGTGTGAAACGGTAGATAAAAGACAAGACAGAAATGTCTGCATTTGTCTTAATGCTCAAGTTTGGCAGACATTTAGTTGAATGAATCATTTTTACGAGCACCTGACCGAAAGTTGTTAATTAATTGCGCTACCTCAGGTGGGCGTGGTACCTGAGTACATTCAAAAGTATTGTAAAACCAACAAAAGCCAATATTGCCTCAGATTTTAAGCGTGTGCACGTGTCATTATGTCCATGAAACACAATTCATGCTCGGACATAAAACATTTAAGCATTGTTTTAATCCGTTGCATGGGATGGTATGAAAAAAATATGTTTCCAAAATCCACTGCAGCCCGAACCCAGTACACTAACTGAACAGTTCCACGCCAAAGTTGTAACTGGATAAAATAAAATGAAAGTTTTTCAATTCCATTGCTATTGTTAATTTTGTTTTTCGGAGAAAAAAAATAAATATATATATATATATATAGAGAGAGAGAGAGAGAGAGAGAGAGAGAGAGAGAGAGAGAGAGAGAGAGAGAGAGAGAGAGAGAGAGAGAGAGAGAGAGAGAGAGAGAGAGAGAGAGAGAGAGAGAGAGAGAGAGAGAGAGAGAGAGAGAGAGAGAGAGAGAGAGAGAGAGAGAGAGAGAGAGAGAGAGAGAGAGAGTGAGAGAGTGAGAGAGTGAGAGTATACACACACTTACTGATATAAACTGATTAATATGTCTGGTGCCGAAAGGAAAGTAACCGCTACTCGTATCACTGTTATATGTTTATGTGAGAATTTTGATAATTCGGATTTTCCCTTGCTCGCCATCTACGCGATAAGACTTAACAGGCAATGACGGGTGGAACGCTGTAAAGGTGAAGAATGGGGCTAATGAAAGTAAATGCGCTCTGTCTGCTGGTTTTAATGGCGAGCGCGGGCTGTAATTCACTCCACGTTTGCAAGGCATCAGTGATTGCACACAGGCCGCTGACAGCGCCGCTCTGAAATCCCGCTTTGTGTGCGTCCTTCGAAGTTATATTGATGCGTGGTGCATTGTGACCGTGACCCTGTGTGCATGGGGGGCTTAATTGGCGCTGCCAGCTGAGGGGAATGGGAGCTGAAAACATCAATTTGGAGATACAACTTGTGACTGAAGTTGAAATGCATTTATTTGTTGACTTGATAGCAAATTGAAACGGCATCAATTTGAGTTGGGGCCAATATTAGAGAAAAAACTGCACCTCGACTCAGACGTCGAACCGCCACTTTCCAACAAAGAAGTTGCGTGTGAATTAGCAGTCCGATTTTAAATGCCCATGTGTGCCCAGCAAGAACATTTACTAACTGAAATGAGAACTTGTTTTTTTTCCTCCTGGGGAGGGGGGGGGGTAGACTATTCATTTCGAGGGAGGTATTCATTTCCTTAAATAAATGACACACCCAATAATTAAAATTAAGATATCCTTTATTTGTCCCACACTGGGGAAATTAATGAAGTATGGGTCAACCAAAACATACAAATCCTATGATGGCACACCTTCCAGAAGCCTTCTGTTCATCAGCAAGTCACCAATTGACATTTTGCATACGTCATAGTGTCCACACACCGAGGCCCTCAAGGCAGAAAAAACTATGGAAATAGGTTGTTTTTCTTTTCGCTGCGTTATACAAATGTGAACACGCAGAAAGCGGCACATCACGTGGTTATTTTCAAACATGTCACTCCGGCACCTTTCTGACGCACGCCAGCATTTCTCACTTCCCCCTGCACATGCTGTATTTCTGTCATTTTGTCGCACCTCACCCCCTGCCGCTTTTCGCACCAATACTGCGCGTCGCATCCTCACACGCTGCTACTCGGGATGTATGCAATGTTCGGGGGAGGGGGGGGGGTATGGGTAAACATGCTCCCGTGGAGCAAACGGTGTCACTTTGTCTGGTGCAAGCGTGAATGTTGGGGCTGCGCGCGCCGGCGCGCAAGTCGGCACGCTCCGCCGTGCTCCGTTACAGTCAGCCGATACGCTGATGACATCATCTCACTGCAGCAATCCAGCATGCGCGCGTGCACGACACTCGCGGCACAAAGACGCCACTGACTCAGTTGTCAGGCTTCGAGAGAGACAAACCACTCGGATGGATGGGCAGATAAATAAACTGATAAGATACCGTCGATACAAACGGAGTGATCTGGATTTCAAATCATGTCATAGTTTAGCCTTACAGTCTGCTAGCTTTGTGCGAACTCGCTTTTCCAGTTTCCTTCTGTTTCCACTGGAAACCGAAGTTTCCAGTGCAGCAACTCATATAGACCGACAATACTCACCGTCATATAGTCTTTATCCTCTGTGTAGAATGACTGCAATCGTCGTACCAATGAGCTGAGACAACAAACTAGCTCTATAGTATTTTAAAGGCTTCATAGTTGATCTGAAGCTTGAATAAGAAGTTAGAGAGGCGTGCCCCAAAAAAAAAACACAACAAAAAAAACATTTCTGCATGTCTGATCTTGTTGAGCGAAGCCTTCCACAAACAAACATTGTGTAAGAGGATTTCCAGGAACGTGAGAGGAACACGGAGTCTTTCTCATGATTTATCCCAGCCCTCCTGCCCGAACACACACACCAAAGTGATTTATCTTCTCGGGTGAATAGGAGGTGCAACGAAAAGTCCCCCAAAAAAGCAGTCAGCTTGTGTGAATCAACATGAGACGGACGCGATGTTATTGCCCTTTTCACTGCTCGCACTGTGAATCTTTGTGTGATTTTCCAACACTCACTTCCAAATTCAGCTAGCATGATAAGTAGACCACCACAGTTCAGCTACATGGCCAATATAAAACGGTACAGAAATATACACCTGATACCAAACAACAATCTATTAATCCTTCCAAGTTAGGTTGGAGTCTTTTTTTTTTTTCCTCTGGCTGCTGTAGAGTGGAGTAGTCGAGAAAAAACAAAGACAATGACAGCTATAAGATCATTTCATTTTTTAATATCATGTATGACTCATATACTGTATTTTTCTCACTATAAGGCACGTTCCATTTTCTAATCAGATGCGCCTTAGATATGGATCAATGTTCTGATTTTAGGACGTCGTATTTTCTCTGATGTTCTGTAAAGCGCTTTGTTACAACTGCGGCGCTCGTGAAAGCCCCATAGAAATAAACTGTATTGTATTGTATTGTATTCCCCTTAGCGTAGCTCCATCTGGTGGATGCCTAGCGCAACCGCAGCCACTATTGTAGCTTCTATTCTATGCACCTTATCATGCGGTGCGCTCTATGTATGAAAACAGTTTAATTGAAGGGTGCGCCTTATGCTCCGAAGCGCCTTATTGTGCGGAAAATATTTTGAAAACATCTTTTTTGGGGGGATTATAAAAGGGAGCGCCGACAAAAAGACGGAAAAACGAGCATGTGGAGCCTCACCAAGCTTTATTACATGTGCACCATTTCTTATACAAACTAGATTACAGTTCCAGAAAAAAAGAGAACACAGGAAGAATACCCACTAACATCACCATCCAGAAGATTAATAATACGGGACAAAGTTGGACAGAGGGCGTATGGAAGGGAGCCTTTTTACAAAAGTACAAACGAGGTGATTACGATTTTTAGTGGTCGTATCGCTTGAATTTCTTTTTTTTTTTCCTTCTGTTTGTTTTTTCTTTAAATGTTCACTGCAATAGCATGTGGAAGGAGAATGACCGAAGCAGGAAAAAAAACAAAAAACGTCATTGCTGCAGCAACCCAAGCAAATCTCTTCCTTACATTTTGTACAGTCAGTGTATTCAAATTCAAACGCTGAGCAGTTTCATTTGTTTCAAACAACAACATTAAAAAAAAACAGAGACCCAACACAGGACAAGAGTTTTTTTTTTGTGTCTTCGAATACACAATTAACCAGCGCATAAAAGTCAGAGGATGGTTCAAGTGATTCTGATTTCGCAAATACAAAACACTGCTGTCCGAACACTTACGACTGTCGTCTTTGTATTCGAATCGCTGTCAAGGGGGGACGGCACCATTGCAATCGAGTCGAGTGGTTACAACTTGCTCATCCTTAAAAACTGCGCCGTCACACTCCTCTGCCTTGGTGATACATATATGTATTTTATATATATATATATAAATGTATATATACACGTCTGTACATTATTATACACCTTCATGTCACTTTCCCCTCACCTCAGGGCCTCCGGATCAGAATGCTACGACAACGGTTACATAATCAGCTTCAAGGAATACGTTTGCTTCGACCTGGACACGTCGGAACGTTTCTTCAACTCGACCTTGGCGAGGTATCAAGGGGTCAAGAACGACGACGGAATAGACGACGACGGGGGGGTGGGGGGCGTACGGGTGAGTAAATGCTTTTCACACACACAACACGGAGCTCCAAATGCAGAAATACATCAAACGTGTATGGTGGGGTGGGGGTGGGGGGGGGGGGGCGTAGTTTACCTTTGGACATGTCGATGTGTGCACTTGCCCCCCAAAAATTATATCGAAAACGCAATGGATGTTCTGTAATAAATTGATATCATGATGTTTGAGTTTTAGGGCCATGCTGAACATTTTACAATAATAAATGTGGATTATTTTGAGAAAAAGTTGCAATCTTTCAAGGGAAAAAAAAAAAAGAAAGACAAAAACCCCAGAATAAATTTCTTGAGAAAAATGTCCGACGTGTACAAGATTAAAACGTCATTCTATTGACGCGTGCACCGCAAAATTCCCATGCAAACATGAACGCCACGGTTCTTCTGAGCAAGTTGGTGCGATTACAAAAAAAAACTCATCCTAAGCATAACGAGCACTTCTCATGACTTCATTCCCTTCAAACTGCCATTTAAAAAAAAAAAAAAAATCCTCTCGCAAGAGTCACACTTCAGTGTTGATCACGTCGCGATTCGCGTATCATTTCATCGTGACCCAAAATCTACTTCGACGGCCCAAAATGTTTCACAGGTTACAAACGTGTTACAAAGCATCACGGAAATATTCATTTGAATGAAAATACCTTTACGAATATGCTCCCACCCTACCTGCTTCCCGCCCCCTGAGTGTTTCTATCCATGCGCATTAAAAAAAAAAAATCCCACCAAGCTAATGACAACAGCGCTACACACTGTGTGTCTTTAATTTTATCTGTGTGTGTGTGTGAGACATGATGTGCATATGAGTGCTGTGATTTTGGCTGCCAGCATATCCTGCTGCTTGATTCAAGTAATTTGGCAACGTACAGAAGACACAGCTTATTGTTTTGCCGGAGGAGAAAATGGCTTCTGGAGGAATGAGCACCTACTCCCACCAAACTCCCCCTCCAATCCCCTCTCCCATCATTTTTTTTTTGCAGGTCGAGGGTCAAAAACGGCACAAAATCCTCTAAACTAAACCAAGTAAAACGCACGAGGTGCTCCGAGGACAAGATTCAACACTGTTTTACATAGCACCTGTAATGCTGTGGAAATGTTCACATCGATAGTACACATAGATTCACTTTTTTTTTTGTTTCGTTATTTTTTTTTCCGCTACATAATATGCTGTGATAACAAATTTTAAAAGTTCGTACTGTACAAATACCCACAAGTGAAATTTTCTTCTTAATATTTGTATTTTTTAAATTTTTATTTTTTTGTCGCTGCTTTAAAAAAAAAACATAATGGAAATTATTCTGTTCAAGCCATTTGTAGGAAGTGCGTGGCGATAGTGGTGATGCGCACACACACACACACACACGAGGCGCTCCGTTTCACGTAATGGAAAATCCCAACAACAAACACTGAACATTAACAAAAAAAAAAAAAAAAAAATCACAGAAGGGTAGATAAATACAACATCCCCTGGGGAAAAAAATGCACTGGATCAGTTTTATACGGCTTGTCCGTGAGATTTGAATGGCACACTGTGCATTCATTTGTAAATTGTCCTTGTCGTCCCACCTGATGAGCAGTGTGTCTTTGAGAGCCTTATACACGAGAAAACTTGCATAATTCAAGAGTTTTTCTGATTTATTTACTTTTGTTGTTATTGTTTCGGAGGAGGCTCTTTCCAGGGGGGTTGGATCGCTTATAAGTCCGTGCCCCCCCCCCCCCCGACTCCGAGACGAGTGTTCGTCGTGTAAACACAAGGTTGGTGTTCAATGTTGTGCTGATGGCTGGTGTTGGCAAAAAAAGACGGCGTGTCTCAGACTTGCTCTTGTGATGCGCAGTTCAGACCTGCGGAGAGGAGAAGGAATAAAATTTTTTAAAAAAGATGATTATGATGGTTGATTTTTACGAGTTGAAAGGGGGTGGGGGGTCAAACTCAGTCGCGGAGGGCCATTCTGACAGTGAAACCACAAAATTATTAATTGTACACAACAAATGAATAGATGACTGGTTTTGAAATCAGTCAAGTCTATTATAATAGTTTGTTCAATTATTGTTCAAGTGACTGTAAACGTGCCAGCAAAAGTTATTTACTACGCATGAAAATTTTGCTTTCGCGGGCCACATAAAATGATCTGGCGGGCCAGATCTGGCCCCCGGGGCTTGAGTTGGACACCTGTGAGTTGAAAGAACTTGTTTTTAACAGTTGCAAGACCGGTATAGCGTCAAGAGACTTTTCCCCCAAAAATCTTTCTGTTCTAACAGACGGGGGGGGTCCGACTTACCTCGTGCGTCCTCTTCAGCCGGGTACCCAGCTCTGAGAGGCCTGCTTGGCGCTCGCGAAGTTGCTGACGCCGTTCATGTTGACCAGAGAGTCAAAGTTAAAGTCCAGTCCGTCGGCGTCCATCAGCTCGTTGCGGATGATGGAGTCCATGTCGCACTCCAGGCTGCCGTTAAACATGTCCAGGTCCAGATCTGTGGGGAAGCGATCCTGGCAGACTCCCCCGCCGTTGCTCACCGGCCCGTTCAGGAAGATGGTGGTATCAATCTGCATGGAGGAGGACCCGTTTCCTCCCAGAGGTGAAAGTAGCAGCTGCTGCTTGGCGTTGGTCAAAGCGTTCACCTCGTTGGCTAAATTCAGGCCCCTGTTGATCGACCTGGCGGAGCTCTGATTGTGGTTGTTGCTTTGGGGTACCTCCCCCCGGTTGCCCGGAAGCCCTCCGGCCGTTCCGAATGTCATGACGGGATCGTTGCGGAGCATGAAGCCGCGGCGGGAGTTCTGGGACACGATGGCGACGGCGCTGGCTTGCGACATGAGCGGGTCCGACTGGGTCATCATGACGTCGCTGTGGTTGTCGGAGTTCAGCAGGTCCTGCAGAGTCACGCTGCCGAAGCTGGAGAAGGACGTCTGCTTGTTCTCTTGGATGGTTTGCATGGGGGACGGACGCAGGGAGGAGCCCGGGGGCGGGTGGGAGCCAAAGATGGAGTTGCTGTAATTTCCTCCGCTGTTGGGAGAAGAGTTGGATGAGGGCGAAGCGTTGGGGGCGGGTGAGCCCAACCCGTTGGATTTCGGGACAAAAGCGAACCCCGAGGTCCCGTTGGAGGGCGCTTGTCCCGAAGCGGTCGTCACCAAGTTGACGTTATCCAGGTCGTCCATCAGCTCGTCCGCGAGCCCGTCGTTCAGGTTCATCGTCCCGGCCAGATCCGCCAAACGGGGCAGCTCGGCGGGGGCGGGCTTCCCGTTGACGGCCGCGTTGCCGGGAGACAGAGCCCTGCCGGGACTGGAGTACAGCATGGGCGAGAGGGGGCTTTCGTCATCGGGGACCTCGTCCAGCTCCGGGTTGGCCAGGATGGGCGAAAGACGGCCGCTCAGGGTGCTGGCGTTGGAATTAGTGCGGGAGCGGAAGTCCGTCCAGGCGTCCAGCTCCTCGCTGCTGCGTGACGTCGGGCTCCCCGGCCACTTGGACAGTCCCGAGGGACTGTCGCCGTTGGCGTCGCCGGCCGCGGCCGCGGCTTGCAGAGCGGCCTTTTTCTTGGCGGCGCGTCCGCGGGCCGACTTGGTGTACTTGTTGCTGTTGTCCATGGAGACGGCGCGGCGGCGAGGGGCTTTGCCGCCCTTGCCGCCATCTGGGTTGATCATCCACCAGGAACTCTTGCCCGTGCCCTCATTCTGGACGCGGATGAAGCGGCTGTGCAGTGAAAGGTTGTGCCGGATGGAGTTCTGCAACACAAAAGGCCAACTCGCCGTTACTTCATCGATGACGTGTTTAGTGGATGAAGATTTTTTTTTTTACGGTCCCCTCCGAAAGTATAGCTCCTTCCCAAAGATATCGGCGTTTCAGATCCGATAGATGAGACAAAAGGTCAGAAATCCAGCTTTTATTTCGTGGTATTTACATCGAGATGCGTTCGGGGCACAGAGCACCTTTTGTTTGAAGCCCCACCTACTTTTAAAGTGAGCAAAAGTATTGGAACAGATGTGATTAAACTCATTCACTCCCAAAGACGGTTTTAAACGTCTTTTCAGACTTGGTCTAGAATTGGCTGGTACTGAATGAGTTTTAAAGAGAATACTATTGGATGTTTGGATTGGACTGCCCCCCCCCCCGCCCTCTTTGTTGTGTTGGCATTGTGTTTTGGCTCATCGTCTCGTCGCATGATGAAGATTCTACCAATTAGTTTGGATGAAAAAAAAAAGCGCAGCGGTTTGAGTTGACGTCTACGTTGTACAGTAGGTACCCGCGGTCGTTGTGTCGGGAGAGACAAGAGGGACAGTGAGACATCATCGAGCTTCTGCCGAAGAATGAACAAAGGGCTCCTTTGTTGTCAGTCACAGATCATGTGTGCTCGCGCGTGCCACCGCCGATCGATAAAAGTGCCGGCTTGTTTTCCCACGGACTACCCGGCATCTTATACTGGGAGGTTGGGAGCACATGACCGCCCGCGTTTGTTCCATCGTAAACACGGCGGCCTGACGCACGCGACTTCGGTTCAATCGCGCTTCGTCGGCGGGCGGGCGTGGAGAGACGCGGAGGCTCGGACATGGGCGCCGAGCGCTCGTGACTTTCCAAAATTCGACACGATTCGACGAATCTCTTTTGAGACTCGGATCACCGTCACGCAAACAAAGAAATTGAAGCAGTTTTCCAGATTTTGGGTCACAAATGTAGGCCAAAATTTTGAGTCGGATGCATCTCGTGAGGAGAAATTGACGTATTTTTTTTTTTTTTTTTTTTGGGAATGACGGCGATGGGTGTCAATGTCATCAAATCGCGCCGGCGCACCTCCTTTTCTTGTGCACGCTGAAATTGAAGCCGGACAAGAGCCAAAGTGCATTCCTTGACACACGATCCTCTGAGGAATGTGACACATGGCTTCTTTCTTGTCTTCCTGTGCCATGAGCTACCGAAGCACTTTGGGGAAATTCATTCTCAACCAAAGCCCATTATTTTTTTTTTTCTCTCTCCTTTTCCGCCCCACCTCCTTATTCCCTCACAAACTCTTACAGGACCTGTGGGACCGAAAGCAATGTTAATTCCTCCCATTTAAAGCAAGCCTTCCAAATTACGGCGGCGTGTTTCCCTGCGCCGATGGATACGTTTTAACGCCGTGACGCTAGTGACCCGCGTTCTCGGGTTGAAACGGGCAAAAAGTTAAAATCACAACCGTGTTTTGGGGATTTCCCGTCTTTCCTGGGTTTGGATTGGCAGTACGCTCGCAAAGGGAAAAGGAGTGGGCTTAGATTATCCCCGTTTTTAAATGTAGGGAGTGAGCAGAGTCTTAACTTTTGTTCTATTTGAACATTGCGTGCATACGTGCATGGTTGTGCCTTTAAGGCGGTCAAGCGGAAAATATCGTCCGCTGCGTTTTTGAGACTCTAAGTTTTGACCGGAGTAATGTGCGCTTTTTTTTCTGACGCAATCCCATCAAAGAATTGCAGTCGATGATGACCGCTGGATGTTAATGTTTATGAGGGTTGAGCGTGTGTGTGTGTGTGTGTGCGTGTTCGTGTGTTTCTTTGCAACGAGGTAAGGTGAGATTCCAGCGAGACCATTGGTTATCCTCTGGCACCGTCTCTCGAGGCCTGTTGTCCGATTATCCAACATTTTAACACGCGCGCGCGCACGCACTCAAAACATTATGCTCTACATACTTCTTTCTTGTAAAGTCGCGCAGGGGAGGGGGGCAGCGACTTCAGAAATGTAACCCAAAAAAAAAAAATTGTACGTCGCTCATCTGGGCTTTTTCCCCCAAAGGCCATTAAGAAAAAGAGCTCAGTGAGACAGACAGCAGCTCCGATTCATGCCGACAACAGCACCCAATGCTCGATGACACAACTCTATAAACTTGACAGACAACATTTTGGCGAGTAAAAATCCAAATAAAATAAAGACCTTCTCTGCCGGCTGTAAACAAAGTCAAGATCAAAACTATGTGGTGGGCCTTCGGGGATTTTTTTTTTTAATGCCTTAAGTTACACAATGCTTGCGTTTGACCCAGCTAGCATGCGGTACGGCGTGTGTTGACATTCGCCTCAGATTAGTTGCTTGAGTTTACATAACACATGATAAGCGTGCTTTGCGTCAGCTGTTCCAAGTGCACCAAGACAATCGGGTCACCTGCTCTCGGTCAAAAGTGAGATATCGTGGCTTTGGATGTCAAGTCTAGACACTAAAAGTACCAAATCCTGCATTTAAATAAGGAATTAAATGTGTCCAGGCAGGTCCACCAGTTTTGTAGCCTACGAAAAGAGGTGATCCCGTCGGTCGCCATGGCAATGCAAAAGATGCTCTCCTTATTACAAGGCAATGCCCAAAAGTGTTACTCTCGGGATGAATTATGGTCATTATGAATTATGACCTATTTCACATTAACTAATAATACAGTTTGCCATTTTAATCACATTATTAATAAACAGATGGATAAAAGTGTCTAAAATAACATTCTCAAAGTCAAATCCTGGAGCCAGTGTTATGCTAGCGCTAACACAACATGAGGCGTCCGGTCTGACCCGACAAAATTACAGGTGACAAAACTAGGCGGTCCGTCGTGTTGCCATGGTAATCGGAAATATGTTAATCGCAATCTTTTTCCAGCAGTTACTTTGCATGACAAATTGTTGCATATTAATGCCTTGAAACCAAGGGACCAAACAGGGACTGATCCTCAAATCCTGGAGCCTAAATCAGAAAAGAAAGTCGGGTGCTTGGTTGCACTTGAACCTCTTGAGATGTGCCACACTAAAACCAGAGAAGAAGAAAGTCCCTCCCCCCATCCTCCCCCCTCCCCCCTCTCCCCCCCGGCGCCTCCATATGTGTTAAGTGAGCTATGTGCTGTTGCTGGCTGATGAAACACACTGCAACACCTTCTCGGAACCCCTCCCGACGACTCCTCAATCCAATTCCCCTCAGCCAATCCCCTCCGACGCAGCTCGCACGGCTACATCCACTTAGGAGCAAGTGTGGGAAGCCACCTCAGCCAATGGGAGCGCTCCGCCTCACGCTCGTCATCGCGCATTTATGACATCCGGCGTGGCGGGAGCTGATGTAACCCCGTGTGCTATTAAAAAAAAAAAAAAAAAAGCACACCACGAGGAAAATCGACCCGAATGGGAGTTTGCACCTCTGGGCGTCAGTCAAACGTGATAGTGTTCAAAATGGGGGGTGGCATTGATGAGGACATTTTGGCATGACGGCCGTTGGTTGTTCCCACGTGTTGCTGGTGGACAAAAAGGCTTCTGTAGTGCTTCGGCTTTGATAGGGCAGCTGCACAAATTCACTTTCTCTTATACGTTCACACTCACACGCGCGATCGCTCACTTAGTGTCACCTCTCGCTCACTCACTGTGCCGAGAATTCAGTCAGTCATTGTCTTAAAAAAATAATAAATAAAGTCAGTCATGACAATAATGCAATATCGGGAAAATAAAAACAAATGGCCGAATACGAAAATAACAGTCGGAATATGGAGGAGCATGCACATATGGGGCACGTATGGTACGCTTGACAAATAAACACAACTTCACCTCAGTTACCACGGCCGAGAGAGCGGGACTATTTATACTGTGGTCACACACACACACACACACACACACACACACACACACACACACACACGAACACACAGTCCTTCTTCCAGCTGCCCTGTGCTCTGGACTGCAGACAGAACATTCCATTCCTGACAATCATAAGTGTGTCTCAGCTTGTGTGTGTGTGTGTGTGTATTTGTGTTCACCTTGTGTTGACGTATACACTAAAGAGGGATTTTGAGCTAGGCGATGGAATCCTGCTATACCTCATTCCCTATATATTGGTGCCGTACACTCCCTAATCTCCGCCAGAGTCCGTTTTCAAATCCAAATACGCTCGTTTGCCAAAGCAAAAGTGAGTAAATTCACCGGTGAGTAAATGCGGTTGAAGTATTCTTCATATTGGGGCCGTGCTCCATGATTTGGACTCTTATTTTTGCACAGTTACATAATTCAGAGCGCAAAGTGAAGTTCTTAAAATATAATCGTACCATGAATGAAAGATTATTACGAATATTACGGGAAAAAGTTGCTACCCCACAAAAAAATCTAATCGAATCATTAACCTTTGCAGAAAAAAAGTATACGTAATAGGGTCACAAAGTCATCATTTTACAGGGATAAAGTAACAATAATAATTATATATTAATTAGTAATAATTATATAAATATAACATGACAAGCGAAGAGCAGTCATCATATTACAAAAATTTTTTTAATATTCTATCATTTCTGTGGTGTTCTTTTTGAATTTTTCCCCCGACCATGCAAATAGCACGACATTCCCTTGTAGCTCTTCAAATTCTTTTCTTCCCCGTTTGATTGACAAAGCGTCTGCAAAGACTCCGCCTCTTCCTCCATGTGCTCATTGTGTAAGACCACATGCTCAGAGAAGTGTGTGTGTGAGTGTCCGCGCGCGCGTGCGTGTGTGTGTGTGTTTACGGTTAGGTTTCCACCAGTCAGCGAGCCCGAGGTGGGGGAGTTGCCCGACCCAGCCCACCTCCGGCAGCCAATCAGAAGCGTCGCGGTTCATCACGCGTCTTTAGGTTAGTGTGCTTTTGATCAGAGTTTCTTGGAAGAATGCGACGATGTGTGAGATCAGACCTAACATGCACGTGCGCACCAAGAAGTGGAAAGTCATGCGGAAAATATTTAATGATATAACGTATGGAAATTGTTCGACTGCGCCAAGCAGCTGTTTGTGTGTTTATGTACAGTATAAGTGTGTGTGTGTGGAACAGTTTATTACAGTTTATGATATGGTGTGTTTACTCTGACTTGGGAGGACACGGGACAACACTACAAGACGTTTCAGGACACTCTGTCCTAGAGCATTCAGAGCCTCTGCACTTGCCAAGAACACATACGTGCACACACACACACACCAACTGATAGCAGAAACTCCCCAACAAAGACGCTGCCAGACCGAGCGAGCTGGGACATGCCTAATGGGAAGCATGAGGAGAAGTTGCTCTGACACGTTTTGACCATTGGTCATAATTATGATGTTAATATGACCGAGGTGTCGAATACGCCGCACAAAGTAGCTTGAGTGACATCCATCCAAAAGACGGGAAAATTCGTAAGAAAAAAGTTGGAATATTACAAGACAAGTTCAGATCTGAGAAAAAAAAAAAGTCTAAAAAAAATCTGACGGATGATTTTCCAACAAAACTAAGAATACAACGAAATTGGACGTGAATATAAAACTATAATATTACGATTAAAAAGTTACAACAATAACATCTTATTCTGACCAGAAGAGCATTTTGCAGATCATGCAAATTATACTGATTAATTATAATAATATAAAATATAATAAATTTCCCCAGTGTGGGACAAATAAAGGATATCTTAATTGGATTTTCACAAATATTTTGCATCATTAAACAATAAAAATAATACGGATTGTGAGGAGTTTGTCGTATTTTTGTACACTTGCAACCACCATGAATGTGTGTGACTTTAAAAGGCGGGGCTTGGCCTGGTAAGTGACGTGGGTGTCAGCGAAATAGCTAGCTCAGGTTAGCTTGTCTCTCTGTTGATTGCTTGAATCTATCTTGTGGCCATAGCGAAGCCATGACGAATGCCTGAATACTTTTAGATGTGCCTTCTAGTGCGAAAAATACGGTACGCTAACGACGTGGTCAAATAAAAATAGTTCACCACAACACAACAACATTAGTCGTTGGGTTACACCGTGTCATTCTACTAACCTAGCTGGCGCAGATATTGTAAACACCGGCCAAAGTGGGATTTACTGTTCGGACGCAAACATAACTGCGCAGCTTGGCATAAACACACTTAAAAAAAATTTTTTTTTGGAGGATGACGGATGGGGGGGAAAGACGACACCCTCGACGGGGTGTCTACATGATTAACGACGTCTCTAGCGGCACTGATGTGTAGAAGGATGGAGTAGCGGCGGTCTCATGATTCATAGTTAGCCGGAATGGGAATGCCGCTATTCCTGTGGGGAGTCGTGGAGCGAGACATGAGGAATACGTGCGCTTACAAATCAACACAGGAGCAAAGAGGGGAGGATTTCATTACGGATGATGTCAACAGTGAGAGAACGGTAAAAGTGCTGGCGGCGGTGGACATTTTATGACCGGCGTTACAGTGTCCTTGGTTAAGATAAGAAAATCGCTACCATGCAGTCTTCAGCGCATTTGTTATCTTAGTCGAGCAGAACCGACGAGAAGCTGAGAGCCTCGCCCAAGTGAATCATCACGTCGCCTTTTAAGTGTAACTAATGTCAGATTAAAAAAAAAAAGAAAAAAACTAAAGCTAAAGTTACATGAGAAAGTATTGATTGATATCTTCTTGCTAAATCAGTTCGCATCCTTTTCAACACTTTCAGTCAACGGGCTCGCTATCGTTTTGATTTTGAGCAATCCTCGATACCAAAATTTAAAACCTCGAGACATTTCATGTGTTCCGCTTCGGAACTTGGTGCCAGTTGGCCGCAGAAATTAGATATCATTATCATCTTTTCTTTTAGACCACAAACGTTGCGTCAGTACGGAGCCTCGCGACTTTAAGTGGTTTCACAGACAATTGTGCGACACAAAAACCTGAACAAAAGTGACCGCAATTGGATAGGAACAGAATCGTTAGCTGCTTAACTGTCTAGCGATAGCATCTTTGTTTCAAAAACATCTCCAGAGCATTCGGTCCGAGAATGTGTTCGGAGGTTCTGTGTTCAGCTTATAAATTGAGTTTTAGTTGCCATGTTGTAAAGCTAAATGAAAACACCCATAGGAACGGTGAATCTATCATGGGATTAATTTATTTTTATTTTTTTTGTAAATTAGAACCAATCAGTCACAAAGGAAGTGAAGCCTGGGTTGTTTTAACACATGGAGCCTGCAGAGGGGGTGACTAAGGTTTATGACCTTAACACTTAACACCATGCAGCACACTGTGGGTGTAGGCTTGTGTATCCATTTAGAACGGGCTTTGCTTGTTCAGACAACTCTTAGGTTACCTCAGGACAGCGCTTCATGGAAACTCAGTTTCGGGTTAAAAAAAAGAAAAAAAAAAAGTATCGCTCCGAGTCGCCGTGCAGCACATGGTGCTGTTCTTCAGAAATCACAAATGGATTTTCCCGGATGTTCAGGCCGATTTTAAAAATGTTTTTATTAAGATATTAACTCATTCAGTATCAGCCAATTCTGGACCAAGTCCGAAAAGACGTTTAACAACGTCTTTGGGAGTGAATGAGTTAAGAGTTTTTGGACCGGTCCTAAGACAAACAAACACTTGCCCTGACCTCAACGGCAGATTAGGGAAGATTCCGTGGAATATTACAAAAAGATGATTTAGGACTAGATGGAACTACTAAATTGGACACGAAACTGTTGTGCGAATACATTCGAGTCTACTCATTTGCCATATAGCGCATACATGTTGCATGTATGGCGGCGCTTAGGCGCGCTCCCTTCTTCTGATCCCATGTTTTCACAACAACGGCCCTCTTGCTGACTTTGTAGCCACATCCCGAGGCACGCACACGCAAGACTGTTTTGGAGTTGGTGGGGGTGGGAGTTGGGGGGGGGGGGGGGTCTGGTTCTCTAAGAGTCACATTCTCGCGGCTGCCATCTTTTCAAGATCTTGCGTCGGTGTTACAGACGATCACAGCGTAACGCCGCATCGCTCTGGTCAAACACAGACAAGAGCTGCAAATCTTCTTGCTTGATTGGTTTGGAATTTGGGACGTGCTGTTTCCTGTTTGCATGCGGGTATCTGTGTGTGTGTGTGTGTGTATGTGTGTGTGTGTGTGTGTGTGTGCGCACACATGTGCGATTGGTGCCGCAGAGAAGTTTGCATCTGGTCCAAATTAGCGCCGAGTCCCTGCTGGCATTTAGGGCTTGTTCTAATGATGCTAAAAACAGATACAGTACACACACACACACACACACACACACACACACACAAAAAGGACAACAACTCTTACCATATGTTCCACGATTCCCATTTCCAAGTTTTTTTTCTCTACCGTCATTCAAGCCTGCGCAACACTCATCCATACGTTCATTGTTAGGTGGAAGCAGGTGGTGAGGTAACCTGATGACCTTCTCCCCAGCAAAGCACTCCAGCTCCTCTTGGGGACCCCCCCCCCTGCACCCCCCCAAAGGCATTCCGAAGCCAGATGGGCTCCACAGTCCCTCGGCTCAACCTTTTGCGGCGTGAGCGGCCTCTTCGCCGATTCTCCAACGGGGAAGAATCCAGATTTCATAATGGGGGGGGGGAGCCTTAAGCCGCTATCTGAACCCCTCTATCTGATCTTACTCACTTGTCGACAATGACGGCAAAAAATATAGGCTAGGTCAACAACAATACCGGATTATTTTCATCCATCCATCATCCAGCTGTTTAACCCCAGCCGACTTGGAGCGAGACGTGCCTAGAATCTGGACTACATCGAGACAAATATTGAAAAAGTAATGCGCCCCCCCCCTCCCAGTACCTCAACCTGAACTTGAAAACCCAGACCCAGTGACAATCACACGCTACAACCGAGACAACACTCCTCACCCCAACCATCGCAACATCCGCAAATGGCACCGAACCAACCGGTAAAATCCTATAACGCCATCTGACAGGGTGATGACGCATTCACAATCGTTCAGGTGGGGGTGGGGGGTTGGTCAGTTAAAAATAAGCGCTGTACGGAGACAACACCTTCAATTATGGGACAACGTACAGCTTTTAATAAGCTTTCAAATAGCCTCTCGAGACCCAGGGAGTCAATAAACGGCTTCATATTACGTGGCCGCTTTTTCTTTCCCTGTATTGTGTGTTTGACCCACTGTAGCTTTCTTGCCCAGTCCGGATTGTTTAAACCTGCCTGACCCGCTTGCCCCCATTTGAAACTGCAGGAAGGTGTGTGTGTGCGTGTGTGTGTGTGTGTGTGTGCGCGCGCGTGTGTGTGCTGATGTCAGCACTTCCAAGTCTGACAACTTTCTTCCTCCTAGCTAAGCAGCAGAGTGCAAGTCAAGTTTTACCCCCCCCCCCCCCCCCCCCATACAACATACTGTACACATTCGTACAGTGTATCAGTGTCTCAAGTGTGTATACTTAAGCACACAACACACACACACACACACCAAAAGGTCCTGCCTGGTGTCTTTTCTCCCAGCAACAGAGTGGCCCCTGCCTTACTTTCTGCTGGCTCCGCCCACCCGCCTTTCTGAAGGAGGCACACCACTTCCTGCTTGCAGGAAATGAAGGAAGCCTTCTCCCCCCCCTCCCAATGTTTTTTCCTCTTCCTAGCTTAGCATAAACGCAGCGGGGCCTCGTTTACAAATCAATGCGGAGGAACGTGCACGCAACTCTCATTAAAAAAATAAAAATGTGTCGCCCTTATAGCCTCAGTGTTGATATCAATACAGTTGCAATACATGTTTTTTTTGTTTTCGATACGCATGACCTGAGGAGGTTCGAAAGGCGTTTGCAGAAATCCGTACAAATTCACGCGTGGTTATTAGCCCGCCGTTGTGACCGAGCCTTAAAACGGTGTGACGCAGCCTGCGCTCGCTCGTTGTGAATCAAAGCTTTGTGTTCTTTAATGAGCCGTAATTAAATCACTCCCTTTAAAATCCAGTTAAGCCAGTTCACTGTTCCGCGTGGGCACATGAGTGTCCAGTATTGAATAGTGTACATACTACACGCGCCATTGCGTGCGCGTGACTCCAGCACGCTGAGACGCAACTCATTATTACCATCCAAAAGCCGACGGTGCCACTTTAGACATGCTCGGGTTGGCCATTGCGTGCTTAACCCTTTCACGGGAAGGCTGGTGAGGAAATCTTGTCAGGTTTTGGGGGGCGGGGGGTGTCACATTTTAACCATATATTCTTGTCAAGAAAATTAGACGGTCGACTTTCCCCTTTAATGCACGACAGGGGTTTCATATTGACTTGCTTGCTGGGCGTGTAGCCTAATCGTGTCAATTTTTTGAGTTCAAGTTGCCAAATTTTGCCAAAATATAATCAGAGGTGTCAAATCTCGTGTCCAGAAAAGTAAAAACCAAACAACAGTTTGGCTTTTGCCACAGGTGCTTCTACTCAACCAGCAGGTCAACGGGCTCTCGAGTAATCACTCTTTGAATACTCACCGATACCGCGTCACCGATACTCCAAAAATAATGAACAAAAGGACTCTCACCATGTCGGTTTGTTTCACTCTTGGTATTACCGTGATAATTAATTACGGAATTCACTCACCCCTTTCGTCTAGAAGCGCGAGTTCAGAACACTTCAGAGAACTCCGAACACTATAAAAGATGATTGATTATAGAAGTCCAAACTGGTTAAATATGCACAAGGCGCCTCCTTTTGGACCTCGCAGCTTGAAGTGAACTTGAGCGGCATGGCAACGAAAATGGAATTTCATTAAAAAGCCCTCGCAGATGCTAGATTGCGATCAAGTATTTATTGTAGACCCAAGAACCAACCCGATCGCCAATTTAAGACACCTCATTTGGACCGGCGTGCATCAATCAGACTTTTACACCACATCGGCGTGCTAAAACATGTTTTATTAGCCCTTCAGCGAGATTCACTTTGCCCTATAAAAAGAAATTCGACGTCGTTCCCCGCGCGACTGCACATATTTCAGCGGTCTCGAATATCTTCTGCTGCTTTATTTGCTAGCGTTAGCGACGGATACGATATATCACCATCGGGATATTTTGGCCCACTGCTCCTTTCAACCTGTACTTTTCACTCTCTCTCTCTCTTTTTTTGGGCTTCATTCAAAGTCACCTAACCGCACAAAAGTTACATGGTGACATCAGTTGGCAGCGGGCCAGAACTTTCTGCTCACGAGCTCTTCGTTTTGTTGTTTTCGTGCCCGGCCCACTCGCCGCGAGCACCAATGGCTCAATTCTAACTCCCCCCCACCCCATTTCTGTTTCGCTTTTCACCCACTTTCTTTCTCCGAGGCACTCCACTGGGCACACACACACACACACACACACACACACACTCAGTGCAAGGTGACTGTGCAGCTTGACGGGTCCGGTGCCTCTGAAAGGAGAAATTTCTGGTAATCCTTTTGCCGCTTCTGTGCCAAGTCCTTGTAGAGCGGAGGGGAATTGGGGGTGTGGGTTGAGGGGGGCGTTACGGGAGTGCAAAGAAAGCAGTTTTCTGCAGGCTATGCCCCTTGCTGATGGTGGAAGCAAGAGGCTTCCAAATATTACCAAATGTTACTTTCAAACAAAATAGTTAATTTTATTTAGACGGTATGGATTTGCGCTATGTGGCGCGCACACGTAACTCCGTTGTTCAACGTGCTGCGGCGCTGCCTTTTTGGTTAGCATCATCGGCGGCCCTCGTTGCTACAGAAAACGAACCGGTTTTGGAGCGCAATACGGTGTGTAACCCTCCTCGAGCGAGTCAGCCGCAACGACGGCTCGCCGGCGGCACGTGCGGTCGGCGGTCGATGGGCTCACACACGGTGTCTGCTGAAAATAAAAGAAATAATGCAGACTCAAAAGTGGAAGTGGCGGCTTTACGTTAGCTCCGCTGTCTGGTTAAGCGATGAATGCGTTGATGTGTTGCAACTTAAGTTCACAACGGCTCCTGTCTGGACGTTAGTGTGTGTGTATGTGTGTGTTATGTGCATGATCATAAACCTCATGGTTAGTACACGATACAGTCCGACGCAGTCCAGCATGTGTGCAGCCAGTGTTTTACTTGATGTCCACAGTGTGAATGTTCTACTGTCTCCGAGCCAGATTTGGCAAACACACTTTACTGCATGCTTGTGTTGAAGTAGAAGTATGGAAAATTACGTAAACAAAAAAGAAAAAAGAAAAAAAGAAAAAAAATGGTTAAAAAAAGGACAAGTCAACTTCTTCCGTAAGTAAAAATAAAAATCTTTGGAGGTTGAATTTAAAAAAAGTAACCAGCCTGTGTGAACAGAATTTAGTAAATTTTAGTAAATTTAAAAAAAATCTGTAAGAGTCAGAAAATACACTGTAGCAAAGTACAAATACTTGTACTGCCGAAGTGTGTGGAAATGTGTGTCAGAGTGTGTGTGGGTGCATGCATCATTTGTTGTTGTCTCGTCATTTTTTAATTTTTTTTTCCCAGAATGCCCCGCAGTAGAAAGTCTGCTGTCCGTCTGGTGCTCTGTTCCTCACTAAGTGGGTCAGTGGCTGGCTCAGTTGGTAGGTCGAGTTAGGCTAAAGTCACTCGCTCTGTGTGTGTGTGTTTGTGTGTGTGTGTGCGCACACATGGGTGGCGAGGGAAGAATCGCCATCACGAGTTCAAATCCAGGGCAGAGGGAGAGCAAAAAGAAAGGAAACAAGCCAGACGAGCCTCTGTGTACTTGAGTGCAAGTGGGCAGGGCGACATCATCATCTCGCAAGATTAAAAATAAATAAAAATAAAAATAGGCGAGCAGGCCAGGCAGGGTTTGCTGGCGGCGTACTTTTAATGTGAAGGATGCACACAGACACGACTGCAGATGGCCCACCAAAGTAAAGTGTATTTACTTGCTCTGTCTGACGATTGTCTGGGTCGCTCTACAGCGGGGCGACGCCTAGGGACCACCACTTACAGCGTGGGGGGGGGGGGGGTTCAGGATTCATGTTTGAGTGTGGCAGGGGGGTGGGGGGGTGTTTAGTGTGAATTATTCAGCGACAGCCAGCCTTCGCCTCGATTAAAAAAGCCGCAAGAGGATACGCGGCCGTCAGCGTGACAGCGTTTTGGAAAGTGGCACATTGGGCCAGAGTGCGTGTGCGTGTACGTGCGCGCAGAGTCACAATCCGTCAGATTAAAGATTACGATAAAGCGCCAAACTGCGGCCGCTGCTGTCATTTACGTCGCATTGTCTTTATTGAAGTCCTCTCAAATCACTTCTAACAAGTAGCGGGCACGCTGCGTGGTTGCTGTGCCAAACGCTAGTTTTGAAAATGTGCTAATATGTCAGTATCGAGGCGATACCGGCCTTGTTTCAAGATATCGGGTACTCCTGGAGGCTTCCGATACCAGCCACCGATACTTAAGGCAAAAAAATAAAAAAATAATCTGAAACTGACTATGTCCCCCTCGGTAATAGTTGTTGCCATACTGCTGAAGTAGTACCCAAGAGTGATGAATACCCGCATTGGTATCTCAAATAGGCAACCAGTCAGGGGTGCATTCTGGGATAGGAAAAAATTACCCGCGATCTTCCTTTTTTTTTGTTTGTTTGTTTCAATTGTTTTCCTTGTTCTGTACATACTGTACTGTTGCACCGCTGAGTGCAACAGGCCTCCCCATGTCAAATCCTCCCCCCAGCCCACATCCCCTCGACGACTTCACTTCCTCTTTTAACCTCCCCGCTTCACCCCCCCCCCCCACCCCCCCATCTCTCCGTTTTCTCGCCTCGAGCATTTCTCTCTCTCTCTCTCTCTCGGATTTCAAACTTGGAAGGTGGCCAATTAACACAAGAGCGCCGAGATGCTGGAGGAGGGGAGGGGAGACGGGAAGGCAAAAAGGGGGTGGGGGCATCGCTACACACTGACCTACATACACTTCCACCCAGCTGATTGAATCCCGCACCGAAGCCCACGGCCAATCGCGAGGCGAGTCGGAGCGCCGAGCAGCCAATGACGGCGGCGGCTGGCTACGGAGTCGCGGCGCTGTCTCCGTACAGTTTTGGGTAATTATACGCTGGGCCCGGCGAGAAGAAGAAGTCGAGATAACCGAGGGGAGTCGGAGCGAATGAGAATGAGAGGGCGAGCGAGCAGCCAAGCGAGGCTCAGACGGACAAATATAGACGCTTGTTCCTCCGGCTTCCTCATCTTATGCTGTAACAAATGTAGACGGATGAACCCTCGTCCTAGAGACGGGATTGGTGGCCCGTATTTGACATTTCTCTTTTTTTTTAGGCGCAGGCCAAACAGGCTTTGCTAACTACACTGGCGCATCATTTGCTAGCCTGTTTATTTACTCAACTGCAGACTGACCAGGTTATGTATTCGGGGATGGACTGTATTGACCGACATATTTGCTTTGTAATATATCATATATACAGTGAGTGTGTGTGTGTGTTGGAAATAGTATTTATATGCTACAGTGCTAAAAGTATTTGCTCCCCATTGGGTTCAATATGACGAGACAAATTCATCCCAAAGTTGTTCTCTGGGTTGAGGTCCGGGCTCAGGACTCAAATCGGTCAAACTACAGCCAAACCGGGACTTGAAGGTCTTTCTGGACTTTGCTTTTTGCACTTTGTGCAAGCGGAAAAAAGGCCAGCTCGCGACTGTTCCCACAAAGATGGAAGCGTCAAAAATTCGGAACGTGTGAATACAAGTATTGTTTATGCTTCGGATTACCGTGTCCGAGAATCATTTTGACACCATCTCATGACAAAGCTGCAGTGGTACTCACGAAAAGACATAATGCACACTTAGACACTGCTTTGGCGCCGGGCCGACATGGAAAATTCAACCCGCAGCCAACTTATTGGCTGTACAGTGTCCTTGAGTGTTGTGAAAGGCGCTTACAAATGTGATGTATTATTATTATTATTATTCTTGGCACGCTGAGTGAGCTCTTACATAACAACCAAAATGTACACTCGCATCCAAAACAAATGTGTTGACACATAAATTGCATTTGATCCCACTCATGCCTTCGCCTTTGCCCCGCTATGTTACCGTTTTGCTGCGGTGGCAAAAGAAAGGATGGGGGTGGGGTGGGGTGGGGGCGAGGAAATGCAAAAACAATACAAATGCCAAGAATAAGAGTGGGGGTGGCGCAAACGGGCAGCACGAGGCACACTAACCCATATTTACAGAGATGGAGGCTTTTGTAGAGCCCGCAACTGTACGCAGGCTGGGGGAAATGATGGCTTGCAGGGAGGAAGGCTGAATACTCAAAGTGGTCATGTGGCGCCAAAGAAGGGGAAAATCGACGGGATTTTCAGCGACACAAGCCAACAAAAACATTTCAAGCGTTAAACAACACTCATTGGCAGAAGTGGACAATATTTCCGCAACGTGAGTGTCGCGATGCCAAATTCCCCCTTCCGGGATTATAATCGTGTAATTAATTATCAATTTTTAATTATTCTTCTTCTTCTTATTTTTTTGCATGAAGTGTAATTAATTATCATTTTTTAATTATTATTATTATTATTATTTTTTGCATGGAGTGTAATTAATTATCATTTTTTAATTATTATTATTATTATTATTATTTTGCATGAAGTGTAATTATCATTTTTTAATTATTATTATTATTTTTTTGCATGAAGTGTCCCTGAGAGTATTCTTAATGAAACTCGCCTTGTTTTAAAGTAACTGTCGGGATCCAATCGAATGCCGTGTGGCCTACGTTGCATGTTTACGCACGCGCCAGGGTTAGGTGGATCTTGCTCCCGCGCGCGCTTGCACAAATGCAAACGCACTGTACATTAATCAGACTAAAAGCCTTTTCAAACCACACGGTGATGTCATCGCAGAGCGATAACCGAGGACAAGCGCGTCCTCGGGGGATCCGGCGATCCACAGAGGTCTGGCTCACACATCTGTGTCTCATAAACACACTTATACGTACACACACGCTCGCGCACGCGCTTACGCACGCACACGCTTTCGAATGAGCAGCTTAGGCTATGGGAGGTGATGGAGCTTCATGAATAATGAACAGACACGGACTAAAGTGCTCGTATGAAAATGGATTCCTGCGCAATATTGACCCTTTGCTTTTTTTTTTTTTTTAATGTGGCCCTTTGCACAGTACTTTGCCACTTTGGTTTGATGTGGATTTTGTACGACGTGAAAAGAGACAAAAGTCCTCGACTAATTGGGACAAGCCTAATAAAGGCGTGGAAAGCACTTTGAAAAATTCTCACGCATCACCTTTTGGGTGACCGTGAACCACAGTCATCCATAAACCGGTCTTGTTTGCGTGTGTGTGTGTATGTCAGAAAGCCGAAATGAACAAAAACAAAGAAAAAAGAACACTATTCATTGCGTTGCGTGTTTATTGTGTGGTCAGCAGAACCTTTTCTTTCTACGCAACCGCTTTCTTGCCGGTCTTTCTTATCTACTTTTGCTCCAAGTTATTCTTTTTCTTCCAGGAATGCCTTTAAGTCACAAAGAGCGTGTCAGAACTTGACACTTTGCAAACCAACAGGCTCACCGCGATCAACCTTAACGGTAATCAGCAAGGTTTTGAGATGACCTTTGCTCGGAATTTAAATCGCAAGTTTCCAAGGAGGCTTTGGTTTTTTTTTTAGAACGAGCTGCGTTTGCTAAAATGCACCTTTCATGCTGACGCGCATCCAAGCGGAAGGCATACAGCAACCCCCTTTAATGAGAGTTTTTGAGAGTTTTACCTCTTCCGTCCACTTTCAACACAACTGATTAAAATACCTTTTGGAAGTATTTCTACCAGCCCGTCATCACTTTCTTGTTTCAGTTCCTCAAATAATGCTGCAGTGTGCCCGCTTCAAGCTGTTTATGTATCACTGGCAACGTTGTACATTTTAAACGGCTAAATCGCCTCATTTTGTCGAACAAATGTCTGCTAGCTTGATGCAGCATAGCGCGACACTATATTGAAGGCACGCGTAAAGGAAGACATTTTTTGACTTTGTGACATTCGATCGTATGCGGCAACTCTGTAGAGCGGGTGGGGGCGGGAGCGGGGGGTGACAAACTCAATTTTGTCATGGGCCACATTTTAATTACTGTTTCCCTTGGAGGGCCGTGATGACTGAAACCATATAAAGAAGTCAAGAATAATGGTTTACTCCACTTTTGTTGAAGTTAATGTCATATGTCATGACTGGTTTGGTTTTCCAAGAAAATGCAGATGACAATTGGCAATTTTGGCACAGATTTTAGGCAGCTTCGCGGAAATTCACATGTTGCTTTTATGGGCCACATAAAATGAGGTGGCGGGCCGGATCTGGCCCCCGAGCCTTGAGTTTGACAACAACAATAACCCAGCCCCACCCAAAAAAAACCGCTAAAATCAAAACAAAACATGAATCGTGATATAGCGCCTGAATACTGAATACTCATTTATGATTTTTGGTTTTTTGTTTTGTTAAGTGACCAGCAGAGAAAGTTGAGTGTAAGAGAGGTTAGGAAGGAGTGTTAAAGTCAGAAACTGGATAACAACAGCTGAGGCCAAGGGCTTTCCCCTGCTTTAGCCCCGCCACCCCAACAACCTCCCCCCCCCAACCCCACCTCCTCCCACCTTCCCGCACACACCACACAAATTCGCCTACGTATTCATAGCAGGCACAAAGCCTCCACTGTAGAAGGGCCCCTTCACACACAAAAGCCTTGAGCCACTGACATGAGATGTGTGTTTGAGACTATTTCTCTATGCATGCACACTGGCTGAATACATGTGATGTGTTTATGCACATATTCCCCCATTCTGCCCCCCCCCCCCACCACCCACCACCCACCCCGAAGCATTTTGAGATGCGCTCCGGATCTCGCGGGGTCAATGTCTGCGAGAATGGGTTCCTCTCTTCAGCAACCGAGTGAGTGACGGGCAGATGGCGAGGTGGGTCGCTGTGGGAATGCAGGGGATGAGCTTCACACAGAGAGGCATCACACTTGCATGCACCTCCAATGCCCTCAAACGCACACACACACACATGCACAAATGCTATTAATATACCCTCCAATCTGTGTGTAGAACAGAGCCGTGTGGATGGCTAAATGTGCCCAGAGGCTTTGGAGGGATTTCATGCTCTCATAAGCAACACATAGTAACACACCGCTGGCCATGCTCCCTGCCCCAGCTAGCCACATTAGGCCAGAAAAGACAAGTTGAGGGATTGAGGGGGGGGGGGGGGGGGGGGGGGACAGAAAGATGAGCAAAGGTGGGGTAGAGATATGCGGAGTGCTTTCGAACTACTTACAAAGCTCCTTAATGAGCGCCCGCGGAATGCTTATCCAGCAGTTTGACCACGTGTATGTAAAAACTATGCTTAAGAGTCATTAATGCACCCGCTACTTTTTTCTTTTCTTTCGTTTCTTTTTTTGCGACCATGTAATCCAGTTTTCAGTTTATCGTCTTTAATTCAGATTCCTTCCCATTTACTTTTACTCATCTAGCAAGCATCTGTATTTTCGTCATACCGGAACTTCAACTACTTCCTGCCCCTGTGTCTAAGAATCATGGGAAATGTAGTTCGACTAGCCGACTGGGCCAGTCAGATTGAACACGAGCTGAGCGTTTGTAATGTGTACCATGGGGTACACGAGCTTCCAATAGCTGCTGGGACTGACCAAAAACAGGTTAGATCATGCATCTAATGATAAAAAAAAAAACGTGATACCGAACTTGCTATTTGCACATAAGTTTTTGGTCGGATTAAGAGGATTTGACTTTGTGTCAGATTTCTGAAATAGGCGCTTAGCAACCCACGGGCGAAATGATTGACAGTTTAACTTCTTCCCGCAAACAGCACTCGAAAACATCCATCCGGTTTGAGGCGCTGACCCGTCACCTTGCTGATGGTCGACGACGCAGCGTCGATGTTTTAAACCTTGGCGGCAAATGCAACACTCTCCTGTTGAATTCAACCAGAGGCGGCTGAGACGGTTTGCGGGCGACTGATTTTCTCCGGCGTTTCCCTCGGGGAGGGGTTTGGGGGGTTAGTCTTCGAGTTTTACCACTCGAAGTAAGATGTGCCTTGGAATCAAATTTCACCCACCCCCGCACTCTCAAAGAGATTGGCAGGAAGATTCGGTCGGCCATCGAACAGAGCGGTCCGATCGTCAAAGGAAAGATCACGTCACGTCACTTATTGCGCTGTCAGCAAACACGCAAGGACACGCTTATTAGATCGACCGCCTTGTATACTGTAGCTCCTCTTATCAACCTTGCCAAGCACAGACACCCACGACCCCTCTGCCCCACCCCCACCCCCCAAGCCACATACACTCTCCCATAAAAGCCAGGTGTGTAAACAAAGGTCTGCCTCGGCACCATAAACCATAACCGTTAAGATGAGAAATGAAAACGGTGGCCCATCTCCCGCCTCTCCAAATGGCTTACGATACATTTAGACATAGTGGATTGTTATCTGTGAAGATACATTACACACACCGATACCCCCCCCCCCTCCCCTCCCGCATCGGATTGATAAGGTCGCCGTATTTTGGGGAAATATGGTGCTAATTGTTTCGAGCATGTTTGATCACTTAGTTCATTGAGCCACCATCTTGTTTTTCAATGCGCTTTAGAAGTATCTGAATTTTTGGATTGGATCTGGTCAGCCGCTCTCTGATCATCCGGTCGCTCTCTGGCGTGGACTAATTCAACCGGATGAAACCGGTGCTGGTCTTTCCGCAGAATGTGTCGCAAATAATGCGCTCCCACTTGAATACGAGCACACTGGCGAGTGTATTACCTCAGGTCATAGCCACAAATGAATCCAGGAGCTAGCATGGAAGCGGATGAAACTGTGGGTGGGTCGTGTTTGGTTTAGCTGCGTTAAATACCCGAACCGTGTTTCAACGACATTCGCCGACGACGTTGCCGAGTGAACGCATTCAGTAGTAGTTGTAAAAGTAAGTAGCCTTTGGACTTGACTGTACTATTGAGTCGCTGATCAAAGACTTACTTTATGCTACAGTGCAGCACGTTGCCCCCCCCCCCCCCACCCTCCCGCTACCCCCGCCCCACTTCCCTCCCATAATGTATGTGGTCACACTTGTCAAGGCCCGAGTCGTAGTTGCGACTTCAAAAAGGAGTGGGATTAGCGCTTGTTGGAGGCTAGCATGCGCGTTTGTGTGTACGTGTGTGGGGGACTACCAACAAGCTCTGCAGTCGACCATTGTGGGAACTAATTATCCTTCTCGGCCCAAAAGATCATTCCCCTGTTTTAATGACGCGTGGACGATGCGGAACATTTGAGGCCGGCGCGTATACAACAAGAGCTGTTGGCGTTCCTGCGACAGACCGGCATACGCATGATGCGGACATGTTGACCTCTGGACATTTTTCGCTGTGTCTGTGGAGAGAACTGGACATGTGGTTTATTGCAGGCGCGGTGCGACCGACTGTCTTTTGCGCTGTTGTTCGAAAGCTACGGTTAGAAACTCTCAAGTCCTCCATTCGTTTTCGGTACTGCTTATCCCATTCGGAGTTAGAACAAGCTTGGCTCTTATCGCGGCTGTAGGTGGACTACACGTAACATATTTTTTTAATCCAAAGCGAACCCCGTTCCAGACCTAGCCGCAATCGATGAAAATCCACAAAAACAAAGTTTTGTTATAATTTTCTTGTTTTTGGAGACCCCCCCCCCACAAAAAAAAGTAGATGCTAATATTTGGATCATGCAGCTAAAATATGCAGAGTAGGGCTGTATGAAGACATACACACGCAAAGGAACAGACACGTAAGCAAATACACACAGCAGAGCTGGATTAGCTCAATTTAGTGGGCCACCAAAACAGTTAATCCCGCATTAATTCGCTGCCATCAATCTGGACTAGAAGCATAATTGAGAAGGAATGCACAACTGGATTTAAGTCCCCCACCCCCTCTTTCGTTTTCGCATCCAGTACACCCCCCCCCCCCCCCAACCGAACCCCTCCACCCCTTTGCTGACACAGAAAGCTTGGCCGTCGTCGATTAATTGTTAATCAGGACGAGCAGCTCGGCCCGCCTTTACCGACTCAGGGGTGCCACGTTGTCTTGGCTAAGTAATTGAACGAGACGGGCTCCGGAGAAAAACAAATTAAAGTTTTAAAGGCCCCAAAATTGCAGTTTGCGCTTATTTTATACTGGAGTGTGGAGCCACCTCTGTACCGCCCATCTAAAGTGGCGTTTTTCTAACTCGATGGCCTCAGATTAGGTCCTGCAAAAACTTTTTTTTTGCAACCTTTTCGGCTCAGGGGTTGAACATCTTCAATAATGATCCTCACGTGAGAAGCTTGTGTAAACGCATACTTTGGTGTGTACTGTCTCACAGCTCCACTGTCACGCCTTTCAGGCATCATTTTGCCTTCAAGGCTGTGTAAAAGCGGCTGGGGGGGGGGGGGGGCGGGTGGGGTGACATCCAGCGTGCGCCTCCCAACCTGCTTGACAAGCAATGAGATGCTATGGAGATGAGCAACACCCAACCCATCCTAGCATGTACAAGTACACTGCGTTAATGCGTGCTCACAAACTCCCAAAAATCAATTAAAAAAAAGAATTAAAATGTTGGGCAGTTCGATGAAATATTTAAAAATTTTGCTGTTGCGAAAATTGTGAGAAGAACCAAGACTTTAGCGGAACTAATTGTTCCTTGTATGGTCCCCAAACTTTAAGGTATTGTTTTGGAGTGTACAATTTGCTTGCTTTGTTGTTCCAACTTAAAAAAAAAACTCTTTTCGCCAAAAAAACAAACAAACAAAAAAAGAACTAGTTGTCTCATGCGTGTAGTTGCTGCGTTTCTACACGTTTTATTTGTTTTGTACAACGGCACGTAGACGGCATCGGTGTAACGTGAATTTCCAGTCGGGCCGGTATTTGGTAGTCATTTTTCATCCGTTCTAATGATCTCGAATTGGGGTAAAAAATCAAAAAAATCAAAACTCAAAGTCTTCAGTTCCAGCCTAAAACCGTCAATTGCGTTTGGCCGTAATTGGCCTTGCGCGGTGCAAGAAAATGGGCACAGCTGATGGCTGGAGTTCGAGAAATGTAAACAGATATGAGATCGGTGGCCGCAAAGTAAACATGCATCGCTTATCTCGTTGGATATCTCGGTACTTTCGAGAGCAAAACCTACGAAAAAGAACAGTATGTCAACATCGGGGGGCGGGGGACGGGCTTTTGCGGAGCTCGCCATAAAGGGGCATGCAAACATAAATTCCTTTTCGGGACATTAAATGCAATTATAAGTAGCTGAGACTGTTAGTTTACTCTCAAACTCAACATAAACAAAAAGAAAAACCAAAAAAAAAAACCAAATTGCTGCCGCTATTTTACTCATCTAGAAATGGAGAACGGCATTAACATGCTAACGATTAGCAGCAATTATCACGGTTTTACTTAAAGCAACGGCTATTTGAACGCTATCAGCATATTACTGAAAATCTGAGACGGTGGCGGGTATATTTTTCATCTCTCCGCGCATCTGCGACAAAGTAACCGATCATATTTTCACTGCACTGTCGGTCATGGCATGCTGTCCGTAACCTCGAAACCTCAAATGTCACGCGCATAACCCGCTGTAACGTGAGCTTACTCTGCTACCCGGTCGTAGTTTTCCATCACTCTTGCGGTATTAGTTTGGCACGCATGGAAGCCGGGCTGCCCAATGATACCTGAAATAGAACCTTGCCAGCGCCGCTTGACAAGAGTCAATAGCAAGTGGAGACGTGTTTTGCAACAAACCGTTTGGCTCCAATTGACTTTGTCTCTCAAATTCAGCTACGCGCCTTGCTTCAATTACCGGGCCGAAACGTTAGCGACACGCATCGACCGTGGAAAAGAGATCAGCGTAAATCTGCCGGCGAACCAAACTGCTGAGCCGCTTGTTTCGAGCGGGAGAGGCCTGCTTTGACAGCAAGTTCCGTTCCAAACTCACCGACTCAACAGGGCCCCGAACTGCTTTACATACCTCAAGACGCTTTGGCTTTAATTTGCACGTAATGAGCGGCAAATGCAATTAGGTGGAGCGGTTGGTTTAGCTTGTCGGAGTAACCAAATGATTGCACAATCTCAACGTTATTTATCGCATGTGACAATTTGACGTTACAGATTTTAGCAAGGATCATGCAAGTTGACACACATGAGTTGCTGATGCGGGGGACATAAAGTGACACGGCGGGCCCGATCTATCCCCCGGGGCCTAGGGTTTGACACCCGTGTTGTAGAGGCAAGTGACTGAAAGAGATGTGGCCTAGTAAATGGCTTGTTGGTGGGTCGACGTGTGAGTGTAAGCCGTGGCTGACAGCAGCTCCTGCAAGAGTGTGTCCGTTGTGTTTATGTCATTTACTGTTTTACCGGCTTACACCAAACGACCGAAAAGCGCTTTAGCAAGTGTGGCTCTCCTTTCCCACATGCGAGGACATTACAGTAAGGTATAGTGGACCTGGCCGGTACATGAATTGTAAAAACCCATCAATAATTGATGTACATTGAAATGCATTGTATATATATTTTTGAATCCCCCAAATAAACTTTAGAATTTTAAAAATAAACATTCTAAATGGGTTCTCTGTAAAAAAAAAAAGTAGGGTGGAGATGGCCCTGATGAGGACCCGAGCTGTAGAAAATGGATGAAGGGAAGTAGTAGATACACCCGTGTAAATGGTGGGGAACTGTCAAATCTCCGACTCAATTGTTCATGAGCACCCCGAAACGGTTTTGAAGCGCGGCGGCAAGCTCGGGAGCTTGTTTAGCTTGCTTGCACTCTATTTTATATCTAGACAAACGAGGACGCGAGCAGGAAACTAATGAGGGACCAGAGGTTGGAGGGCGGGAAAGTGAAGACAGACGCTGCAAAAAAAATAATAATAATAACATGCGCCTTTCAGCCAAGAACAGCTCTTAAAAATTAATACGGCATTCTAAATTCCTCCTGAGCGTGTTGAATAATTGAGAGGCGCGTTTGAATAGAGAACTGGTCGTGCTTGGAGCTGGGGCGGTCAACGACAGCTGAGCTTCTTCTTTTTATTTTTTTTTTATTTGTTTTGCTTTCATCGGGGCCGTTTCATTCCAATTACATGATCATTTTTCAACATTCCGTGTCCGAACTTTGCCTGGAGGACTTGCGTGTAAAAGGGAAGCTCAAAGGGAATTTGAAATGAAAGGGACTGGTTGGGCAGCCTCCGTCGATGCAAATTCTTGATTGCATCCGTCCACTCATTTGCTCGCTCCCGCTCATTAGGTGAAAAGTAACGAGTACACCCTGGACCAGTACCACCCCCACAATATATAAATGTACTAACGAGTACTCCCATAATGTGCAACAAACAAAAGCGAAATACAACCGAACTGCACTTAGTCAGTACACAACTCATCACTGCATTTTTTTTTTTAATTGGCTGCCATGATCATTTCTGTACATCGCAACCAAACCGACAACGGCGCACCACAACGTTAATGTCCTCCCCACATGCGTGTCGCGTTTCTATTGATCGCTTCGGTTTGTTGAGCAAATGGATGGAGAGCAGCGGCGATATTGATATTTTTGTCCCCCCCAAACCCCCCCATCCCCAAGTGCATTTCTACGCTGGCCCGTCGCGTCGAGTAATTACCACAGCCCAGAAAACACAGAGGTAAATTCAAGCTAATCGCCCAGAAGTGTGAATGCATGAATTAAGTCCCGGCGACAAGGCGAGCTTCTCTTGTTGAAAGAACTGCGCCCATTGATTGGAAATGGAACCAGAACAGAGCCTGGAGGCCGACTGCGCTGGGTGACACTATTCAGACATTTGGGAGGGGTGCCTGGAGCTGGTGGGTTCCCATAACCCTCCACACACACACACACACACGCGCTCACAAAGCACTCCATTGGGAATCAGAGCCAGGGGGCACTTGTATTACACCATTTTGGGAGCAAAGCTTGTTAATTTCCCTTGACTCGGCGAGCCACTAAACCTCCCCTCTCGTTGTTGCCTTCTTGCGTAGGGTACCGTCGTTTTGGCACCGTGCCCGCCCGACTGTGTTCCGAGCAAGAGGCGGGGAAGAGTGTGAATATTTCGTTCTAGTACTTTAAGTCCATTTAGCAGGTTATGAGTACTTGATGTGCGTATTGACTTCTCTAGTAATGTTTTACTTTTGCTCCCTACGTTTTGAAAACAGATGAAGTGCTCCCCGGAGATCGTATTTCAAATTTTCTTCACTCTCTATCTGGCCCATACAGTCTCTTTTATGGAAAAATGAAATAAAACACACGGTAACCTTTTAAATGATTTAGCGCCACTGCGGAAAATGAATGAATAATTCACAAACACTGATCTCATTGGTCATAATTTTTTTTTTCTAATCCCATCCCACTCACAACTACATTCATGGGCATGCTTATCAAAGGAGCTCTCTCCCTTTTTGTCCAGCCTCTCACTCTGTTCGAAAAAAAAAAAAAAGAAAGAAAATCAACAGCATAGTGAGAAACACTTTCCTGAAATATTGATGCTCAACTGGGCCTGTTTAGTCGCCCACAAAGCTATCGTTTGGTTCGATGAATGACAACTGGGAGATGAACACATTAATTGTACCTTCTGCTATTTAACGGAAGAGAATTTCACTCTTCTGCTTGTCACTATACATCTCTGGGGTAGACAGATTAATAACTCACAATTTTGAGACCAATTAAGTGAATTTGGATTTTTTTTTATTGATTATTTTTTTTAAAAATGAAATTTGCGGTTTATTTCCCCACCTCACAGATACCAAGAAGCGATACGGCGAGTATTAACGTCATGTCAGATCAATGTGACGGAAAGGCCTTCGCTCACAAAGACGAATGTGTGGAAGCGCCGCAGTGTAGCGCCGACTAGTGGCGAGGAGGACACGCGCAACCCGACGTCAGAAGCCGGCGGAGTGGTTGCATAAGGTGATCAGATCTTCCCTCGCCTTATTTGTGCTCGTCTTGACCTGGTTTTGCCGAGGTTAATGGTTCACCGACAAGAGATATGAAGTGACGTAAGTGGGAACCTGAGAGTGAAACCCGCAGGGATTACTTGGATTTGCTCAGCAAATCTCCTCAACAAAAGGGTGCCCTCGGCCGCGTGAAACCGCGAGCGCTCTCCAACCTGACTGTACGCCGTGAAACTTTCCGGAGGGGTTCTCAAACTCCTCCATGTTTTTTTTTTTCGATGTTTTTCTCCTCCAACACATTTACTTCAAACTCGCTCGTGAATTGATTCTTTGAATTGGGTGTGGCGAAGGAGGGAAACATCCAAAACATGCAGGAAAAGGGGCCCTGGAGGACCAGAGTTTGAGACCCCTGCTTGAGAGTGAGTGAGGGGGGGGGGGGGGGCTTCTGTAAAACAGTCACTCGATATTTAGTTCAAAGACGTTCTCAATGTGTTTTAGGGCTTTGGGTTGGGCCTACCCGTCCTAAACAAAGTTCATCGTAGCTCATTATGTGAGGCACACACATAAAACTCTTCATCCATGGGGTTGGGGGCTCTCACCTTTTATAAAAAAAAATATAAATAGTTTTAGGTGATAAAAATGATGATGTGTTGATGTTTTGGTAAGAGGACTAAAAAAAGACTGTTGAGATTTATGGACCGATGAGGCTTAACACCCCCGACCCCCACCCTCACAGCCTGGCCCCCATGCCCGAGATTCCAAGAGTAACGGCCCCTGCATGGTGACATTAAACCCGACCTTGGCAGAGACACGCAAACGTTTTACCAGATCACATGGCAAAAACTTGAGAAGCCTTAATTGGAACGGTCAAGGGAGTGGAGCCACTTCACTTTTAAAGGCCATCTTGGATTTTGGGGCATTCTGGGTAAATGGTTTTTGGGAGTAACCAGTTCTGGGGAGGGAAATCCAGACTCTCTTTGTCAAAGAGGCCGACTTAAGAAGATATTTGTTGCAATGCCCCCTCGCTTGTGAGCAAGGAGAGCCAAAGTCACCGATGCACTTTCGGCCATTTTATTGAATGCAACTCGTGCAAAAGGTCGATTCCGCGACTCCGCCTCGACGTTTTACAGCTTGAAGTCGACTTAAATGTCAAAATCATCCCCTCTGTTGGAATTTTAACTTCCAGTCAACCAATTTAGAGAGGACTTATTTTTAGGTGGTACTTGAACTTTGAGAAAAACTTTGGCATTTTAATTTGTTTCTGTGGAGGAAATGATCCTTTACACGGAGGACTGCGCGGGGTTACGAGCTTTAGCAGAAAAACAAATCCGACTTGCAAGTCCAAGGTATGATTATTATTCATTTGTCCAAATTGTCAGTCACTCCTCCCCTGCGCCTCCTTAGCACAGCCCACACGTCTTTTGTAGGAGGGGAGTTAGCCCCCCCCCCAACCCCTCCCACCCTTGCCCCTGTTGCTTGCCTTTCAAAGCTCTCCCCTCAAAAAGTTCACCGAAAGTCCCAGCAGTGCACTCGTTATGTAATCATTCCACTGGCGCTTCCCCTGCCCGAGTTTTACATAACGAAACAAGGCAACACATTTTGGTGCGACAATCATATGGCGTTGTGGCAATCTGGTTCTAAATATAAAAAAAAAGGACTACTGCCACTTGTGGAGTCCTTTTCCGCCTGTGTGAAAGGATTTTTTTTTTTAATTGTTCGTGGATTAACGTGAATAGCTGTCGGGGAGGGCACACAAAATGAGGCGCGTTTCCAGATAAACCGGTTGCAACGTGGCTCTCTCGCTTGTCTGTCTCTCTGTGCACTCGGAGGACTACTCTCACGCACATGGCTCGCAAACGGGAGAAACAAAAAAGTACGTTCACGTCACCAACGGCCGGAATATTCGCTTACACCTACGCCGTGTCATTTGGGAAAGGAGAGCTGTTCACGTCACGCCACCGAGCGGGAGATGTCTCGAACGTTTTGCGCGGCAAGGCAAACAGTCTTGATTCCTACAAGCGCTTGAAACCACGTGACTAGATTTAAGGGTGACATCAATAACTCTTGATACGTTTTAGCAGCTCGCTGAGGGTGCGCCGATCGCCAAGTCACTTTTACTCATTCACTCCCAAAGACGTTTTTAAACGTCTTTTCAGACTTGGTCTGGAATTGGCTGGTACTGAATGAGTTAAGAGGCTCGCCTTAACCCCTGAGAACCCAAGAAACCTTTTCTTATTCGGAAAATGATAGTAGTAGCATTTGAGTAGCAGAATTTATAGGGGCCAAATTTGACTCAGTGGGTTCTCCAGGGTTAAATAATAGATGTTTGTCGGAGAAAAATGGGATGGAATGTCCGCGCTTCATGAACAGCGTATAGACATCCATTCATTAACCCTCTCATGCACCAATAATGACAACCTGATAAGCTGTCCACTGTCGTAAACGCCATCCCTGAAAGGAGTCCTGCTGATGCACCCTAGACTGGTCACCGTAAAAACATCTTATATACATATTGTATATACGTACGTAACAAGTTGTGTGCATTCCGTGGGATTCCGATTCAATATGTTGCGGTCGATTTTCAGATTACTCCCCAAATATACAAACATGCATGATTTTTTTTTTTTTAATGCTGAAATGGAACTGTTGAAAACCTTAACAAATAACTAGTGTTCAAAGTCCATTGTCATATCACCGACCACGTTTCGTGAACACTCGGTAACCGATTGCTGAAGTGACAAGCACCCAACAAGTATTCGCGTTGGCTCAAGTGGCACATTTCAATAGATGCAAATGGTGCACAAAAACAAAGTGATCGACTGAATTGTGACGGAATTAATGGGCACGATGAGAACCAGACCCTCGTAAAAGTGCGCCGTGGTCTCGCGTGCGTGTTGACGAGGCACATGCTTTTTTTGTTTTTGTTTTGATGGAGGAAGGAGGGGGGACTGGGCTGGGTAGAGGCGCGTGTGCGTGCGCGCGCGCGCGAGCGAGAGAGAGAGACTCACTCTTACCTTCCATCCAGCCGAGCTGTTGCTGTCTCCTTTGTCCTTAAAGTAGGGGATGGACCTGACCATCCAGTCGTAGATCTGGGACAGGGTCAGCCTCTTGTCCGGAGCGCTCTCGATGGCTTTGGTGATGAGGTCGGCGTAGGACAGGTTCCCCCAGGCGTTGCGGCGAGACGAAGCCTTCCTGGGGGTCTGCTGCACGGTCAGGCCGCCCGCGGCCAGCGCTCCCGAGGCGGCCGGGGGAGAGTGCGCCGAGAGCGGCGAGCCGCCGCTCTCCTGGCCGGGCGAGGAGAGTGCGCCGTCGGCCAGCGGGCTGCCGCTGCTCTGGTCGTCAGTCCCCGCGCCGGAGACGCCGCCGACGATGGCCGCGTTCTGGTGGTGGGCGCCCTCCTCGTCGTCGTCCTCCTCCTCCGGGATGATGTCGTGGGCGTCCGGCTTGGCGGAGCTCGAGTCCGGCCGGGGCAGGGGCCAGGTGCAGGAGCGCGGCCGCTGCTGGGGCTCGAAGTCCGGGTCGATGGCCACGGCGTCGGAAAGCGCGGCCTCGGCCATCGTGTCCGCCTTTACTTTGCGACTTTACGAGAGACGACTCGGAAAGCTGTCAAAGTCGCGTCCCATCAATGCGCGCTCCCGTTCTTTGTTGCTATTCCACTGAAGGCTCGCGCGCGCGCTTCAAACTGTCTTGGAAAAAAAATATCCAAAAAAAAATGCCCGGGGAGAGACACAAATGAACGACGTATCGTCAGTCGGACGCCCAAAAGCACTCAAGTCCCAAACCCGAGACGAAATGAATTACCGCGAGTTTCCCCAGAAGGCAAGACTTTAAAACATCTCAGAAAGTCGCGCGCACGCCATCGCCTTCTCTTTCCTCCCAAGACTGCCACCTCACTCCGGTTTACTACACTACTGTATCTCGATGTGCTCTCTACAACACATGCACACGCGCATATTACGCAGACAAGCCACCAGCGTGCGAGGCAATCCAGGTCCAGCCCCCCTGGTGGATCCTGTTCCTGCACGGCTGCGCCTTTTAAAGAGACAATGCAAGAGCAGAACGCGTCTCAACATGTCAGTGGAGATCGACAGTAACTATCGAGTCATAAAGTTTGCATCCACATCGGGATTAAACGAATTGCAACTACCAGGAACCAGTTGTTGACTGCGCCATTGACAACAACTCTTTTAGTTGACGTGGTTTGGTTTTTCAATGAAACACTTTCAATCTAATTGAGTACTTGAGAATAAATTGTAATTTTTTTTTGGAGGGTATGAACCGGTATGAATTTTGTGTGTGCTAGAATAAATAAAGACATTAGCATAACAACTTATTGTAAATCAATAAAAAAAGACATTAAATATAACAACATGCTAAAGCAACTCATGTTGAGTCGAAAGCCAGAGGGGGGGAGGTGGGAGGGGGGTGTTTAAAGGGTGTAGGGGACAGTTGCTTTTCATTAACCCTTCCACAGTATGTTTAATTTTACTGTCAAAACAAACATCAAACAAGAGGGAACAATAGCACCTCATGTATTGAAAACAACCGCATGCCTTTGCCTTTCAGTCTGCTCGCTTAATGCTATTTAGCATCTATGCTGATGTGCTCAAACCCTTTCGAAAACGGATTGAGCACAAACAGCGCAGCAACACAAGTGACAGACGAGCACTCACAGTCTTATTCTTTATCCTCCGCAAAGAACAGCTGATATTAGTGCTGCGCTGATGAGCTAAGAGGATTTGCGATGTGTAAATGATCAACACATCCATCTGGAGGCTGTATGAAATCAATATTCTTTCAAGTTAGTCTACTACTCGCTTAGCACTCCAACAAATAACTTTATTCTATTTAACCCCAAGTGTATCTTTAACCACCTGTCCATTACTCTGTGCAGGAGGACTGAGACTCCACCCACTTCCCCACCCCTGCCTACCTCCCTTCCAGCTTCGTCTACCTGGCCCAAGGATGACATCATCTCCATGAGTAGCCAGTGTGAGAGAGAGTGAAGGAGAGTTGTCTCTCGTTCTCCTCCTCCTCCTCCTCCTCCTTCCCACTCTTGACGTGATGAAAACAAGCGGTCCTCTTTGTCTCTCCGCCATGCACAGTGCGTCTCCACCTGTGCCGGAATCCACGTTCACGAAAAAGAGACCATGATCAGGTGGCTACTTTTACGGCCAAAACGAGATTGCTGAACCTTTATTTGAGTAAATTACTTAAAAATTGTACATTCATGTCAGGAATGTTTTCAAATGATGCCTGATTTGTTGTGATCTACAAGGCAAAACATTAGCAACACCGACGCCATAGTGTAAGATCCATTTAAGAGCTGGATCTAAATGTATGTTTTGTCAAAGGCAGTCATTTTGTGCAGTTTGGTTAGAATTTAGGTTGTGGGCAAACGACCGAATTTGAGCTGGGCTGCCATGCAAACGTTTTTTTTAAAACTGCTATAAAATGGCCACAAACGCTCAATTCTTGTAATAAACCCGAAGAAATGAGCATATAAAAGGGACAAATCCAAATGCAATGGACTTCAGTCCCTGCACCGCGCTGCTTGCAGCGACTTTGAAGATGACTGGATACTATGGATTATTAATAAGCGCATTTCTAGGCTGCCACATGCTGAATGGAAATTCACAGGCAGTCGGGAGCGAGCTGGATGACAGCAGACACACACATTGTCTGACGCCTTTTTTTTTTTTTTTCATCTCACAGCAAAGAGAACACCTGATGCAGCACTTTGACTCCTGCAGAGAACTCTCGGCCATGCACTCAAACGTACTGGCCGCATCCAGTCCTTGCATATAGTGGATTTACAGTTAAGCTAAAGGTCAAACGAAATCATATGTCATTGATGCATAACTGTATGACATTATCTTTTAGGTTTTGATTGTGCTTTTCCAACCTGTGCATCAAACCTGAGATGACCCCCCCACCCCCACCCCAGGCCACAAGTAAGCACATAAGCATACCGGCTTTTCATGATCCAACTTGACATCGAGCACAACATGACCCCCTCCACACTAAGGTGAAATGGAAGTGGGTTAATCCATGGCACTCATGTTTATGTCTGACTTGCCACCCAACACATTTTATCACAATGAACTTTTTTTTTTCTGGGGGTGACGCGAGGTCTAATGCATTGGTCACCATCCCTCTGCAGTTGTTTGCATGTTGTGATTGTTTGGCCACTTACCCAGTGGAACGCATCTAAAAGGAGCAGAATTCTCTTTGTTGTGCTTTGGCGAAGGCAGAAGGCTGGTCCAGCCTGGAATGGTGCATGAAGATGACCTCATCTTTGAAGAGGGAGAAACTCATCCCTTGTAGCAAATGCTTGCCTTCTGCTGCCACCTATAGGGAGAAAAGGGGGGAGAAAACGATGCTTTTTTTCCCCTCCAGTGACATAGCTACTGTTTATTTGTATGTTTTTTTTCGTAGTTTGGCAATCGTAGTTATTTCCTTGTCTGGTCTGGCAGTGTAATGCACAGTAAGTGAATGGGGATTTCATTTACGAGACAAACAACTGCTTAAAACAAAACAGTGGATTATTTTCCTATTTTGTCCACTAGAGGGCAGCAAATAACTACTCTGCACATGGCCTCCTTCTTTTCTGCTGAGGAGTTTACTGACCTTTCTGGTTCTGTAAATTCTGGAATTATTTATTGAAACTAAATGAAAGGTCAAATGTGTAGGGGAAAAGCGACCATTCTGTTGGCCCCCCCCACCCCCAGTTTGGATGCTCTGAGGTAACATGCTGTCTTCTACTGGTCAGTCTTGGTACTACCACGATACTTTGTAATTGAAGATTGTATTCGAGATTACTATGTGTGTGATGTGCTGCATTGGTCACGTGGGTGGTCGCTCACGTTTTAAAAAGCAGTTAAGATGTTACAAATCACTAGGTTTGTGTTTATTTTTTTTTTTTAATATGCAACATACAGATCAGGTAGCAACTAGCGAAAATTATGTGTCAAGGTGTTTCTTGCTGTGATCTCCCTCCACCCAGTACGTGTCTGTCTGCATCTCCGCGAGCCTGGAAACAGTCCGATGAAAGGCAAAGATCTCCTCCTCAGCCGTGAAAAGAGTCAGACGCTCTGCCGCCTCCTGAACACAGGTAACACACACAGACCGGAGATGCTCTGAATACAGCAATGGACAGAAGAAAGACATTCGGTAGCTTTCTTGCTCCTGAAAGTATCCAAGTGGACTTTAGCGATCGCACGCACCTCCTTCAGGCCTAAGTCATCCAAGAGCTGTTGGTCTCGCTCATCATCTCCTCCGGTATGGGTGAAGAGCTGCTCTAATGGTGCTGCAGCCTGTAGCACCACTCTCACCTATCAAACACACACTCTGATTTATTTATTAATTAATGCCCCCCCCCCCTTTCCGCCTGACCGGCAAACATGGAAAATGAAAGCACAAAACTTGGCTGTGCCGAATGTATTGTCCTTCCTTATTTTCTTCTGTGTGTTTTATTGGCAATTGGCAAAAGCGTTTTATTAGCGCCACCGAGTGGTAATGTGCCGCCACTGCAAGTAAACCAATGTGAACTGATGACCACTGGACGTGGGGAACTTTGCGGACGGCATCAAGACGTGGGGGTCTGAAGCGCGCTTGTTTCTCAAATTTTGGGCTTGTATCTCGAGACAAAAATCGCCCACATGTTTCATTACTTTTCGACATTTCGGGGTGGGGACAAGAGCTGGTTTTCATGTCATTCAGCATTGTTTTGAGCCTCACTTGACCAGCCAGAATACCTTCTTGTCATAGAAGTTGTCGACGAGGGTGGTGAAGCGCCTGACTTGGTCCTTCATGCGCAGCGTCAGCACGGGAACGTGGCGGATGAACACCGTGTCAAAGAGCCGCGCCATCTCCAGGTAGTCGCTGGCTCCAAGAGACTGAAAAAAAAAATAAACAACACACATGATGCCTGGTAAGATTTGTGCCCAAGTACAATCGCAAATCTGAAGGATGAACATTTAGAATGAATCCAACGTGCTTATCTGACCCAATGTACTACGTTCAATGCAAAAAAATATATATATTGTTATATCTTTTTAATACTCTTTGCAATTCAAGACGACCGCTCAAAAGATAGACTGCAAGACATCCATCGAGAGTGAATGACAGGCGCACAAAACCCAGCCTAACTATTCACCGGAACATCAATAGAATTGCTTTTTGACATTGAGCACAAAATTGGCCGGCGACAGGAGGGGCGGGGGGATGGGGGGGTAAAAGTCTGGCACAATACCTACGAAAGCACACACGGCATGAAGCAGGTTTGCTCTATGTGAGCAGTTGAGACGAGGAATGAGAGGATTTTTGTCAATAAGGGGACCTCGGTGCGTTTTGTCTGCCAGTTGAAGAGGAAGATTTGCCCATGTTCCATTTACTTTGTGCTGTCGAGCTATTTCATAGAGGCAAAAGTGCATTAACCCCCCCCCCCCCCACACACACACATTTTATTTTTGCCTCTGTTCGAAAACGGAAGCAAACTAAACACGGAATCACAAAAGGAGAATCACACTTTGTGGATTTGAAACAGCTCAACATTCTTTCGGCACTGTCCCGAAAACAAAAGGTGCGGCACCTCAAATAGACTTACAATACCAGTGGACCCCGCGCTATTTGCGTTGGATAGGGTGTGCGAAAAGTGGAAAATTTGCAAACAACGGACGCCCATTCACCGCTGTTTGCATGAAAAACAACAAAATAAGAGCATTTTAAAAGGAGTAATATATCGACTTTTTGTATCTTTGTAATATTAAACCTAACTGCATCCATGTAAACGATGTACAGTGTATATACATATATATTTTAGGCAAATAACATCACTTACTCTGCCACACAGCTCGTGGAAAGTACAATCTGCGACAGAGCCACAGGTCTTCTCCAGCATCACTTCCCTGCCCAGCACGGTGAGCACCTTCGGACCGGTAGCTATGGAAACACACTTCACCATGTCAGCTGTTTCTTTACTAGTTCATTTCTGATTGCGATATTGAGCTCGTGGTGGCTCCGATGTGTTATCTGAAGCAGACCTTAAATTCTTGGGGGGGGGGGGAATGACATTGCAATCAACATCTTTCCAAAAAAAAGTATGAAATTTGAGTTTTTGTGATCCCCTGTAGGTATAAAAACGCGGACATCCCATGAACATTTTTAAAAATGCCGAATAACTTTGAGTTGAAATGTCAACGTCAAAAGCTAAGTAAAATTACAACTTACTGTTTTGCTTTAATTTATTTTTTTTTAAATGAAATCATAGCCTCCTTACAGCTTTTTTGGGTAAAAGCCAGCTTGTCAAACATCGCATCCAACACAACGTCTGCGCCAGGCTCTCCTGTCCTGCACACACAAACAAACACATACACACACACACAGAAAATAAAGAGCTAATGGAATATGAAATTAATAATGCTCAAGTGGCAACATCAAACATAAGCAGCGAGGAGCGCGGCGGAACAGGAGGCTGCTTAGCTTTTTACTCTCGAGTAGAAAAAAAAATGGATGTTCGACACTAAACAAGCATTAGCCAGTGAATGCACATCCAAATGAGGTGTGCGCACGTGTGCGCGTGTGTGTGTGTGTTCCCATTATTAAACGGTGAGTGATGCACTCTATTTACATATAGTGAAAAGAGGAGAGCGCTTGAGAGCGTGTGTGTTCATAACAGAGAAAATTAGCTTTTAATGCTCAGCCATTTTGTCACATTCTATTGACGCCACTTTGGCTCTCGTGTTGAGAGAGACTTCATCATCCTCAATTCTTCCTCATTCGTTATCACTTTCTGCTCGATGCACTGCGCTTATAAAAAGTCTACACCCCCCCTCGTTTGAATGACATTTTCAAACGAGAGGACGATTCATCATTTCAAAAATGTTTTCCACCTGTAATGTCATGTGTAGACTGTTAGTGTTCTTTTTAAAGGGGAACTAAAAACAAACAACAGAGATGACGTGGTTGCAAGAGTAGAATGGGGAAACAACGCAGACCAGTCACCACTCGGTGTCTCTGATTAACCGCAAATAAAGTTCAGCAGTTCTCGTTGGCTTTTCCTGACACATTGATTAATCAATGCAGTGAAAATATAAAATAATTGGTCCGGGATTCAATTCAAATGTCTAGGCTGCATTCAGAAAAGTTTGGAAATAATTGATCTTGGTCTCTTTTTTTTCTAATATCAAAAAAACTTGTGGAGGGCAAAAATAGGAATCCATCCATTTCCTGAACCGCTTAATCCTCACTAGGGTCGCGGGGGGTGCTGGAGCCTATCCCAGCCGTCTTCGGACATGCATAGAAAAAATAATTATAACAATAAGGTTTGCTTGGGTCTTACAGGAAGTAGCGTTTTCCTGTTCCAGTCTCCCGCAGCCTCCTATAGTCCACACCAGTGTCGAGGCAGATAGTATGGCAGGACTCCTGCATGGGGGGACCAAAAAAAAAAAAAGCACTTTGTATTATGAATTTATAGGATGTGTATGTTTTGGCTGGTGAGTCGCTTGCTTATGAAAATATGTGGCCATGGATGTAAACATAACTGAATAACCAGCATCCTTATGTGACCATATTGAGCAGAACATTGCAACTTTGCAGCTGAAATGCACACATTGTCCAGACCAGAGTCCAAAATGCATCCCTGTCATTTTTCTTGTATCTCCAGATGATAAATCTCCAACTCTTACCCTTTTCTTTGCTTATTTGTGTCAGGAGTGGAGGACCCCCCCCCCCCCCCCCACCACCACACACACACACCCACGCTTAAAAAAAATGTGTGTCGTCTCCCTCAAAACGGCACGATGGACAACAAGCAGAGCCGAACGCGCCTGTTGTCTTCTTCCCGCTGCTCTTCAAAGCGCCGAACCTGTAATGCGCAGTTCAAACTTTCCCATGCGCTTGTTACAATGTCAACAGGATTCATGTCAGGGAGGACGGCGCAAACTGTAATCATCATTTCCGCTATTCTTCCCCCTAGAAAAGACAAGAATCACGCATCAGTCCCATTACTGCCATCAGGGCGGACCGGCGGAGCATTCAAAAGACGGCATTATAAAATCAGCGGATTTCTGCCACTGGCCTCCTTAAAGCCGCGAGATAATGAGCAATCATCATAAAGCAAGAGGACGGAAATACTCCATTCTTCTCCCGCTGTCAACTTTTTGATCAGCGCATCCGCGTCGGAGCGCGTTGGCAGAATTGGGCTTAATAACAACCTGACAGAGTCGCCCCCCCCCTGCTCGCACAAAAGGGACGTGTCATTTCATCAACCTGCCGTGACCCCTGCCAGTGGCTAAACAGCGCCTGGAAAATAAGGGGAAAGGTAGGAAGACGTCACAATCACGAGCCACGTTATTAGAATGAGTGCTATTGTCTTCAGGCTCCCTTTATGAACAAGCGGCAGAGGCGCACAAATAACAGCGAGGGAAGAACGAGGGACTGGAAACACAATCAGCGGTGATGATTCCATAGGTTAGTTATAATCAGATGAGGCCGAGGCCAAGCGGGGTCATTACTTGATTAGCCATCTCAAGGGCTTTGTCACATCCTCCAAGATATGTTCAATCCGCCTACACGTCGCCGTCTCCTCGCCGGCATGATCCGACCTTGCTTTTGGAAATCGGCCACACCGCCCGGTTGACCATAAACAACAGCACCGGCTAATTTTAATCAAGTTCTTGGAAGAAGTTAAGTGGGGACCAGATCAAATTCATCCACAAACGTGGCGGGCACGGCGTCATTTTTTTTTTTCTCCCACAGATCACGAATTGGGGCGCCTTTTGGTAGGAAGTCCGACAAAAACAAGGGGAGGATTAATGGGTGGCGTAAATTTGTTGTCTTCGAAAAATACAAAATTACAAACTCCCGTATTTTCCGTTCTATAAGCTGCTTCAGAGTATAAGGTGCACCTTCAATGAATGGCCTATTTTAAAACTGTTTTCATATACAGGGCGCACCGCATTATAAGGCGCTCAGGATAGAAGCGACAATAGTAGCTGCGCTTGCGTTATGCATCCACTAGATGGAGCTATGCTAAAGTCTATACAATACACTACAGCTTTATTGAAATGGCGCATTCACCACAAAGCACAAAACGTGTAAAATACGACGTCCAAGAAATGAGAATATTGATCCATATAGAAGGCGCATCGGATTCAAAGGCACACTGTCAGCTTTTGAGAAAATTGAATGCTTCTAGGTGCGCCGACAGTGCGGAAAATACGGTAGTTTACCCCCCCACCACACACACACACACACACAAAAAAAATACTTTTCTCCTTGAACAAATTCAACAAAATTGTGTGTTTTGTTGCGCTTCGAGGCATTCTGAAGGCCCAAAGCCAAATTATGGAATCCACACGAGCGCAAATGAATGTCGAAGCATTGAAGGGAACTGACAAACGGGGGACAATCAATCCCGACTGAAGGAAAGTCATCCAAACACATGTAGCTCCTCTCATGCCATTGTCCCAACTGTCCACCGCTCGCTCCGGGCAGGCGTTTACAACTTTTTGTTTTTTTTTTCTTCTCAGAGTGGCTTTTTATTTTTGGTGACTACATCTCCTCCCCCACACCCCCCCTTGTACCCACTCCCTCTATATCCGCCGTATCTTTTCTCCATCTTTTACTCCTCCAAAAGTTGCTTTTGAGTCTTTCAAAGAGCGCCGTGCCATTGAGCGGCAACAAAAGCCAAGGATAGCTGACTATTGGGCCCTGATGAGGTCCACTCCCTCATTACCCAGCAGCAGAAAACATTTGATGCTTCTTTTTTTTTTTTTTTTTTTTTAGCTCAGAGAGAATTGACCAGGCCTCAAAGAAATGTGGGGTGGGAAGGCTGAAAAAGAGACGAGGGAGGGAAGGGAGGGCGACTGAGGTGGTGGGGTCTTAGGACGGGAGAAGGGAGGGGGGGGGGCTGTCGCTCATTCAAGCGTGTGTGTCTTACAGCCTTGTGTGCAGGCATGGAAAAGAAAAGAGGGGAGGCAGGGATAGAGGGGTCGAGAGAGAAAAAGCTTAAAACACTGCCTTTATGCTGGCAAGTTCTGGACGACTCTTGTGACATCAAAGTGTTTTCACTAACTACTGCAACGGGTGAGAGTGAGTTGAGGGGCGGGGGTGGTATCTAGTGATTTTATTCATTCTTACGCAGTCGGGGTGGGGGGGTGATTTGGGCAAGGGGAGGGTGGGTGGGTGTGGGGGGGGGCTTCATGACAATGCGAACACCCTAATTACACCTAATGATCTATTCCCTTAAAAAGTGACCGCCTTGGGCCAGCCGCGGTTTGTTCCGCGGGGTCGTTCTCACAACCTCCTCCTGCCTCTGGCTGCCCCTCTTGGGGAAACATCTTTTGAGGCCAATAGGCCCCACCTTTTGGGATCAGGGACCCCCCCCCCCCCTCCCACACACACACACACACAGGACCCCCCACTCTCAAAGCGCTTTGGCACAGCGGCGAGGCCCAAAAAGCAAACCACAAAAAAAAAAAAAAGGGGAGGGAGGGAAAGAAACCAGTCCAAAAGGCTAGACGTAATTCATGCACCTGGCCACTAGGGGGCCACTGGGCACTGCAATGCGATTTTCCAAAAGGTTTCCCAAACTCTGTTATGGGCCCAATACAAACTTCAGAAATAAATATGATGAAATCAACACATTCTGTCTTTTTTAATATTTCATATTCAGTCTTTTAACTTTTATCCTCTTAGATTGATCATTGCTCTTTTTGACAACATAATCTAAACACAGAGAAAAACTAATTTGCTGAACAACAACAACAAAAAAGAATCAAGAGGTGGCAGAATATCTTTCAATTAAATGTTGCCTTCAGAAGACGATCACCTGCTTCCCAAGTACACGCACGCGGAAACACAAAATTGCGCCGAGCGCACAAGAGAGAAAAAAGAAAGACTTGAACCAAGGTTACTGAATCAGTTATGACTAAGTAGATTAGCGTCCTCACACTCCCCGAGGAGGACGATTGATTCATCTTCATTCCATTATTTGCCACTTATTTCAGACCGCATTCTGAAAGCCCGACAGAAGTACGCCGCGTGCCTCTGCGAACCCGCCGACAATGTCAGTCATCCAAAAATATGAACGATTATTTGATTCGAATCCTCTTCACGGGTGGTCCTTCTGTCCAAGGCCTCCGCTGAAGGGCCATAACCCTCTGCTTTTCTTCCTTCTGTATTATTTCTTCTTCTTTTTTGTCGCAGAATGCACCGCCATCATTTAACAATGGGGCGGGGGGTTGAAAACAATGGGAAATCCAAATATACTTAAAAGTAGCTTCAGGGTTGTTGTCATGTTGCCCCGCCCCTCCCACCACGACCACGACCCCAAAAAACAGATGCACACATACAAAGCATTATGTGCTGGAAAATACAGAGGCCTGACCTTGAGTAACAGCGGCGAGGGAACAGGATAGCGACAGAATAAAGAGCGGGATAAAAGGTTAGCGTGAGGATGGGCAATGAAAAGTAGAGTGGAGAGCGAGGACAGTTTTGGGAGCTCGTCCGCCTTAGTTACATTACTCGCGGTGTCCATTAATAAAAAACCCTTAAACCCTGGATTTTACACAACTCTGAGCTTTGCCTTGCTGACAAAGGAAGAGAGGACCAAAACAACTGATTAGATTTAATGCGGCACAAAGGATGAGACAAATATTGGAGGGAGGTGGGGGTGGCGTGTTTACACAATGCCTCAAAAGGCACACAGGCCTCACGAAGTCTGATGTCAGCAAAACTTATTCCCACCATTAAATTTGCCCTCGAACCTTTACAACTCGACAGAAATTTTTGAAAAAGATTTATTGATTAAAAAAAAATGGCGATAAAGTCATTGCACAACTGTGCACACCCTCAGAACGTTTGTTTTGCTTTCTTGCAGAAGCCCGAAGGTGTTTGTGCGACCAGTGACCGCTCGTTGGAAGCGTTCGGAACTTGACGAAGGTTTCCCGGCTTAAGCTGAAGAGAAAGATTGTCAAAGCAGGATGCCGTTGCCGCCAAGCTTCACTGTAGGTATGGCATTTCGTTGATGAGCAGTGTTGTGTCTGTGGCAATGTTATTGTAGTTCATGAAAAAAAATGCATTTAAGGAAATTTGGAAAAATATTGTCGTGAAAGAGAAAAAAAATATTGCGAAACAGTCCTTTGTTTTCAATCTATACATCATCCATCCTTTTTTTTAAAAAAAATCTTGCACACCCATGAACCCCCCCAACCCCCAACAAAACGAAAGCTAAAAAACACACACCTGCTTTAAAATCATTCATTCATTCATTCATTCATCTTCCGAGCCGCTTGATCCTCACTAGGGTCGCGGGGGGTGCTGGAGCCTATCCCAGCTGTCTTCGGGCAGTAGGCGGGGGACACCCTGAATCGGTTGCCAGCCAATCACAGGGCACACAGAAACGAACAATCATTCACACTCACACTCACACCTAGGGACAATTTAGAGTTTTCAATCAGCCTGCCACGCATGTTTTTGGAATGTGGGAGGAAACCGGAGCACCCGGAGAAAACCCACGCAGGCCCGGAGAGAACATGCAAACTCCACACAGGGAGGCCGGAGCTGGAATCGAACCCGGTACCTCTGCACTGTGAAGCCCACGTGCTAACTCAATTAAAAGTAATTGAATTTGAAAATCTAAAAAATAACGATAGTACAAAAAAAATGCCCTCAAACCAAACATACCTTTTGGAATTATAACCCAAAAAGTTCGACCTTGCTTCTTGGGACCATAACAAAATCATCCAACTAACATTAAACCGTCACTGAAAGTCACCCAGAGACTCGATCAATATTTTATGACGGCTTGTTGGACGACTGAGCTTGGTCCCAATTTACATCATTTCCTCCAGGGTTGTTTTATAATGCATAAAATTTGGGGAGATTCCACTGTCCACTAAAAAGCGGGAAGAGGCCAGGAATGTTGTGACGCTGCAGAGGAAACAAGTGGTAGGAAAAAAAAGGGGGGGTGTTGGGGTGGTGGGTTCCATCTAATCAGGAGTCAATAGTTCAATAAAGACGTCAACCCAAGCGGACAGAAACGCTGGATTAACCCCCTTTCACTTCAGCCCAGGTGACAGGGTGGAAATGTCACGGGCTAAAAAAAAAAAAAAAACTTTTAACACCATCATTCACCCTCTCGCCGCCTATTGAAACACAATCATGCACGCACATACAAGAGTGAGTTGCATCGAGGAGGAGGGTCCACACCCGCGGTCCCTTTCCAGCATTAATTCAATCCATTGAGTGTCAGCTAGTTAGCGGGGTGACCCCGCTCAAAACACGCTTTAACTCTCCGCGGCGGACCGCCATAGAGGAAAGACTCGAACCCGGCGAAAAAGGCCCCGACCCCGAAAACCAGATGGCCTCACAAAAGGAAACACGGAAGTCTGAAAGACGGGAGGTAGCGCGACAACAGGCATTCAGGGCCATGATGAGGGTGGATTAAAGAGGGCAAAGGGTGATCCTCGGCGGCCGGATGGGCAGTATGTGGACTCCCCAAGTTAGTGGAGTGGGAGATGCTTTGAATTTTTGCCTTACTGACATCTCAAATCAAAAAAAAAAAAATTCATGCATGTTTTTGGAATTTGGTAGGAAACCGGAATACCCGCAGAAAACCCACACAGGCACGGAGGAGGCCATGGAAACTCCACACAGGGAGGCCGCAGCTGGGATCCAACCCTTGCACCTCTGCACTGTGAGGCCGACACGCGAACAAGTCGACCGCCAAGCGTCGTGGGTGAGACAATAATACCCGAATACCGTTTTGGACAAAATGGCAGCAAAAGGTGCGGGAATGCCGCCGTCAGCTGCCACAAAACGCCTCATCACAAATGATTGCACAGCTAATTTGTGATCACAATCACCCCAAAACAAATGTATGTTCGTGCGAGGCGCACGGTAGTGACGATGGCGCTGGCGATTTCAGTCGCCAGGCACATCATTCGCCGCGTCTTCCCCCTCTAAGCCCGCCTCCCTTTCCTTCCGAAACGAAATCAAATCTCAGGTCGTTCGCCGTCCGTGTTACCTGTTCTCGCTCTCCCTCCTCTACTACTCTCCCACTTTCCTCGGGCGAATCTTTCAGGCTACTCTGATCAAAGACAGCTTTGTGACACCGTGTGCGGGAGGCATCCCGGAAAGCAGACCCACATCAAACCGCTAAAGAGCAACTTGCAAAACACGCGCGCTCGCATGTGTGATGAACAAATGAATATATTAGCCACACAAGAGCAGGATGTGACTTTGTCTCTACCTTCAGCATGTCGATGAAAGGTAGAAAGGTGTCCCTCTGAAGTCCGTTTTTGTACAGATCTGAAAGAGGAGGGGAGGGCCTGTATTAGAGGTGCTGTTTAGCCTCCTAATAATGTCATTCCCCCGCCACAGATTGGCACATAAAGTGGCTATTGATGAACTGAAGGATGAGGTTGGGGAGGTATGACAAAAGAGACTGGAGCGGGGGGGAAGGGGGAGGTGTGGCGGGGGGTGGCGTCGGGAAATGGATTTCTCTACCGGCCGAGCGGCGGCGGCGACATAAAATTCATTACATTCCCAAACAATGGTGGCGAGAGAAAGGACTGTCGCCTTTTCAGGGCGGACAATATCCACAGCGGCTCGCTGAATGGGGGTTTCAATTAGCTCGCCTGAAACAAATTACATCTGAAGTAGCATCCCTGATAGACAGATAAAACAGGTCGGGATTCACACACAAATCCGGGACAAAGGCGGACAGGGGACGTGTGAGCCCTGCGTCTGCGAAGGCAGCGCAACTGGTTGTTGTTGATGTTTGGGCTTTAACTCACGACAATAGCGCCGGCCTCTCTCCAGTTCCAACTTCTTTCTATATTGTGATGGACCCGCACCGGCGTCATTAAAAAGTGCCTTTAGGGAGTGGTTGTTTACTTTTCGGACTCTGGTCGCCGTCGCTAAGTGGAAGCTAATCTAGTCAATTACGGAATCGAACGCAACAAGTTGAGTCGGAGTGGCCGATGATGAAGAATTAAGTACCGCAAGGGCAGGCGAAGATTTGAACCCTTTCGTGCAAACCGATACCGTGATCAGCTGTCCACTGTAGTTACCGCTGTCCACGGAAAGGCTTCGTGATCACATGGCAATTATTTAAGTTTGTTTCATTATTTATCAACATGTACAGCCCCCCCGCGCCTCCCCGTCGATCGTTGGGGGCCAGCCTGCGGTTGGCAAAATCCATTTATTTACATCCACGATAACAAAGATTTTTCCAACCCAAAAGAATAGGGTGTTGGGGGTCGGGGGGGGGCAGCCTAAAGTGTTTTCCACCCAAAAAATAATTAAATTAAAATGCAGACGTTGGCTCCCCCGAGCCTCTTTTATAATTAAAAAAAAAAAAACATCGGCAAATAGGCTTATTCAACGTTCACAATTCACATTTTTGGGCCGAACAAATCCTCATCTTTGTTTGCTGGGAAAAAAAAGTCACTAATTAGCATATGCAGATGTAACAAGATGGCGCCAAAGGCCTAGCCTATAGCAAAGAAGTCATTTGTGTCCAGGAAGTATCGTAAATTAACGTTCTTGGCATGTTAGGGAGGAGCAAAATTTCGCCTGGGTTGTTGGTGAAATCTACGGAGACTCTGTCCATGTACTTGCACGCGTGAAGTTTCAACCAAAAGCAATTCGAGACCTTTCACGTCAATGACAAACGAGAGCCAGCGCCGTGATGGGTTTCCGCAACCAAAGACGCAATTTATACCACCACGGCTTATTGCTTGCGTGAGTCTCCATTAGTATCTCTAATAAAACAAAACAGAAATCTTCTTTCTGTGCTCTCACTCTCAGCTAAAGACACGGAGGGGCCTTTTGATAGCGCCATCTCCACATCAATAAAGACGGCAAATGTATGCCTTTCATGTCCCGTTTTTTTTCTCTGTCTGCCGTCAGGTATTCCATTAATGGCGCAATTAATACCAAGTAGGCGCTCTATTAAGTTTGCACCGTCGGGTCGCTTTGTTCTTAATAGCTTGTAAATATCAGAGATATTTGAATCTGTGTCTGTGACATCTTGTTCCGTCCGAAACATCCTCTTGAAAGTGTTATTATTGAGCGCCTCGATTAGAAGGCTGAACGGTAAACAGAGCCGGTTCGGCGTTTTAAATCTTAGGTTTGTCAAAAGATTTTTGTCATCAGTTCACTCTTGCCATGGAGCAATTAGCATTTTTGCATTCTAAAGTGGATCCGTTGATTTTATTTGATTTTTTTTTTTGGAGTCCAATTCAGGATCCAGATGAAGTGGTTATCGCAATTGGAGTGTGATTGATTGACGGACAGCTCATCATGTTATCAGGTGACAAGGTGCATGAAAGGGTTAAAGTCCGAATGCTGTTGTCTGTGCCCCCTCCCTCTGTCTAATCTTCCTAGAACACGGGTGTCAAAGTCGAGGCCCGGGGGCCAGATCCGGCCCGCCACATCACTTAACTGTGGCCCGCCAAAGCAATTCACGCGTCAACTTTCGTGATCTTTGCTTCAAGGCTGTAGCAAAATGTCAAATTGTGATTGTGGGATGAAAAAATCATTTTTGTTACCCTGTTTACACTCACTTGAACAATAATCGAACAGCTGATTTTAAGACACAAGGAAGCCCGGTAAGAATTTTTCTCTTCACCAAAATTGACCATTGTCTGGGGAAAAAAAGAAACTTTGACACCCTTGTCCTAGAATATTAGAATCCCCCCCCCGACCCCCCCTCATTTGATTACACTACAGCACAGCGGACTTGTGACTAAATCCCGAGCAAAACGTGTTTGATTTTCAGACATTTTGTACCATCGGGGGGTCTGTTGGACGTGGCCACCACCACCACTCCGGTCTTAAACAACGTCTGGAAAAGCTGCCTCAGGATCACTGCATCGGCGATGTCCGTGACCTAATGATATCATCAAAGGTCAAGAAGATCACATATTGATTGACGTCGGTCCGAGCAAGTCATCGACACTCCACGTTGATTAGTGTCATTCAGGTGGGCTTATTGAGGGCTTTTGTCTGTGTGTGTGTGTGTGTCCCACTTTTTCTTCCACGCCGTTTCCACTGTAAGCAAAGGTCGATGACAACGGTGAAACAAGGCCGCTTGCGATTTGCGGGCTATTATGTGAATGAAGGGCTCCGACCTTTCAATCAACGTTGCAGGGCTCTCACTTTTGTTCTTAATTCCCTCGTCTCTATTTTTCACCTCCGCGGAACCAACACTGAGAGAGAAACCGCTTTTCGGCCGTAGCGCGCGCTTGCCGCACGGTGTCTATTTAACCCGCCTGATTGAGGAGCTCAGCACGGGAAATAATTCTTACGAGAAGAAAAAAAAAGTATTTTCGATCAAACTTACCGCAAGTTCTTTTTGAAATTATCTTTTGGTTGAGCGTCGCTTTCTTTTCGGTCTAAAGTAGCCATAGAAAGCGCCCACACTACTTTTAGAAAAGGCTTGTTAAAAAAAAACATTTAAATAATTATGACAAAGAAGACCATAACAAAAAATTGACAAAATGATCACGGTATTGTGAATGTTAAACTTGTTAAGCTGTGCAAAAAAAACCCTCGCCAAAATTCAATATTTGCTTGAGATTTTTAATGTATTTTTTTCAAAGATACTTTGTTTTTTATTTAGTTTTTATTAGATTCAGTTTTTGTTTTAGTTTTTATACAGATATACTTTATATTCAGTGTTTGTTGAGTGCATGATTTAAAAAAAAAAGTAAAATATTGTGTAACGAACTAAAATAAAAATTTAATTCTCAAATAATTCTTCTGAATGGACATACAGCAATAGTGAAATGTTTAAAGAATTATAAACGCTCAAAGTTCATGTGTGATATTAATTGTCAAAGGCCAAAAACAAAGGACATTTTCGCCCAAATATATAGTTCATTTAAAAAAAGTAAATTGTAGTTCTAGCTAGTTTAAGTGTTTTAAATGTTTTTCTTTGAAGGAAAATATTTTTTTCATGCGAGTTATTTCATTATCTTCCGTTCAACCTTGGTCTCCAGCCAAATCTCAGGGTTGCATGTTGCGAAACAACCCGATCCATTCATCCATTCCCTGAACCGCTCCTCCTCAACAAAACCCATCAACACAAATATTCGTTTTGGGAATGCGGCTGATATCGCTTCCTCAAACCTGACCCGTGTCCAGCGCCCCCAAAAACACGAGCCGAAGCTTCACTCAGAAGACTGCGATAGCTCCTTCGAACGGTTCGCAACCTGGCGATCGCACCAATTTCAAGTGACTGCTTCACAGACACAAGTTTGCGGTTTGAAGTCAAGTTTTTTTTTTTGCAATCAAACATTCAACTCTGCCATCTTGAATCAAAGTCCCGCCCCCCCCCTCCACTTTGCTCTCTTTGACAGGCACTTGTCGTGGCCTTACCCGCAGCATATGTCTCCCCCTTTCATAACCTGGAGAGTCTTCTGCTTCTGGTGTATTAGCCCCACTGCCCTTGCCAATACTTGATTAGCATGCGTGTTCAAGCCTTGATTTGGCTAAGGAGAGGTGCCCGGGGGCCATCAAATTAGTGCGTGTGATTGTGTGCTCTCATAATGAGAATCAACAGAAAGCCAAGGCTCGGCGCGTCTCTCTGAAAGACCCCCCCCCTCCCCCAACCGACGCCCCCTTGCCCACCGTTTCCTCCGAGCGCAGGATTTTATTTTCATTTGAAAAGACCCATTTAAAAATGACCTTTTTGTACAACCTGCATTTGTTTATTCATGCGCCCTCAAACACGGGCATCGGATGAGGGGGCAATATTGATTGCTGAATGACTCGAAAGTGGGAGAGGGGCAGAGAGTGGATACCCTAAAAAATTGAAAAAAAGTGGAGGCGCCTGATGATGTCACACTTGTGGAAGACCAAAAAAAATAAATAATCATAATGGCACAATCTCCGTCAGGACCGATATTCAAATGAGCATCCAATTACTCTAGCGGACCGTGCGTTTACAGCGAGGTACACGGGTGCCACATAAATAAAACTCTTTTGATGTTACATCTTTTTATATACACAACCTATGAGCCATTTCTAAAGAGGGGCGGGGGCTGTGCGGTGACAATGACGCACAATCATTTTCTTCACACTCCTCTTCTTCCTTTCCCCATCTCGGACGTCTCAATGGCGAGAATTCATTAGGGGAGCAGCGGAAAGATGGGGGTTGGGGGGGCGGGGGATTCGGAGGGTACAAATTACTGATAATGGCACGGAGCTAATGAAGAGAATGGAGAAATGTCATTAGCATTTAAGAGGATAAGATCCATCTGACCCGCCGCCGCCGCCGCCAGTCGCTTTCTAGCTCCACTCACTTAAAGAAGCAGGAGAGTGCGGCTGATACCCAGTGCCTCATTTGCATGGCTGAGTGGAAGCGGATGCTGATTGGTATAAACCCCCGCCATAACCCCCCGCCACCCCTTTACTTCTCTCCATCTACGCCACCTCGACTGCTCCCCAACCTTGAAACCTCTTGTTTATGCATCCCAAACAACGCGCGCATGTCCATTCAAGTCAAGCTGCATGGCGACAGGCGCAAACAAACAAACGAAAAAACAAAAAAAACAAATCAAGGAGCAACGGACACAAACAGCGGCGGGGTTTGAAAACGTGAAAGGTGGGCGCGCATGAAAGGCAAGGAAGCTCTTGATCGCCACACGCGCGCCCGAGCAGCGATTACAGAGCGCGACCACACCTACCGTCACCTCTGACCTGCGGTCTTTAGCGCTAATGATATCAGAGAAATAGACGTGCATTGTGCGGCCGACGGCAGGCTTTGGAAACACAGAGGCCCGCTCATCCTGTAAAGGCACAGGTGTCACACTCGAGGCCCACGAAAGCTTTTTTTTTGTTTGTTTTCAAAACCAGCAGTAGAAATGTCAATAACCAAATGCAGGGGCAATTATGTGCTGTCATATGATGGGACACACATTGGGCCTTTTCCCACACCAAACATATTAGGTAAAAAGCGAAGTAGCAATGTCACTTCCAGCTGGAGCCAAAGCTAGTTTTTAAAGCATAATAATTCCGTTTAGGGCAAAAGGGCAGTTAAGTAACATGATGGGGCCAAAAAAATAATAATTTTTTAAAATTGTGTAACTCCCCCAAACTCTTGCGACATGCTCAAGTCAGGAGACAAACACAGTGCAGCTCTGTTTCTGGCCACGACTTTCATCTGCATTAAAAAAAAAAAAACGCTCCTGGACGCCTCGGAATGGAGCCAAAGCAAAATAATGATTTAATATTAATATAGAATAAAATATGATGTATTTAAGTAATATAAATGATATAAATAAATGGTCATTGAGCTTGACTATTGTCAAGTGAAGTGTTTAAATAAGCACTGCTGAAGATACTGTGAGTGAATGCTATACTTCACAAGGACCACTAGGTGTCCCCAGTCTTGCTTTTGTTGCCTTTGGGAGCCCAAACAGTTGTAGTTACAGTAACAAGAGGGTGAGCACCAAATATTTTCTTCCTTTTTGTCAACATTAAAGTCATATCGTTTTTAGTTTGAATGCACAACATTGTCAGTGTGTTACACGCCCAGCAGAAATTGAGAAAATGTACGCAGTCGTAGTTGTCAGTCACCGTTGTCTCACCTGAAACTCGTCAAAACACAGGAGGCAGGTTTCACGGGAGATCTCCACGGCAACCGGCGATATGGGGTCATAGGTGAACATGGTGCCCAGCTTTCGTCTCGGCAGGCTCCGTTTCCTCCGGTGGATCCCTTTGAAGCAGCGCACAGAAACTGTCAGGCACGTCTTCAAAACCACACCTGCGTGGCCAACCTCACGCCGAGCGACGCCGCCGCATCACAATGGTGGAGATAAACATGGAGTAAGTGTCGCATATCAAGCGTTTAAGAGGTCTGGGGGGGGGGGTGTTTGCGGTGTTAAGTGAAGTCAACGGAGTGAAGAAGTTAAGCGCTAACTTTGGTGGATATCCAGCATGAAGCCGTTGAAGTGGACTCTCTTTTTCTGGTTGTTTTGCAGCCCGCCGTAAAACATATCCATGAGCATGGTCTTCCCTGTGCCTGATTGGAGGAAACACAAAGACTTTTGGCATTGTTTTTTTTTTTCCCCCAGACAATAAGCTGCAGATTGTACAGAAGACACCTCATCAGGTACCTTCGGAAAATAAGTTCATTGCTGTGCACCGACGTGCTTTCTGATTCGCGATTGTTGTGTGTGAGTGAATGTCTGCGACGTTCGTAACCTTTCGGCCATGTCCAGTATGTTAAGAATTGATCGCTCGCATTTGATCACCCCACATATCTACATTACAGTACCTGCATGTGTTCTTACCAACATCTCCATAAATATAGAAGCCTTTAGGCGGGGGAGGAGGAACATCTTCTTCCTATATGTATGGGGGGTCGGGGTGGGGGTGGGGAGTCAAACCAGTCAAAGATTAGATGACAGGATCCTTCACAATGTCGATACCCGAAAGCCATGTATGCATGCACTCATTAATAAAAGCTCAAGGGGAGTGGTGGTGGTGGTGGGTGGGGGGGGGGGGGGGCGATGTCGCTTCTAACCCGCCCGTAAACTTTGTTCTACCCGTCACTGTAGAACCACGACGCCCCGATTCATAAACAAAAGTATTGTGAGGTATTAAGCCAAGCACTACAGTTTGCGGTTTCACATTCTCCAGACTAGCCCACTGCAGGGGAGGAAGACAAAGGGGATCTAATCAACAAGACAAGCCGGGGTTCCCACGAAAGAAAAGCATCATCAGAGGAACAATGGGGGGATTTGTCAGACAAAACGGAGAGGACTGAATGAGGCTCCGTACGAGATGGACTGGACTTGTCTGTGTGCAGCCTGTTTAGCGCTGCTAATTGTGATACGGTACTGTTGCATTGAGGTGCCGCTGGAAGTCATTGTGCTGCCTGCCTCCTATCATCAAAAGGTCCCTGCTTCAAAAAAAAAAAAAAAAAAAAAAGGCGCTTCTATGAGACCAAGCCGAGCATACTGAGTAAAGCCAAATATGTTGGAAGAAAGGCCACGGTGATTTAAATGCAAGTGTCATCAGTCTACACATGACGTGAATTCATACTGTGTATAAACAAATTGGACACTATAAGCTGTAATAATACCGGTACGATTAAAGTGCCCCCCCCCCCTACCAAAGTTGACCAATGAATGTTCAGTTACAAGTCAAGTCAACAGTATTTATAGAGCACTTTCAAACAGCCATCGCTGCATACAAAGTGCTGTACATGGAGCAATTTAACATGCACAATAAACAGTAAGACAAATCGGTAATAAAGGCGGTAGAAAGTACCAAAACAGTAAAATCAAGATCAAATCTAAGTCATGCTGAGTCACCTGAACAATATCACCTCTGTCTTCTTTTCATTGAATTTCAAGACATTTTGTGCCATCCAGGTTTACATCCTGTTCTCATGCAATAACCACTTTTATTTTGAAATGATCAATTAAGATTGCCTCATTGTACGCAGTGAGTGCACGCATGGTACAGAATGAGAGGTTTCGGTTTTAGGAGTCCCACTTGGTAGCCGGCATGTCAGCTTTGGGCTGACATGGGCGCCCCTAGAGTGCCTTGTTGTTGTGCCGTGGATATATTCCAGTCCCCCGGATGCATCAGGCGAACACATTTTCGTGGTTCAAATATTTGTAGGCCAAAGAAAAATGCTAGAGGTCACATCCTTTTTTTTTTCCCCAGGTTAGAGTAAAACTATCTGATTGACAGTTGACAGTAGAACGGGATGTTGTTTTTGTTGCATTCGGAGAGAACGGCTCGCCATTGAGGCTTCATTTTCAAACGCTTTTAAATGTTTTCAGGGACATTTATTTTCACTTCGCGGGGGAATTGAAGTCGCTAGGGCACAGATGCGAAACGTCGACATTTCATTTAGATACATTCGATTTCCAAAGTCGCAATGTATTGTTGACGGTAACTAAGCAACATCACATTGCATTTGGTCTAAGCGAGCCCTGAAGAGGAAGCGTTGTCCTCTCCAATTTTAATTTGGTCACTATTTCATGACGACGGCACTCGGTGTCCACCGCGCAAGGAGCACTTGACTCCGCTAAATGCGGACAATGGGCCCGATTGAAAACGAAATGGAAAAACAAACTTGTCGCTTATTCTCTCCTCATTCACTCAGTCACTCCAACTGTTTGTGACTTCTCCCTGAATTAGTTATGCGAACGGCGTCAAACGACACAGATCCGAACGGCGGATGGCTCTCCCGAGACAATAGGCCATTGTTAGTCGACCATCCGCAAAAACACGCCACATTGGGTCAATATGAAGTCAAGTGTACTCTCCTCACAGACTTGGTCAGTTGGTTAGAACAATGGCGGCGGTGGGAGAAAAGACACCGAAACGGACAGTGGTATGACCCGATTCAAACGGGAGTAATTATCCAGTCAGTGCGTGTGAGAGTGAAAGAGAATGAGGGGTGGGGGAGAGGTAAGGAAAAAAGGTAAGGGAGGTGGGATGGCGGTGGCGGTGGCGGTGGCGGTGCTGTTGTCAGCCTCACACCAGAGTATTTGTCAGAGTCCCCAAATCGAAAGCAAAAAGGACAAGAAAGGCCCAAATAATGGGGATCCCCCTCCTCTCTCATTACCGCGCGGAGTTGGTGAGAGAGTGAAGTGGGGTGCCGGGACGAGCCCAGCGGGGGGTCTGCCCCCGGCTGCCTTCCCAAATCTCCGCACTAACCTCATGCGTCGGTGCCAGCAAAAAATCCCAGCGCACAACACTAGACAGTCATCTCCCCTGACCTAAAAACAACAACAAGCCCCCGAACATTGCGCCGCTCGAAAGCGCTTCCCAGACCCCTAACCTTCCTTTGACCTGCGACCCCCCTCCCTCCCCGCCGCCCCCTACACACCGCCGCAATTGGTGATTTAGCTGGAGTACAGTATGTTAAAATGCAAAGTCCCTTCCATATGTTACATCGAAGCGGGTGAGCAGTCCATCACAGGGGATAAAAAAAAGTTGTCATGCAAACAACAAATAACTGCTAATTTTTTTTTGCACGTTTTTGCAGTTGGTATTAAGGCACGAGGTTGGAAAAATAATCTAATTGTCAAGAATTCCCAGACGAGGCCCTCAAGGGAGCGCCCTGCAGCCTGATCAGGGAAAAGCATCCGCAGTGGAATGGAAAATACTACAATAGAAAGGGGCCCCGATTTGATTGGATATAATGTTTAATGTAACCAATGACTCATCTATTTTAAGAGCTCATCTCATTTACCTTTAGAGCAGATACTCCGGTTGTTATAAGGGAGGACTGTGTTCTTTTCTGAAGTCTGTCACAGTTCATTGTCAGGGGAGGCGAGTTCAAGTAGGGAGCGTTACTGTAGTTTTGCAGCGTCTTTTGCAGGCGAGCCAGCCGCTGAAGAACGCTCCTCTGCAAAGCATCTTTCCTCAAAGAGCCACGCTGAACCAAGTGGTCGTACTGGGTTACAGTGTCACCAGAATCGATGGTGGGAGAGTGTGAGGAGAATGACGTGGATGAACAGAGCTTTATTGAGCTACTGTAACCTTGGAAAAGGGCAGAAACACACAAGATGAACTACAGCTAGGGCAATAATACATTTATAGGTAATTGAGTAACTATAGTTTCTTTGTCAGGATATTTTTTTTCATAGATATTTTTAAGTGGCTTGCATAGCTGAAAGCGCGTCAGCTGCCTTGTTTTGCTTGTAACAGCAGCTGTAGCGGTCACGTGAGTATTGCCGAAGCTTCTCTGTGTACGGACAATGCGGCTTCGCTGTTGTTAACCCGACGCATGCGCCGATTCGCAGGACCATTTCCCCACAAGATACCTTGAATTGTGTTGCTGACGACTTGAGAACGCATGATCGTTAAAGTCGCGATATTGCGAATAGGTACAAAAGTCACGGCGCAGCTCAGAGATGTGGAAAACATGTTGGCTGCCATGGTAGTTCAAAATGGAAAAGCTTTATTGACATATTACAAAAATGAAAATTTTTATTTTTATTCACATTTGTTGTCATTCCGTTTTTGATAACTGCACTGCACAATGCCGTACTCTATAAAGCTTTGTGTATTGGTGTTGGTAGTATGACAAGTAATTGTCCGTTTTTAACAAACCAGACTGCAGGTCGTCGGTAAACAGTCAGGTGACGCTCAGCTGATCAGAAGTTGAAGGAATTTTCAAGATGTCAAAATAAGAGACGCGTCAACGCCGGAAAAGAGGGCGAATATATCTAAGTGTGGTTTTCAAGCTAGACGTTTGGAATATTTAGGCTCTTAAATAAAACGTATTCCTATAAGTTGTTTGTTGCAAAGTTTTGAATTCGACAGACATTGATTTGACGCACACCCACGCGTTTACTCTGCGATTTATTGTGAAGGTCTTTACCGGAACGTACATAATAGTTTTCAGGTGTGCTTGACGCTCCAGTTAGCTTCGTGAAAGCGCAGCGCTAGCAATGGCAGACACCATAGCTGATACAAGAAGGCTTTTTACCAAGCCCCAGAACCTAAACGACGCGTATGGACCGCCGAGTAACTTTCTGGAGATCGACGTGAGTAACCCCGAGACCATCGGAGTGGGAAGAGGCAGACACACGACGTACGAAGTCAGACTGAAGGTGAGCTTTCATGATCGGTTGCTAGTACCGTTAGCCTCTGGGCTATTTACCTAACGTTAGCCTAAAAACACAATGTTGGCAAGTGACATTGTGATGAAATAACGCGCATAACGGTAATATATGTAGATTTGGCAAAGTATTTCCCACAAACAAAACCGAGTAAATCGGTATGAGTGAAAACAGTTGGCTGACAGGTTAGCAACATCCGTCCAAACAGGCTACCAACGTTTAGCTACTTAGCATGTGACATGTATTTGACAGTGTGACGCAAAGTTTTGTGACTTTCTATCAACGGCGTTTTATTAGTCATTGTCTTGCTTTTCCTCGCTTTAACAGTCAATTTGTGTTATCAGGTGAGCACAGCGTTAATTGAGGGCACCAGCAGCAGCTAAATCGTGGGAATACGTGTTGGAAATTTACAAGAAACTGATCAATTGCTTGAAAATTTGAAGCCATAATAACTTTTTCTCCCCTAATATAGCCACACCCTATGATCTGGAAATGACCATCGAACTCATGACCAGCAAATGGTTGTTTGGACAATCCTCCATGTCCTCTCCACTTTAATCGTATTGTTGTGAGCTGTGATTTTTGTACTGTGTTCATTGAATGGACCTTCTCTTCCCTAACTATTCTCTTGCAGCCATTTTCTTGCGCAATGGCGTAATATGTGGTCAAGGTGGGGGGGGGGGGTTAACACAGTCCGCTCAAGCAGACAGGATGCACGCTGATCCTCTGGCTCACCATCCTGCAAGGCATTTCCTTCCTCTCCCTGCTGAGGACATTGCAGGGGAGTAGAAGGGCCCCTGTTTGCAGAGACGCTCCCACAATCCTTTGCTAAACAACCTGATGACTGAGTAAAAAAACACCTGCCCTGCCTCATGCTACTATAGTCAGTAAGTGACTTGTATAAGGCCGTAAATTTGACAGACGGCATTGTTTAACTCGATCCAGAGCTGTTCGTCAAACACTTGCACCTGTTGCGAAATGCGGACCCTGCGTCACATTGGGCTTCGGTTTGACCTTTGACTTTTACTCATTTGTGAAGCTCTAAACATTGCAGACTACCTCTTGTCACCACCAATGGTACTAATGGAGATGCTGGTTAAAAATATGCCCCAATAAAGCATGGGTTCATTAGTTTAGTCACATACTATGTACCTTAAAGTAAAATCAGGAGAATGAGAAACTCAAAATGTTAAAAAGGCAACCTAGCTAAAAAGTGGGTGAGTCTGAATCGTGTCATCCAAGTTTCTGGGCCTATTTGATAGCCTTATCAGTTATCTCCAAAATGTCCTTTTTGTTGACAATTGCCTGTGGAGTTTGCGCATTATATTGTTTAACCGCCATAGTAGATTTGTCAGGCGAGGGAAGCAAAGACGTCGGCACTTATTTATTTTTATTTTTTTACGTAAGACCACAGAAGAAGTGGCACATCTTCAGAATCATAAATGATTGCGAAGCCGTTCCTTGATTTTTTTTTTTTTTTGTCAGTCTTGCTCACAATATCCCTGCTGCTACAATATATCTAAGGGTTTTTTTTGGGGGTGGGGGTGGGGGGGGGGGTTCATAGCTCATTTGCTCTGCCTCAAGTTCCCACTGCTGTCCCACGTTCAACCCAAAATCGAGAGAGCCCTTGTGGTCGCTCTGAGAGAGTCTTCTTAATCCCTTCATTGAGAGGCGAAAGAATGAAATAGGGCCAGGCTTGGGATGGACGGGAGGGGTTGGAGCATTAACTGCACGGCCATACACCCTCAAAATCCACGGAAGGGTATAAAGCCACCCCCCTTCAGCAGTCTTGATCCTGTTTCCACTTATCCCGTTTTTACTCTCTATGCAGTCACTCTCCTGCTCTGCGTTGGGCTTACACAGTTCTGCCAAGAACTTCCCGGCTTAATGGGCAGATGACTGCATAATGTAAACACCAGATCGTGGACTTATTTGCTCTATGAAATGATAAAAGTCCACTCCGAGTGTTAAGTGTATTTCATTCAGTCCAGCTGGTCAAGGTTGAGAGATGGTGGTGAATCACAAGTTTGTTTGGCGTTTTTTTTTTTTGGTCCCCCTGAGGCCCCCATCCCCTCCTTTACCGGAGGCTAGTTATTTGCACTGGCTTTCTGAGTCAGCTTGCGCAGTCACTTGTTGACAGGCTGGCTTTACGTTCGTATTCAAATCAACCGCATCTATCTGCTCTCTTTCACTCCCCAGAGATGAAAGCTACCTCAATGCTGAAAGGAGACGGATATCCCCCCCGAGTGGACTTGTAATGTTGAGGGTCTCATTGAAAAAAAAAATTGACTTTTGTTCTCATTCAAATCCATTTGTTTTAGCTGGTAATTGAAATCTGAGATACCCGAGAGACCAACAGTAAGCTTAATTTAGGATGACAAAAAATGTTTGAATCTTTTTTTTTCTCTATTTTTTTGCTGCTGTCCAAAAGTGGGCATTTTGTGAATATTATTTTTTAAAGATTAAACTAAGTTGTGCAGTGATTAATCGATTAGCAATCGATAGAGTATGTTTTGTTTAAAAGGTGGACAGTTTCTGAAAAATTAAGGCGCTTACAAATTAGCTAACGTAAGCTTTGTGTCACCCACCTCCAACTCAAAAAATAATATTGATAAGTATTAGCAGTAATACTCCCAAATATGTTGAACCCTTTTTAACCCTAATAAATAAAAACCCATCAATGGGCTAATGGCAATTAGCATTGATTTTTATTTTCCATTGTTCCGACTTATGTCTTAATGCTAACATAGCGACGAGTGATTTTGCAAGCAGATATGCGATTTTGTAGCCGTCATATTTGATAATACTCTGACGACATCATTAGGTTGTCTTCTTTTCACCCCCGCTTCCCTTGATTTTAGGAGGCGGTATTCAGAACTCTGAACTTGGGGATCTTGCTTTGTTTATAGATAGGAGCACATAAAAGGCTTCTTATACTTCTCGTCCTCTTCCCCTCTTTTGTACTCTTAGCTTTCCCTTCGCTTTCTTTCTGGCTTCAGTTAGGGTTATGGGGGCGGGGGGTGGGGGGGGGGACTTTGGCCATTAATAAAAATAAGTAGAGATTGGGTGGGTGTGAGGCGGAGGGGATAGGTGGGGTGGGCGTGCTTGTCAGGCACAGTCAAGTGTAATCCAAAGTCTACAGCATCCTCTTGGACAACTATTTTAATGGAAATGGGGAACAGATTGTATCAAGGCTACCATATCCTACTTGAGATGACAGTATCAAAAGTGGGAGTTGATACTATGGTAACAAAGCAGCTTTTTGCCAGCGAGAGAGCAGAGAGACTGTCAGCGGGCAGGAGCCGGCGAGCGAGTACATGGCAAGGCGAGGGCAAAAAAAAAAAAAAACCCTGTCACCCCAACTCTTTTGTTCCCAGCCTCGTCTTTCACCATTTCGGAGTATGATGCAACGAGATGGTATTATGTTGCCGTTTTTAATGCCATTATTGTGAAAGGATGAGGGGGGGGGAGGTTTGCGGGAGAGGGCGAGCTTTAGGACGCACGCTCTCCAACTTGACTTGATCTATCCTGCTAAAAGCTAATGCGTGGTGGTCTTGAACTCTTCTCTCAGGAGATGAGTGATCTTTTCAATGAAGCCAAGATATTGCGTCTCACACATTACGCCTTCCTCTCTTCCTATGGAGCACAGATTGCCCTGGATGCTCATCATGAAAGGTGAAGCTCGGCAGCCCGTTTTCAAGAGGGTGTAGCTTCATGCTGTCGTCTCGCTTCGATTTGTGCTTTTATTATGCCCGGCGATTCGCTCACGTTCATATTGATTAGCATCCTGAGTAGGCTGAATCCAAAAAGTTCGGACAATGGCTTCCAGAAAAAAAAAATTCTTTTGAAAGTGATAGCCTTTTTGTCTGGAATGTTTTAGCCGAATATCGCCTATTGATAATCTGCCCCCCCCCCCCCCCCAAAAAAAGGCGATTTTAAATAGTAGAAAAGCAGTGTGGGTCAAAGTGTGCCTTTTTGACAATAAAAAACAAAATCACCTTTCCGGGTGAAAGCTACTCCCGTGTGTCAAAGTCTGCACAAGAGCCAGTAAGTCAAAGCCGACGAGAGAGCAGAGGCTGAGGAAACCCGATCTTTGACTCTGAGGGCTCTCACGCATTGCCTTCCTTTTGGGTGAGTGAGACCTCTCACTTTTCACTTTTGTCGTTTGCGTCCTCCCCCTCCCGTCCTGCCCCAGCAATCTCTTAATCACAGGGTTTGAGGGTGCAAAAAGGATTTCAAGGCCAGGTGACGTTCTTTTCTCCAAACTGCATCGCTCGGTTTCGTAGTCTTCGGACTGTGTGCGCGTCCAAACCGGCCTCGAAGGCGCTACCCGATGGGAAATGTAACCAGAAAAACCTTTACGCGGCACCTCACACACAACCGTACTTCACGCCAAGAAGTACGTTCGCAGGTTTGCGCTCAGCTAAATGCTTTCCGGTGTGCCCGTGATGGGATTAAGAGTCGCGGCGGTGGCAGATTACCTGTAACTGTGATCTGTTGTGCTGAGGATTAACTTTGCGGCGCTCCTCGCTGTGAGGTAACATTACGCAGCAGGGACAGACGAGTGGAGTTAATGCCATAGTAGTGGGGCAATAAAGCTAAACTAATCCACTTCTCCTGTGACCTGAGAGAGTGAAGGAGTGAAAAAGGCGGGTGGGGGTGTGGGTGGGGGTTTCATTGACAACTTCACCTAGGGAGAACACGTTTTTGCCGAGCAGGTCCGTTTGGCTTGTTTTCTTTTCCCTTCGCGGGGACTTTATAGCACGGTTGCATTCACAAGAAGATTAGGAGTTCAAATCGCAACTCGAGCCTTGCGGACTAACGTCGGGTTTGCGTTTTCTCACTTGTGCTGCATTGAAACATTTCAAGACACATGAGAGATGCCTGTTTTTTCTCCACCCTGTTGAAACTCCGCAAAGAGTCTCAAAGGCTGGAAATCGGGCGCTTTATTAAAGAGCGAAAGGAATAAAACCTTGATGACCGAGTACACACACACACACACACAAATTTTTCTTTTTTTTGCGCGGCCATTTACTCAGCCTTGTAGTTAACTCCCATCCCTCTTTACAGCACACCGTTGTCAACGTCTGCCTATTGAGCAGACCGCTGTTCATATCTGAACTTATGCCACGCCGACTTGCTCGATTGCTTTGCCATTGTGGCGCTTCGGTAAATTCTGACCTTCTGTGAAGCGCGGCCCCCCGCTCTTGAAAAATAAATAAATAACTAACTATCCTCATTCAGTCCCTCCTCATTCGTACATTGTCATTGGGATGGCCATATGCTGTCAGGACGAGTGAATAGGTTTTGGGAATTGTAGTGCAATTTGCTGTTTGGGCCTGTGTACTCTGTCAATGTCGAAACATCTCCCCTCTTTCAAACCAGAGCACTGCTTTCAAGTGTCCATCAACGGGGCGGAATATGCGAGGGCCTCCGTCGTGCGAGCAAACATTCAGAAAAGAATAAAAAAATTGGCAAAACAGTCTGAATGGGGCAGACCTTGGTGAGTGAAACATGAGTGATTTTTGTGTCCTGGAGGCCAGTTTCAGTTGAAAGTCTTTTTTTTTCCTCCTTGAACCTACGAGGCACACAAAAATATTATATATATAATATGTATATATTATAAAAGTGATTATATAATATCTAATCACTTTTGTTCACTCACTTGGGACAATGTCAACCGGGCTCGGGTTTCTTTGCGGCGCAATACTTGCGTCTGATGGTTTGCTGACCGTCAAAAGGCTTTTCATCAGAACACAAAAATAAACCCTTTTTCTCAACTATATTCTCACATACTAGCCCCCACGTGAATGTTCCTCAAAGAAAATCTCTTCAATGTTCAAAATATATCATTACAGCCCGTGACCGAATCATTTGAAACTTTTGTTTTGAGGTGTACACTCTCACACATTCTTTCCAAGGTATGAAAGAAAGTAGACTCCAAATAATTCTTCCACGGGTGCATCTCAATAAACTCGAATATCATGGAAAATGTGATCTATTTTTCGAATTAAAAAAAAAAAGTCAAATCCATACCCTGTAAAGATTCGCTGCACTGAATCTGAACCTCATTTTTCAAATGTTGATGAACGTACTTTACGCTGCTCACAAACTGGTTTTGTTTAAATGGCTTCTCGCATTTGGAGAGGTCGCAGCAATCTGGGATCTCGAAGGAGTGAACCCTTTCCATTTTTTCTCTTCCCACCACCCCCCCCCCCCCGCCCCCCTTTCCTGCAGACTAACCTTCCCATCTTTAAGCTGAAGGAGTCGAGTGTACGGCGGCGCTACAGTGACTTTGAGTGGCTCAGGGCAGAGCTGGAAAGGGAGAGCAAGGTGAGCGCCCCCCCCCCTTTTTTTTTTATATTTTCACAGCCTCGCAGATGAATACACATTTGTGTTTAGTTTTCAGCCTTCAAAATTTTTGGAGCACCTCAACCTCCACGCAAGCACCCCAAAAATTGATTTCCAGAGTGTACATTGAATGAAACATTTGTTGTCTTTGTGCCCGTTGAAGTGCTGCGACTAATTTTCCCAGGGCGCTCTTTTCTCTAAGGTTGTTGTGCCACCCCTCCCGGGGAAAGCTCTGATCCGCCAGCTGCCCTTCCGAGGGGACGATGGGATATTTGATGACTCTTTCATTGAGGAGAGGAGACAAGGTCTCGAGCAGTTTCTAAACAAGTAAGCCATCGGCTCACAAGTCACTTGACACCCTGAAACCTTCACGTTTTTAATATTTCAGACTCTGCAGATGATTACGGAAATAGTATTTTAATAAATCATCTCCAAACAGTTATTTCATACATTGTAGTTCTCACACTAGAGTGAAAAAAGTGTCTGTAGCGACATCATTACGTATATTTTTAATGACACTTATACAGTAGAGTCGACTGCACCCAGCTGAGTTTGCTGTGTACGGCGGTGCATTGAGGTAAAACTGGGCGTGCTCGGAACTTAAAAAATATATATATTTTTAAAGACTTGTTCAATAGACACTTTAAATGGACACCGTCACCGTATGCCACACAAACATTATCTCTGCTGAGGATAAAGAACAGAGCCCTGTGAGTATCGCAATGTTACCTGTCTACATGTGCTGCGACACCATTTGTTCAAATCTTGTGGTTACTGTTCACGAGCACGTTTATGGTTGTGAATGGGAGTTTCTGCCTTCTTGATGTTGTTTTTAAAGCTCAAAAAACATCAAAAGCGCCTTCCACCAAGTTCCTTCCAACTTCTCTTACTCGTGTTCTTGGCGCTCACAACCCGACATGTGCCGTCTTCTTTGTCATTTCTAATTACCCAACAGAGCACATTATTTTCCACACATTTGATTCGTTTTTATGATCATTACATCTCAAATTACAGCATGCGTTTGCACGTGATCTTCTGCATCTTTTTTTCCCTCCCCTCAGCTGCCGAACAATAAAAGTTGCAATGCCATTGAAATTATTTACTTTGATTGCAGACTTGGTCGTTATCTTTGTTTCATGAGCAAATGCTTCTTTGCTTCAGTTTTTAATGTCAAGTGTGGTTAGACATTTAAAAACGTTTTTTTTTTAAACAATGTGTTGATAATTAAAATTTTGGTGCATGCATTGCAGGCAATGAAACGCTGCCGTTAAAATCATTGTTCAGAGACTTCATACCAGCCGGCTGCTTTGTTCAGTGATTTAGAGCTTTTTGAAGAGGGTATCTTTTGGAATGCTCAGCTTTGATTGTCCCGTGAAAACTAGTGCAGAGCAAACTCATTGGTCTCTGCTTCCTTTTCCGCCAAACTTCTTTCAACCCCCCTGATGTTTTCACGCTTGTAATTTGTCTTAACTATTTTCCATTCGAGGTTAAGATGCAAACATAATGGCATCATGCGCCCGGGTCTCAGGTGCGCGGCATATTTTCTTGCAGGAGCTCGTGTGTGCGTCATCCGCAGAGACGCACTGAGTCAAGCCTCATGTCAAAGTGGCTTTCGGAAAGAAATTTTAATGGCAGGGGCACAATGACAAATTAATTTTCCCCAAGTCGTATTCCCACGATCGTTACGCGACATTGCTTTTTCGCATCGAACGCTTCTTGAATCCCTTCCGATCTCGCTCACCTTTGCTGACGCACAAAACCGATTATCATTTTCCAACCGCACTCGCGAATGGTTTTACCAAAAAAGGGCCTTGTGCAGGGGCCTTTCACCCGACTTTGAAAAATAAATGACATTTGAAATAACTTTTTCGTTAAGGGAAATTCCTTTTGGATTCAAATTAACATCGGACTGCATGCGGGCTTCTCCTTTTCCTGCCCTTGTTACATGCGCATTGAAGTCTTGTGTGTGTGTTTTCAGAGTGGCCGGTCACCCTCTGGCCCAGAACGAAAAATGCCTGCACATGTTTCTACAGGACGAGTCTGTGGACAAGCACTACACCCCATCCAAAGTCAGACAAGCTTAAAAAAAAGGAGAGGGAGAAAAAAGATAAGAGAAGATGGCGCAACCAACTCGCCGGCCAACCCTCATCGGACTTGGCCCGCCCCGCCCTGTCAGCCGTGTTCGGACCACCCTATCCCACTTCACTGCTTCTGATTCTTCTCAGACCAAAAAACAGATAAACCTCCCCCCCACCCCATATGATATGCCTCTCACGGTCCCTTTCAGTTACCCCCCCCCCCCCGTCTTATTTCCCCCTTTTAAAAGTGGAGAATGTCGGCAGCATCACATGGTCTCTCGATGTCTGGAAATGCCACTAACATGAGTGTCAAATTTGTATTTATCACTAGCTATGTCTTGAATATATTCAATTTGTCGTAAGATGAGACCCATAGCCGACTCCATTGTTGTAAGTCGCTATTGGCAAGTTGCACATGAGTGGGCCTTGAAATTTAATGTAAAGAACGTCCTTGACCCACCTAAAAAAAAAAGTTTGTGTCTTTGTGCGTGTGTCCAGCAAACCAGCAATCGCCCCGTTCTCACCATCGCTTTTCTAGCAAGTCCACTTACACAGAGGGAAACGGCAGTATTTCTATTGCCTATATTCGCATTTTGAGATTTATATACTGCTGTGCGCCCCCCTTTTTTTTGTTTTTGTTTATTTTGAAGATTTTCCAATAAAATAGATGAAATATCTACTGCATACGTGCATGCATTTTGTTGTTGTTTGCCTCCTGCAACGGCCAAAAAAGAGAATTATTCTATCAATGAGAAGTTGACAACACGATGGTAAACATTTTTGCTTTGCTTTGTTCTTGTTCATTTTAGTTAATTTTTATAAACACAAATTTTAGTTTGACTTGCCGTTTACACAATTTTGTTTTAAATTAAAAAAAACATTTATCAATTCAATGTCTTTTATTCATCTGGTTTCACCTCTAAATAGTTATAACTCCCAAATATTTACAACAAAGTCAAATCACCATATCATTCCACAAAACAGATCCCCAAGTGCTGAATATTATCTTTTTTGTCAATCCTTGTTAGTGTCTAACTTTTAAGTTGACCTAAACATTTTAATGGTGTGCTTGGATGCAGACACTGAAGTACACACACACACACACACACACAGCATCTTTAGTTGCATGTCCATTGCGCACCCCCCTCCTTTCCCACAGTTGTCATTTCCTCTTCATTGTTGGGTTTGTTTGATGTTGATGCTGGATGTGAAGGGGGAGGTGAGTGCACTTATTTTTTTCCTCCAATAGGATTGAACACAGCAATAAAATATTAAATTGGTCATCAAGCTCATTGGTCTCACAAGCACACTTGCAGATATTTTCACACAGGTCGTCTTTGTCAAGTCACTTGGCTTCTTTTGTCCACTCCGGTGAGTCTTTATGGGTCACTCTATTACGGCGGTTACACTAATCCTTTAACTAGCGCCCCCCGTTAACAGCCAAGTTGATTTACTTGTTTTTTTTAACGTGTGTTCTTTCATACAGATGTGCTTTGGCTAACTACGCCCTGCTGGCTGAGACTTGATAGCCCCCCCCACCTTCCCCCTCCATGTTCAAGTCTTTTCTTTTTCTCCAAGCAGGCGAGTTGACCGGCGAGGTCATATGTCACTGGATTTGTACATGTCAGAGAGGAGCCTGGTGATGGGCACGTTCCCGATGGTCTTTTTGAAGAACACCTCCTCGATGGTGGATGGGCCGACGGAGCGCAGGGACGGCAGGAGCAGAAGCAGCTTGCCGAAACGGCACGGTTGAGTCGGGTACCTGCAACACGTCATTGCACAATTGATATTAGCGATATTTGGATCGAGCCGCCACTCACTCGTGTGAATTCGAGTGATCGCAGGAAGTAGGTCTGTTTCAAGCTCATTGTAGTTTTTGTTTTCAGATGATTGAATCTTAAAAGCCTCTGCAATCCTGCGTTTTATGCCAACAATACAAATACTGTAGGGTCTTTTTTTTTTAATTATTCGCATATGTACAGTATATTGTGAGAAATTATTTTGTTGTGGAAAAAAATGGGGTGCCGTACATGAACACAAATTCTTAATGCCCAAAATGGCATCAAACTTTGACGTGTGTAACTCTGCGATTCCGCGACATTAGCTAATAATCTCACCTAGTGTGAATGTAGCTGTTGAGCGTGAGCTGTGCCTCATCCTGTAGTGCGGCAATGGCACTGGCGTTGCGGAAATTTCTCAACTCTGCGCCCCCCTGCGTCGGAACTGTGACCACAAGAGCGGGACTGTTAACAATACGAACCTAAAACGGAGCTCAGTTGCGAACTGCGCCCGGGTTCTCTCACCGGCTTTGAACGTCACGATACATTTCAAGCACGCGAACTCCGTAGCGTCCAGCCGCATCTGCCGAAACCTAGTGACCACCTCTTGAAGCGCTTGGATCTCGGACATGATCTTGTTCATCCGCTGGGATTCCGTATTTTCGCTGTTCATCCCTGCTGGTGACATGACAATTCGACACGGGAAGGTGGCGAGGCATGCGAAGGCCTTATGCAACAACCGCATCTTCGTTACATACCAGAAACAGCAAGTAGAGTCGTCGAGTCCACTGGGATAGCCCACTGCGCGATTCCCAAGACAAACAATTCCCTCCATGCGTCCTCCAACAGAATCAACTGCAAAGATTACCCTTTGTAAGGCCACTGGGGTTACATACATGCACAAGTCGACACCTAGAAGTGATTATGGAAGGCAACACGGGGGAAAAAATGGCTGCCGCCCTTCTGGGGAAGACTTCCAACATGATTTTGGAGACCTTTGTGGAGATGGTTTGCTTTCTCTGGTCAGGCAGTTGGTGTTAGCGCAGACATTAACCCTTTGAGGGACAGCGGTTACTACAATGGGAATCTTATGTTATCAGCTTGCAGTGTGCATGACAGAGTTAATTTGTATTTGTTGGTGCTCTGTCCGACTATACTTGTCCAAAAACATCACATTGCCCATTCCGTTGATTTTTGTCCACCAAAAGCGATTGTGTTTGACCTCCCGTGGGCCTCCTCTAATCCCAACCCTGCCCCCACCACCCCCGACTCTTATTTGCCTTAATTCCCGTCACGAGCGGTTAAACATACCTGGTCAGATAAGGGGAGCGTGGAGAAGGCGGGCACACTTTTGGCCCACTTGATGCTCATGAAGAGCAGGCGGGCTGCCGACTCGCACACGGACTCGGTGGCCACCTCGTATAGGTACATGGGGGTGGCACTGACTTCGTGGGGGTACTACAGCAGGGGAGAAACCCGGGATGTGGTCATCACCTCGGAAACAGTCAGACTCATTGTACGCGCCAAAGGTTAAATTCCAAGCCATGGCACCTGCTTTTTAGCGATTAGTGTTGCTTGCGGCGGATTTACAGTGAAGAATCTAATTGGTGGATTTGTGCCTCTTATGCGCTAAATCAGGACAAGAATTTCAACTTCTAACCCTGCTGGAAAAAAATAATACTCATCTAAATAATACTCACACAAATTTTGACTCAGCATCAAACTTTAAACAAGTTATGGTGCAAGTGTTCACATACTGAAAGTTACATATGCAACCAATAAAACATGAGCAATGTAAATCCTCTGTAAATGTAGTTATATGTTAAGTACAATAGATGTCAACAATTATGGATCTGCAGGCTCACTATCTGGCAAGTTGCAGGGATCTCCTGCTGTTAAGGCGAAACCACAAGTGAGTTTGCTTTTTGTTTTTTGTTTTAAAATCAAGGCTTTATAAAATATGAATAGTCATCAATAAGCTGTTTATACACATCATACTATTGTAATGTTGTCAAGAAAAAAAAGTTGAAATGTGGTCTCACTATTTAGCAAAAAGGTTCTCACCTTTTCCACTCTTACCATGGTTTGCAGTTGAAGGGTTCGTAAAATTTTATTGTCATAAAGCTCGCAGAAACAGATTTTGGGACACAAAAAGTGCAGCAACACACGTCGACAACAATACTCGCAGGCATTAAAAAAAATGTAATCCTCTGCGAAAAACAACAAATATTGCTCCAGAATAGAGTCAATTACAGTCGCTGATTGAAACACTTTGTTGTTCTTTGTTGGGATAATTAATCGCAGATTAAATCTCAACTGCAATATTGATGTTTAAAAAATAAATGAATAATGCAATTTGATTTTTTTTTTCTAAATCATTCAGCCCTTCCTCAAAATACAGCAAGACAGTGGAATCGCTGCTACTTTGAGGAGTTTTTGGACCATTTGAATTACGTAAGCATATAGATGAAAAAAAAAATGGGAAGGTTACCTTTGGGGTGGGCTGCGCCAGGCCCACGATGGCCTGCCTCTCTGGTGTGCTGGCCACCGTACTCATATCCAAACTGTGCGGCTCCAGTTGTGTGACGGTGGTGAAGAAGGGGGGGCCTGGTAGAGAGGAGCCCGGGAAATGCGCCGTCGACCCGTTGACCTCTTTGTGACCTCGGAAGTATAAGGCCACTTGTTTTCGGATGGTGGACGTCCGGGGTCCCCGCTCGTGTTGGACAGCTTTAAATCGTATAGCAGAAGTCCAAACAATTAATCAGCAAAATGTTAGACGTTGGCGCAACTTTTTTCAAATTATAAAAATCCACATGATTTTCCATATATTTTCCCAACGTGCAAATATTTGTAGCCCGTTTGTGTCCAACTTTACTTACATAAAAAAAAAGGATGAGTTAATGAAAACTTGTGGCTATTGACTACTGTGGTCAATTGAAACTCACAAAAACAGTTTTGTTAATGAGGAAAAATAGCACCTTATCAGTTTCATACTTCATAAAATAATTCAACAGCATTTAAATTACGAATGAGTTGATGCAGAGGGTATTTGTGTCATGCATTACAAACGAAAAAGAGTAATATTTGTCTTTTTCCGCAGAGGACAACCACTATATGTTAAGTTGTCTGTCTACATGTGTTGCTGCACCACCTGTGCTATAAAATGAAATCTCAATTGAAAGATGACACCGTGATGCAATTCATTCGCCCGTCCAAGCCGTTTCCTATTAACATTAAACTAGTGGACCAACGTTATGTATGTGGTTGGTTTAACGTGGAATTCTACTTTGATCATGTTAAGTGTGACAGTAAATTCCAATTTTGATTGGCATTCAACAGCTTGAAGCCCCACATTTCAGCAAAAAGTCAAAGCAAAACGTAGGTGAAAAACAGGTCGCAAGTCGGGCCCAGTGGCGTGCATAAACGGGGGGGCGAAAGGACAGCAACTCCGCCCTCCTTATAAGAAAAATATGTGCTGCGATTATGTATGAACTTCATTCTTTAAACCATCTTCTAACCTGTGCATTGTGCAAACAAGATTGGGGGGGAAATCATAAAAAGTACTGATATAAAAATATTTGTTATATATATTTGGAAGGGGCGGTTAAATATGACTAACTAGCGTAATAAAATCTAAGACGACTCCATGCTTAATAATTTAAAAATATATATTTACCGTCTTTATTCATGTTGACTTCCAGGCACTTTTTCAAGCGGCAAGCTCTGCATTGGTTCCTGTGAGTTTTGTCCACAGGACACCCACCCTACACGGGTACACACACACACGGAAAAGCGTGTTATCGTATAATAGCTGCAACGCTCCTATCCTTACTATTATCTTCCCAGGAGACCAATTTCCAGGTGCTATCATCGTCACACATTTATCAATGCAGCCTTATTGCAAGAGGGTGGGGGGAGTAAGTAGTATCCCGCCCCCTACTCCTTGAATCCTCGCTTTCAACACATTAGATTGGATTACACCTGATAAATTACAACGCACCGGCGCGTTGAGCCATTGAAACCCTGCCAGCTTGATGCGTTCAAATACAGCTGGGAATCGGCGCTAACTCGGTGAAAATGTCTCGCAAAGGCGCGTAGAGTGGAGAAAAGGGGACATAAGTGGCGCTGCTAACCTGAGAGCCAGACTTGCATACGTAGGTTCTGTTTCGGCGAATGCTCCTCTTAAAGAAGCCCGAACAGCCGTCGCAGGCGTAGACCCCGTAGTGCTTGCCGGAGCTGCGGTCCCCGCACACTTTGCACGGAATGTCTAAAATGCGACCTGCAGTGGGAATTCGGTCATTAAAAAGTTATGTCGGAAACAGCGAAGTCAAGCAATGTTTCAAAATATTTTTTAAATATTGAAACTATGTATCGGACATGTAAACGTCATTACGCGGCCACAGATATTATTTTTCTCTCTTTTTTCGGACTTTGTGCTGTTTTTTTTAACCCATCATTTCTGCTGTCTGAGACGTTCGTTCGTTAGTGACTTTTTAAAAATTGTCACTGTAAAAATCCTCATAGTCGTATCACTAGTTTTATTTAATGTATTACATTATATTCAACTCTCTTTTTAATGCAACAGTTCGTTATCATTTAAGTTACTCGTATCGAAATCTAAATGGCATTATAATTACTTTTTTGTTGCATGAATACATTTTTGCCATTAAGGAAAAATCCACCTACCAATCGATTTTTTACCCATGGGGTTTCTTTAATGTTTAAATCAAATCATTATACATAATTGAGAAACCCCTTCTATTTTCATGCATGTGTATTTATGTAATCTGTTTCTCTTACGTGATAATGTATTTTTATACATTATGCGATATGTCGAGTCAATCGTATCTTGTTTTTCATTTTACTTTCATCATTTTAGTCACTTTTTCCATGCTTAAAGTTACTTCCTGCATTAGTTTCATTGTAATTGTGAGTAAAAAGTTGGACTTTGCATGGATGGATGGATGGATGGATGGATGGATGGATGGATGGATGGATGGATGGATGGATGGATGGATGGATGGGGTGCAAAAATGTTTAGCTAAGTTCTTACTTATCATTATAATGTACTCTATTGCGTTATAACAACTTTGGGGGTGGGTGGAAATCAACATTTGAGTCAAGTTTTAGCTTACTCAAATATCTGATTTTTCCTCTTCCAATGTTTGATCCTAATCCGCATATTCGTCAAATTTATATAATGGATTTTTTTGGTGCATTTTTTACGCCTTTCTGTGTGTGTGTGTGTGGGGGGGGGGGGGGGTTACAAATTGATTTTCTCTCTCTGTCTCCCCCCATCTATCTCTTTCTCTCCTCTGAGTGGACAGTGGCCCTTCGACCATGGGAATTCCGCCCCCCCACCCCCTCAAAAATAAAGGTGTGCAAGCGATAGAACCCTACCCTGTAAAACAATGCTGGGGGTGGGGGTGTCACAATGGCGACATTAGCGGGGGAGAAAGTGTTTACTTAATGATTTGGTCCCATTGATGCCGGTCTGACTGGCCGCATCTCGACAAGCTGCCAACTCGGCCTCATAATGGGACTCGACAGCTGCTTTATCCGGCAGGTCTTTTTGGCCTCAGGATTAGGCAGTGACACCGCGCCACCGCAATCAACTCGTTTCGCCAAACTCCAATCAAGTGTAGGCAAACGGACTCCTGCGTTTGATAGCGAATTGGGTGGGGGAAGTGAAGATTTTTTTTTTTGGGGGGGGGGGTATTCAAATCTACAGGGGGGGAAAACAGCGTGTGTAGGGGTGGGGTGGATAGTGGGGGCGCCTCTGTAATTACACTGACGTTTAGCCACCTGCTCGCTGATTCACCAGTGACCCGTCTAAAAAGGTAGCATGGGAATAAGGAGGTGCAAAATAATCATAATCATAAATACAAGTACGCCTGATGCTCATCAATATTAGAAACCCTTAGTTTGTTATTATTATTTAGTGATTTTATTTTTTTGGGGTTCTTAACCTGTTCGTGACCGACTTGGATGGATGAAAAGTGACGTAAACACCCGTCAACTTTCGGAAAGGGGAAATGAACACTAATCAAATAAAAACGGCACGAGCCAAGTTGATTCTCCTAATTTTGATGTTTTATTTTTTTAAGACCCATCACGAATTATTATTGTGTACACGTCTGGGACGGAATACTGTAGCGTTAAATGAATTCGACACTGGGGTGTGACGTAATTGCAAAAAGAGACAAAATCGAATTTTTCGTACGATGTGTTATTCTAAATGGTACATTTACTTTATATTTTAAAATGTTGGGGATACGGAGTTTTTTAGATTGCGGGGTGATTGTAGATTAATAATACGTATTTGGTTGAGGTAAGTGGATTCAAATCTAATTTTTAACTAGATTAGAGTGATTTCATTGGGATTAATTACAAGGCCGATGAGAGAGGAATTTAATTTAGTCTCTTTTTATGCATTTGATGGAATTACATTTTTTGGGTGTGTATGCAAAATAAGTCCTGACATTATGACCAAAATACATACCAAAAAAAACACGACAGTTTGAAAGTGATGAAATCACGAGAAGACTCGAATGAAAACACCTTTCATTCTTTAACTTGTTCTTAAGGACAATGTAGAGAAAATTGGTACATTGCATTTTAATGAATAAAATGTAATTCAATACATAAAACAGTGTTATGACGCATTTCCTCCCCGAAAACGCTTTTTTATTGCGAAGCAAACGAATCTAAATGGATGGTGGAGTGTCACTTTCAAATACATTTTTTCCCATTTTTACGTGCTTAATTTACAGCTTTTTTTTTTTTTTTTGCCTAATGGAAAAGTGCCACTTACTTGACTTGACACTGAGAATATCCAAACAGCCACTTGTTGAGCCGGCAGGTTTACTCATCGTAGATGCTCAAATGATGAAAAGTTCAGCCTGGAAAACGTCCCTTCAAAAATATATATATATGTAATAAAAATACTTGACTTTATCTTGCTCTTGTTTCTTTCAGTCGCCCCCGAACCAAACTTCCACAATGAATCCGCGCTCAGCACGCACGGCAGCGCATGGTCCCGATTCCGAGTCCGGTCGACCGGCGAACCGGACCGATTTGCAGCCCTTCCGCAGCCCGGCAAAGGTGACCCGTCGGCGGCTGCGGTGGGCGCGCAACAGGCGTCACGTTTGGAGGCCGGCTACAGGCAAAAAAAACCCCAAAACAAAATAAAACAAAACAAAAAAAAACGAAATGCTTTTGTTGTTGTTTGGAGGGGGCAGTTGGACCGGCCGGCACCGAACTGGGGATTGGTGAGTGTTGAGTCTTTGGCGGTAGGTGTGACTTTGTGCTGCGACTTGGCCCGAATATATCAAGACTGCTAATATTTCGCACAAGTGTCAAGGGGGGAGGCTGGAGGGTGGAGATCTCCACTTCCTTCATCCACTTGGCTTTCCACGCCAAACTCCACCATGACATCACACTCTCTCTCTCTCTCTCTCTCTCTCTCTCTCTCTCTCTCTCTCTCTCTCGCGCTCTCTCCCCCCTCCCTCAATCCCTCCTTCCCATTCATTGATCCCAAGGCACTGCCCACAAGCCACTCGAGTATTTTTCCCCTTTTTTCAACATGGTAAACGCCACAAAAAAATCTTCAGAACCACCATCAAACACTTTTTAAAAGACCTGAGGGAACATGAAACTGTCATCTCTATTACAATACATCTTAGGGGGGGGGGTAGCACAAAATTTGCAGAAATTGGTTTCAACGGAGCACCATTTTGCATAAAAATAGACATAGCATCATGCAGATAATGTTGTAAGACATTTCTCTTCCTATTGGGTTATTAAACGGCGTATTTTCAATTCATTTGTAATTCAGAAAACGCTACACTATAAAAGGTGCAAAAATAAAAGCTCATGGTTGAACTTTAAGAAATGAAAGGCATATGTAGCCAAGACTATGCTGAAGAATTTTCTTGTTACACTATAACTTGAATGAGCTTAAACTTTCAGGCGACAAACTTTGCTGACATTTTAAGTCGGGCAGTTGAACTCCTTGTTTTTTAAGTTTTGCTGTTGTGAAGATTGCCTTTGCTGCTTGCATTTCACAAAAAAAAAGTGCAGAAGGATGTCCCTATGGAACCTCAACTTCAAGCTTTGCTCGTTTTGTTCAGGTCACTAACATTGTTGCTATAATGTCAGTCTTTTTTTTCCCCAAAAGGGTTTTCCAACCTAAAGGCAAATTTTTTTTTAACACTGCATGTTATTTTTTTCATTTCAATCCTTCACAAAAATCACAAATGTACATGATTTCCAATGCACCAACGAAATCATGTTTTTGAAAAGCAGCTTTTCTAGAAAAAAATGTCCACAATACATATATTTTTAAAACACAATGTTTTTCAACGCAACCAAGACATTCTTCTGTTTCTTGAAATTATACTTTATTCATGCGACGTGCACCTCTTGACTTTTTTTTAGCTTACTACTGCATGCATTTAAAGATGAAACGTCATTGCCCCCCCCCCCCCCCCACACACACACAGTTTTACATCGCATTGCACAGTTGCAATAAAGTCATTTCTCTCCCTGCAGGACCCCCACACCCCCACCCTCATCCAAGCCACTGTGGACACCGGGGTCCTCTCCTTTTTTTTTTCCTGACACCCTGACCTTGACAGCTTGCTGCGCTTTCCCCGGGTAACTCCAAATCCATATTCCGTTTTTAATTGTCCTTCTTCCCACGGTGCGCCCGGGGCCATATGGCCGCACAAAGTGTCGATTTAAGCGGCCATTGGGCGAGGCGGGGAGGCGTGTTTAATTGCAATTAACCATTGTGTCTTTTGGTGTCTCCCAACCTGCAGCTTTGACGCGCGGGATGAATTCAACTCTCAACTCGGAATTCACGTGCCTTTGATGAATGAATGATTTTTGGAGGCCTCGGCGGTGACAAAGCGGGCCACGACATCAGGTACACCTGCGCTGACTAATGAGAGCGATCAGTTCAAAAGATAAAAAAAAAAAAAGTTACTTAGTCCCAAACATGAAGCACGGCCAATGATGTGTGACGCAATGCGACTTATGAGCCAGTTTCAATTTGTCCAGTGAGAAATCAAAACGTCAGATTTGTAGTACCTGTTGGAATCTTTCCTATAAACTGACCAATATTTAAGTTTAAAACGGTATTTTATTTTGGGACCATTTATTTGGAAAATTAACCCTTTTGGGGTCCCTAATTGGACGCCTAACTGCAAGCAGCATAAAAAATAAAAATAAAAAATAACAGTGCCTAGGGATAGAGAGCTCGGCCACCTATTTTTTTTTTAAATTTGCCAGCCTTCCCAAATATTGAAAATTTTAAAAACAAAATGTTGCCAATTAAAAGGCCATGACGCTTGATTGTTATTCATCGAGCCAATTAGCAGCACGCGATATTAACAGTGATGATATGAGATTTTTTTTTAATGGTCGTTTATTTATTTACAATATATTTAATATTACAATGATGCCGTGCGATGTACTGTATATGTGAGGTGGCCAGTGTTCCGGTCAGTTGACTTTCGACTGCGCGCTTTGACCCGTTTGGAAGTGCGCGATGATGCGCGGACGTGCCCCGCGTGCGCGCGTGTGCGTGGGTGGCTGCCGGCCGGTGGCTGAATGGCAAATGTTTGACATAATCTCCTTAACGCGTCCTAATCCTCGTCATTCACTGATAGCCTTTACACAAATATAACCAACATCGCGGTTGCCCGGGTAGCCTTCTTTCACTTTGTCTCGCTCGCTCTTCCACGAGTGACAATCTTCTCCTCGGACACTCAATGAAATGTTGCCAGCAACAAAAGAAGCAGTCGATGGTGTATCTTTTTTTTTTTGTATTCCGGGGGACATGTGTACTTGATGCAGATGTTTGCCATCCTTCAAGATGGACAAACAGGGAGGGGGGAGTGGGGGTGACTGCAGGACAATGCTAAACCTGATTTTTAAACCTCCCACTTGCAAGAATGAATGTGGATGAGAATATGAGCGTTTTTTTTTCTTCTACCCCCTCCGCCCCACAATGAAAATACCGGAGACGGTGATTTCGTATGACATGCACAGGTCTCTATTAGCAACCAGGCGCAAAGCAATTGGTTTAGCAACAAGTCACTAAGCACCAGGGAGCTAATCATGGAGAGATTTCAAGCCTGGTAAAAGCCATAGTGGAGCTTGGGCCGACTTTAAAAGTGACCCGAAGAGATCAATACTGTTGCTTTGAATCACATTAATTCCTTCTTCAGGTGGATTCAGATGCCCCACCATCCCCTGGCTGCACTGTAGCCCAAGTGGGCCTCACAGTGCAGAGGTGCAGGGTTCGATTCCTTCCAAATTGAATTTGCATGTTTTCCCCGCATCTGCGTGGGTTTTCTCCGGATACCCCGGTTTCCTCCCGTGTTCCAAAAACATGCACGGCAGGCTGATTGAACATTCGAATTGTTCGATCGAACCCAGGTTCAGAACCGCTGCTCGAAATCGTCATTAGTGGTGAGTTTGAGCATGGATGGTTTATGTCTATGTTTGCCCTGCGATTGGCTGGCAAGCAATTCAAGCCTGTTGTCAGAAGATGGCTGGAGCTCCAGCATGAACCCACAACTCTCAATTGTGAGTAAGACCCACGACACACCATCTGGCCACCTGTGACATCAAAGCGAGAGACACGGTTCAGCACCACGGCTAGTTCTATGCCGGGGCTGAAGGCTACCTGTCCGCAAGCTTGTTGGCGGCGAATGAAGCTTTAAAGAGACCGTGTTATGTGAATTCAGACATTTTTATTTCCTCGTTATACACGTTTGAGAAGGAGAACTATGTAGTACTCAGTGATGGAGATACAAAAAAAAATATTCACTGAAAATGTTTCCTGATTTTTACCCCAAAACAGGGCCCCAGGCCTTTGTGCCAACACTCAGACCTGGTTCCAGTCTAATTTCAGCAGGACCTGAGCTTTAAAGCCAAAACCTCAAAAAAAGTGGCCACCGTCAAAAGTCAACCCCACAAACATCTTCCCTCATCGAAGCCTTTCGGTCTCCTCCGCCGTCTGACGTACCGTGTAGTTAGTTGTGGGCATAAGGCAAATCTGCACACAAATGACTCTCCTTAGACCAGAGAGTCCGAGGGTCCGCAAAGCCAAAGCCAGGAAAGCAGTTTGGACGCTCTGACAAATCTATTTGGGGCAAATTGTCAGTGAGAAACTTCCGCTCGAACTGCCGTGGACAAAACTGGCTGTTGGGGAGAGCAAATCCCGCTGCACGAGGGTGGGGGACAATGGGGGGCGAATGTGTTGATGTACGGCCGGTGGCTGGGGAGGGACAATGGACGGATTAGTCAGTCCCCTGGCTGACTGATTTGAGATGGCTCCTCTCAGCCTCTCACCGTGGGGAGTCCCATTGTCCCGCTTCTGATTCCCACTTCTCACAAACTCCAAACAAAAGTCAATCTCTTTCTCAAGGGGTGCTGGTGGTGGTGTGAGGGGGGGCTGAGTATCGACCTGTGTTCCAGCAGGGGAAAGTGACTCAAAAACGTGCCGTCCGCGCCGGCCGCTTTTTTCCTCGTCTTCATACGCGGCCTTGCAGCAGGCCGGCGGGGGCCAAATTGCCGCTCGCTCGCCGATCCCTGGCTCAATGGCGGCAGGGGGCACCTGTTGGAGGCTTAAAGGGAGGCTGCTCTGCGCTCAGGGGTCATTAATATTAAAATATACAGAGATGCCATCACTGGCTGCTCTGAAATCGGTCTGATGTCGCCCCTGGGTTCCCCTCTCGGGATGGACCTCTGCTTTCAGTAGATAGTGAAGCGCCGTCTTTTTTTTTTTTCTTTCCCCCTCAACCCGTCTACCCTTTTCTGAGTGAAAAGACTCATTAACAAATTATGACAGCTGAGTAGAGGAGCTTAGTGTGTTGACACTGCAAAGACAAACACGTGAGAGCCAAGACGGCGGCTTTGACTCAGAAACAGGTGCAGTCAGTTGCTTGTCTCATGTGATCAAGATGAGAGCTAATTTTTCGATTGAAAGCAAAAGCTGTATTTAAAAAAAATAAAAAATCAGCCTTTGCAGGCATACAGTAGGATTGTAACACTCGCTCCAAAAATAACTCATTTATGGGACAAAACGAGATGAACCTCCCCTTGGGTCAACTTGCCCAACTTTTTGGGTTATTCGTTGATTCCAAAAACGATGAAATTTAGAACCCACAAAACAATCCCAACTTTTGGGGTTATTCATTGAACTGAAAAAGTAATTTTATTAATTGCGTTATAAATCGAAATATTTTCTAAATAATTAAATTATTGGGTAATTAATTTCATTAAATGATGAAAAATAATGTCAGTGACCTGGCTCATCTGTTGAGGTTTTGCCACCCCCTGATGATACTCGATTTTTCAATTATTTGTTTGCACATGAATGCATCACAAAACTTGTATGCAGAATCATGTGAGGGGGGGAAAAAAAGTGATGATTGACTTTACAAACCATAATTTGGTTTTGTGACATCACGTTGCTAATGGGGAACATTCAAAGGCAACGAGCTGTCAGCGGGAATCACCCAAATTACTTGGAATGGCTCCTAGCAACTCTAAACCAGGACTCGTTCATCTGCTCTGTTTAGCCATCCGTCTCGCTTTCTGACCCACTTTACCTGACATTTGCCTGCTGCCAAGTCAGGTTCAAGGGTCACGCTCTCCTGGCCAGACTACATTAGTTTGCTAGAATCAGGGGAAGATTTAAAAAAAAAAAAAAATTAAAAGAGATCCTTAAAAAAAAAATTAGGGCAAAGTGCCACTTGTTATCTCAATTCTTTTCCAATTCTACAAACCCTTAATTCCCTCAAAATTGGAGATTCTCACAAGTCCACAGTGCCCAGATGCTGTCCTTTGGCCCTGTGGCGCACCCCCCGCGCTCCCCCCCCCCACCCTCCCCGGGCTCCCTTCTGAACCAACAGCTATCATTCATAACCTGGGAGAGGAAAAGAGGTGGGGACAAGGACCAAGGGGTGGCGGCGGGGTTAGGGGAGAGCAACACGGCAGCTTATTTAGAAGACTTCCTTTATTGGAACATGTGCAAGCAGTTCACGCACAAAGGACTTAAATAGGATATTTTCTGTCCCCTATAGTTGCTTTCCCCTTTTAAGTGCCGAGGCAAGAAAAAAGTAAGTTTACAACTGCCTCCTCAATGGGAGCTCTTCACTCGCAGGTTGCGGGGACCTGAGTGACCTGGGAAAGTTAATTAGGAGGCGAACAAAGAGCGAGCTGCAGCAGAATGCCTCGCCTCTCCTACAGCCAAAGATGTCATCCATTAATTAGGAAAATCTTTAAGGTGGCCTCATTGAATTTACAGAAAGCCCCGTCCGTGGTTGGCGGGCAACAGTTTTTTGATCAGGCCCGAACTCAAACAATGCCTTTCTGGGGGTTCAGAAAGAAGAAGAAGGGAGGAGGAAGAGGCGGTGAAGAAGAGAGGGGAAACGTATGGGGCCGGCGTACAGTTTAATGGTGGGCCGGCTGTCGATTGTGACAGCTTAGATTCACATGGGTGTGGGGGAGTGGGATAGTTTGGGGATGATGTCATGCAAAGGCAACCTGGGGACTTTGCTAGTAGGAAGGAGGGAGAGAGGAGACCACTCAAAGTTAACATCACTGCCTGCATCTGGGCTAGATCCACCCCCAACACACACAGGCTTTTTCCTGACCACCTCAAATCGTGGCCAACGCTAATGGTATGGCACCAAATAACCGTTTACTCCTCATGCAACCTGGCAACTTCAAGCTAAAGATCACTCACCTGATGCCTTTTATTACAGGATATGATTATTATGGTTAAATAAAATGGTCAACTCAGACCAAATGGCTATGACCATTGGAGTTCCCCAGGGGTCACTCCTGGCACCCATATGATTCAATCGGTGTATTATTCCACTTGGCCAGCTAATAAGTGTCCAACAGCAGTGACGCCGACTTGATTTGACTTCTAGTGTTCTAGTGCTAGACGATTTTCTCCAGCTGAAATCATTTTCTGTGGCTGTTGTTGCCTATTGAGATTCTCTCTCTAAAACCGTGCATGTGTGTGAATTATTATGGCTGTTGAAACTGTAAAATGTTATGCCTGTTTGAGCTGCTAGTATGTGCAGGCATGCCGTCATGTCGGTCCCTCCCCTGGGACGTGACCCCCCCTCACCCCCATCCATCTCCTCCTGGGGGACTAATTTGAGGGGTGGGTTGGCGTGTTTTCTAGCCTGCCAAAAACAATCACCGCCGAGGCCCATTATCTTTACAGCACGTCTTGCTTTCATTGCTGTGTCAACGACAGTTGAAGATGGCAAAGGGGGTCCTACCAGACTAGAAGTAAAAAAAAAAAAAAAAAAAGGGCCATTTCTTCTTTTTGTATCCATTGCTTTTGGTAAAGAAGGGGTTACTTGTTTGACCGCAATTTGTTTGTTCTAATTGGAAAAGCACACCAACGTACTTCACTAGATGTGAATGAGTGCGCTGAAAATCCTGATTCAACTATATTAATATTTTTAATGTCTAGTTTTGAACAGAAGTCAAGGAAAAATTGTGCCATGCTTTTATGTGCCACATAAACGAACACGGGAAGGCCAGATCTGGATCTTGAGGCTCTGATTTAAAGACCACTTTGGGGATTTGAATCATCCAACAATCTATTATTATTATTGTTGGGGTTTTTTTTGGTGTATTTCTTGTAATGTATTTACTATAACACACTCTGATAAATTACACGAAAGCCACAAACTGTCCTCTGGCATGACTTTGGACACCACGTGTGACATGAAAGAAACTTTATTGAAAGATCTGTCAACCTTCACCCTCTCATGGGCTCCATCCCGGCCCTCCCGTCCTCCCTTGTTCCGTTTGGGCACTGGTAGTTGTCGCTGGGGGTTTATGTTCAGTTCAGTGGAGCTGAAAGAAGTCACTTTCGCGTCTTGTTATGGAACGAGACGTCCGGGCTTCTCGGGAGCCACGAGAGGTGTTCTGGGGTTGAGTGGGGGACTGCGAGTGGGGACTGTCCCCTACGGGGCGACCAGCAGTGAAGAAGTCAAGGCAGCTTTTGTGTGTCTGCGGTCGGCTGCGTGTTTGGTGATTATCCCACTGCCCGCCACCTCCCCTTCTCGCTATATGAGCGCCGGGGCGACTCTTGTTAGAGAGGGCTGACCCCAAGTGACCCACGGAAGAGTGCATAGCACCTGGTCAACCGTCTGACTGAACTGAATCATGCTGCAGTGATGACTGCGCGCAGACGTTTTCATATCTGCATCGCAAGCGATGCTAGTATATGCTGATAATAGTATGTTGGTACTGTGGCGAAAAGTTGTCGTCTTTTTAGACAACTGTCAAAGTTGTTTTACTTGACAAAAGAAATGCCATGAAGAAAAAAAAAAATTGTCGTACGCAGAGTTGTCTTACTAGTGGGGACAAAGAGCATACTAGTACTGTACATGGACCTTAAACTGGATATTGGTAATACCCAACAAATTCTCAAATTTAACCTTCCCCGTGTCCGTTCATTTGAGGGACGCAAAGCGAAGAGCATCCCTTGTGTCCAGCCCGACTCTACTTCATTTCAACTGGAGTGAGCTTTTGAAAGAACAGAATAGGCCCGCCTTGATCTGCGTCAATTGTCATCCCGGGGCCCGGGGCCACTTCGGCAGCCAGTTATAGCAGGGACGAAGTCAGGGCTTAATCCCCAGAAAAGAGGAGACTCACGGGAGAGGAGCAGAGCAACAATAACCAAGTCAAGCGTATAAAATGAAAGCGAAATCTCTATTATCACTCCCCGCGATTCCCAGCAAAGTGGTGAAAATCAGGGTTAGTTTGCAATTCGAGTCAGACGCCGAGGGAAGAATATGGGGGTCCCCGCGGGTTGGGAGACTCACACGACGAAAAAGGGCGATATCGGGGAGAAAGGGCGAAGAAGAAAGCCCCTCTCCCATCGCGACATAACCATTAAATGCAGTCTGACTTTATGTTGTATAGAGAAGGGGGCGCAAGAAAGGAGGCACAGTTCTCTGATGAAAGAATGAGGTTTTGGGCGGATTAGGGACGGCCCGAGGGATGAAGAATAACTTCTGCATAACTTTACAGCTGCTTTTCTCTCCATCGCGCCAAAGAGCCAAGTTTAAGGCCACTGGGAGTTAACCTGTGCGGAGGGGGGGGGGGGGGCGGAATTCAAAGGCCAAAGCGTTCACATCATTTAAAAAAAAAATACGGAAAAAAAAATCTCCATCGGAAATATAGTAATCAAGTGAAATTAGTGGAGTAGCACCCAAAACACGTCTTGTTTCAATGTGGAGAGACACCTGAACAAAAGAAAAAGAATAATAGTGCGAAGGTAAAACAACCAATAACGTCAGCCTTTCGTATGCTAGCTTAAGGCTAAAGCTAACATGGCAATGATTCGCTTCTATGTGGCTGCGTTAATCAGCTTTGAGCAATTGGTATTCGAGCACAAAAAGGTGGAGTAACACAATGTCATACACAGTATTTTTTATCCTCTGCGAATAAGGACTGTAAAATGGGCAAAGAACAGAGCCGATGTGGGACAGGGAGAAAAAAAAACCCTAATCTGAAGCAGTAATATTTGTTTTGTACTCAGTACAGCACATGATGAAATCTTGCAAAGAGCAGACTCAACAATGAACTTTTTTCACTGCGTGTCAGCCATTTTTAAAGATTGTGTCAGGTGCATATCCCCACTCGCTCCCTCAGATCCTCGTCCTCCCTCCGCCTGTCGGTGCCCCCCTGCCCGCCTGAGCACCATGGGAGCCAAAGCCTTCAGTCGCGCTGCTCCAAAGCTTTGGAACAACCTACCTCCGGACCTCCAAAACTGCACACCTCTTTCTACTTTCAAATCAGTCTAAAAACACATCTGTCTGTTTTTATATAATATCTCGCTTACCAATTTTTACATTGTATTTTCTTATTGTCTGTACAATGTCCTTGGGTGTCATTAAAGGCGCTTTTAAATAAAATGCATGATTATTATTATTATTTTTGTAGAGTTTGTTCGGATGAGGTTTTACGCAGAAGAATGTAATACAGTGCTTAACTTTTGTATGGTTTCCTCCTAAATTCCCTTAAGAACGTGTTGATCGGCTTTTGCGGGCATAAGTAAGAGCTATCCATTCTTGGGGCTGATTTTCTGTACAATAGTAGACATTACAGAATACAGTCTACATTTTCCATAGAATACCTTGGATTATAAAGTCCGGTCAGTTTGAGTGTAATTTGCTGCACTTTTTATTTTAAAATGAAGAGAAAGTTCAACAGTTTGATCCTGGCTATGTATAGCTCCTCAAGAGGTTTCATCATCCTCATGTATTTGATCAGTCTAATTGATGATTTTTGTCCTCTCGGTCCCTCTATCTAGCACATACTAATGAATGCTGGCATCCGACAATAACGGTCATCTCCTGTAATGATATGCCGTTTTTTTTTTTTTTTAAACACTTGGCGTGCTCCTGATTAGAGCACCAGAGGAAGAGAGGCAAATAACACTGTAATCAGGAAGAGCCCCTCCGCTGCCTTATCTGTCATACGAATGTCCACGTTACTACTTTAGTCCTAATGATAGTGTGCAGTATATGCATATGACCATGATGGTTGCGTGTAGCACACGCTTCCAAATGGACTTTGCATGTTTCTCCGACTGAGAGGTAGGCCTCACTTTGGGCAAAGATAAATGAACAAGGCCACGTCTGAGCAATTAGTCGGCTGATAGAAGAGTTAATGAGCTGCTCTCGCCGTAGTGTGCAGCATTTCAGGGGGATAGACCCCTATATTTACCACTCGAGTGGCGCATGGCCATTGAAATAGGCAAAGGATGGCGCGTGGGTCCTCTTCCCCCTTATTTTCATTAGGCCCAGATGACAGCAGAATTGATGTGGCCTGAGACTTATCAAAAGCTACTAATTTCACATTAGCAACCATTGACTGCAGCAGCTTCATTTGAGGGCTTTGCTATAATTATACCAATCAGTGTGGGAGTTTAAAATGACTTGATTATTTGATGCAATGGTGTTTCAGGGAAGGGGACAGATAGATGGATGGATGGATGGATGGATAGATAAAGTAGGTTGGTTAGTCCTATAGGTGCATAATAAATAGTTCAATAGACTCACAGAGGCGATTGATTGATGCCAACTTGTGAAAATTATTATATATCGATATAAGTAGCATCTAAAAATCATAATCAGAAGAATAAAAAACATCTGCTTTAATGGTCATTATACGGTATTATATACAAAATAGCTTGAAATGAAATTTCGTTTAGATTGTTTAAAACGAGACTATTAATCTTGTTATACAAATGTATTATAATTTTGTGCGTGTTACGTTTTAATGCGGCTATTTGGTGTTGAGCGTGAAATCTCGCGCGAATTCCATGAGTCACATGATCCCAAAACCCGGAAGTCATGGGTTCTCTGAGACATACGAGCGAACACAGGCGCATTTAGAGCGTCAAATATGCCTCTGTATCACCAAAACGTGTTTTTAACCGTGTGGGTGCTGTGTGTTTGCGCCATCGCGTCAAGCAAAGGTGCTAACGTCAACCTTTCTGTTTCGGTCGAGTCGCTTGTTTTCAAGGCGGCGGCGGTGGAGGATGACTCTTCCGCGTCCTTCCTCCTGCTATCCGCCTTCCCGGACGACTTGGAGGTGAGCGACTACTGCAGCGAGCTGCTGCGCATCTTTGGCCAGCGCTATGTGACTTATGTCAATTGCCTGGTGCCGTCTGCGCGGCCGGTTAAAGTTTGCCGGAACTGCTTCGGTGCCTACGGCAACCTGGTGACCACCTACATGAACATCTCTTCCGAACAGGTACCCCACTCACGTGGCGTTTGGAGTTGTCTGTTTCGCCTTTGTGATGTTTTCTTATTTAAGTAGGGAACGCTAAACTTTTGCTTGGTTTGTTGTTTTTGATTGCTAAATGTATTCCAGTTGGGACCTGGCAATGAGAGCTGCAGGGACAGCCTTCTGCGCAGTGACCGTCTCATGCTGGTTTATTTGCTCTTTAACAACCTGAAGGAGCTGTGGACCAAATCCGCCTGTGACAGTAGGTGCACCCAAACTCTGAATTGGACAGAGACCGTACTTGCAGTAGGAGTCACTTATCATCTGATGATGAATCATGTGCCTTTAGGGATGAGGCATGTGACTTTCATCAGTTGTTCTCGGTTGTTTCAGACATCAGTGTGTCTGTAGTGCTACTGCACAACAACTACAAACCCGGTGCCTTTTTTCCCCCGCCTCCTTTTTAGAATGCATCAACGACAGATTCCAGAGCCTCACCAACGATACGCTGTACTTTATGTCCACTCTCAACCAAACTCTCACCTGCTTTGATCGATACCAACAGGTACTTGCTTCCATATATTCACAGATTCACGCTCTCAGAAATGGAACGTCTGCCCCTTTTTGCCATGTCTCCACAGGGCAATCACACAGAGCTGTGCAAAAACTGTAAGAGTGCCTATAAGGGGCTCAATGAGCTATACAGCAGCATGGAGAAGAATGACTCTATGTGTATTGACGTTGAGGATGGGGTATGTACACTTTTTAAATTTTTTTTTATAGAACTCACAGTATGTATTGCGTCAGTTGTGGAGTACCGTTTCATTAGTCTTTTCAGTGGCAATTTGGACTTGTTTGCCCCTGACTCTCTCGATACATAAGAAGTACACTGTGGTCGTTAAAACAAAAATAAATTTGATTCGCTGTTGCGACCCCTGAAGGGAAAAGCCGAAAGGAAAAAAAGACATAAAGCAGTTTAATAACAGCTTGGTCAGAAGCTAAAAGGACGAAAGACGCTGACCTTTCACACTTCCTCAAAATGGAGTTCTCCATTCCCCAAATTCTGAATGGACTGTTATTCCGAGAAATATTTGAGTTGAGTAAATAAACCCGCAGCCAGTCTATGTGAACGCCGATGTTAGCACATGCAGCACTCGTAATGTGTCATGTAATATGAAGAATCATGTCATCGTTGACGTGGAAATCAAGCGTAGTCAGCTGCCGTTGTTATTTTAGCATTGATGCTAATGTTTAGCACATGCATCCATTCACTTCACAAATGTCTCTCGTATTTGACGCAGCGCAACAAATATGCAAAATAACATCCCGCAGGCCAAAACGATCAAACTGCACAGAGGTGTTTTTTTTTTTGGGCCCTGGGATTTGGACGTGATTAACATTTCCCAAAGTCTTAGCTCTTTTTTTGCTGTTTGTTGCACATTCGGGCGGCGTGGACGCTGACGCCAGCATTATTGTCTTCACTTTTAAGTCCAAAGTGATGCCGCATGTCGTTTGCGTACTCTCGATATTGTTTCCAAAATGGGTACCGAGCGCCAAGATGGTTCGACTTATTAGCCGGTGTGCACTTTGCCTCGTTTTCAGATGAACATGACCCGCCGGCTGTGGAGTAAAAACTTCAAATGTTCCTTCCCCCGGGAGGAGACGGTGCCTGTCATCGCCGTGTCGGGCTTCATGCTCTTTCTGCCCATCATCTTCTACTTGAGCAGCTTCCTTCACTCGGAACAAAAGAAACGCAAGCTCATACACCGTGAGTAACCCGCTTAATTCCCCCATTGTTGCACGCACATGTTTTGAGGGTCTCTTTGTGCGCCGCTAAAGGAAAGTGGGCGGGGCTCTGTGCTTCGACTCTGATCGTGGAGTTTTGGCCCTGGCGACGGATGGGAGGGTAGAGGTGAAGACTCACCCTGACAAAACCATAAATGTGGAGATTATTTCAAGATATGTTTGTTGATTCGTCAGATTCCAATCAACATCCGCAGATGTGTCATTTGTAGATTTAGATTTTTGCGTACTTCTACCAATTATTTTTTTTGGGGGGGGAGGGTGGTTATGGGACAGCTAACCCTTCACCGTTATTCGCCGCCGCCCACCGCATTCACCAGGCCAGGCCCCACCTTTCGAAACGGTCTAAACTCAATCACAGATACTACTATGGAATGTGAGGATGGCGGTCCCAAGTGGACAAAAATTAGACCTCCAGCTCACATAATTGTGTTCCTCCTCCATTACACAAAGCTATAAATTTTTTTTTCCCCCTTTATTGCAGCCAAGAGAGCAAAGTCGTACACCTCAAGTCTGATGAACATTGAGGACAAGCAGAGCTGATGGCTGACATCACTGACTTTCCAGGTTTGCACATTTTGGAGGTTTGTGGTCACAGCGGCCGTTCCTCTCAGAAGACTGATGGTCTGTATTTACAAGTCCCACATTCATTTCGTGTCAACCCCCCCTTGGAGGTTTCAATGTATACAGTTGGCAACAGATCATCCCATCGTCCTTGACTTTCATTTGACTTTTTAAATGCCGTTCCAAACAGGTATGTGTTATTAAATTAAGGTATTTTCACTTCAACAGTGTCGATGGACTGTGTTTTTAACATTTATGTTTTGGGTGGGCCTCAACATTGTCTCCAGAAACAAAATAGAGATGCTTTAAATTTCTGGACATAGTCAATGTATGATTCCTGATGAAATGTGATCGAAAATAATTAACCGAGTGATATTTTGATTACCTTCCCAGTGAGTGTCCCAGACAAAATTCAGGCACATGCACGAGCTCAACTTTGCTCTCCTGCATGGTGTAATTGAAAATCAAAATAAAAAGGGGGGGGGGGGAGATCCATGGTTCTGACTACTGATATTAATGACATAGTTGCACATGCTGCTGCACAAACATCCTTGTTGTTGTGTGAATTTGCGTGTGCGCGCCTTCTCCCATGTGAGTCCGCGCTCCAGTTACGCATCGAGAAATGGCTTTTTATGTCTTTAATGCAAGCCTGGGAGAGAGCCAAATACAAAAAAAAAAAAAGTACTCCATGTCCATTAGCGGTGACGTGTACTGTATCTGCCACATGAAGAGGGTGCACATCACCGGCCATGTTGGCTAAATACAAACACGCATGACGCCTGTCATGAGAGCACTCTGAATCTTGCTCCAAGAATCAGCCTTTTGTTGATGCATCAACCTTTTAATGTTCGTTCTTTTTTGGGGGGAGGAGGTGCTTCATGTTTGTTTCATTTCCTGGTATTTCTTTAGAGCTCCTACTAAGTGCGTGATGAACATTTATTAGGTTTTGCTTTGAGGCACATTAATCAAAATGGCAGTAAATAAGACGTTTGGCGGACAGACGCTTTTAATGTTTTCTTTTTACGATTTTTAATTTTGAAGGAGCACGGCGCTTCAGACCTAATGAGTCCGAGCCGCAAGCCGCTCGCCTTGCACACAGCGCCGGCCCTTGTTCCAATTTCTCACATTGGGGGTGGGCTTTTCCCCCCTCCATCATTAGCGGCTAATCTAACAGCAGGATAAAGATACTCGACCCAATAATCGCCGCCGCACTCATACCTGTTGAAACACTTTGCTTGGCTTCTTGGTCTTAGGGAGCGCAAGCCACCGGGGCCCATCAGCTTGCTGCTAAGAGCATTACGCGCAACGTTGAGTCTTACGAGCCCTTTCGCGGTCACCCTGCAGTGCCAAAATGCCGTGGGCTGTGCGGCTCAACGGTGGCGGCTTAAGTCAATTCTGCTGTTTTACCTCAGAGGCCAAAAGTCACGGGAGAAGGCGGGCGCACGCAAATTCACACAAATATTGCTTGTGCAGCAACATGTGCAACTATGTCATTAATATCAGTAGTCAGAACCATGGATCTTTTTTGTATGGATGTTTTTATCTTTTTTAAACTCAGAAAAAAAAGCTACCTGAGGCCCACATGTGACCCTCAGGTAGCTTTAAAACATTTTTTTTTTTAAAGATGGGTTAGGTTAACTAACTCATAAAATATTCATGAAATAAAGAATTGAGGCAAGCATATGATTTCATATCGAACAGTAGAATCATTTGAACCAATTCAACCTTTCGTGTACAAATAATAACCTCCATGATTTTTTCCCCTCAAGGGTTTTTATTCGTCTTTAGACGTGAAAAAAAAATAATTGCAGTGGATGGTAGCACATATAAGGGTCCATTGCGGTGGTTGATGCACAACTGTGACAAAAGAGAACACGTGAATAGCTTTCCACTCTTCTAACCGCTGCCCCCAAAAGGGTTCAATGCCCAAAATAATGAAATGGAAAAGCAGAATGAATGAAATATTTTTTTTTTCTTCTTTCTAGAAACGATTATACACTCTGGTAATGAAATTAATCAACATTGTGACGCATTCAAAAACTTAAGTGTCGATAATCCAAAACATATTTGAAATGACATCGCAATGAAGACTGCAAGTCGAGGCGGCTGATTGACTTTTTTGAGTTATTACCATTTTGCAATTAAAAAAAAAAATCCAGAGGTAATCACCTAATTCATCACATCATAATTTGACCACCTAAATCCACTCACAAACAGATTAGATTTCTTTAAAAAATTGGGGCTATTGAGTACGATATTGCAATGTGACTCTCAACAACCGCTCACATGGCGCTTATTCTGCTTCTGTCGCTCACTTCCAAGAAAATGTGCTCAAGTTCGCATTCAGGCAAACAATGAATAATACCTTGGGAAATTATAGATATTTTTAATCTTACTTGGAGCATTGAAATGGCTACTTACATTCGCTCCTTTTGTGAATTCCACTTGTGTATTTGTCCTTGTCTCTTATGAAATAGGATTTTTGTCATTGCTGCTTGGTTTGTCATTGATTTTTGTCATCGCTGTACATTGGACAAGGTCAGGGCCTTCCGCCGTTGTTTTAGAACGTTCCGCAGGAGGGAGCCTCTTCTCGCAATGACCTCGTAGAAAACGGACATATTTTGGGGGCGACTTGAAACGCATCCTTGATGCAATACGCAGAAATATTAGAAGTTTGCAACCCCCTGTTTTAAATGCTAGGGGTTGTGACTGCGCCCCGGCGCTCCCGCCAGCAGAATTCCAAGCTGTCAGTTAACTGGCTTTAAGTGACCTTTAGGCCGCGTACCTCTCAACGCCTCGGCGATGAATATGACTCTTTGTTGACTAAGACGTAAACGTATGCCCCATGATCTTGGATTTGGCACGCACGCATGCACACAAACACACGTGCGTATTACGCATGCACCTCGCATATACACCCCCAGAGTGAATGAGGTGTATTATACACCTGCAAACGGACGGGGGGTCAAAGTCTGTCAATCCCAAGATTATCGTATTACTATTCATTCTAGTATTCATTCTTCTAATGGCAGTCATTGAGTTTGTAATCTTTGCAGCAGCTCCATGCAAAAAAACAAAACAAAAAAGAGGACCAAGCGTTCCAGCCGGTAAGAAAATAAGCAGTTATGCTCCTCCATCGTCCCTCCCTTAACACAGAGGTCTTTGGACAAGTCAGCTGTTGCCGACATCGCAGTTGTTGGATCATATGTCAGAAACCTTTGCTACCTGGGGGTGGGCCACTTGAGGTGAAAGCAGCGGCTGACGAGGGGGGTTCTTAGCGCAAGTCCGCTCTCAGGGCAGGAGCATCTGACCCCTTTGTGAGATTTGTGTGCCATCATCTTGACAAGACAGTGAGCTTCTGTTTTTGATCAGGGGGCACTGCTATGTGTTTTTTTTTCATGGCTTTCAGCGCCATCTGCAGACAACTGTAGTCATTACAGATCTGGCTCCAAAGGAAAGGCTTGGGGAGTAGCTCCATTTACAAACGGTGAAGAGGAATTGTCCAGTAGTTTGGCTTGTGTTATGTGCATGTACTGTACCCGTGTTAGTCAATAAACAAAACAAAGACAAACATGATTTGTAGCATTTTGTATTATTTGTATTTTAAACCTCATCCTGGGGGCTTAAAATACAAATATCCATACAACATCCATCCATGATTTGAACCGGGTACCCTCACAAAGATTACCAAATTCATTCATAATTAAGTTTCATACGAGTTCAAAAGGTATCTTTTATGTACAGTTCGATGTCCCAGTGTCATCAAATGGCAGGACAGTATTTGGTGTTAAATTCAGTTTGAACGACGGTGAAATATTAGTACAGTTAAGTTTTTATACTAAATTGTATGTTTCATCAAATGCGGGAATATTTTATGCTGCTTTTGCTTGAAAATGTACTAATTGTTACCGTATCAGTAATATTATGCTATTCTTTAAATGTATATTACATTTTGTGTTATAAGCTTTAACCTGTAACTATTTCTGCATTTACAGTATATTTTGTCATTAGTCAATCCATTTATTTCTGTCTATTTTTTGTATGTAATTCATTATGTATGTATAATTTGTTTAAAAAACAAAAAACATCGCCCTTAACCTGCAGTCTCTTCCAATTCTGCTTCAAACAACAAAGCGTGTGTCGGAAAAGTGGTTAGGACTGAACGACTGTCTGTGTTTTATGTTAAGTGTTGTGTTTATTATTTTACTTTGTTAACTGTTTTGTAAAGCGCTTTGTTACAGCTGCCGCTGTTGTGAAAGCGCTATATAAATCGGCATGTATTGTATTGTATTGTAATTTTTCATCGGTTAGTTGTTTTTCCGAGTGTCCCTAAATGCAGCACTCGGTCGCCGTAGCAACGAGTCGCAAAACGCAGCACTGCAACACTCTGCTGGAATCTTCGCGCCTTCACACTTCGTCATACGGCGGAAAATTTACAATTAACTTAACGTCATTATGGAAACGGTGAAGGTCGCCGAGAAGATGTGTGGAAAATTGACTTTGCCCGGAATTGACGATGCCGGAAACGGGTAAATGAGTGCTTTTTTTCATTATCTTTATCATTATTCTCTGTATATGTAATTGTGAATTAGAATTTGTTTTTGCAAAGCCAAGTGTGTAGTTATCTGCCAACAAGTAAACGTAGAATGAAATTGCCTTATGTCACTGTGTACATGGAGAGTGTCCACCCAGGAGAGGCCGCCGCAAGCGGAAAAGGAACTGGAAAAGGTTGGTGACGCCGCCTCCTCAAGAAAGAAAGAAAAAAAGGCCACATTTATCCATTTGCTGTTTTGTGTGCAAACAAAAAAATTGCAGGAAACCCCCTCCACAACAGTAGTATTGGAGTTTTTCCCCCCATAGTTTGGAATTTTTATTCTGAGCATTATTATGAATGGCTGAGTATTATAGTTGATTATTATTATTAGAAATAGTAGTAGTAAACATTGCAGTACGCAATTTATACATTGCACAGTAAATTCAAACAAGATAGAATTTTAAATTATCGCCAGTAAGATTTGCATGAACTGGAAGTTCAGAATGGCATTTATTCAACGCAGCTTATTTTCAGTCCTGCTGCCCTGCTCGAATTTCCAAGCTGGAGAGCGATTTATTGGCACTGGTGATTGACATCCAAGCAGCCGCCGACGCCAAAGAATCCCTGCGAAGGGAAGAGTTGGAGGGCGCTCGCAAGCTACGGTAAGTTTTGATCTTCCCATTAAGTACCGTTAATACGCATTGCGAACTTCCTCTGTGCGTCTTTCCCGACTCAGTTTAGAGCGCCTGGAGAAAGAAGTCAAGTCCTGCCAGGAGAAGTTTGAGGAGATCACCGCCAGATGGTCGTTGGCCGAACAGACAGTCATCCCTTACGAGCTGCAGGAAACGCTCAAGTGGCAGCAGCTCTTGTGTGCGGAACTTATCGAAGACAAGAGGAAAGTCATCAACGACCTCCAGCAGGTAATAAAAAGCACTCGTGTCCTCATGCCAGACGTCCATCGATGACAGTGATGCCATTGTGGGTTTCCCCAACCCCCAACCCCCACGCAGGAGTTGAAGAGTGGAGACGATTGCTTTGTGAAGGACTTGAGGAGGCAGGCCAACGAGATTGATCAGATGATGCAACGCTCTGAAGATCTCGTCAGTCTTCTGACACAGGCCTACAGGGAGGAGCTGGACCAGATTGAGGTACGGTCACGTTAACGTCCACGCAGGAGAAACATTCGGGACAGTTGCGAGATCTCGGACAGGCACAGAACCCGCACACACTCCTGAGCCACATTTGGCACCGTCTTCAGCCTCGGTTTTCCACTGATTCATTGTTTATTTTTGTTACATGCCATTGATAAAGATTGACTGGATTATTTTAGCAGGACTCTTTATGATGAAATATTTGAAGTGTATTTATTTCACACCATTTTGGAAAAAAAATAAATAAACCACCAACTAACCAACATGCTCTAAATATAAGCTTAAAAAAAAAAAAAAAAACTAAGTCAAAATGAACTCACTAACTGTCATGATAATCCCCCAAACTATTCAAGCGAGGTTGGCGCACGACACATCAATGTGAAAGCTAAAAGCATTCCCGCCTTAGGTTCACTTCTCACAAGCTGCTCTATGTGTCACTAATGGTCCCCCTTTTTTTCCAGAGCGTGTACCAGCAGGAGTATGACATCCTGCTCACAAAAGACCAGACGGAATGGGAGCAGTGCGTTCAGGAGCTCTGGGACCAGCAGGTTAGGAGACAACACCCCCCTCCCCCCCCATCCATTTGTAATGCGTCAGCCACACGCGTATGTGACCGACCGGTGTGCTTGCAGCAAGAGCGGCTGGCAGAGAGGAAAAGGACTGTGGAGAAGTACGAAGCTAAAATGTACAACCTGATGATGGATCCAGAATATAAGTATGATGCGGCCAGGGCTGAGCACTTCGCTCAGCTTCAGGTGTGACGACAACTTAGTCGAGGTTGATAAATTCAGTGTTTAACCTTTTCATGCACCTTGTAACCTGAAAACATGCTAAGCTGTCCACCGTTGTGACCGCTGTCCCTGCAAGGGTGAAAAAATACAGTCCACATGTTTCCATATCACGTTTCGTAAAGACCACAGATTGCTTGGCGTCATTTTTGACAGATTCACAGTGTATGTACCGTCTCTGACATTTTACTGACATCTGATCGTTTTGTTGGATCTACGCTCAAGGAAATGCCAAAATAAATTCTGTAGGGGGTGCTATAGAATTTATTTTGTGATTTCTTTCCTCGCTTGATTTTATGTTTTGCTGCATTTTCAATTTTCATAGTTTCATTGAAGTAATCGTTAATTTACGTTTTTCGGAGGCGGTCATGAACGCCTCTCGAGTCGAATGGAAGGAGCGTAGCTCCATCTGGTGGATGAATTGTAGATTGCGTCTTATACGGTACTACCTACATGTTAACGCCACAAGTGTGCTGCAAATCATTTTGTTGTCGTGTTGATGTCAACATTGATTGCTTGCTTCTCTAAATGAATTAGAACAGGGCCTCTGCTTAAATTGCTAAATAAATAAAAATTGCCACTGGATTCTTTTCTGAAATTGTTCAGCCTTATTACAAGGTTAGCGTTTCATCTCAAGAAATAGTCAAGTGTTGAACGAGTGCATTTTTTTTTTTTAGGCCCTGGAGAGGGAACATCAGCAGGCAATGGCCGACGATGTGCTCGGTAATATCAACTACATCAAAGACAAGGATGACAGAGAGATGTACAACTTAGCCCACATGAAGAGCAGAATACTCAGGTGAATCGAAAAGCGCACGTCTCGACTTGTGGCGTCCAGGGAATATTCCGACACGGGATGATTGTACGTTTCGCGTTGCAGTCTGCAGACCGAGCTGAAGAACTTGCGGCGCACCTACTCGAGTGGCAAGAAACAATCGGAGGAGCAGAGCAGCCGTTTGTCCGGCGACTACAAACGTGGCATCGAGCAATACCAGTGCATGCAGCAGAGAATCAAGTGAGATGTCGGAGATGACGGCTCAGTGATTTTGAAAAATAATACAATGTAATCGGCAATTATTTTTTTTACAATTTTTTTTACTTCCACCAGGCACTTTGCTGTCTCTGATGCCAAGCAATTTGAGGAAACATGGCAGATGCTTGACAAGGAGGTGAGGCAACAAGCCGAGAAGGCTTTACTCATCGACCGCACGATTTACAAGCAGCACCTCAATCTGCCCTGGGCGAGACCTCGAGCGGCTTCGTCCTTGGGACTATTCGATCCAGACCACCTTTGGAAACAAGCCAGCACGGAACAGTCCGCGTCGCTGCCGGAAAGCTCTGCTGGGACGGACGGAGCTGCTGCGGCACCGGCGGAGGAGGCGCTGCCCTTGGATAGCATCAAGGAACTCATGGAGTTGCTGTGTGATGAGTTGGTGAGGCCCAGACTAAAGTTGATCACGATCCAATTCTGTCAATATCGGCCTCAATTGCTGAAACGGTTTTATCCTGCTTTCAGTTAGAAATTCGTAACATTTTTCCGATTTCTTTCCTATGTCTTTCAGTCAGCTTGACTAAAAAGCAAATTTTAACGATTGTAATTTCCTCACTATAAACTGCGCCTTTTGTCAAACGCTTTCAACTCTGCGGCTCATTTAATGAAGAGGTGTGTTTCTAACAGCTGCCTTTGTACCGTCTTTCTTTGTAAATATGTTGGATCTTTTTTTCTCTCTCAGGGCTTCCTGACGGAGGACCGACTCCAACTGTTGGCAACCTTGGACAAGAAGGAACAGAATGTCGTAAAGCTCGAGACTCTTCTCCAAGTGTGTTCAAGGTTTATTTTTCCCCCCTTTGACATTGACTGTTTTTGTTGGCTTCTGCAGTTGTGGAGTGTATTTTCGTGCCTCCACTAGATTTTGGGGATTGAAGAGGAGGATTTACCCAAGTTGGCTGATTTTATGCTCAAGTACCAGCAGAGGGAGCAAGCTGAGGTGAGGAGCGGCTCTCAACATTCACTGGAATACACCTTTTCAATCAAAGTTTCTCCTCTTTCAGGTTGGTTCTCCTGGTTCAGATGAATCCAGCGACAAAACACAGGAAGGTGCCACCAGCTCGCCGTGTCATCCCAACCACATCCTGCCTGCTTTGAAGGAGTTCTTGAAACATCACCCTCGCTTCAGGTTGGCAAGAATAACCTCAAAAAGTACCGGTGGTTGGGAGTTTTCTGAGTTACAGTTGAGATTTTGCTTCTCTCGAAAGGAGGAGCCATGCCACTGGGCAGCCTGGCTACTGGAGCGCAGACATGTGGGATTCCTTGGCAGACGAAGCTTATTGGGAGAGTTTGGCCAACGTCATCCCTGAGGATCAACTCAAAGTGTGGGAGTCGGCGGAGCTCGTCCTGAAGAAGCACATGTACGCAAGTGGGAAGCGAACACGCATGCGCAAGACGCATCAAGTCGACTCCTTCCCTTTGTCCTCCAGGGCGGTTCTCACCAAGATATTGGATCGCATCCCTGAAATTGAGCGCCTGGAACAGCAGAACGCAGAACTTTGCAGGCTCCTGCAACAATCTGTTGACTCATGAGTTTTGGACGTTTGTTTTTACGAACATCTGTCTTTTTATCCTGAATTCCGAAATTGCGTTGAAATTTTTAGGCCAAAAAAAAAAAGACCATGTACAGTAAGGCGTTTTTTGACAAAAAAAAGACCATGCATAGTAAGGCGTTTTTGGCCGAAAAAAACGACCACATATAGTAGCTCTAAAAACGAATGTACGGTTATTATTTTGGTTATTTGGGAAAAAAAAAAAACGCCTTACTATACATGGTTGTTTTTTTTTTCCTTCTTTCTTCTTTCTACCTACATTCTTGCTGCTGGAGGCTGTAAATTTCCCCAGTGTGGGACAAATAAAGGATATCTTATTTTATCTTGTACATGTTTTTTTGGGGCTAAAAACGCCTCGGAGGGTTTCCAGGAAAAAGCAACTTTTTGTGTTGCATTTTCACACATAACTGACCGGGATTTGAACCAGAGTTGCCTGGACCAAACACCGGCATACAATCCTCTACACTACCAGCGACTGTGACTTGTCCTGCACTATAGGCGTATTTGACATGCACTTTAGAGGCTTTCCAGGAGAAAGTGTTGTATTTTCACACATTACTGATGCAGGGTTTGAACCAGGGTTGTCTGGACCAAATGCAGGTATGTATACCTCTACACTACCAGTGACTGTGTCTTGTCCTGCACTATAGGCGTATTTGACATGCACTTGCAAGGGTTTCCAGAAAAAAAAGTGTTGCATTTTCACATGTCATTGAGCTGGGTTTGAACCGGGGATACCTGCACTGAACGCCAGCATTTATACCACTACACTACCAGTGACTGTAACCTGTCCTGCACTCTAGACATATTTGACATTTACAGTAAGGCGTTTTTGGCCATAAAACCCAACCATGTATCGTAAGGTTTTTTTTTTTGTCCGAAAACCCCCCCCGACAATGCTGTTTTTAGTCTCCAAAAAAATGACCATGTATTGTAAGGTGTTTTTGGCCGGAATAAAAACGACCATGTATAGTAAGCCGTTTCTTGACGAAAAAAATGACCATGTATAGTAAGGCGTTTTTAACTCGAAAAAGCGACCATGTATAATAAGCCGTTTTTTGACGAAAAAAAAACGACGATGTATAGTAAGGCGTTTTTTGACGAAAAAAGCGACCATGTATAGCAAGGCGTTTTTAACTCAAAAAAGCGACCATGTATAGTAAGGAGATTTTAGCCGAAAAAAATGACCATGTATAATAAGCCGTTTTTTGACGAAAAAAACGACCATGTATAGTAAGGCGTTAACACGAAAAAGCGAGCATGTATAGTAAGGCGTTTTTAACCGAAAAAAACTACTATGTACAGTAAGCCGTTTTTTGACGAAAAAAACGACCATGTATAGTAAGGCATTTTTAGCCGAAAGAAACGACCATGTATAGTAAGGAGATTTTAGCGGAAAAAAACGACCATGTATAGTAAGCCGTTTTTTGACGAAAAAAACGACCATGTATAGTAAGCCGTTTTTAACCGAAAAAAACGACCATGTATAGTAAGGCGGTTTTAACTCGAAAAAGCGACCATGTATAGTAAGGCATTTTTAGCCGAAAAAAACACCATGTATAGTAAGGAGATTTCAGCCGAAAAAAATGACCATGTATAGTAAGGCGTTTTTAAGTCGAAAAAGCGACCATGTATATAGTAAGCCGTTTTTAAGTGAAAAAAAAAACGACCATGAAGAGTAAGCTGTTTTTTGACGAAAAAAACGACCATGTACTGTAAGGCGTTTTTAACTCGAAAAAGCGACCATGTATAGTAAGCCGTTTTTTGACAAAAAAAACGACCATGTATAGTAAGGCGTTTTTAACTTGAAAAAGCGACCATGTATAGTAAGGCGTTTTTAACCGAAAAAAAACGACCATGTATAGTAAGCCGTTTTTTGACGAAAAAAACGACCATGTATGGTGAGGCGTTTTTAACCGAAAAAAACGACCATGTATAGTAAGGCGTTTTTAACTAGAAAAAGCGACCATGTATAGTAAGCCGTTTTTTGACGAAAAAAACGACCATGTATAGTAAGGCGTTTTTAACTCGAAAAAGTGACAATCTATAGTAAGGCATTTTTAGCCGAAAAAAACGACCATGTATAGTAAGGAGATTTTAGCCGAAAAAAACGACCATCTATAGTAAGCTGTTTTTTGACGAAAAAAACGACCATGTATAGTAAGGCGTTTTTAACCGAAAAAAACGACCATGTATAGTAAGGCGTTTTTAACTCGAAAAAGTGACAATCTATAGTAAGGCATTTTTAGCCGAAAAAAACGACCATGTATAGTAAGGCGTTTTTAACCGAAAAAAACGACCATGTATAGTAAGCCGTTTTTAACCGAAAAAAACGACCATGTATAGTAAGGCGTTTTTAACTCGAAAAAGTGACAATCTATAGTAAGGCATTTTTAGCCGAAAAAACCGACCATGTATAGTAAGGAGATTTTAGCCGAAAAAAATGACCATGTATAATAAGCCGTTTTTTGACGAAAAAAACGACCATGTATAGTAAGGCGTTAACACGAAAAAGCGACCATGTATAGTAAGGCGTTTTTAACCGAAAAAAAACTACTATGTACAGTAAGCCGTTTTTTGACGAAAAAAACGACCATGTATAGTAAGGCATTTTTAGCGGAAAAAAACGACCATGTATAGTAAGCCGTTTTTTGACGAAAAAAACGACCATGTATAGTAAGCCGTTTTTAACCGAAAAAAACGACCATGTATAGTAAGGCGTTTTTAACTCGAAAAAGCGACCATGTATAGTAAGGCATTTTTAGCCGAAAAAAACACCATGTATAGTAAGGAGATTTCAGCCGAAAAAAATGACCATGTATAGTAAGGCGTTTTTAAGTCGAAAAAGCGACCATGTATAGTAAGCCGTTTTTAAGTGAAAAAAAAACGACCATGAAGAGTAAGCTGTTTTTTGACGAAAAAAACGACCATGTACAGTAAGGCGTTTTTAACTCGAAAAAGCGACCATGTATAGTAAGCCGTTTTTTGACAAAAAAAACGACCATGTATAGTAAGGCGTTTTTAACTTGAAAAAGCGACCATGTATAGTAAGGCGTTTTTAACCGAAAAAAAACGACCATGTATAGTAAGCCGTTTTTTGACGAAAAAAACGACCATGTATGGTGAGGCGTTTTTAACCGAAAAAAACGACCATGTATAGTAAGGCGTTTTTAACTAGAAAAAGCGACCATGTATAGTAAGCCGTTTTTTGACGAAAAAAACGACCATGTATAGTAAGGCGTTTTTAACTCGAAAAAGTGACAATCTATAGTAAGGCATTTTTAGCCGAAAAAAACGACCATGTATAGTAAGGAGATTTTAGCCGAAAAAAACGACCATCTATAGTAAGCTGTTTTTTGACGAAAAAAACGACCATGTATAGTAAGGCGTTTTTAACCGAAAAAAACTACCATGTATAGTAAGCCGTTTTTTGACGAAAAAAACGACCATATATAGTAAGGCGTTTTTAACTCGAAAAAGTGACAATCTATAGTAAGGCATTTTTAGCCGAAAAAAACGACCATGTATAGTAAGGAGATTTTAGCCGAAAAAAACGACCATGTATAGTAAGCTGTTTTTTGACGAAAAAACCGACCATGCATAATAAGGCGTTTTTTGACGAAAAAAACGACCATGTATAGTAAGGCGTTTTTAACTCGAAAAAGCGACCATATATAGTAAGGCGTTTTTAACCGAAAAAAACGACCATGTATAGTAAGGCATTTTTAACTCGAAAAAGCGACCATGTATAGTAAGGGGTTTTTAACCGAAAAAAACGACCATGTATAGTAAGCCGTTTTTTGACGAAAAAAACGACCATGTATAGTAAGCCGTTTTTAACTCGAAAAAGTGACAATCTATAGTAAGGCATTTTTAGCCGAAAAAAAACGACCATGTATAGTAAGGAGATTTTAGCCGAAAAAAACGACCATGTATAGTAAGCTGTTTTTTGACGAAAAAAACGACCATGTACAGTAAGGCGTTTTTAACTCGAAAAAGCGACCATGTATAGTAAGGGGTTTTTAAACGAAAAAAACGACCATGTATAGTAAGGCGTTTTTAACTCGAAAAAGCGACCATGTATGTAAGGCGTTTTCTATGTCGTTTTTTTCGGGCCAAAAACGCCTTACTATAATATGCCGTTTTTTTCGGGCTAAAAATGCCTTACTATACTATGTCGTTTTTTTCGGGCTAAAAACGCCTTACTATACTATGTCGTTTTATTTCGGGCCAAAAACGGCTTACTATAATAGGTCTTTTTTTTCGGGCCAAAAACGCCTTACTATACTATGTGGTTTTTTTCTGGCTAAAAACGCCTTACTATACTATGTCGTTTTATTTCGGGCCAAAAACGGCTTACTATAATAGGTCTTTTTTTTCGGGCCCAAAACGCCTTACTATACTATGTCGTTTTTTTCGGGCCAAAAACGCCTTACTATACTATGTCGTTTTTTTCGGGCCAAAAACGCCTTACTATACTGTCGTTTTTTTTCGGGCTAAAAACGCCTTACTATAATAAGTCGTTTTTTTCTGGCCAAAAATGCCTTACTATACTATGTCGTTTTTTTCGGGCCAAAAACGCCTTTCTATATATAATATGTCGTTTTTTTCGGGCTAAAAACGCCTTACTATACTATGTCGTTTTTTTCGGGCTAAAAAACGCCTTACTATACTCAGTCGTTTTTGGGGAAAATTCGCTTCCAACTTTAGCTTTGCTACATGTTTTGTGGAGCGGACTCGAAAAAGAAAAAGCTCAGTTCCAGTTTCACAGCTTGTTCCATTTGCACATACTCCAACAGCCCTTCCAACTCAAAAGAACCTAAGTTCATTTTTATTTTGGTTTGTGGAGTCGATGTATCACATTCACTGCCCGCTCGTTACGCCATGCTATGGGCTTAGCATTAGTGTCACTTAACTCCGCCGCATGGTTATCGTTGTGGAGCATGGATGAGCATAGCACATGCACAATGCCGCATTGCGCAATTGTATGAACACCTGCCACTCACTGAATTACACAGCAAAATGATACAGAAAAAAAAAATGCGTCACAAATTCATTTGCAGTGCGGTTTTCTGCACCGGATAGGTTTTATTGTGCGCCGAGAGTGTGCGACGAGTGCGGAGTGGCGCAACTTGGAGGGAACATTGTACATGACCAATACATACCAGAAACCTATTCACAAGCTTTAGTATCTCTAATTTTCAGTCAGTGGACACTTCATCATAATAAAAAAGCACGAGTCGGCTGAGCTCGACTAGTGCTTTTTTATTCATTTCTCCATCCCATTCACGATCTGTGAATGTATGACCACCGTGCTGCCCCACAACTCTTGCCAAATGCCTTGGCGATCTGTGCAGTAAAGTGGTGATATGCATCAAGGAGACATAATCCGCCAAAAACCATGAAAAAGACAATAGGCCACCCAGCTGTTTTTTTGGTCAATTTTAAGTTCATTCTCTCTCTCGCTCTCTCTTGACTCGGAGAGCGAGAGAGAGACCAATGAACACGAATGCAAATTTGCTCCCTTCCTGTGGTCGAGGCTGACGGAAAGAGCGGTGTAAATCCCGAGCCGCTGCCTTCACTCAGCCTTCCGCAACCCCGCGCTGCCCGCGCCGATCCCGCTCAGGCGCCGAGCAGCTTCTTGACGAGGTAGCCCGGCATACTGTACAGGAAAAGTCCCAGCATGACGAGCAGGAGCAAGGCCAGGATGATCTTGATGATGAGCCACTTGTAGCGGTTGCACACCAGATAGCGGATGGCTTTCAGCGGGCTCAGGAACCACAGGAAGGTTGTGTCTGGCCGACTTGAATGGGGAGACAGAAGAAAAATAAATAAATTCTTGACTCATCTCAAGCTCTAAATTGTCCTGAAAAAGACAAAGGTGCGGCGGAAAGAGACACACGAGGATGTGCAAAAGACTTGAAAAGGACAACTGAAAGACGCGAGGAACAAAAGAGAAGGACAGAAGGGGGGACCGAGCAAAGCACAGAACCCAAAGATGAGCAAGTAACGGGGGTTGTAGGATGAAGACTACCGGCTCAGACACCCAGCATCTTCTTGACCAGGTAGCCGGGGATGGAGTAGAGGAAGAGGCCCAGCATGAGGAGCAGGAGGATGAGGCCCAGTGCCTTGAGGATCAGCCAGCGGTAGTTGTGCCACAAGAAGTAGCGAATGGACTTGAGGGGACCCAGGAACCACATGAAGCTTGTATCCGGGCGACTTTTTTGGCGGGGGGAGGGGTGATAGCGAGTACGCAAACACAGGAGGTGATGGCAGAGAAGAAGAAGAACGAAAGAGAAAGCATCAGTGAGGAAAGCGGTCCGACTCCTGCGTGTTGCACAGCTTTCCTCACTGAGAGACGAACTCCAGCAAACGTTCAAGAGTTTAATCAGACACGCAAGCGCGCGCGTCTCGTCTTACTTTGGTTTCTCCAGCGGATCGGGCTCGTTGCGGCCGAGCCCCACTGGGATTTTCTCTGCCTCTTCAGCAGTCACCAGATGGAGTTCGGCCTCCACTTTGCCCTGTCGGGTGACAGCATCGTTGGCATTCTCACTCTCATTCACAACAAAAAATGCGACAAGAACTCGAAACTTCCATTTGTTCGGTCGGACCGTATTTGGGATTCAAAGCATATTTCGCCATCTGACTCACCGTCAGCTCCATCTCGTCATTTTCATCTCGGGCCACAAATGGCCACCAACCCTTGACCCTCTTTTGCTTGAAGATGGAAACGGAGGGAAGATCTTGTTCGTTTCGGATCAAGTCGATGGAGCACTGCTTGGAGGTCTTGGCCCCGCGAGGGAAGCGATTCAGGTCCAGCTCAATGGCACCTGGAAAAGCGGTAAACGCATCGCGCGGAATGGATTCAAACTCGCAAATTCGTTCCAATTCATTTACCTACCCAGGAAGTCGTCGGCAGAGAAGTGGTCGGCGTCCCACACCTGCAGCGTGAGGCGAGCCGGAATCTTGTACTCCGTCTCGTCCCAGGAGAACATGGATTCTTTCTTGGAGATGACAATCTTCTCCTCGGCCATGAGGTAGTCAAAGGGGAAGACGAAGCGCCAGTTGAAGTTTCCCTCGCCGGTCAGGGAGTGGTAGTGGACGTCGGTGTCCTGCCTGTCTTCCTGCTGCCCCTTCAGCCACCTGTGTCGGTCGGCGAAGACGGGGGGGGGGTGACCGCAAGTCAGCTCCAGTTGACTGTGCTTTCGGCAAACATGCACCTAAAAAAAAACTGTGACCTCGAGGACTTCAGGCACAGAAACCGAGGTTTGCCCACCAAATTTTTATTTTCTACCAGGGATTGAAAAAGAGATACTGAAGAGAATGAGGCGTAGAAGAAAAACATCACCGGGTCATAATGATGTCTTTCTCGCCATCAAAAGCCCAAAAGTATCGACTTTGTAGGAGACGAGGAGGCCGCACTCGCCAACGTTGCGTTCGGCAATGGAGCCGCTTCTCATTCGTCCAAGCATGCGACGGTCGGTTCCTTTGCATGCGCGCATGCAACAAGGCGGGACGTGGAAGTTGAAGCCCTTTTCGGATCAGACACTGCTGTGAAGGACCAAACCATATGACTGAACGGTCTCACTATGTCGGAGGGGTGTCCAAATTACGGCTCGGGGGCCATTTGCAGCCCGCGGCTAATGCTAAAATTGACATTTGACAGGGCCCGCAAGGCCGAAAAAAAAATTTGAATGTGGTAGAGATTTGAGAAATGCAAAGATATAAATACAAAAGCAAAAAATTGTTCTTACTATGTTAACAGTAGCAAAATGGTTTGGTCCTGAATGTTTTTATGATTCCTTGCGTGTCGCCGATTTGAGAGGGTAAAGACAAGGAAGGCCCGTGCCAGATGTGAAAATAAAACAGGAAGTAGGATAGCCTGGAAAAGGGATGAAGTCATACAAGCCATGCGATGGTATCTTGTGTTTTTTTTTTTTTTTACCCCCTGACATAGATGTCAGACATCTTCTCCCCTGTCAGGAAAGCATCGTCCTCTAGAATTACGTCATCAGTGTTCCAAATAATAACACGGAGCTCAAAGCTGCACACAAGCAGAGACACGCCACAAACACCAAAGACGGACACACACGTGACAAATGGAAACAAAACGAAAAGTAGTTAACTGCAAACAAAACGGTCCACACCACACACAGCTCGGGATGCGGCCGGGGCGGGCGCCACTTGCTCAAGCTGCATCCCGCTCTACGTACCCCCTGACAAATATGTCACTGGACTTTTCCCCAGTGAAGTAATCATCGTCCTCCAGTATTACTTCATCTGTATTCCAAATAATCACCCTGAGCTCATATCTGGTAAAGGGAGGAGGAAGCAACATATGCACACATGTACAATATAGAAACTGACATATATATTTTTTAATTAATAGCAGAAAAAAATACCGTATTTTCCACACTAAAAGGCGCATTGGATTATGAGAACATGAACGTTAGTCCCTATGTTAAAAAACAAACAAACAATGAAACACCCCCCCCCCCCCACACAAATATTATGATTTTATTTATCTTCCCAACCGCTTGATCCTCACTTAGGGTCACGGGTGGTGCTGGAGCCTATCCCAGCTGTCTCCGGGCAGTAGGCGGGGGGCACCCTGAATCGGTTGCCAGCCAATCGCAGGGCACACAGAGACGAACAACCATCCACGCTCACACTCACACCTAGGGACAATTTAGAGTGTTCAATCAGCCTGCCATGCATGTTTTTGGAATGTGGGAGGAAACCGGAGCACCCGGAGAAAACCCACGCAGGCCCGGGGAGAACATGCAAACTCCATACAGGGAGGCCGGAGCTGGAATCGAACCCGGTACCTCTGCACTGTGAAGCCGACGTGCTAACCACTGGACTACCGGGCCGCCTATTATGATTTTAATATTCTGAATTTGGTCTCCAAGAATGAATTTGACCAACACTTAAAGAGTGGAATTGGTTTCAAAGTATTTTAAATGAATTTTGTGGATGTATTTATTTAATCCATTCCATTTATCAACCATCGCTTATCCACGGGGACAGTAACTTCGGCGGGTAAGCCGGGATTTTCTCCACCCCTCCGCCCCGCCACTTCTTCTGGATGGATCCTAAGAGGTTCTCAAAGGGTTTAATCCAGGCATCACATGTGCGATATTCCAAAACACAGCAGGCTTACCTTTTAGGCTTCCGTGGCGCTATCTCAATTGCGGGTCCGGGAGCCGGTGTGTCCATGGGAAACATGTCCACCCACATCTCGATACGACCCTTGATCACATGGTGGCGTCGGTCAAATTGAGCGTGGTCTTTTATCGATTCGATTTCCTACCTGTTCGATGCCCGGTTTATCAGGGTTCAGCAGGGGTCTGGTCTCAACGTGTTCCGGAACGAGTCGGCAACCCACTCGCGGGATCTCCTCCCAGTGGTTCAGCACCATCAGTGCTAAATGCTCCTCCGTCTGCTTCTTCAGACCTTTCGGGTGGAACGCAGCCAACGTGTTAGAAATCCTTGGCACGATGGTTCGTTATGCCATGGTGTCAGACCATTTTCATCCTCGATCTCGGTTGGTCCCACGAAGGTGCGGTTGGCCACCTTGACTTTCCCTCCCGGGCCATACTGAGGGGCGTCGATCTTGCCTTCTTTACACAGCCTTGCGAGGATCTGGCTCGGCTTCAAAGGATCCCGCCAAATATTGTACCCATGGCTATTGTAGGCCAAAACACGTAAACGGTTGTATCAGTTCCACTTAGTGTATTTTCCACACTAAAGGCACACTAGATTATGAGGCCCATTTTCGGTCTATTTTGTAATTTTCTTCATATATTGAACGCACTGGATTATAAAACGCAATCTACAATGCATCCACAAGATGGAGCTACGCTCCAGACGTTAGGCGTTCCTGACCGCCTCGGAAAAAGGTGCGCCTTCTAGTGCCAAAAATATGGTACTTCTACTAAGACGTAACTAATGTCTGGTACTCACACTACGTACTTAGGCAGAAGTACAGATACGTGTGTTTATTAATACGAAAATACCGGCAAACCCTGTTTTAACTGGCATTTCTCAATCGAGCGCTTACAGAGAGTAGGCAGACGAGATGCCACAGGTGGCTCTGTATTTGCTGTAGAAGCGATTCTCCAAGTCGATCTTGGTCTCTCCGATCAGATCGTCGGTGCCGACAAGATCCCAGTCATATATGGAAACCGTGAGCATGGACTCCGTGGGGAATGTGGCTTCGATATCAAAGGACCTGCGAGGTGAAGGTGGGAAAATGACACGTTGATTGAATACGGGGCGGGGCAGACATGTGGAAAAGTGTCTGACAGTTAGGAATCCAAATCTGGAGTGACTCACTTGCCAAACACAGGATTGAGCTGCTTGGAGATGTAGTTCTCTTTGTCCTTCACCTCCGATTTTCCCAGCTTGACCACGACGTACGGGTCTGCCTTCCCGTTGATGTCCGCGGGATGAAGATCCGTGGCCTGAAGACGAGGACAGCTCGGATCAAATGACTCAAATTGACCTCCATTTCAATTCTAAGTAGCACGCAAACGTACCCTGACCACATATACCCGGACGAGCACGTTGACGGGGTCGTTATGAGGAATGCTCTGGAACATGCCCATGTTTGGATCGAATCCCACGTCTCTCGTGATCTCCTCAGACAATGGCAGCTTGTACATGCACAAGGAACCCTGAATAGGGAACGGAAACATCGGGGTTACGAAATGGACTGGCTTTGATTCTGAACTTCTTCAAAACACCTTAAACCGTCCCACGATGCGGTCATCATCCAGAGCGTGTTCATCGTCATCCCCGGCTTTCCCTCTATACAGGTTGAAAGTATGCAGCCAGTCTTCAAAGTCACCGTATTCGGTCTCGAGTTCCTTGTTGTACACCTGTACGCGTCCAACAAGACAATGTATGTCTCGCTTGTATTATAAAGTGTTTGCTGTTTATATGTAAAATTTGCAAAATGAATGTTACTAAATGCTGAATAAATAAAGGGAGTTCCGCAAGGCTCCGTTTTAAGTTCCATGTCGAAACACCACAGTAACATACCATCAACTCATCCACTTTGGATTTAATCGTTCGTTTCTCAGCTGCGTCCACAGCGTGACACTTTTTCTTGTCCTTGGCACTCCTCTTCTCCTTGTTTCTCTCCCTCATCCTGGAGCCTTTCCGAACAGGGTCATCACATTTGATATCTGAGCAGAGGGTTGAGTGGAGGTGGAAGTGGACATGGCGTTTCTTTGAATGTCAATTGCATGACAAATGATGAAACTCCAAGCGGTATACAAGATTGCTACTGGAATACTTGTGAGTATGGCACGGAATGAAATGACACAGAAGACTGTATATGCTTTAACACAATCCGTTTTGGTTCAATTGGCGCAATTCCATTTTCCATCACCAAAACTCAGATCCATACCTGCCGCTTCAGCTGCAATTTCCAGGTCTTCTCGCTCCTCTACTTCGGCCTGAGCTGCTTCCTGAGCTCTGAGAGTCTAAAGGGACGTTTTTTTTTAAAATCCTTATTTATGCATGTGTCAGGACAAAATTGGAACACGCAATCTTGCACAAACCTCTTTCATTGTCTCAATGGACGCAAAATATTTGGACCACCAATCCAGCACGCTCTCGTCCGTCTCATCCTCTTCATCCGCTGCGCCCTTCTTTTTCTTTTTCTTCTTTCTCTCTTTGTCACTTTCTTCTTCAAGCTGCACAACCCAATTAAAAATGCAAGTCACTCATCTTTTTTTGCGCCATATAAACACAGCAAGAATGTTATTTCATAGCTCGCGAGCACTTACCATGTCAACTTTTACGACAGCATCAGATGTCTACCAAGGGGAAAACCCGCAGGGATTATTAATAATGCGTGCAAGGGAATGACCAGCATTTATGGTGGTACCATGATTTACAAGATCAAATTCAAATGATTTTAAACCGATGTTAAGAGTGCGTGGTTAGAAAAAAATAAATGCAGCAAAATACATGCAGTGAGAAGAGAAAATGCAAGCATCAAACACAAATGCACCCATACGCCACTTTCGCGGCAATTTATCACGTGAACCACTCTTAAAGTCACATTGGCTCGCAACACAAAGCAAAAACAAAGAAAAAAAACGGAGCTTCTGCTTGGCACTGTAAAAATGTGTATTTTGGAGCATTTGTAAAGTCATGGCACCACTTACAATGCAGAGCTTGGTCTTACAGCATCTAACTTGACAAGCGTGTCCATTTTCCGGATGGCGGGTTCCACGGAGTCCACGTGGACGATGATTTCGCCTGCGGAGCGGGAGAGAGCGCGCGAGGAAGCGCTGGGTGAAAAACCATGCCGGGAGCCGCCATTGGTCAGGACCATGTAGCCATTCATTAATTTAGCTGTTCCGATGGAGCCAGGCCACCCCCCACCGACCCCCACGAAAAAGTGGATAAAGACACCGCATGGGTGGCAGGAGGACAGAAGAGGACAGTTGATGATCCGTGACAGAGGGGGGGGAAAAAAAGGAGAAAAGAAAAGCAAAGGTCAAATAATTAAACATTGAGAAGCCCCAACAGCCCATAGCAAGGAATGAAATAAAAGTTAGTGAAGGATGGTTTTATTTTTTACAATTTCAGAAGAGGTTCCCCAGGGATCTGTTTTAGCTTCCATAATATTTTTCTTCCAAATGTATCTACAACTTGCATCGTGCATGTGATCTTTAGTACCTGCGCTGCCCCAGTGACTGGACGCCTTGTCGGGAGCGCAGTAGAGGAAACGCCGGAGACTCGTGACCGCGTGCGAACCAACGAGAGCATAGCGACCGAACGCTCTGCAGTCCACCACCCTGATGTTGAGCGGAGGGTGCAAGAGCTCATTTTCAGGGAGGTCCTAATGTAGACAAAGATGAATCAATGCCAATTTATATTTCAATCTTTGGAGAAGCGATACTCACCACCTCAAACCATTTGACCAAGGTGCTGAAATTTGGGTTCTTCTTGTAGTTTGGAATGAGGACGGACTGAACGCCTCTCCCAGCGCACTCGATGTCCACGCGAGGTCGATCCACCTGGGCCAGGTTGACCCTCTTTAGGTCCCTTAAGCCCCAAAACAAGACCTGGAGCGGATGAAAGCAATATTCTTGATATGTTGTTATAAAATCCAAGATGTTCGATAAATCTCACCTCGATGCGGTAGCGACTCAGGACTGGTCGGATACCCAATGGAACTGGGATAATTGGGCCTCGCTCGAAGTCGGTCGGTCCTTCCAGCGGCGGAAGATCGGTCGCCCCTCCTTGACCAATCTAACGGGGGTTCATTTAAAGTCGGTTCAATAGTCTTTGATTCCCGCGTGTGTGACATCACAGATTTTTTGACCCTCAAGAATTTTGGTGGTCGTGTCGATTTTGAGTGATACAGTGCAGAAGCTCGTCATAGACCAAGCACATGCATTGAGTTTAGTTTTTTATTTTAACATTCGCAGATTAATATTAGCTAATCGAATAATCTTCTAATAAGTGGCATCGAGTACTTGACCGTCTGCGAGGTGAATCTCTTAAGTGTCTGGCTGACAGTAACCAAAGTGCGGCGAAAGGGATGAAATGAGAAGAGCACCTTGATCTGAGGAACAGCAAAGTTATGGACAGTGATCAGAGCTCGTCTAAGCTCCTCGCCGTCAAATGGGATCTGGAGGAAGAACGGGTGGTTTACAAGAGAGTGGGGGGGTGGGGAGGGGGTAAAGGGCGACGGGACACCCAGCAGTTCATTTTAAATGGAAAAAGTGAGCTTTGAAAACAACACCGGGGGAGTCCGATTCGGAAATTCGTATGGGGGAGAAATGGAAGATAGAAAATGGAAACCCATCCGTGGAGGTTCCGGTGCCCCAAAACTGATCTCTGGTTGCGATTTACCTGGAGGAGCTCGAAGGCAGCCAGCAGTTCTCCAGCGGTGCAGTTGCCTCTGTAAATCTGAAAGTACTCCAGCTGCGGGGGGAACCTCGGGGGGCCGTAGTGCTCCTCGCACATCTTGATGGCGGGCTTGGCGAAGGTGCGACCGATGAACTCCGCCTTGCCCTGCTCGTGGCGATGGGCAGTGGGAGACAGACACAAGGGATAAGCCAAGGGAGTTAGGATGAGGAGGATGCGGGAGGGCGCAGTTTCCGCTGAGACCCCCCCCCCCCCCTTTGATGACGATGTTGGGTTAGAATGTCAGACTTTGAATATTCCCAAAATTGCCAAACTACTGGCATAGATCAATGAGAAATATTAATATACTGAATACGAAAACAGGGTTTTTTTTGCTGCAAGGCAAGGTGCTTCTGCAGCAGTTCACGCTACATCAGACCCCGATTCAAATTAGGGTGATGATTTCACACTCTTATTTGAGCATGGACAGGAGGGGGGAAGTGAGGTCAGAACGGAGAGGCAAAAGACTTTCATGAGCACAAAGAGTCAAATGTTGCTTCCTCTCTGATGTAACCGAGCGTCAGTCCTACCACTGTGTCTTGGTCGTAAATTTCCACCACAATGATCGGCGGGTCGTCTCTGAGCTCGCCGGCTTCCCCAAAGAGTTCCACGTTGTCGAAAACCAGCAGCTGGTCCCAAGTGGGACACAGGGTTTCGCTCAGAACCTGCAGGACATGCTGTTGAGATTCCCCCGTGACACAGAAGTTCACAATTTACGACACCCGCAAAGGTTTTACCTCGGTGACCTGACTATGTGTGGAGAAGAAGACTCTGGCGAAAGGGTCGGAGAGGCCGCTGCTGTCGGCGGCGAACAGGCTTCGCGCTTGGTACATGTGCGCTCTCAGTTGGAAGACCTGTTTCACTGTTGGACGCAACAAAGGCGTCAGCTCAAAAAGCGGCCGATTGGAAATCCGAGTGCGCACTTACTGTTATACACGAGGCTGACAGGGGGCACAGAGTGAAGCGAAGGAGCCGTTTTAGCAGCTTTGACTTCTTCAAAACCGTTGGGCAGACCACTCGTGAATTCTTTCCTTTGCTTATTGAGACCGAGCCACAGGTACAACTCCAGCTTAGCCTGAACAGTCCAACCGGCTGGGCCGAAACCCTTTTTACCAGGCAGCTGTGGTGAAAACAGAGTCCCCCCCACCACCGGTAAAAAGCAAATGAACGATTTGTCTTCTGGCAGGCTCACTCGCAAAGCATGCGTGTGCCGGCGACGAGATACCTTCAGAAAGACAGCTTTAACTTTCCCGCAGTCTTTTCCCGTCTCCTCATCCACCAACGAGTAGAGGATGTCTTTGGATGGGATGCGGGCGTACGCGATACGTTTATGGTTGCTCATCATCCACACGAAAACATCCGGGATGCTGTGTTGTGGCTGGACGAGAAGCAAATCATGACTTTTTTGTGGGCTGGAGGATTTCCCAGGTGACGTTACAAATAATTTGCAGGAAAGTGTTTACTTTGTTATTTCCCATTGCCAAAGCGGAATTTTCACTAAATGTATTCGTTTGACAGTTGCCCCTGGTGAGTACGCTTTGCAGATTCGCGGCAAATGAGCTCACTGGTTTCTGGTCGGCCTTCACATGCTTACCTCATCAGCGAGGAAGCGAAGCCTCAGCAGGAAGTTTTGCACCAGCTTTAATTTGTCTTTGACGGTGTTTTTCTTCACTTGCGTCCTCATCTGTTTGGCCTGCTGGCTCATGTTGTCCTGCGGAGCAAAGTGAGCAAAAACCACAGCTTAATGGAGACCGTTGTTCCATCGAAGCATCCCATTTTTTTTCCCCAAAAAGTGATTTTGTGTGCATGCTCAGACGTCAGAAATGTGACAACTTTGCAACATCGTTACCATTTCTCTCATGCAAGACTTGAGTCTTTCCCGATCCAGTTTGGTTCTACCCGACTGGTTTAAGTCCTTGTTTGCCAAAGTCACAAAGCGACTGGTGAAAAAAAGCACAACAAAGTGTACAATAATTGTTTAAGACCATGACTCGGCGTTTATCTCCAAGAGGCGCCAAAAGTACTCTCAACACCCTCACAAAAGATTAAACTTCACATCGATGCAAATTTCTTGTGCTATACAATATTTGTACTTTTGCATGATGGTAAAAAAAAAAAATGTTTCATGAGCGCTGACCTGCAGCCAACGCTCAGTTCCTCAAGAACTCCCCTGAGTCGGCGCTCCGGAAAGGCCTTCTCTGTCTTAATGATCTCCTGGACATCATTGACGCCCTCCTCCTGCGCACCCCACACACAAAACAGAGAGCGGATTATGCGACACAAATTCTTCTTCTCTTCGGCGGCTAGTTAATGATCATGCAGGGAGGGGGGGGGGGGCAATGGTGGTTCAAAAGTGATGCTATTGGAAACACAATTAGGGGAAAAGCGCTGACCAGCTTGTCGGCAATCTTGTCCATCATGTTGGAGTTGTACAGTCGTCGTCTCTGGTCCTGCCACCAGCTCTTGATGTACACGCAGGGTTTCTTCTCAAAGTAGGGAAGGTGAAAGTAATTCCTGTCAGGTTCCGAAAGGCAAAAAATGCTGCTTGTTGGTTAGTTCGTAGGGTGGGAAAAAAAATCCTTATGTCACTCGCACATTTTCCTGTTTGTCTTTGGGATTAATTACCAATTAATTAATTAATTAATTAATTATTCATCTGGATCGCAATGGAATGAATCCCAAATTCGAAAATCCCAAAATCTGTCAACTTACATTATTTCCCACAAAACAGGAAGTGGTTTGATAGCTAGCAAATAGATGAAGACAATGTTCACTCTTGTAAACACTCAGCCAGCCCGACGATGCTGCAATAAATGAGTCCAGTCCGTCTGAAATCATTCTCCATGAATGAGTAATTTTTGGTTCCAAATGCAGAGCCAATTCAACCCAAATAAGAGAACTTACTTTTTTTAAGGGAGTCTCTTTCACCTTCTAGGATATGGGAAGAGAGATATCTTGATCTGACCTATCTGTGATGACGGGCCTCATGAGGGGCGTGCAGGAGACCGACTCCAGGCCGCCTTCCTCATCCGCCTCGTCTTCGCTGGAGTTTTGGATGAGCTCGCTGTCCTCGTCGTCGTTCTCGCCGTCCTTCTTCTTCCTCGACCAGGATGGCTTGCTCGTGCCGTCTATCTGGTTGCCATAGTTACCTTTGTAGGGAGTAGATCATCGCATCGCTTCCAAGGTTCAATCTTCCTACTTCTTGAGCTTCAACAAGATGAAAGAAGGACGACTTTACCGATCGTGATCTCGAAAGAAATCGGCTTGTCACCAATCTTTCGGTCAATCATGGTGGCCTCCAGGAAGGCTCCGAAGAGGAAGAACTCTTCCGTCTTGCCCGTGGCATTCTGGCAGGAAGAAGGAAACATCCTATTTTTATCATTCAATTCAATAATAGAATTTTATTGCAGTATTATGGCACCACTGGAAGGGTGCGGGGGTGTTCCAGAAGGGTCCCATGAGCTTTCAACTGTTCATGAAGTCGCTTTACCCTCACCTCCGAGATGTTGGCGATGGAATCCATCTGCACCTCGGTGGAGCTGAGGATCTCCGGGGAGGTCGTGTCCAGGATCTCCACGGCGACAGACAGCAGCAGACGGGCTCGGAAGGAGACGCCCTCGCCCAATCCATCGTTCAGGTCCTGGTGCTCGTCCATCAGGGTGTACTGGCGTGTCGAGCCGTACATATTGGCCCAGGCCGGACCCAAGGTAGGCAAGAACCCTTGATTACATACAGGAGCAAGGAATTATATGTATGTGCATACACATGAAAGAACGAGATCCCGGATACAAGCGGCCGAAATGAGTTTTCTCCGCAGGGTGTCCGGGCTCTCCCTTAGAGATAAGGTGAGAAGCTCGGTCATCCGGGAGGGGCTCAGAGTCGAGCCGCTTCTCCTCCACATCGAGAGGAGCCAGTTGAGGTGGCTTGGGCATCTGATTCGGATGCCTCCTGAGCGCCTCCCTGGTGAGGTGTTCCGGTCATGTCCCACCGGGAGGAGACCCCGGGGAAGACCCAGGACACGCTGGAGAGACTATGTCACCCAGCTGGCCTGGGAACGACTCGGGATCCCCCGGGGAGAGCTGGAAGAAGTAGCTAGGGAGAGGGAAGTCTGGGCTTCCCTGCTAAAGCTGTTGCCCCCGCGACCCGGCCCCGGATAAGCGGTAGATGATGGATGGATGGATGCATACACATGTGCGAAGTCACAATTTCCACTCGTTCATGCATGAGGTCAGAACTTTGGATGCAAACCAGCACAACGACGACATGTACACCGACAGCTAATCAACACCAATGAGCAATTAACGCCCTTCGGTAGACGCCGATTCTCCGGACGTACCTTTGTCGCCGTCATTGGATATTTTGCGCAGGTCAATGAAGTGGGTTCCAATAGCGACGTCGTTCACCTTATCCGAGTCACGGATTTGGACCTTCATCCGTTTGCAGAGCGGAGGGAAGAGCTCGGTGAAGACGATTTGCTCGTTCCAGACGGGTTCGTAGCTGCTTTTCTGCACTGAGGTCTTCCCCTGTGGACAGTGCACGCTTTGAAATCCGAGGTGGATTTTCCATCAAAATCAGGCCCGTTGAGGCAGGCAGTAATATTCGGACAAAGGCAGTGGGACACTGAGCTTCTTCCACTCATAGAAATTGATTAAAACATTTTTGTGAGTCCAAATTTCTCAGTAAAATGAAGACGTGATATTCAAAGGGTCCAAGCGAATCCTTGATTGACAAAAAATTGATCAAGGGGTCTGGTCCCATGACTTTTGTCAAGCGGATAGTGAACCCAACCATTGAAGAAATTTACTTTCTGCCCAGAAAAGTGCACTTGAACGTAAGGATCCACAAGGTCGCGATTTTCTCCAATGAGGGCCTTCTTCACGTTCGCCATGATGTTGGTGTTCATCTTGGGCAGGCCCTCGGCGCGGTAGACTTTCACGTAGAATCTCGCCCACTGACGCTCCGCCGGAATTCCTTCGGGGAGAAGCAGGTTCCTGAAAGATGGAGAATAAAGTTTCACTCCCGCTCATGGGTGGTGGCGACAACTATCCCGCCTACCCTTCGATGTCATCCTCATCGGTCTCGTTGGCCTTGTGCGGAGTCTTGATGTTGTCGCCTTTGCCCACCACGGCGATGTCGCATTTCAGGTAGCCTTTGCATCCCGCCGTGATGTCAACGGGGTCGGACAGGATGGCCCACTTGTGGTAGAATTGGTGCTCTGGGATTTTAAACCAAGGGACGTTTTCATCGCGTCTCCACACTTTTAAATCGGGCCGGGCATTCCGCGACACTTTTTGTCCTACCGGGCTGACAGTAAACAGTCCCGACGTCCATCTTGAAGGTTCCGACCAGCGTCCCGCTCCGAAGAAGGTTTTTAGAGTGGATAACCTGACGCGAAGGCGAATGAAGTAAGAACACAAGAGAGCAAAATCCAGAAGAAATCATCAGTCGGAGATCATGCATGATTTTACAGTCGCAAAGCTTGAGATGTGGGGTCCTTACCGAGAGCTTAATGATCTTATCAAACATGACATCGGGGGGGACGTGGAAGTCGAAGACAAAGTACTGCAGAGAGAGGAGAAAAAATGAGGTTGGCGAGGGGAGATCATTTCATACCATGTGAGCGCTGCGTAGACATCGATGCAGCGTTCAAAGGCAGAATTGAGCCGATAGTAAGAGCCGTGACCGTGATCTTTCCATAATGGTGTCAGCACTGAGTGTGGGGAGTCAGTCTGAGAATCACATTCATCAAAGAAGACAGCCAAGTGAGCCCGTTTGCTCTCATACGTAGTCGGTGTCGCCTCCTTTCACAGCGCCATAGATATCCAGGAATGGCAGAAAGCTCAATTGAATGGTGAAAAAAAAAATAGTCTGAAGAGCTGCCAGGGCCGTTATCCTAATAGGTTTACTTTTCCGGTTTGTGTGTCCGCAGGGTTTTTTTTGTCACCGACAAAATAATCGATCGCAAGTCACTTCTTTTCTTTTTTGCCGCCTGTTGAAATTTTCACCCGTCCCGCGTCAACCAACAAAGCCCGCCTTTTCTTGTCGCGAAATGGAAAGTTTCACTCTTTCCATTTTGGTATTTATTTAAACCCTGGTGGAGATTGCTAAAAAAAAAAAATGTAATAAAAATGTATCGAATGCTTTTTGCATCCACTCAAAGGACATTCGCATTTCCCTGCCTCTTAACTCATTCACTCCCAAAGACGTTTTTAAACGTCTTTTCAGACTTAGTCTAGAATTGGCTGGTACTGAATTGAGTTAAGTTGGTTGTGCCTGTGAGGACGCAATTAAGTCTTTGACAAAAACAATCAGTGCTTCGTGTTTTATGGGAAGCCATCACGAGGTCCGTTTATGGCGCGCAGAGATGGTCTGTGTCACGCTACAAAGGTTTTGTCAGGCTCCGCGCCCGCGTCGCCGTCCGAAAGGCGTTGAAATCTCACCTCGTTGTAGTAGGGGCAGTTGGTGGACTCCTTCATGGACGTGTACTTCTTGTCATCGCCGATCTCCACGCATACCACCGGGTCCATGTTGAGGCCGATGAGCTGGCGGGCCTCGATGATCGTGATGCTTATCTGATGGCGAGACGAGAATTCGTCGGGGCTGAGCAGTTGGAACATGAGCGTTTTCAATAAAGCGCACGAGTCATTACCCTCGACGGAATTGAATGGTCCCCCCCCCCCCACCCACCCTATCCCCTCATTCTTTGCTTTACACAGACTTCCATTTTAACCGTGACATCTCCCGAGGCTAATACAACATTTGAAAGGCAAAGCTCGTTGAGCTGCAGGTATCTCTTTGGTATAATTAACCTTTAGATAAGAAGAGAGGTAGACATAAAGGCTGGATGGGGAAAGCATTGACAATAACAAGGTAAAAGTTTGTTGCCGTGAATCATCTCACTGCTCTCATGTGACGCACGTTTGAAGATGCGACCGCTGCTTTCGCAAAAAAAAAAAAAAAAAACAATAAGGGCTCTCCTGAAAGTTGCAAAGGCGTGATTTACTTTGAAGCCGTCGTGGACAATGTGTCGCTGTAAAGCTCCGTTTTCAAAAAAAGGAAATCCAAAAGGCAGCATCTGGCGTTCTTTCAATACTTTCAAGAGTTAATGTGTACAAGTAGCAGACGTCAAACAAACGTGACAATGACCATATTTGGACACATACGAGGTGGCGATCTAATAGTTTTGTGACAAAAACAAGGGGAAACAAAACTATTATTGTTTTGACGTAAACATTTGTACGATGAGTGTATTGTTTGTCCGCAAAGCTCTGAAAAGTACATTAGCACAACAACTGTCCTAGCTAGTCTACAACAACAACTGTCCTAGCTAGTCTACAATATTAAATAGTGAGACAATTGTGCCACAATTCCCCCCCAATTCTGTCTTATTCAAGAGTTTTAGGCAAAATCAATACATTGTGTCACGTTGCTAATAAGACATGAGCTAGCATGTTCCCCAAAAAGGCAAACCTGGTAATCCACCGGTCGTCCAGAACTCGGTTCCATCTTGATGTCTGGTTTGGATCTGCAAAAACGAGCACAAACATTTTTTTCCCCCCCCGATTCACGAGTTCATTTGTATTTCACTTGATGTTGATATCTGCGTTCATGCACAATGTTTTTGACAATGTAGAAAAAGTCGAGACCTCTTATTGGATATGTTGGTGGTGACAGCAGTGACAGAGGCCAGAGAAACGGCATCCGGTTCCAACATTCCGGCGAGACGCATCGCCTTGTTGTCCAGGTCGTCCATGTCGAGCACTGCTGGCTCATCTGAGTTATTGTAGGGGAATAAATAAATAATTTAAAATAATTTAGTAAATTAAATAATTAAAAAAAAAAACTGAATTGGTCTCAAGACTTGTTCTTTTACCTTTCTTGTAATCGTCTTTGGAGCTCCTGATCTTGCCAAGCTTCATGGCCGCAAACACTCCTTTCCCTGATCTGACAATGGCACAAGAGGTTACCGATATCACGAACAGGCGCTCGATTCTCCTAACAAGCGCCGCCCTTCGAGGTCACTTTCAATCACTGGGCCCAACGCCACCGGAGTGACTGACACTGATGGGGAGGCAACCAAACACCGCGCAAGTCAATCATAGCGACGTGGAAGTCCAGCCAGGCCAATGCTTGAGTTTGTCACACCGGCCAACGATCGATCAAAGCCCCGCGGACAAAAAAAAAAAAAAAAAAGTGTCCAGTTACCCCACTTTTGTTGTATCTGGATCACATTTCCCGGCGACGACAAAGACTTGTGATGTCACCGGCAACAGCCCACAAATGAGCAGCCTGAATAATTAAGAATGGGTGTGATCATCTCATCCAATTTTCAGGGGGGGGGGGGGGGGACTATGGATGCACGTCAGCAAATTTAATGAATGCGCTTTTGCCTTTGTAGCATCAAGCGTTCACAATTGGCAGACTTGATCTGGATCCCGTTTCTGCTGTCATGCTCGTCGCCAGTGTGGAAAAAAAACAGGCGGAAAGTTGCGGTGGCGTTCAAAAGCACACTTTTTGAGAATACCGATGCGTCCCACTAAATAAGAATATCGGTGCAACTTTTCAGTGGCCTTTCAACCCGCAAAAAGTGAAACTCAATAAGCAGAGTCAAATGTTGTTTTTTTTTTGAATGATTTCATCTTAGAACTAAAGAAAATGGCCAACTCGACACACTACTCATCTAAATAACTTCACGTCTTGAAATCAAACATCAGTGTCCCGGGCTCGTTCGACAGTATCATAGATCATTCGTCGGTCACCGCGGCAACAATGAAGGCGTTGATCTCCTCAACGTATATAAATATTTTTGGCATCGGTTAGAAAAACAGACAACAAAACAACCAAAAGTATGAAAAGACGCTGTTCACATACATACCGACGACACGAAACACTTCGTCTACCCAATGAAGGTCCAGTCCTTGTGAACTTATTTGAGCGTGATATTTGTCATCAGCCGAGTGGTGCGGGTCTTAAAAGAAGCCAGCCGGTGAGACCGATGGGCGGGTGACGCACGGATGGAAGGAAGGAGGGAGGGGGCACAAGGAGGGAGGGCGCGAGGGATGTGGCGGCATATTATTGGGGATAGTGTTGCCGTCCAAGTCATTAAAAGTCGACTAAAATGCATCTCTATCATCGGACAGAAAAAAAAGGACATCAAAGTGCTCGCCCAGAAAACAGGCGAGCTGTTCGGCTATGTGGGCACTTTCCAGCAGCATTCTTTGGAAACAGAAATCTGAGCAAAGCTGGGTTATTTTTTAATTTTTATGGTTCTACATATTTTATTCCAATTAGAATAAGAGCATTAAAATATGCTCATTAATTCAATGTTCTAGCTGTGGGGGATTCAATTAAATTAATGTATGCGTTGCCGAGTGCATTTTGAATGGACCGCAAAAAAATCTTTTGAAAAATGGAAAAAGTGACTCACTATTTTTTTTTTGTTGGTATCGCAGGATTTGAGCTTTAAGGTCACAATGGAACTTTTGAAATGAAATATCCCACATCTTTCCGTCTTCGATGGCTTAGGTGACATTTTGTACTTGTCATCTTGCCAGATTGGTGCAACTGTCGTTGCTGTCCGGGCACGCGAAGGACTCACGACGACAAACAATTCGTACAAGTGAGAGCTCGCTGATGCATCGTCACCGTCGTGGCGGAGTTGTAAACCAGAGGAGGTAAAAGTTTTGGCGACTCCAACTGTCTTAACTCATTCAGTCCCAGCACATTCTAGACCAAGTCCGGAAAGACGTTTAAAAACGTCTTTGGGAGTGAATGAGTTCATTCTTTCTGACGACGTTCCAATTTGGGAGCCGCCATCACGTGCGCTCGCTCGTGCGCGTTGGGACTCACTTTCTGAACGTCGGTATGGATCCCTGCAACGATCGTTTCGCAGATGCGCCGGAGCCGCGGCTGTGCCCCGACAGCAGGCTGTCCGTCTCGAACGTAAACATGCCGTCGCGGTCGTCGGGAACATCCAGATGCTCGCCGTGGTTCCACAGGGCCGCCGTGCCGTCCATCGGCTGGTATCTGATCTCGATGGTAACGCTGGTCTGGAACCCAGAGAAGGGGGACGTGGTGAACTCGCATTTATATAAGGGTTTATAAGCATTTATAACTAATTTATAACTGGGGGGGGGGGATTTCTTTCTTTCCACATTACAAGTGAAAGATAACAATAAAATTAATATCCGATTTTGGCAGATTTTTTCTCCTGTTGTGAAGCAAAGCAAATAAAGGATGATGTTTTGTTCTGTCTGGAAGTTGGAGTAAACATTGAGGAAAATAAAACAACTTGTTATTCATTCCGCATTTTTTTTCCCTCCAACTAATCGGCCAATGAAGCCGTTTCTGAATTAAACGGAATCATCCTAACAAAAATCAGTCAGGCCCGAGAAATGATTCTAAACTGCTACATTTTCCAAGTTAAACATGATTGACTCCGTGTTTTCTGCACCACTCCCGCTGATCTATTTCCGCCTTTCATTTCAAGCTGTAAAAAAATGTGCTTTGTTTTTTCCAAATGTATCTGCTGCGCGATTCTTCCCGACCCCGTCGCAGTTGCACATCATTTAAAGCAGCTTAAGGCGAACTCCCGTCTGAATATCAGATTGAATGCATTTAATGACGTGTGAAAAAAAAAAAAACAGCTTTCGTCGGAAGACACTGCGCCTCGCTGGATGCTGTAAATCATCTCTTGGGTCGTTTCAATTTCTTCTTCAGAATCAATGGTGTAGACGTCATTTTTCTTCTGTGCCCCTTTGGGGCATTTTTTTAGGGTGGGGGTGGGGGTGTCAATATTCTTCTGTTAATTTTTGATGAAAGCCAATTTATTGCAAGCAGAAAGATGGATGAGAGCAGCGCTGGAATGCATTCTTTAGCGCTTCCCGGGCTTCTTCATCATATTCTCACAGGGTCATCAGTCTGGTTTTTATTTTGTGTTGCTACAGCAACCACGCCAGGGTGAAAAGCGGCAAAAACAAAAGCGTTCAACCTTGAGTCTGCTTTCCGCGAAGCCTTTGAGTTCTTAATTGTCTGGATGCGCGCATGGAGCTACTTTATGCCTTCGCGTTAAGTCTTAGAAGAAAAAAAAATTAAAAAGCGCTCCCGCGGCGCGCGTTCTCGTCTGAAAAACATCACATCAGCACGCCCGCATCCTCCATCACAACTCCGCACCGCCGCAAGGCCTTCAACACCCCCAATTAACAGCCGCCATCTTACGCTAATCTTTGGTCCTTTGCAGCGCAAGAATAGTCACCTAGAGACCAATCCATTTTTACTCGGTTCAAACGTAATGAAAGTGCTCCTCTTGCGCTAACGCCTGATCTTTCTTGTGTGCGAACTCAAGAGCAAAACTATTCCCGAATCCGGACTCACGTTTAGGGACGTGTTGTTATCGTCTATGAGTGTGTCCGTCAGCTCAAGCTGCCCCTCCTCCGCCACCTTCTGGAGCACCATGCAGAAAGTCCCCACCAATCTGCAGAGGGGGTTGAAAACATAACAAATCCATATGCGCCGTTCCGTATTGACGTCCTCCATCACGAGTGGCAAGGACGTCGAATCATTCTTACCGGGGGGTGGGGGGGGGGGGGCATTTTTCATGCTCGTGCGTTTAAACCTTGTGTGGGGTGAAAGCGAAGAGTGTGGCAGTTTGTCGAGACTGTTCAAAGCATAAATAAAGTGTATGCTTTTTTAAAAAAACAACACTACAGCTCTCCTTTTTTGGAGCTACAATATGTATCTTTATCTATTTGAGCTATATTAGCCTACTATCAAAATCTTTTTCCATTTTCAAACATTTTTTTTATAAAGTTACAAGGAGCGGTTCTGGAGCCGTGTGTTGCCGACCCCCGGGCTGGAGTCTTTGCTGCACATTTTGATCCAGCGTCGAGAAATGTTTTCCCCGTTTGACAAATCCTCCCGGGAGGCTTGCCGTGCGCCACAGCCAAAGCAGACGCCGTCGTCAATGCTTGCTGAAACTCGGCTTCTTATTGCCCGCATCAAGCAGTCCTCATTGTGACACGCGCTGATCCCGCTGCGAATCCTTCCTTTCTCGGCTGCGCGGTTGACTGCGTCCTGGGCTCATCGCGACTTTTCTTGCTTAGCGGGGGTTGGAAATGTCAGCGTACACAGACGCGTTTGAAAACAAAGAGGATCACAAAATTCACGAGAAAAGAACTTACTCAATATAATTAGAAGACTGATTTGTAGAGGTTATTTAATTCGGGTTCAAGAAGCATAATTGAGCCTTTGTTTAGAGGACGACTACTTTTATATTTCAAGCGCGGGAATGGAAAAGACAGTTAATTCCCCAAAGCCTTCAACATGTTATGTGCACTTTGTAGACACACGGATGAGCTTGACTTGCTGATGACTTGTGATAGATTAAGATACCTCGATTTGGGTTCATAATAAAATCAAATAAAAACCTTCTTGTCCTGCCTCAACCCTCCCCCCCCCAAAAAAAAACATTGCTTCATTGCTCCCAAGAGAATAATTAGTAATAAACGTACAGTACCATAAAAATGGCTATATTGCTTACATACACTTCGCATAACATCAAGTCACCACCGAATTGCTAATTAGAGCTGTTGAATAATTGAAAGCACCCCCCCCAAAGTGATTTCAGCCCACAAACCGACTAGCAGATGTGGAACACACAATGTGGTCGCGGGCTTGCCTGCACTCCAACTGAAACGTGACATCCCATATCGGGGTTGCGAATATTCATTCAAAGAGTCACCGGATGACGCACGCTAATGATCATAAATACACATAAATCACGGCGGCAAATATCAATGGCTGTGATGTTTCTCATTAGTCCGTATGCCAAGGCGGCGTGAAATCAAACGCACTTTGTGATGAAAGCACCGTCCATCATGGGACAATCCCCCACCCCCACCCCAGTGTCCGTCATCTGATTTGTCAGGAGATCACCGAGTGAGAAATGGGCCCCACGAGTGCCCATCAAACACATTTTCCTTCATGCCTTCAATTTTGTACAAGCACTTGGAGGTTCCCAACTTTGGCGGGGAAACGTGTTGTGCGATTTAGGAGTGAAAAGTGTAATCGCCCGATGCGGCTTTGACCTGTTACTGAAGACTTTGCTGTAATTGTACACTTGGATCTCCAGCATCTCGCTGCCATCCAGTCTGCTCGCAAGTGGCCATCGGAACACCTAAAGAGGACACACACACACACACTTTCTTGTACTTGTGACACAGTGAGGACCAAGTAAAAAAAAGGGGGGGGGGGGGAAGGGGAAAAAAGCCTAGCGAGGACCACACACACACGGGCATTGAACAACACAACCGCTCTTTTCTGTAGCAGTAAGAAAACAAGCATGCCAAAAAGACACACTGATGACGTTTTGGTGAAATAATGCTGCAAAAATGCTTTGGCTGGCTGACTGTTAGATCTTTCTGTACAGAGCCGCTCATGAGCATTCCAAGAGTTCCCCCGCCCCCCTCCCATGCCATATTGGACAGCTTAATTGGTGGCATCGGGCCGCTCATTAAAAGTGACACAGGTACAGCCTCAATAAGCAGAAGCCTGCAGGCCACTGCGGTCTATCACAGGAGCTAAAAGCACAAGAGGAGAGGAAAAAGAGTGGCTTTTACTTCTCTGATCCCACACTGTAAGGCTGCAACAACCGTGTGAGTCTTTAATATTGGTTGCCGTGGATACGGCACATGAAAACACCTTGATGACTTATTACGGAGCGTAAGCTTGAGTGACGAGCCTTTGAAACATATGATTTGATATTTACAAGGACCGTTTCTTCTGCCCGCGTCTTCTTTTAAGGACTGCGGAGGCTTCTTTTGATGAAGTTGGACTTTGCTTTTACGTGCGCCTTATAGTGCGGGAGATACGGTAACTGCCTCAGTGTGAGCCAGGGCTCACGAGTCCATCCAAGAACCTTCTCCAGCCACATACTTACGATGAAGCGACAACCACTTTTTTTTTTTTTTTAATGATGCGGTGAAAGCCGTGTCCTCAGAAGTAGTACAAGCCACATTCTTCACATTGTTATGAGGTAGCTGAATCCATTTTGTCATCAAGCCATGCGGACCGTGCTCTCGTGAGGAATGAGAAACGACGTTCGCATTGAGCGATACTAGCCACATCCTTATCTATATTGAAAGCTCCATTCTCATTACTCAACAGAGGATGTGTCTTCTGGGGCAAGATTTTTTTTTGTTCCATAACCCTTGATAATATTTCATACACGACAGGTAACATCAAGTCAACAATTCAACGGCCATTTAATTGCTAAGTGTTTTTTATTTTAATTCCTTGAAAGGGGGGGGGTCACTGTGGGGCCCAGAGATACTTTTATTCAAAAAAGAAAAAAATGAAATAATAATAATCAATAAATCTGCTGGGACAGAATTCCTCTCCTCACTGGAATAATTTTATGCCCGCCACACTCGTAATAATGTTTGTTTGGTGCCTTGTTACAGCTGAGTGGGGCCTCATTAAAGCAGAGGAAGTCCAAGCGAATGCAAATTGGTGCAAACTGAAGTAACTAACAGAATCAGCAAAAAGTTTCTTTTTCTTTATTTTTTTTGGGGGGGGGGGGGGGGGGGTTAGATCTGAAACATTCAGCAGACTATGTGCTTGTTTTGACTGCATTCCTATTCGCAGTCTCATCCCTTTCTGACTTCTGACTGTCCGCAAAGATATTTTTCTGGGATCATCATTTATTGAGGATACTTGGAGAGAGGAAAGCATCCCCGCGGAGCAGACCTCAATCTTTAAACTAGTGCGGGTCATAAATGATTGCTAAAACGCCGACAGGTTTCTCATTGCATTTATGCTGTTTCAGTGGTCAGGAGAGTGAAATGTAGCTTCAAAGCGATCGGTAGGTTTATTTATTATTTTTTGAGGGAGTGTGTGTGTGTGGGGGGCGGGGGGTTCCTTTGCATGCTGTTGTTTTGTTCACTCCTTGTGAGCCAGCCACAAAAGAAATGACAGTGGTTACATCATCTTCCCAAACTCTTTTTCAAAGGTCTGACAGCCATGAGTGATGCAATTATTTAAAAAAAAACAAAACAAAACAATATGATGACAAAAGCGGTGTTATTACTAGATAATAGCTGCATGTAATCTTTCCTACTTGACTGACGCGCTTCCTTCCGCAATGAGGGACAACTATTTTTTTTAACCCCCAATGAATGTCACCTAACTACTTTCACTCAACAGTGTCTTAAAAAAAACATTCCGACTTTCAATCTTGAGGTCACATGATGCTGCAAGGCTTCTGCAGAACGAGGACGCGGGGGCGCTACCCCAACTCTTCCCAAGACAGGTGACGTGCCCAAGAGACTTCGGGGGGCGGGGGGGATTTGGGATGGAGCGATTGTGAACTTAGAGGGACGCGCACATTTGAAAAGCAGTCCAACTGGAGTCTTGCTTACGTAACTCCCCGATTCCTATTTAAAAGTTAAACCGCGGCAGCTGTCCGCTCACTCACGGAGAAAGAACATATATTTGCATCATTATTTTTGCATCGTCTCTTGTCGTCTTTTGCCATCTATGACTTGTCTCTCTCTCTCTCTCACACACACTGGAGTACAGCCAACCCCCCCCAAACTTCCGAAAACTTGCAGGCTTTGCTGTTCTCTGCTCTAGTTCTGTCTAACCAGTTGAGGGGGAGGCACTGGTACGCCGTAGCTAAAAGCTAAATCCCACCACGGGGATGAATAATGAATGCACATTCCCCCATCCAGGCAACTGGCGTACTAGTTCAAAGGCGCGCTTGCCAGACCAGGCAGAAAGCAACACGACTCACGGCTCGATGCTAATGGCGCCGCAACACAGGGGCAAGATTCAGCTTCCTGAGCTGTCCAAGCGTTGCGTCACTCCAGATGAGGGCAGCGTTCCAGTATTTCCCCAGCATGAAGATATGCCAGGGGGGACAACAATGCCTCTATTCCTATGTAGACGCACTGTGACACCAGCATCATCCAGTAACCCCCCCCCCCCCCCCCTCCCACCCAAGGTCGCGGAGGCCACTTGAAGTTGCTCCTCCTGCGGTCGTGATGCTGAGCGATGCTAATGACCTCCCTGGCACACGGAGCGACAAATGAGGCTGTCAAAAGAAATCAGTCGGAGGTGCTTGTATCAAGCAAGCAACAATGACATCATAGAAATTATCGGCATATTTCGAGACTTTTGTCGAGGATGCGCATGTTGCTATAAAAATGAGAGGGAGTGGGGGTGGGGGTGTCTTTTCTCTATCTCCCTCTTTGTACTTCTTCCTGCTCTATTAGCCACTTTGCATTTGAATACACTTTTGGTGACAAAAGCCTGCAGGAATTCATATTTCCACTGCACAGCAACACTTAATTTAAAAAAAAAAACAGCCACCGGTGGCCGACAACAGGCCTCAGGTGAAATCCTTCTTTGCGCTCGGCTCATTTTAGCACGACTCAGAGCAACAACGTGAATGAGGCATTACAGTTTCCACATCCATCCATGCAAAGCCATATAAATGTGATTTGGAATTTTAATATGCTTGAATATGTTTATCACCTTGTTTGTCTTGCTTTCATCTAATACGGCCCCACGCACTTCTTTACGAGATTCGGCGGTAATGTCATTAGCGACAATTGTCCCATTGGCAAACCCTATTAAACAGCGTCATTCATTTGAGTGCACAACCGGATTTAATTAGCGCTATTTTGAAACAAACCGACTCCGTACGTGAGATCAAGTCTATGCGGTCTATGAATCCAAGCGACAATTGCCCGGCGCTCACGACGGAAGGGAATCAAACGCAACCGACCTCATTAAAGTGTGCCGCCTCCTCCCAGTTGGCCACCACGCGGCTGTAGAAGGACGACCCTGAAAAAAGACAAATGGAGACATCAGGCGGGGTCGAGTGCTTTCAAGCGCCCGATCGCAATGAATGTCAATGCTCTTTAGCTCGAGCGCCCATGTCGCCGATGAGTACGATTGATAGCCGCGTTTTTAAGTTTAATCTGCGCTGTAATAAAGGTTTGACATTCAGGGGAATACAGGACGCCCGTTAGGTAGGATACGTAAAGCGTAATGTCAAGTTCCGTGAAGGAAAACATACGCTTGGATCTCCATGGTTACCGTCCCACCGGATAATATGAAGAGTCAGGAGGGTAGTTTTGCGAAATCAGAGGGCAGCTCATTGGCGACTGTCATGTGATTCGGTGGCGCATGCTGCACCTGGATGTTTTGTGTCGTTCCGGTGAATGGCGGCGGCGCACGTGTCCTTTTGTGCCGTGGTTTGCTTTGTGCAGCTGTTGTGTGTTTTGGCGCGTGTTTGCACTGCCAAACATTTCAACAATAAAGACCCAAGGCGCTTGTTAAATTCTACCGACCGCCAGTTTGATCGGCGGACCAGGTGTTATTTCTTTGACGTATATCATCCAGCTCATTACTAGGCCGTAATCTTATATATTCCCTCGACATTTTTTTTTTGCGACAGTTGCATAATGAGTGAAAATGGCAGGCCGGTGTTTGTCATGGTGGGGAAGCAAGAGAGCAGTTTCATTTGATTGTTTTAGTGTTTAGTGCCCAAACTTTTTGGATCAAAGATCTACTTTTCGATCAACTAACCTCAGGGGATCTACCCTAACCGGCGCGCGCACCCACACACACACACACACAGACACACACACAAATTTAAGATTTATCTGCTTTATTTTATTTTTTAAATATATATTTTTTAGTGAAAATGAGACTGATTAGTTCATTTTCATTCATTCATTCATTCATCTTCCTAACCGCTTGATCCTCACTAGGGTCGCGGGGGGTGCTGGAGCCTATCCCAGCTGTCTCCGGGCAGTAGGCGGGGGACACCCTGAATCGGTTGCCAGCCAATCGCAGGGCACACAGAGACGAACAACCATTCGCACTCACACTCACACCTAGGGACAATTTGGAGTGTTCAATCAGGCTGCCATGCATATTTTTGCAATGTGGGAAGAAACCGGAGTACCCGGAGAAAACCCACGCAGGCCCGGGGAGAACATGCAAACTCCACACAGGGAGGCCGGAGCTGGAATCGAACCCGGTACCTCTGCACTGTGAAGCCGACGTGCTAACCACTGGACTACCGGGCTGCCCAGACTGATTAGTGTGCAGTGTATATTAGCACAAAAAATATGTTACTAACATGTACAAAGAAACACAAATGGTTGTTTGTTTTTTTTCTTCTCGACACTCCTCGGATCTACTTGGAACCAGTCTTAAATCTACCGGTAGATCAGGATCTACCTAATGGGCACCCCTGGTTTAGTGTGTAACTGCAACCCCATTTGAATTGGAAAATTGTTTTTTATTAGAAAATATGAGTGCAACTTTTTGTTCCACTTCAAAAAAATGCCGTCCCTGAATTGTATCGGACCTCGGGTATCGGGTCAGGTATCGAATCATCTTTTGATCGAGATACATACAGTACATGCTTATATAAAACTTTGAGGTGGTTGGCAACTAGTTTAAATCCAATATGCTGTGCTAAATAAAACCCTCTTTCTTCCGAGCTCATACCCCCACAAAAACCCATATCTTTCCACATTTTTTTTTCATTTTGAAATAAACAGCACTTAAATGCCAGAGAGGATGAAACTATCCCTCCTACATTATTCAAAACAGAAGCTCTGCTGCTGCCTTCTCTTCCTTTTTTTTTTTCAATCCTATCGAGACGTGGGTTTGTAAAAGTAGATGGTGTTTGAGGCTTACGTAAAGCGCGCTGCAACAAAACTAAAAGCCTGCTGCTAATCAGGTTGCGTTAGGAAAAAAACAAAGCGCTTATTAAAGTTTTGATTTGTGCGGACGAACATGAAAGGATGTTTTTTTGTTTGAAATTGGGGCTGTTACATTCATTTAAGGTCAAAAAGGTCTTTTGAAACTAGTTCTAGCGAAACATTTTGTTCGATGTCAAGGCCCGCTCTTTTTTCACGTGTTGAAGATGGCCAACAAAGTCTTATCTGGGGTTGCGATGTAATTAACTTTTGAACGACATCCACTTGACTCGTCGTGTTTGGCAAGGCTGCAGAGCAACTGCTCAGCCTGAGCATGAACAATTGAAGCTGATGGTGCGCTCATCAAAGTCTCGGGCTCGGAAATCAATTAAGTAGCAGCGCCTGCCTTTGCTCGAGGCTTATCTCTTATCAAATGATCTGACGGTTTGTTTCTCGCTGACAAAGTTGGCCAAAAAAAAAGAGGGGAAAATGTCAAGCCACACAGGAAAAGCGACTGACATTAACTCATTCACTCCCAAAGACGTTTTGAAACGTCTTTTCAGACTTGGTCTAGAATTGGCTGGTACTGAACGAGTTAACGTTGGGGGGCTTGTGCTAGTAAGGTTTGCAAGCGGTGATGCTCACATGAAAGCATATTTGAGAAAAAAAAAAAAGAATAACTACAAATCGGGCCGTTTCATGGAATTATTGTATTGCAGTTCGCTGGCCGCGTCCAAACCGAGAATGATTTTGACAGCCTCGGATGCGTTCGAGCAAAACGACAAAGCTGTTCTTTTCAATGGGAAGCGACTGAACCGAAGACAACAGCTCGTGTGATCGTGCCAGCGGCGCAAGTCCAATTCCCGTCTTGGCTGACACACTGCACGTACGACTTAAGAGGCTGGCGGGTTTGCTGCAGCGCAGGGCACACACACACACACACACACACATATAGGCAGGAAAAAGGAAGTGGGAAGGCGGTAATGTGACATTCTAAACAATACTGATGCCAACTGTAATCAGCGAGTCGGATACGAGCTAGCCTGTCTGAGCGCAAGACTCAGTGTGGTCAAGTTCTCGAACACACGCACGCACGCTATTGATTGGCTGTAATTCCTGCGAGAAGCGGCGGACAAGGCCACGATAAAAGGGCTTTGAACGGGAGACTGTTTTGCCTTGATAAGAATGATTTGGGTTTGGTAGGCTGGGAAAAACAAACCAAAGCGAAATGCGACATGAGGATCAAAACCCGTGATCAATCGTCACCAAACTTAGCCAAACTCCGAGCCGCTCCAACCTCTGACGATAAGAGAACGATCGCGGTATTATTTATGGACGCTCTGCCTTTTCCTTGCCGCAGTCACCCACGACAGACGCGCAACAAGGAAAATGCTTCGTAGCCATCAAATTCAAAACATCGGGGCGATCGTTCTGCAAATTTGCAGATGAAGTGGGCACACGTACAAACATCCTTCTACATTTTTGCGATGAGTGATCACAATTTTCGAACGCCGAGCTTTATTTTTCAACTCCGACATGAAGCGTTTTAGACCGCACGACCGCGCGTTTCAGCAGTTTTATTCGAACGCCAGTCAGCAGGAGAAACTTCAATCAACAACTCCAGTCGCTCATTTCAATTTCAAATGGCCATGCGTGGTTAAACGAAAGCCTATCAAAAGCCAGATTGACGGCAAGCAGAAAACAGGAATAAAATGTCGGCCCTCTGATTAGTTGTCTCCTGATGCGATTAAAATGTCATTTTCCTCGACTTTCCTTCACAACAGAGAGTAGGCAACAAACTGGAAAAGTTGGGCCCTACCTCGAAATGTGACTTTGGCAACGCGGTCACCTTTCCCCCGGAGGTTGGCGACCGACTTGAGGTGAAGCGTGAGGGCCATCATGAGTCCGGCGGGGCCCGTTGGAGTCGGACCTCACTCCTCCACACGGGCAAACTTCAACCTTCTGTCTTTGGTTCTTCGGTCTTAAACTGAAGCTGAGCCTCTCCTCCCGAGTGGATCCTATGCGATCCTAAATCCTTTTCCATGTGCGCGGCATTAAGATCCGATTGTGGGCACCCCCGCCCCCTTACTTTAGTTTTGTGATTTTCTATATGTGCACCGCAAAAGATGCGAGCTGACTGCTCAGGCTGCAGCATTTGTCGAGAATCTCTTCACTTGCTTGGGTGCGGGCAGTGGGTAGGTGGAGGAGGGAGTGTGTGTGTGCGCACGTGTGTGTGTGTGTGTGCGCTTGTGCTACAGCTTCCCGGTAATGAAGCAGTTCAACGCTGTGTGTCACTTTGGCACAATCTCACTTCGCAATTGAATGAAAACAGGTTTCATCATCTGCCTTTCATAAATATTATAATTTGGGATGTGCAGCTCTGCAATGTAAGACAAATGCAAGCATTTCTGGTGACACGATTCGAGGATGGTTCATTTTAAAGGGGAGTCATTTGGGTACGATTCCATTCCAGAAGGTGCGAGTTTTGTGTTGTCATTTTACGACATGAATGAACTTGTCAATATATACATTAGAAGCGTGACAACGATCGAATTGAATCGAAAAATTGGTGCGAGTGAATCGAGCTGCATCGTTCCATTCTAAAACAGAGAGATGTGCGTGCATATCAAGTCTTTTATTTTTAATAGAATAAATCTTCGAAGGAAATTGCACAATCACAGTACCGACATCTATCTATGCAGGTGACATATCATATTGTTTCCGTCGTGCTCATTCAGAAAGTGGAGTTGACGCGATGAGGTTATACTCAATAAAGACTCAGCTCCTCTTGTATTTAATGAATGAGCCGAGTGGCTCGAACAGTCGGATCAAACGGTTAAGGACAGATGCCGACCAGTTGCTAGGCAACCAATTTCCCCACTTTGTCCATCCAGCAGAGTTCTGGTCACGCTGGAGTCGGATCAGGTAAAGCTTGTCAAAAGGACTCAGGGCACTTAGAATTATTTGTATTTTTGAATTTTTTTATTAATTTTGGAAAAAAAAAAAGAAAAAGCAATGCAAATAGGAATGATCTGAACCGTTTAAAGTTGGAACAGTTTGAATGGGTCCAAAAATGTGGTTAACAAAAGTGAATTTTTGTCCTTTATTTTGGGGAGGTGGGGGGAACCTATTAATAATTACGATTTTATTCATTCATTCATTCATTCATCTTCCTAACCGCTTGATCCTCACTAGGGTCGCGGGGGGTGCTGGAGCTTATCCCAGCCGTCTCCGGGCAGTAGGCGGGGGACACCCTGAATCGATTTTAATCAAATACAATAGAAGACAAAAAGACTACTGTTGTGGCCGGCCAATTAAAATTATCAACTCGACTCACCTCAATTGTATTTATAGAGCACTTAAACGCAAATGTAATGTGAGGAACCCAATGTATTAAAATCATAAATCATGACGACTTCGTGTCTCAAAAAAGACAAAAAGTTTCAGTGGCAGATACGGAGTTATACCAACAGAGGGCAGTGTTGGCCTGAAGTTGAAACACAGCTTGACAAACTTGGAACAAAGTGCTCTTGAGTACTCTCCCTATGGAGTCTTTGTTATTTATAAGCTGTAAAATGTGAGGTATAACAGATAAATCAACATTTCGTCTTATAATATTCGCTATACGAGCGTTGCGGAAGCCAAGCACCGTATACTGTCAACCCACTGGATGTGGTTGACTTTCTAAATGTAGCTTAGCACGCCCTCTTGTGGCCCTAAAACGCAATTCCTTCACATTCGGCTCCCAATCAAGTTTTATGCCACCGGAGGTGCCAGTGTGGCATCCACAAAATGGAGCATATCGCCATCAAGTGGCACCAGACAGCTCTAAAGTGTCTCCTCTAAGAATCTTTTTTCCTCCCCGGTGTCAGGACTGATGACTATAGCGAGGAGGGAGAAGGAGGGTGAAGGAGACTCCCAGTGGTAGGGTGGAGGAGGAGGGGGGTGGGTCATTGAATCCCAGCCCCTTCCACGCTTGGCTGCTGCTGCGCCTCTGCTGCAGCTTTTGCGCCACACGCACCATGGCTCTGTGCGCAAGTAGCACACTTCTGGCCTTCTTTGTCGCTTTCTGCACACCTGGACGCGGCTGGACAGGTAATGCGTCTCTGCGGCACCAACTACACAAAAGCGTTGGCTTTAAAGTGACCCCTTTTTCTTCAGGGCAATGAATGCATGCAGGACAGGGGGGCAGAAGATGTGAGGGGGGGGTTGGATGTGGTGTGTTGCGGAGAGGTTTACTCTTAAATATGCTTTTGGAATTTGGCACGGAGGGGTGAAAAAAAGTCCAGCGGAATTTAGAACGTTGATGCTTGCTATTGGTGTTTAATGCTGTGGTTGGAGTTATTCAAATTTTGCCCTGCGGCTAACGTTGACACACCCACTGTTTCTTTGTGTGATACCTTATTGACTTTTTTTGATTGAAGCATTAAAATTAATTGATAGCATTTTATATTGTATTTTCTATGCAAAAAAGCATTTTTTTCCAGCTGTTTTTTTTTACTACATAGTGGACATACAGTATGTCAACATATTGGGAGTTGGAAGATTAGTTTGCAGAACATGAAATTGGAGCCGCAAATTTTGGCTTGTAGAGTGAAACAGATGTTTCTTTCCTGCTAAATTGTGAATTGAAATGTCCAGTAAAATTTAAAAAGGATTTTCCAAAATATTAAGTTGGCCAATTTGCGTCAATTTCTGTCACAAACATGATCAAAACATTGTTTTTCTTGCTATAAGCAGATAGGTATGGAAAAAAATGTATTTTAAATATATTATCTATTTTTTTTACTTTGTTGTATTATACACATCAATATTGAAGATTATGTTTTTTGGGTGGGGGGGGGGGGGGGATACCGAATAGCATTTATTCCCCCTATGGTCAAATCAGAGTTGTTGCCAATTGATGATTTATTCCATTAAATTCCTGTAACGGGAATCAAAAGTATCCAACTTCCACTTTGCTGGAATTTGATCGTACTAGACGCTTTGGTGTCTACAGTCTGCTGTGATTCATTGCAAAAATATCCTTGAAATTACCATTGCAACAGCAGCCATGAGAAAAGAAATCTCAAGCACAGCAGACTTGGAGAAGTGACCCAGGGAACTTTTCCCCCCCCCCCAAAAAATTACATTCCTTTTTACGCTTCTGCAGCTTGGTGTTGGATTCATTTCATGTTTTCTTTTCTTTTTTTGCCCCATTCTGAAGCTTACTTATTGTTGAGTCACCTGAGGGAGCTCCTTAATGTAATCCACAGGTCAGTAGCTACTGGCCTCTAAGTGCCGTGCGCAAGTTACTGTACAAGACTCCCCCCTAGGGCATTTTTTACACTAAGTGTTAAAGGGCGATGTGTCTGTTGCTCGTTGACTTTTTCTATTCACATGTCATCGGCTTGTAAGCTTCATATTTATGAAAGTGGGCTGTTAGGTGGATCCGGACACCTTGGCAATGGGAGAAAAGAGGCGCAGTGCATTTGGATAATGTCAGATCACTTTCTTCTGGAAAGTGGGAAAGTAAGTGAGATGGAGAAGAGTGGGGATGGATGGGGGGGGGGGGGGGGATCATGTCCTTGCAAGCCAGTGGAATTTAATTTCCCTGCCCCACTTAACATGCTGGAATTTTGCAGGAGCTTTCTCGGGAGACTTCCTGGAATGAGGAAACTTAGTGGCTTTATTGTGTTTTGACTGCAAAAATTTATGTCATAAGGGGAGTGGTGGTGGTGGGGGGAGGGGTCAATGTGGAAAGAACGGCTTTCCAACACGATCGGAGGGTCTGTTTAATGACCTCCGAGCACCTGCGAGTTGACTGGTTGCCCCGAATACCAGCAGTGACATGCCTTGAGTCATGATGTCACGTCAAGGCAGCGGTCCAATGCTTTCAACAAATACCGCCGGCGGTACAAACGCGCACACCTGTCATGACAACATTGATGTCATCAATTTCAAATTTGGCTTCCTTCTTGACTTCAATGTCATGAGAATTTTATTTATTTATTTTTTTGTAGTCCGACTTTACATATCGTTATGAAATTCTGAATTGACAGAACATTTTGGGTTCTACTTTTCATGACCGGTGTAAAACTTGCGCAGTGCGTGACGTACCTCTGTGCAGAGCTGCGTTAGAACCGGTGTTGGTCATTTCCCAGACAAGTGCAGGCCGGCATGGCAGGCAGTGCCGCTGTGGGTGTGGTTACATCCTACTTGAATCATGGTCAACCAAAGTGGTTCCTTTCATTTCCTTCAAATGTGACGGGCTTGCCGTGCACTACAGCGTCGATGTGGCTGGAAGGACATCCAGTGAAGTGACCCCCCACCCCTGAAAATGGAGCACCATAGTCATGCATTAATACTTTACGAACATTTTTAATACATTCTGTGCCGGTGTCCATACGGAAACCTGGAGGGGCAGCCATTTATCTTCGTCATCAAGCGCTTGGAGATGGAAGCTAGTGCCAAAGCAGAGAGCGTTCATTCGGGGTCAGGTGTGCGGGAGGACTGACAGGTGCGGCGAGGAATTCTGGAGCCTCTGGCGTGTTACGGCACAGATGAAGCTAAATGGAAAAAAAAAATATAGCATCGGAATGGTAATGGCATCTGCATATTACGGGGGGAGTTTTCTGTATTCTTGCCAAATATCCACGAAGGGAGCAGATAATTTACAGACGGACGGACTGTAACTTTTTGTGGCTCACGGGTGAGCCTCGGTCGCAATGGCAATTTAAGATCGGTTATGGCCATCGGGGGGTGCAGTTAATGGGTCAGCGTTTGGGATTTTTGTAGCAAGACAAGAGGGGCTTCTTGTAAAAGCCTCACCAAGGTGTTTTCAAAGCCTTTGACATGAGTTCTTTGACCTCATGGGGTGGGTTGGTGGGTGTCTTTCTTGTACAAGTGCGTACTCAACAGGGGTTAACTAAGTGTTTCCATTAAAAACGGCCACACACGTGATTTGCATTGCAGCGGAAAAGCCCTTGCGGACATATCATGGGAAAGCAACTTCAATGGTGAAGAGCCTGAGGGAGAGCTGGGAGCCTTCAATCCATCTGGACGGAAGACCGGTGGAGCGTTTTGGGATCGGCTCCAACAGGCCATTGAGGACTCATCGCTACACCAGAGTGGGCAAGGAAAGTCGCTCTCCTTTAGTGGAGGATGTAGGTAAGACCTTCCAAACGACAAATATGATGAGTTGACGGTGTGGCTTGCTTTTGTCATTTTTCCGTTTTCTTGCATTTTTGATGCAAGGGCGAGCCATCGTCTTGCTGGTTGAGATCAATTGCATGAAAAAAAAAGGAATGTGATAAAAAGAAAACAAAGGGGTAAACTTGTGACATTGATGGGATAATGTAGTGATATGTGGTGGGGGAAAAAAAAAAAACTTCCACCAAAAAATGTCCTTGCAGACTGTGCGGTATTTCCTCAGCGGCGTCGTAAATTACACACACACCGCTCGCCTTTTGCTTCATAAAATGTGTCTAGCCAGCTACTGTTGGAAGAATCAAAGGCAGACTTGCTTTGACTTATCTGGAGCAAGTGTGTGTGTGTGTGTTGGGGGGGGGGGGGGGGGATAAATAAAAAGTAAAAAAGGGAAAGTTGTGTTGAGTTCTTGGAAGAAGCTGCTTGTTCACTAAAAAGTTAACTGACGCCATTGCAGAAGGTTGTACAGGGGGAAAAAACAAAAAAAAAAACGGTTGGTCTGTGAGTAGCAAAGCATTAATAATAGTTCACTGGACATAATTTTCCAAATATATACTGTACATATATATTTTTTATTTTTAGATGAATGGGTAAAGCTTGATGGCTTTGCTGTGCTGAGCAGCGCACCTGTCAGCAACACGTCAACAGGTAACACCTGCCTGCCAAGCAGCCTTAATATGTCGGGTTTTTTTTAAAGTAATCGGGGTGGGGGGGTATAACCTGTCTTCAATCATGGCGGTGGCACTAAAAAAATATCACACAGACACTCATCACTGGACAATTACTGTCTGAAGGGATGGGGCGTCAAATCACTTCCCCCACAGTGTTCCCCGGCACGTCGCCATCGACCTGCATGACTTTCCGCATCCGCTCATTCCTTTACTCGCCCCAGCTTTCACCCTTCCCCGCCCGCCTTCACCTCCAGAGAGCTCATTCATCTGCTACTCTGTCTCCTTCTCCACTGGAACCGCTTCAGTTTCAGGCACCCGCCGAATAATAATAACCACTGTCTTCTTTGATCCGCTTCTCAAGTTTCTCTCTATTTGTAAGCTTTCTGGAAACGACAGACCGAGCATTGTGGAATCGTTGGTTTTGTGGTGGGCAACCTGTGCCAAACTATGCACTCGGACTGTTTCGCAAGAAGCCTCGGGTGGGCGGGTTGCTTTGTACAAATGTACAAAAGGCCGAGTTTGTCTGATCAAGACCAAATGGGGTTATTTATGCTTAAATTTAAGAAGGAATTTGAGCAGTGCCTGAGGTTTGGATGCTCAAGTACATTATCCAGCTCAGTTACAACCAGAGGAACATGCATGGTAAAGGGCAGTCGTTGCACTTGAGAAAAGGCATCAGAAAAGGTATTCAAATAATTGATTTGGCAAATTTTCATCGGTGGTACAGAATGTTAAGGATGGAGCCCAACACACAGAACTCGGTAGTTCACCTGTCCACAAACAATCAAGTGAGGGCCTTGTGACCGTATTTCGTGGCCTCAAAGTTTCAGACGTCATTACAAGTCAACATGCTGAGGGCTTTGCTCAACACATGGGAGATTTACGAGAGGGCAAGGTCTCCGATCGCAGAATTTAACCGACAGAGGCATTTTTCAAATCTTTGCTGACACCGTCTCCCTTGAAATGCAAGGTGGCCCTCCGGTGCTTAAAACAGGCCTCATTGACAACATTTCTGAACTCAAAGCCAAGCTCAGGCAGGTAAACAGAAAGCAGACAAGCTTGGACAGTTTTTGAGAGACCCCCTGCCCCCTCTCTTGAACCTTCCAAAAATCTACAAGTGGGCCATGTTCTCTTTGCTGCACCGTGACCTTTAAGTAGTTAAAGTACATGATGTTCACACTTGCAGATAACCATCTTCAATGCCACTTTTTTTTTGGTCTGTCACAGGCCCAGTCAGGTCAACATATCCTGCAGCCAGAAATCAGACCGCTGTGAAGCGTGCCGCTCGGGTGAACAGAACAACTCACCGCCCAAGTGCTTCTAGGCTCAGGACGGACACGAGGAGGGCCCCTCAGTCATCCACTGGTCCCCGGTCGCCTCAGAGGGGCTTCTTCACGAGAACCACTTCACCAGCGCAAAGACACCGACACAACACCAAGCCGCAGTCTGATCAGAGGAACCGTAACTCGCAAAAATTAAGTAAGACCGCCCAGCCGTCACATAGCAGACAAAGTATTAAGCTCGGCTTAACTGAGGGATTCAGCTAGATGTAGAATGCAGAGACAGGAGTAGCATGAGTGCATTTTGTTTGCTCAATTTTAGTGTCATTAGTGTAAACCCTGGTCGTGCCTGGTATCCCTCTCTATTCATAGCATCTGAGTCCGTTCATGTGGTGTCACTGCAGGCACAGAAAGCCCAGGGCCAGAGCGCTCCTGCCAACCACGCGGCAACCAAAACGACTACCCCAGGTATGCTGCGATTGTTTTGAAAACACCCACGCTATTGATCATTTGAATACATCTGTTGTAATGTCATAACCAGAGCCACCCGAATATGAGGCTAAGGACATCAGTGTCAGGGTCATGTCTCCGAAATCAGTCCTCATCTCCTGGGTGGACCCCGCTGTGGAAATGGGGAAGATTGAGTCAAGTGAATTCAGGTAAAAATATATACATACATACACACAGATATACATATACTGTATACAGTATATATATATATATATCACAAATAAGTAAACATTTTTCAAATGTCCACAGACAGGAAATGAACCCATTTGTACTCAAAGGTCCCCGTTTATGACGTTACAGATCCTACACGGTAAGGTACAGGGAGAAGGGCGAGTCGGCACGCTGGGAGTTCAAAGAGAGCACCCAGAGGAGAGTGATGGTCGACACCCTGTCTGCTGATAGCATGTATGAATTTGCCGTGAGAATCTCTCAAGGAGAAGACGATGGCAAGTGGAGTGTATCGGTATTTCAGAGGACCCCTGAGTCAGGTAGGATGATGCATGAAAGCTGCGCTTTAGTGCTCGAATTTTTGCACAAAGAAATTTGATTAAAGAGATTTACTTCCGTAAACACCGCACCATAAAAAGATCGGATTGATTGACTACAACGACGGCATATACTTCCTGACTTCCAGCTGAGTTTTCTGTCAAGTTTCATGTGTGATGTAAAGGAATGCACAAAACGTATGGCAGCAATATTTGTCTTAGTTTAAGCATCCTAGTCCATTTCTGGTGTCTGGTTTGAAGTGCTTCAAGCAATATTTTCCCATGTCCGTCACCCTGGGACTTTGTATTAACTGATTTGTTCTCTCCTGACTTGCAAGCCCCATCTGGGCCACCGGAGAACTTTGAAGTCAAACCACTACGGGGAAAAGGAACTGCCGTGACAGCAACTTGGGATCCTCCTGAAGAAACCAATGGGAGGATACGAGGTATGAGCAGAATTAGTCATTAACGGAACACCGCTTTCGCAAACTGTATGTTTTTAAAATTCCAATAAGTCAAGTATTTGGCAAACACTGATGCCCTGCCTGGGAATTCACCCAGGGTCTAAAAAGTGGGAATCTTGTATGAAAACAACTCCTGCAGTGCCAAAGATCTTTGGCTGCTGAGTTCCGGTACCTATATTCACAAGAGTTGTTTATCTTACACGTCCACACAGAATACATCCTTTCTTATGCTCCTGCACTGAAACCATTTGGAATGAAGAGCATGATATACCGAGGGAGCACAACCTCGGCAACTATAGACGGTCTAACACCTGGAGATCGGTACATCTTCAAGATCAAAGCCACCAACAGGAGGGGACAGGGACCGCTAAGCAAGGCCTTCAGTGTTGTGATGCCAGGATGTAAGAATAACAGTGTGTACAGTATGTGTGAAAACTGTTAAGGCAGTCAATTTAAGACCATTTGTTTTTTTTTTCTACTACCAGCCAGTAGTGCCGTTTCATCGTTCTCAAGAACCAAAGACAGCCAGAGGACTAACTACAAGCCTTCCAAATATGATATTACCAAAGACAAATCAGTGCTCCAATCAACGGAGGCACCAGAAGAACCGACCAAACCCACAGAGCCACGTAACTCTGCGCCTGTCAGTAAACGGGTGCGCCCACTTTCTCAGACACGGTCTTATCACAGCATTTTGTCTTCAGTAAGAGGTTCAGTCAGGAATGGAGTAAATAGAGGCAGAACCTCAGGGAGAGAGGATGAGGATGATGAAGACGAAAGAATACCAACAACCTCCCCTCCAGAAGAAGCTGCAACAACCACGGAGTCTGAACTTGAGACAAAAGAACCATACAATGATGTTTCTCCTGAAGCTGAGGATGATATTTACAGTGAAGTGGATGAGCCCCCAACAGAGATGCCCAGCCTCAAAGTTTTTACACTATCCCCAACTAAACCCACATTGGTTTATCCACAGCAAAGAAAACCCATAAAGCTCAGGGTCCATCAAAAAGGTGGAAGGCAGACTTCCTCCTCTTCATCATTATCGTTTCCTCCAAAATTGTCTTCACCTTCTACCACGTCGCTGCGTAATACAGAATCAGAGGACAAAAGAAAAGAGACAGTCTCTACACCCCTGCAGAGCAAAGACATTTCCAAAGAACAGACTATCGAAAATAACAAACCTACCATTCCAGTTGTAAAAGATAAGACACAGCCTCAGACAGAGCGCACAGCTGCCAGCAAGGAATCTACATCGTTCGGCCGGACCAATGGATCTGGCTTTGGTACAAGAAATGGTTATGGCCGAAGGAACTTGGGAATTCCTTTTCGAGTAAATTCAACCAGAATGATCAACGGGAATAGATTGGGTCTAAGTGCACAGTCACGTTTGCCAAGCAGAAGTCAGAATCAGGCCACATCGCAGTCCACCTTACCAGACCAATCTATCAAACAGCAAATATCAAATAGCTTCAATGAAGCGACAGTTGGGTCCACTTCAGATGGAAGAATCAATGGCAAAGCGACATCGGAAACATCGACTTCTGAGGAAAAGCAAATCACATTATCCTCCCCATCAAATAGCCCTGTAGCTTCAGATACAAACACCGGAAAGACCAACCCTTACGTGTCAAATGCGGGATCGCAAAGCTCACATAAGACAGAAACGCCAAAGACATCACCGGAACGTGCCACAACAAATGGGGAATTGCTTCACCAAAGCAATTTCAAAAACACAGAGGCAACCAAAATTGAAGAACCTACTTCAAGCTACAAAGAAGATCCCACAGAAGAGAAAAAGGAAAAGGAGGCAAGTCTCTCTGATAAAACAACTCGTACCAAAATTAGTCCTTCCCTTCTTGAAAGATCTAAGTTCCTGAGCAGGTTGGGTTCAGGAACACGACTGTCATTCTCCAGACAGGGTGGCCGGACTCCTTGGAGCAGAGGCTCATCTTCAACAGTGGCAGGCAGACCCATTCTGCAGGGGATACCCAGTAAGGACACCGTAGCCACAAGTTCTGCAGCTGTATCTTCAATACAGGAAACTAGTGAAAGTCCAACTGCTACTTCCTCTCATGACTCACCAAAAAATAATGAGATGGGTGTGATTTCTTTCAAACCCTCATTGACTGACATAAATTCAGAGCATACTAACTCAAGACATCCACCTCCACCTTCATCCTCTTCAAACGCTGACTCTCATCATGCCACAAATGTGAAATCGAGTGACAATGACCATAACCATGATGAGAAGGACGATCTAGAAAACAGTGGGATTAATAAAAATGTTGCAGAAACTACAGTGGACCGAAAGAATCCTGCCATCACATCGACTGAGACGCACAGAAACGCAGAGGACAATGACAGTGCAGCTACAAGAGACACCCCATCAAGGACTAACTCATCATCCGGGGTCCCGCCGATTTACCGCCGTCCTAATATTGGTATGAATGGAAGGATACGCTCTCCTCATCTGGCAACCAGACAGTTTGGTGGATCCAGGCTTCCCACCAGATCACAATCAGGACACAATTCTAGACTGGGTTCTTCAACAACATCTGATTCATCCTCCTCCTCATCTGCCCACTCCTCTTCATCAAATCTACTCAGACCAATATTAACATCAGATCGCAACGCGAGCAGAATCTCTTCAACAAGGACCGGGGGACTCACAGATGGTAGAATCCACTCTATATCAGTGTCGCCATCTTCATCCAGAGAAAGCTCGAGAGGCCAGGGGGGCAGAAGTCGCTTTCCTATCCTGAGAGGCAAAACACCCAACGGAGGAGCTCGTATAGCCGGCAATGGAAATGGTAAAGTCAAATGGTAAAATGCATGAAACAGTATGATACGTCGCACTGCAAGATTTTGAATCTGACAATGACCAATCTTTTATTGTTTAGCTCAAAACGGACAACCAAATCTGACAGCAAGAAATAAAGAGTCCTCAGACACTCATGGAATGAGCAAGGCGGTCGGCCAAAGGCTTATTACCGGACCTGACGGAAACAAATGGGTAAAATTCTCTGAAATGAGAAGATCTGAACAAATATGGTGATGAAAGACTAACATGTGTTGGTCGAGTCAATCATTTACATTTCGGTTATTAAGTTGCTAGATTTGGAGTTGGGGATTCTTATGAACCAGGATGGAAAAGTCCTCCAGGATTCCCAGGGCCAACCAAAGAGAGTAGTGCTTGGCCAGGACGGACGCACTATTTTTGGTAACTTATTCGCAGTTGCAAAATTTGTTCCAGTCGTGGTTTTAGAACACAATTGTAAGTTCCGTTGAGAATAACTCGCTTACTTGAATTGTGATCACCAGACCATCTGGGAAGCCCCCTGCTGAACCAGGACGGAATGGCTTTGTTTGGTCATGGCCGAGATAGTCGCCCAGTGGTCAACCCCAAAGAGAAGATCCTTATGGTTGGAGGAAAACCGCTGCTTGGCTTGGACCTGTCTCACCTCAGGACAACCACCACCACCACCACCAGTGCTCCGACCACTACCCCAGAACCAACCACCGCAGAATGGACTACGGAGGAGTCCACCACTGAACAACCATACCCGACTTGTCCACCAGGAACCTTCTCCAAAATAGATGATTACGGAGATCCGGTGCTTGACTCAGATGGAATACTCGACTGTTTCTCAGAAGGTGAGTATGGTAAACACCTACCTACCAATTAGATCCAAGCCTAACGAGATTATGATAATGATCTCATTGTTGCATTCTTGCCGGTTATCTTACATTTCCTGTCTCTTTGCTCTCATATTGCTTCTCTTTTCCTGCATTTGATAAAGTTGGTTTTGGGTTAGGTTTTGGGGATTTGCGTGGATGAACTGAGCCATACACAAGTTGTTTTGGCCTCTGTGAACTTTGGTGCGTCACACTTTGACGGCAGGTGTTTGGCCGTCTTAAGGGCTATGTTGCACATGGGCGGCCAATTTTTGGTTTGACTGATAACAGTGTGGGCTACAGGGACACTGCACAATTTGACAACTGCTGCGCTTGTATTGACAGTGACGCAATGCCAACATTTCCTGGTACTACATGACCAGAAGGAATGGAGGAGGAAAGAGCTAATTCAAACCTGTTGAAGCACTCACCCTCCTCCCTTCACACCCACACAAACATTTTTCATCCTAAAATGTTTTGTTGTTTAGTCCCTCATTCTCTCTCTCACTCATACACACACACACACATGCAGAAAATGTGGGCAGAGAAACCATTCCGCATGAATAATGCTTGTTATGGTTAAAGAAAATGGCATCTGTTGAAAATAATCTCATCCAGCTGCCCGCTAATGACTCCACTGTGTTCTATATACTTCACGGTGGACGTTACACATAGGATTCATGATCCAGCGTGGTGTTGGGTTTAGTACGATTCTTTCCCAGTTTGACAAATGCTGATCAACACCGTTGTTGCTAGATGACCTTTTGCTCCAGACGACCCTGCCTCCGGCTACCACGACAACACCGCCAACAACCACCATGACCACCACCACAACAGAGATGCCCACTCCAGACACCAGATCATCCGGCCGAGGTCCTTTATCAGAATTTGACGACAGTGGGAAGAGGCGATTTACAGGTAAATGTCTCCTATCCAAACACTGAAGTTGATGTTGTCCCTGCTAAATAAGACTAGCGTGGATGATTCTCACTGCTAAAATGTACTATTTGCACAATGTGGTCAACTCAGTTTTCAAGAGTGGAGAGACAATACAATACGCTTTGGTAAACTAAGTGCTAGGTGGTTGGAAGACTAAAAAGCATTGCGCTCTCATTCTTGCTTTTGAGAAAACACTAAAAATGGGGTAATTAAACACACATGCTAATGATAGCTCAACGTGTTACTGTACTGTAGCTCTGGACACTGCAGCAGAATATACCAAAGTCTCAAGCTTGAGTCTGTTCTCGGATAAAAGCCATTGCTCTATTTCCGAGTACAAACCCAAAAGTTCTCAATGATTGATTTGTGAATGGTCAGTAACACTCGGCTTCTAATGAGCAAAGAGAGCGAGCTCCGTAAATACTTGACACCTCACGAAATGTTTAGAATTGTCCGTTAATCCTTTTTTTTTTTGACTGCTCTTACATGTTTGCCTGCTCACTTAAATAAGTTTTCCCAACTTATTGAAAAATCACACAGAAAACTATTTTGGTACACATGAAAACAACACTAACTGGACTCCACTTAACTGGAAACCACATCAAGCTCCATGTCTTTTTTAAAGTTTAAGTTATGGTGATTTCTATCGACATGAAGCCGTAAACCCCCTCATGAATTATTTCTCATTGAGCAGCAATATTGCCTCAGCAGTGAACGTGGTTAGAAATGCAAAGAGGGTATATGTCGCAGACTATGAGTGGCAAAGGAAACCGAAACCCTTTCATGATCCGGACCAAAACACGGATTAACAATTCATGCAAACACAATAAAATCCAGCCCGTTGAATGTTGATCCAAATAACATAAGCCGCCTTTATGCCTGTTGGAGCAATCAAAACATGAAAACTGTGTTGGCATAAGCGTTCTTAATCGCAACGACACTGATCTGAACTAATAAATCTTTTTGTTATTTCCTGTTGTGTTCTCCCCTTGTGTTCCCCCAACTGATTTTTAAGAAGCTTTTAAGAAAATGGAAGACTTTTCGGTGCGGAAAATACGGTATATTTGGAGACTGAGAGCGACTTCTGGAATACAGACTCATATGTGGCGCTACTTATTTGGAACCCCGCTTCTCAAATAGCTTTGATCAAATGACCCCTAATAACCCTATCTTGCTCTTCTTAACAGTGTTATTTATCGACGAGAGAAGACTGATCAGGTCAAAAAATTTCTTGATGATTTAAGTGGAGGAAATGTCCGTCCATTACCTGAAGTAGTTTTCTGTAAGTGGTTTCCAGTTACGAGTTGGATGGGGTTTCACCTTAACGGTAGGCAAACTGTCAGTCCAAATAAAGCGAAGCGCAGATTAAGTCTTGTTCCAATCTTGAATTTTTAAGTACTAAATGGAGGACGTCGAATAAATGTAAGAATTAAAATGCGATGCCGTGGTCGCCAAAAAAATCTGACTTTGAGGTCCTTTGAGGGGCGGGACCCCCAAAAAATAATCGACTCTTCACTAGATTGATCTGAAGGTTGTTGGATTGACTGGCGATGGAAATGTGAGCAACACGAGCGACAATCGACTATGTTTCATGCAACCAGTCGATTTGCTTTTATCAGCCCGATCCCCAGCGGGACTCCCGACTGGGCTCTCATTTGCGCCAAAATCAACATTTGTTCATTTGGACAGTTTATTTTTGTCAGCAATGTCCCTTCACATGGCGCCATCTGAAAGTCGTAATTTTCCCTTAAGTGCTGCGATAAAAAACAATAAACAAAACAATGGGCAATGAACCGAGGAAAACTGTACAACTAATAAAACAAGTCACATTTGTTTTCTTAAGCTGACTAGATCTTGAGTTGTTCTTTCTATCTCGACGTGCTTTAAGTGAATCTATGAGCAAGCAAACATGAATCAAAAAGTCTTCAGTGAACTAAAAAAAAACTTGACAATAACTTCCACGTAGACAGTGAATTGGGTTGGATGAGCCTGATAGGGGCCTGACTAGACATCTTTTATGTGAATTCTGCCTCAAGTTTCCCAGCAAATATTTCATTCGCGTTGGAAACTCACTTGCCAGATATGTCTTGATGATTGAATTACAAGTGGAGGACGCAGAGTCTCGAAAGGGAGGATCTTTCATGATACGGAGCAAACTTTGCTTTGGCAAGAATTTTCATACAATTTTTCATAAAAAAAAAAAAGATTGAAATTAGTATTATTGTAATAATACTATTTCACTCATTTGAGTCACCTTCCGAATTCTAAAAACGCCTTTTGAACAATACACAGCACTTGTTTGGGCCCACTTTTGTTCTCCAAGGCACAACACTTGGTGACGTGCCCTCCAAGATCCACAATGAAAACCCTCAGTATGAGGAAAGGCGCAAGAATGGGAAGATTGGACCCCAATTTTTTTTTTCTTGACGTGTACAACGCATCTTTCCGCGTTTAAATGCGATATATTGCATGTCAATAATCACGGATGACGTAGGACAATGTTTGGATATGCAATCTGGCAGTCGTTTGATCCTCCATGCACAGACAGTGGGAGAGCTGACGGACTGTGGAATGTCAAGACTGACACGTGGAAGACTCTCGGCCTGTAGCGAGGCCCAATCATCTGGAGAGTTGGGAGCCAGTCCAGGCTCCTGTGGTTCCCTCCAAATCCCAGTTCAACTCGGAATTCACAGCTGTAGGTCCATCTGGCCTTGCCCGAAACTCCGAAAACAAAAGAGGCAAAGGAGGAGAGAACGGAAGGACTTGTTTCGGATCACATAAGTCAAAAATCAAGAGTCAAGAATGTAATTTCAATAGGATTGAATAGGAGTTTTTTCCAAGGTCGTATGAAAAGGAAAAGCCATTCCATTTGTTTTGAAAGGTGAACATCAGTCGAGGCCATTTTCCCGCCAGAAGCCGTTGAGGATTTTGCATGAATGGCAAAACCGAATTTCGTTCTTGTCTTCTTGTCACCAGCGCCATATGTGAACTACATCCAAAAAGACCCGGGAGCTCCATGCTCCCTGACGGAGGCGCTGGAGTACCTTCAAGTTGACATCCTGGATGATCTGATCAAGAACGACACTCGCGCCTCCAATCAGAAGCAGCATCCCAAAAATAAACCCCATAATCTCACCGTGGTTGCCATGGAGGGATGCCATTCGTTTATCATCCTGGACTGGGGCCGGCCACTGAAGGACGATATGGTTTCAGGTAAAAAAAATACATAAAAAAAGACAATATTTCTCCACTGAGTGGTCGCTACGATCGCATAAATGTAATCATCTCGTCCATTTCTTTGGTTTCTCAGGGGAACCCAAAAGTCTGATGTACGTAGGCTAAAAATAAAAATTGAAGATCAGGACCTTTTGAGTGTAAAATGTTGGCCGATCTGAGGCGTCTTTTAAAGGGATGCACAGTGTTTTATTTGGCAGACACACACAAGCCCCTTTCTTGTGTTGTGGGACGGGCCGTCTTCTGATGTGTAAAACAGATAGGGGGTCTCCAGTGCGACGTTTTGGTGGTGGGGGTTGCATTTTGTATTTTCTTTTCAGCCACCAACTGCTTCCTTCCTGCTGGTGTGAACGATTTACTTTAAAACCACACTTGGTTGGCCAACAAACGAACGTTGTTATCTTGGCCCTAAAGACCAAAGGTCAAATGCTGATCTTGATTTCTATGGGGGGTAGGGGGGAGAAGAAATCCTTAAGCCCCAACCTGGTACAGGATTTAGGTGGGTGTGGGAGGAATCAATTTCATTTGGAATGTTCCATTCATAGTTGAAGTAGGGGATGCCATACGCCGTTTGAATATAGCTAAAGAGGGAATTTCTCCAGGGCGGACGACCTAACGGGTCACGTACCGGATTTGAGTGTCGACTGCATGACTGCATGAGTGACAAGAATGAGAAAACAGACATTGGCTGGAGAAGAGAAAACACCTCCCCGCTCCACAAAAAAATAATGAAATTGCTATCGTAGACGACCAAAATGCATCATGGTTTAAAAATAATTGCCAGTTTAAAAAAAATTATAGGTGTATAATACACAGTGGGTTTGTTTTTTTATGTTTTCCAGGATACATGGTGTACAGCGCTTCATACGATGACGTGCTCAACAACAGATGGTCCTCGAAGGTATCGAGTGGGACTCATCTGGCTGTGGAGAATCTTAAACCCAACTCCAGGTAACATTTAATACAAATCGAAAAACTCAACTGAAATGAAATTAAGACATGGGCAGAATTCTTCCATTTGCGTAAAATGTCCTTTTTATTTTATTTTTTAAATGCACTTTTCATCTATTAACGCCACCACACTTGGGAATATGCATTTGTTAGAAAAATGGAAAGACGGATGGATGATACTATCAGTAAATCAGTTTTGAGGAGAGTCTTAGCCTTGTGTGATTAAAAAATGAATGACGTCTTGTTTTGAAACCAAGACAATAGCTTGTCTGGATTGATTTATTCTTTGCATCTCTGCAGAAATTCATGACTCATGTGCGATGGTATGAGGTGGCTGAAGCCTCTGGTTCTGGTTCAAAACTGCACCAGTGTTTATTTCTGTTTGTGGGAATGTTCGACCACGATCCTGCCATTACAAAACCCGCAAAATATGACCGGATCTGTTTGCGTTTTCATTTATGGGATGCTTTTTTTTGATGGCCAGCTGTTACATCCAACCAGATTGATGAGTGCGCCAAGCGCACTGAATCAGATGCTTGGACGATCACAAAGCGTGTCAATTTTGGACAGCAAGTGGAGGAAAATGCTTTCGATATTTGCCACCAACATGTCATCCGCTGATTAAATCGATTTCCGCATGGGTAAATGAGCCCTTTTTTTTTTGGAAACACCCCACCACCTCCGAAAAAACACCTGCTGCACAACAGCAACAATGGAGCTGTGTGTTTCAGCCTCAAGTTTTCCAAGAGTTTAGAGGGCTCCTCCTTAGCAACTGGTGTGTGTCCAAGCTGGCACGTCCGTCTTGGTTACCGTTACTCATGGCTCCGTTGGCATTTCCTTACGCTTGAGGCTCTTTCTGCTTGCCAGATACACACACAGATACCTACACGCCGTATATGGACATATTTCCAGCAGGTATTCTGCTGGTTGGATTAAATCATATATATATATTGCGTGTCATTGTGCAAAATATGCAGACAAGACAACATCTGACAAAATACTTTGTAAATAATTGCGTCCCCCTAAAGAAATTGCAGCGCATTCTGGAATAGCAACCGTTTGGTCAGAACTGGGTCATTTAAAGAAGAATATTGGAACTGAAGGCTTTTCATTAACTCGATGCAAGTACTTGTTTGAGTTCACACCGCTGGTCCGAATGGATTCAAATGAGGTGAAACAGAAATCGGTTGAATCCCCATTACATGCGCGCACTCACAGCGTACAATGGGGCGCTCTAGTGCAGAAAATACGGTATTCCCTTTGTTTTGATATTCCGCTTCAATTTCCTCGCCCAACCCCCCACCCGCTTCAATTTGAGTTTTTCATGACATCACCACTTTCTGCATCTGCTTTTCTTTCCTCTCCCGACTCACTCGCTTCGGTGCTCCGCACTGTGCTGTATATTTCGGTCACTGTTGTTATGTGGCTCTGGTGATTGGATCCAGGCTTTTGGCTGCAAAAAAAAAAAAAAATGAGAGGGCCGCTAACTTTACACACCATGACCTCGCGTGTATGGACTCCTGCGCAAAAAAAGTTGAGACTTCCAGTAAGTTTTTCATCACGCCGGGGGCAAAGTGAGCTAACCCCACATCTCTGTTTTGACAAGCGCGCAGTGAAGCAAGTTTGAGGTCGAATTGCCTTCACTATTCACCATCCCCGCGCTTCACATTTTCCACATGCTTGTCTCTTTCGTTCTTATCCTCCGCTGCTATCGCCTAATCGCCACTTTGTCCCTTCAGCACATTTCCTTCACCCTCCCTTCAAAGCGAGCCAAATATCCGCTCCGCTGTGGATCCCGAGGAATAGGAAACAGACCTCGAGTCCTGAATCGGGCTGACCAAAGTCATCTGCTACAGTCGTTAGCGTTTTCCTCACTTTTTGCAGAGGCACAGCAGAATGACGCGAAAGCCCTCATGAGTCGGCTCTATTTTCTTTCAGGTACTACTTCAAAGTCCAGGCCAAGAATGTGTTTGGGTTGGGACCGGTCAGCGAGACGCTCACCTATGTCACAGAATCAGGTGAACAGTGAAAACTGCTTGGACGTGAAGTAGTTTCGTTTTTCCAAGCATGAAAATGTCATGATGGGGATTTAGTTTGCCACATAAAATTCAACTTTTGTCAATGAGCCGATCGCAGGCTACCTACCACGTGTTTATCTCTCAGGTGAGAGCATTAAGATTGTCCTCCGTGTTGTTTCTTTTAGATGACCCTCTTCTCATCGTCAGACCGCCTGGTAAGTCGATACAGTGCTTTGACTCGTATGCGTTCTATTCAATCTGTTTGATCTCCTATTCTCGTGTCTCAGGTGGAGAGCCAATTTGGATCCCCTTCAGCTTCCGCTACAACTCGGCCCACAGCTCGTGTAAAGGCAGCCAGTATGTCAAGCGCACGTGGTACAGGAAGTTTGTGGGCGTGGTTTTGTGCAACTCTCTGCGATACAAGATCTTCATGGGAGACGGTCTGAGAGGTAGGACGGGACCCACAACAAAGCTATAAATAACCAAAATAATGTCTTTCCTTTGTTTTGGTCTAAAGAAGCACAAGAACATTAGGAAAATGTTGAAATGTAATGAACATATCTTTTACAAAACATTTCATGAAACACCTTACATTTCCTTCGACAAATGTGCAATTTACTTTCATCATTCACATATATGCATTGCAACTGATCCCACTGATTGGACAAACTTTAACAAGTAATTGGTATTGAAAAATAGAGCAATGCACTTTAAGATTAAACGAAATTAATAAAGAAAGGAAGTTTTAAACCATTTACACGTGCATATAAAATCTAAATGTAATCCCTGCCGACACCTTACAAACTAAGGAGAGTGCTATTAAATGTGTAAATGTGAGAGTGCTATTGATAGCGTCTGCTGTGTTGGGTTTGTCTCAGTGACTGAGGCTGCTGTTGTCTTCTAATCTGATCAAAACTGTGTGTCCCCTAGCGGATACTCCATGAATTGCACATTATTAAAAATCTTAATTCCGCTTCTTTTATGCCATTTTTCACTTTTAAATTATCCTGAGGACCTGATTGAACCTCCTTGCGGGCCAGTTCCGGCCCGCGGGCCATATGTTTGACACCGGCTAATCTGTCCAAGCGACCTACGAGCTAGATCACTTTTGCGGAATGTAAATGCTCTATTTACAAGTGGGTCGGGTTGCCCATGATGCATTTCAGATGTTATTGGTCGTGTTAAGAACCAAGCCCCAAGCACCGTGCAAATTATCTGTCAAAACAATAGACACGAAAAGTAAGATCGTTTCGCCTCATCCAATTTTGAGAGGAAGTTTGGTTTCTCTTCTGTAGCACAGGAAAATGATGGACAGTAAGGGAACAACAGATTCACCAGATGTTCAAATCATAACCAGACTTGGTCAATAACTAAATAAGGAAGACGTCACAAGCAAGAGACGGTTCACGGAACCAACATTACTTGAAGCGAGCGGAAATCCAATTAACCCTTTTGTGCACCACAACCGATGTCCCTCAAAACGTGACCCACTATGCCGTTTGCTTTCCTGCAGAGCCCTTCTACAGTATAGGAGACACGGTGGGACAAGGAGAGGATCATTGTCAGTTTGTGGACTCCCACAGGGACGGCAGGACTGGGCCCGCCTATCTCTCGCTTACTCTGCCTTCGGCTCAAGGTAAACATGACGCCCCAGCTTGATCGGAACGATCAAACTTGATCAAAGACGCGTCCTTGATTCCATCTTTCCTTTCCAGGATATTATCGCGCCTACAGACAGGAGCCCGTCACGTTCGGAGTGATTGGGAGACGAACATCCCATCCTTTCGTGGGCTGGTATGAATGCGGGGTGCCCATTCCTGGAAAGTGGTAACACGAGGGAGGATGGAGGGCACTGTGACCGAGGGCAACTTTCCAGTCGCCCCGTCTATCACACAATTTTTTTTTTTTAAACAAGAGACTTTTGCTTGCCGCAACTAAAAGACACCACTTTGATTACATGAAATGAACCGAATGCTTTTATGCAAGACAATGTATTGATGCTGTGTACTTTTTTTTTTTTGGTTACATAAAGCAGTCTGTATATGAGGGAAGAAAAGGCATGCGTGTTCCTACTTTGTAAAATTCTTGGCAACCAAGCAGCAGGTCCATTTACATTGTTATTTATCTCATCCGAGCAACATTCAATAAGAGGCAACTAACTTGTGTATGGCTGTTGATTTTGTCGGCGTAAAATCCACACGCGGTTTCTTGGCTTCCGACGGCCACTCTTTTTCTTTATATTTGACCCCAGTCGGCATTCTTGAAAATATTACCGCCTGTGTTTTTGTTTTGCTTTTTTAAATGGAGGCAGATGAAGAAGAGCGCAGAACAACCGCTGGGAGGCTGAATTGAAGGCGACTTTGGAAACCGAATGATCTCATCATCTGCGACACATTTTAATACTCAATCAGAGCTTGATAATTTTTTTTGGGGGGGGGGGTAATAGTAGACATGGGAATAGACAGCGCCACATATTTTGTTTTCTTTGAAAACAATGGACGGTTTATTGATGAGGTGACCCACCAAGAGCAGCGCGCTGAATTATTAGAATTGGCTCGAAAATTAACTCACAACTTTGAGCGTGACTGACTTTGGAAAAGAAGGCGGCCTCAAACAAAAGCTTCTTCATCCCAAGTTGTGTCACACATCGAAGAAGCAAAGAGCATGGAAGAAAAACTTGAAATCTTCCTCTTTTGATGTGCAACCCAAATGTCTTTAGTATAGCCACCAAAATAAATAAATAAAGACCCAGAAATGTAATCGCCGTTTTCGTTCTGATTAGGATCAGGTTTTCACATCCAAGCGCGAATGTGCTGCTTTTATGACTTGGGAGTGTTTGAAAACAACAAATGAAAGGAAATACTTACACCGTGATGCGCCGCAGACGCAGTCGACCAGGTGGAAAATGAGTGGAAAAGGCCTGCTCTGTATTTGCCGCAGATTCAAACCGTAACGTCATGAGAGATTCATTAGGGGCGCGCTGGGGCCCGTCGCTCGTTCCAACTCGCAGCTGCTGGTTTCGGCTAAGTGGCGGTAGCAACCGGGCACGTTGACCTTCACCATTCGTTATCCTCGTCAGCAGAGAACGCCAAAGAGTTCTGTCATCTCCCTCACTAAGGTACTTAGCACATCTCATCGGGTCTGAGCGGCGACCAAAACGCTGATGTCACTCCTCCCGCTGGGCAATTAAGGGGAAATTAATGATTGTTTCTGTAGTCATGCTGGGTGAAAAATTTGTCAAAACCTCAGGCAGGATGTCATATTGCGACTATGAAAAGCCTTTGGTGTTCTCGTCAGTGACCAAGCCGCGCCCTCTGCATCCAAGTTGGTGGTTCAGGCAGACGCACATGGCAAATGAATCTGCTTTTGGATTATTTTCGGTTTCAAAATGTGTCATTATACATCAAGGTACTTATTTTGACACTGGCTCGCCAGTTAAAAATGTGTTTCGTGGAAATAAAAGTCTGACTTATGGTGGTGGCTTGAGTCAAGTCATCGAAATTTGGCGTTTTTTTCGGGTGGCGGGGGGTCTGAGTTGAGCTGATTTTATACTTTAACAGGGCAAAATATTTGAGATACGAGTGCCGCGGGGTGCCGGTAAACTCACCTCAACTCACTTTACAACAAGCAGCAGTTGGAAAATGGGACTTTCACTCTTTATTGAGGCTTCCTGTCAAAGAGAATCACATGTTATGCAGGCTAATCAAGCTTAAATCAAGCTTCTTTCACCTTAGACAGCTAGCCAAAATAAAACCTCTCCTCTCACATGAACACTTTGAGACAGTAATTCATGCCTTTGTCACATCCCGGCTGGATTACTGCAATGCCTTGTACTTTGGAGTCAGCCAGTCCTCCATTAAGCGCCTTCAGCTGGTCCAGAATGCCGCTGCTCGCCTCTTGACTGGTACTCGTAAGAGGGAGCATATAACTCCCACTCTGTCATCCCTTCACTGGCTCCCCATTCATTTTAGAGTTATTTTCAAGATCCTCCTCTTTGTTTTCAAATCTCTGAATAATCTCGCGCCACCTTACCTCTCTGAGCTCATCCGCCCCTACACACCTGCCCGGCGCCTCAGGTCTGTGGACCAGTCTTTGTTAGAGGTACCAAGAGCTAAACTGAGGCTCAGAGGGGATCGAGCCTTTTCTGTTGAGGGTCCCTCTCTCTGGAATGACCTCCCACTGAACATTCTGCAAGCCTCCTCAAAACTCACTTGTATTCTTTGGCGTTCGACTCAGCATGATTTGTCCTTGATTTTACTGCTTGGTGCTTTCCACCGCCTTTATTACCGATTCGTCTTACTGTTTATTGTGTAGGTTAAATCGCTACATGTACAGCACTTTGTATGCAGCGATGGCTGTTCGAAAGTGCTCTATAAATACTGTTGACTTGACTTGACTTGACTAATACTGTGCTAGCCTAACGCTAACAGTCGCGTGAGCATCACCATTGCTGCTGACCACATTGGCGTCTGATTAGCTGCAGCTCGGCAAAGACCTGATATTTTTTAAAGCGGCCTTATCCGGCAAACACAGCGCATCGACCCCTCCCAGACCCCCTAAAAAAGCAGCCTAGCTGATACTGGGTTTGCGCCAGATCATCAGCTGTCAGCCATTTTCCCAGAATGTGTCGGAGCATGTGTAATAGTTTTCATGCGGCACGGCGAGAGTCAAGGTCTGCGCACGCGGCAAAGCACACATCTTTTACAGCGGAAAGGCCAAGAGGCCGCGGCGGCTTGATTAAGTCCAGGCCCCTTTCCACACGTGGCTCGAACATTAGCAACTCAGCTATGCATCTTTTTTTTCTAAACTTTTTCTTGGCACCATCGTGGAGTATTTAAGAGCACCTTTCCACTCCACCATTTTTTTATTCTAGATGATTAAAGAATATGTGCTTGTGTGAACATATGCTATTATTTTTTATTTTTTTGTATAAGTGGGTCACTGTTTGGCCTGGAAAAAATTTAAAACCTCATTGTAGAAAGCTTAAATCATCACAGGGAAGCTTTTGACACACGAAAGAAAAATACCGTCAGGAAATATATTTAAACCCTCCGAGTTGACAACAGATGTTTTACTTATTGCTCAGGTTCCTCATTTGACCAACTTTGCCTGTTGAATGTTAGCGCAAATATTTAATAGGACATATTTCCATTGGAATTGCTCAAGAATCTGCAAATAGGGAGAAAGCCATTTTATTTTACGCATATAAACCGTTCCTTTCTTATATTTCATATTTTTAACTGCATGTTAACTATCAATATTCTGTATATTGTATTTGTCATTTATGTATTTCAAGACTTGTTAATTTGACCTATTTACAAATCCCGACCAAAAAAAAAAAAAAAACATCTATTGAAATGTCAACCTTAAATTCTTCAGTTTCGCTTTTCTTGTACAGTACTTTAATTCAACCATAATCAGCCTGTGTTGATATTATTTTTGAAATGATATGTTTTACCTCTTCCAAGAAATGTTTGTAAACAGAACAAAATGGCTCCCTCTTATTGGCTAAATTACAATGACGGTTACCGACCTCCTTGCATCCCGACCTGGATCGTTATACTCTCGTTTCCATACACATTCCCTTAAAACCTCAATAAACTGTCTCCAATTCACTTTTGGATCCACTGCTATCTTTAACTTTTATAGCCATAAGAGCATGAATTGAAAAAGCCATCTGGACTCATTTAGTTTCAGTTTTAGCCTTGACCTGAAACATAGGTCTAAAATGCAATGAAACAAAACCTCGCAGACCAATCAAAAACACAAATCTGGAAATGATTAATTGCCCAAACGTTTAACAAAGTCTCATGCCTGTAAAAAAAAAAAGTGTATAAACATATTTATGCGCCTTGCTTGTAAATCATCCTTTGGACCGACATAGAAGAGCAAGAATGCTTCACAAGCGGAATTCTTCTTTATTTTTATATTTTTTTATGGTGATTCACAGTTTTGCAATAATTATTTCCAACTTGAAATGAAAATGGGAGTCAAAGTCTAAAATATGCATTTTACAGAATAACTCCTGGCTGGCTCACTGCGAGGTTAGTTTTTACTGGAAACATATTTTATGAGGTTTTTAAATCGAAAGAGAAAAAAAATTAAATAAAAAACCCAGCTTTGCTAAGGGTGGATTTTTGCACCGGTTTGCATATTGCCAAGCTTGTAGCGAAGGAGACTCCTTTGTGAAAAGAAAATGGTCACATTTGATATATTTTCTGATTATTTTTTACGATGTTCAATTAGAAGCTTTGCGTTATTACAATGGAAGGAAAAGTTTGAACAGCGTACATAAAAGCATCGCTCGTTCATTCATTATCTGGCAAACTATCTCTCTAGCTAGATCGACAGACGGCCATCACAATTTATCTTTTTCAAGCCATCTAAGTCGCCCTGCGATTGGCTGGCAACGAGTTCAGGGTGTCCCCCGTCTACTGCCCGAAGACAGCTGGGATAGGCTCCAGCACCCCCCCCGCAACCCTAGTGAGGATAAAGCGGTTCGGAAAATGAATGTATGAAAACAATCTCAGTCATGAATAAAATGGATTGATTTGAGCGTAAAGGTAATGTGACAAACGGCCTTTAACACTCCCGATTTTGTTTCATAACGAAAGCATCTAACTTGCTGTTTGCTTGGCTGTCAGGATTCTGTCGACAGGGGTTAGTTAATACAATCTTGTCATCGCTGTCAGGCCCATTTTTCTCAACTTTCGACAGGTCCGATTTGACTCCAAAAGTATTCACTGGAGTCAAATACCGCCTATTAATAATCCGCTTCAACGGTGACGTGCCAGTTGTTTCCAAAACGTTCGATGACTTCATTGTTATCAGGTTAGTCGCTGGAAAAGTCCATGTGACTGGCAAGCACCTTCATCGGCTAATCCAAACAAAAGCTTGGCGGGTGGGTCAGCCTTTGTCAAATATTGTTTTTTCATCAAGTGCTGACTTCCCAAATGTGATTTTATCGCGGTCCCCTCATTAGACCGTTTCAGCACAATTGAGCCAACATCAATAACTTTTTGCCCAAGACTGGGCACGACCTCCAACTTGTTCTCATCAGAGCTGAGCAGAATACAATCATACAATATGGCATGTACCATTTACCAGTTTGAATTTAAGTTAAATGAGGCAGAAGAAATGAGAACGAAAGGATGACAACATTCGAAGCTGTACTAAAAGCTATTGACTACCTAAAAAATAATGGTATTTATTACCTTCTCTAATTTGGTGCGAGTTTAACATATCATTTGAGCAGAATGTCATTGATTATCAGGTTCTTTTGATGTCACACCTCTGTTTGAGAGATAAATCATTGTCATCTCCGGACTTTTGACGCATCTACCGTGCAGAACCCGGAAATATGAAATGTTGCGCAACAATGACATGTTTCCAGGGACAATAATCTCGAGCATCTGGACAGTAGCATGAACAAAAACAGTGTGTTCTCATCCCGTCAGTACTGAGACGTAATGCTAAGCTTACATCCAAATTTGATTTAGGATTTTTTTTGTTCGTCCCGAGAGATAGAAATGGTCCGGTTCAATTTAAACAACTGTTAATTTTTAGTGCATGTTATAAATTATATGCATTTTATTTATTTGAATTTCTATCTATATGTCAAAATAACGAAAGGGAGGAGGGGGGGGGGGGAGTCTCACACAGGGCAACGGAACATTACCGAGAAACTTGACACGTAAAGCACAATTTAAATCAAAAACGGAAAATGATTTGTCATCCTTAAAGGCTTCAGTCACGAAATGTCTTTTTTGGGGGGCAGCAAACTCGTGCATAAAGCCAAACAAAACAAAGTGTCGTTCTGGATTTCCAGGGAGTGACTTTGGAGCAAAGACTGTAATAAGCCTTTACGCTTGTGGTCTGCGATGGCATTTTCTTTTTCATTTAAATAGCGCTGGAAAATAAGATCTACTTACACACAGCAAAAGTGACAGGTGGGGGTAGACAGAAACGCGAGCATTTCCTTCTGGGGCCGCAAAGAGTCCATCGTATATCTGCAAATAGAGAACGCTCAGACTATATCGAGCACTTGCGTGCGAGAGGCACAATGTCAATCGTGTTCAAGTGCATTGACGTACGGTTTCAATGAAGATTTTTACATTTCTGTCACTTTCGGTACGAATCGTAAGAGAATTCTCGTTCTAATCTCGTCACCAAACAAACGAGACTCATCAACACGCGTTCTTCGTTCACGTTCAGTGTGAAACACAATCGGGTGCTGCCACCTTGTGGTTAACCACGAAATTAAATCTTCAAATGAAGAACGAGATTCGTACTTCCGGAATCCATACCCGAACTATGTGTTGAAAATTATGCTTCAGCGCGGAGAAAGAATTTGCTGCGTGCTTTTCTTAATGCGGACGGCCCCAAGTAGCACTCGTGTTAATTCACTCGCTCCGAATGTTTGGTGACGTGCTGCTTTGCATTGTGTTTGTGCTTCGCGTGACCTCGGCAGAGCAGCTGTTGAGGATGAGGTCACTCACGTGGAAGTCGAATCATGTCAGAGGATTATTTTTTAATTATTCTTTTTTTTTGTGAGAAGTGAAATTAGATCATATTCATAATGGGGCTATTTTCCGGCAACCTGCACCTACTGTTTAAAATCAGGGCTTGGCCAAACAGCTGTAACAATGCACAATTCTTGACAGACTGTTTTAACCAATAAGAGTAAACAAAATAACATATATCCAAGCCAAGCATTAAAAATAAAATAAAATAAATGAAAACTATAAAGAAATGAACTAAAACCAATGAAATATCCCAAAAGACTTTTCAGGACGCTAAACATAGCTTCACGGTCCTCATAGAAGAAATTCCTTCATTTATTTTATTTTTTTTTCAATTAAAATTGAACAAATCTCACCAGAAATCTCAAAGAAAATGCTGACGGCTTATTATGGTTGTTACGAAACATCGAAGCAGTCCGGAGCTACCATGTAAGGGGCTACTCTTTGATTGACAGCTGCATATGACAATCCAGATTTCTTTTCAAATCAGACGAGTAGCCGGCAGGTCATCGTCACTATTTTTCAGGCCATATAACTTGCAGACAAAACAATACCACCACCCAAACAGACTCCCCAAAGAGATCACTGAGAGAATGGAAAGAGAAAGAAACCCACGTGGATGATCTGAACCGAATCGGACGACAGAGTGTCGCTGAGAGCGTGTGGAAATTAGTCAAGACAGCATGGAGGCTTCCTTTGATGCCTTTGTTTTGAGGCCTGTTAGTCGATATCCTCTGCCAATGTGACATCTGTTTTACAGCATGGAGAAAAAAAAAACCTGGCAGAGCGTGTATCGATCCCTTAAGCACATGCCACATCCACACTTGCTGTGACTTTTGTTTTTTGTGGAAGACGCCACGAGGGACACTTGAATGAATTAACCTTCATCCTAACTCCGTATTCCCCCCCGTTGTTGTGACCCGCTCATCTTTTCCGTGCTAACGAACGGCTCCTGCTTTTCCATGCGGACACATGTTTAGCCAGACAATGAAACGCCGCAGACGGCAATCGTGAGACGTTTTTGAAAGATTCTTGCGCCTTTTGGCGCATGATCTCACTTGGTCTGTCAAGTGGAAGCCAGCAGAGAGAGAACTGTTCACGTTTTGGAAAGCACCTTCCTTCGAGCAGTGATGACGACCGCGAGCTGTTGACTCGTTTGGCTTCGGGAGTCAAAACTGGAGTGTCTAAGATGACTGGTCATCAACTTGTCACTTTGGAAGCACAAAAAAAAAAAATGCTATTCCCCAAGAGTGATGTGGAGTCACTGAAAACAGAGAGACGAGATCCATATTGTTGTCGTTGAAGTCCAAACAACATGTCTGGAGCATATTATCCTTCAAAGATGCTTTCTGATTAGCGTTTGTGTCGTCGTTTCGAACCTTTTGACAGCTCATGCATCTTCCGTCCCTTCAATGCGTCACTGTTGGCTAAAGTGCAGATGAAGATTCTTTGACCGTGAGAGAATTTCTTGGAAGGGCCAAAACAAAGGCGAGGAGTCACAAGGAAGCAAACTCCAGGATGGAAGGAAAGTAACGTTTGTTGAAAGTCCCGTCCTCAACAACGTATGGAAATTTGGTGTACTTCCTCCACAGTCTTGCTAAGAAGTCGTTTCTCAGAGTTAGCAGTACCAAGAACGCAGGTGAAATCGTGAGGGGCAACGGTAACCTTTCGAAGTTTTGGCCCATTCCCAAGAAACCACAATCGCTATATTCAATTAAAGTCAGTGTAATGAATCCTACGGGTCGCAAAATGAGCAGAATTTGTCAGGTGTTGAACCATTCCAGAATTAAAAAAAACCCTCAATGACCCTGAAGTCAGCAGTGTTTTATTACACTGCTGTCTGGAGGACATCCTTAAGCGTTGCATAACTGCAAAGACCTAACCATCCGTGGTTACACCCTTCCTTCAAAAACTGCCTCGCTTCTCTTTCTCAAACTATTAAGTATGTGACCCCCACCCCCACCCCTCTCCCTGTTTTTATAAAAACAGTCATGATGACATAATAGTACTGTATGATAAATATGATCTGGTAAAAAATATATATATATATTCATTCATTCATTCATTCATTCATCTTCCGAGCCGCTTGATCCTCACTAGGGTCGCGGGGGGTGCTGAAGCCTATCCCAGCCGTCTTCGGGCAGTAGGCGGGGGACACCCTGAATCGGTTGCCAGCCAATCACAGGGCACACATAGACGAACAACCATCCACGCTCACACTCACACCTCGTGACAATTTAGAGTGTTCAATCAGCCTGCCACGCATGTTTTTGGAATGTGGGAGGAAACCGGAGCACCCGGAGAAAACCCACGCAGGCCCGGGGACAACATGCAAACTCCACACAGGGAGGCCGGAGCTGGAATCGAACCCGGTACCTCTGCACTGTGAAGCCGACGTGCTAACCACTGGACTACTGGGCCGCTATATATATATTTATGGCTATATTTTGTGCCTCTGATTTCACATACAGCAAACACCTTTTTTCGTGCCTCTCGTTTATTTGCAGTGTAATTCCATTGGCGACTACTAGAGGGTATCCCACTATTTTTCTCCCAGTGCTTTTGTACTTATTGCGCAATGTTAGGACAACTGGTCCTCTCGGACCACGCTGGGTGGTCACCTGGTCTTCCGGTACGTTGTAAGTGAAACTAGCTCAACATCTAGACCTGCTCGGTGTAACTATTGTGTGATAAATACATCTGTGATTTGTTCAGGAAAAAAAAAGAAGAAAAAAAATGATGCATTTTCTGTGATTTGTAATAAAGTGTGAAACGTTTAGCTACTGTTTGTAAATAAATATGGATTTGTTAACAATTAATGGTCTTTGTTTTTTGTTTAAAAAAAACTAATTGTTACATTTGATAAAATTACTACAAGGAGCAATCATGAACTTTGGGGACCAAGGGTCAAGATATTTTATTTTTAAAAAACTTTTTTTTGCCTCCCAGAATTCAAATCCTTGATTTCTAGTGTTTTTTATTTATTTTTGTTGAGGAAAAAAGTCGCACAATTATTTTTTGTCAAAGAGTCCATGATCTCATTCATCTTTGATAGAAATGTAAAAGGTGCGTTACTGCCATCTAACGGTCAAATTTAGCTTCTCGGTATAATGTTGCCCTTTTAGATTAACATTCCAAAGATACACACGAACACACACACACTCACGCACAGACGTACAGACCTATAGATGGATGGATAGATAGAATCCATCAATCGATTAGATAGACAGATAGTCATTTGCTTTGAAGGTGGCTGCTATTGCACAAAAAATATACAGTGTGTGTGTGTGTGTACTGTACACTTAACTCAAGCAAAAAGTTGAAACGTGCGTCACACCCCCACCACTTGATGGCAAGGAGACTTCACAACATCCAGCCGCCACCGAATGACGTCACTCCACCTGCCCCCAGCGGCAGTTTAGTTAGAGGAAGTTGCATGCAAAGGCAAGAAGTACGGCTGACTGACTCTGGCGAGGATCTGGACACTTGAGCACACACTCACGATGCTGGAGTGCTTTGTCATGAGGTTGCTCATCTTTCCTCTCGTCATCACAGGTAAGAAGTGTAGATATATTTTTATTTTGAGAAAAAAAAACATTTCTTAAGAAAATTGATTGATGGAATTTGCCACCAAAAATCTTCAAATGACCTGGCTCTTGACCCCGTTTGCATGCAACTTTCTCTTACAGGCATCAATGTCGACGGTGACAGCTTGGAGCTCACGTTTCCATGCACCAACTCAGTGTGCTATCACATTTGGAGATTTACCCAGAAATCGGAGCGCATCCACGTTGTCCTCACAAGTAACGGGGAGATGATGCAATCCGCACGGGTTGAATCTCAGGAGGGAAAATGCACGAGGAAGCTTGAACGTCTGACGGAAGACAACATTGGACTTCATTACTGCAAGATCACAGATGATGCATTCACACCTCAAAGCGGTCAGTAACGTCGCATGCTAGGACTTTTTTTTTTCCTTTGGTTTGGAATAATTTTATGAAGCTAAAGGCACATTATATTTTTCTGAGGGAAAAATTCTTACATTTATGAGTAAAACATCATCATGTTATGACAATAAAGAAAAAAAATGTCAGTTGAAAAAAAATCACACAAAAAGGTAAAAATTTGACAATATCGTGAAGCTGTTTTGTTTAGATGTTTTCAAAAAATACTTTAGAACAAAGTGCTATACTTTTTCGGGACAAATAATTTTTTTATGAGCATAAAATTTGAGATTTTAAGAAACATTGAATATTGTCTGAGTCATTTGGACACCTGAGTGGAAAGATTTTGCCAGACTAAGAAAATCAGAATTTTACAAAAATAAAGTTCTTCAACGATGTATTAAAAAGTCACAGACCAGAAGAAAAGTCCTCATTTTGGAAAATTGGGTGGCCACGGAATGGTCTTCTTTTGTGTTTTTTCCAGAACCTCCGGTGTTCAAAGTGGCGCCGGGCTTTGACGTATCTTTCCATTGCACTCTGCTGTCCTTCTTGACGCGGACCCGTTGTTCCAAAACACGAAAGTTTGATGTCCGTTTGAGGTGGGTGGACCGAACCGGCCAAGAGATCAGTGACAATATGCACTATCGCATATCGCAAAAGTCACGGTGCGACGTCACCTTGACCGTCACCTTGCAAACTCCGGGGAGTGAGGAGTTCAGGTGCCAGGCGATCGTGGGAGAAAAGTCCTGGACTTCGGCAGAGATGCGAGTCCAAGTACCAGGTGTGGACTGACTACTAACAGACCTATAAGGTTTTTTTTCAAGCTAAAAATAATCATTTTTTTCTGTTTAGTTCCCAAAGGGAGGGGAAAAGGAAGAGGAGACTTCAACGTCAAAGAAGTAAATCCTCAGGGTATGGAATTAAGTCCACTCAGCTTTGAAAATGCCTTAAAAATGCCTAATATGCCACAGAAGTCATTTGTATCCATATTCCCAATAGACAGCCACTACAAAGTTGGCGTGGTGGTGGCGGTGTTGGCGTGCGCCATGTTGACCGCCTTGGCTGCCATGTTTGTCGTATTCAGGCGACGAAAGGCAGCAAGTAAGTTGTGAGCAAGTTTGCTCATTTTTGTGTGTGTTTTTTAATGCTTTGTAGGACACAAATACTGTATATATTTTCCATAACATTATCAAAATGTTCATTTCAGACCTACACGACGCCTCCTGCCCCGCGGGCATTCACGACCACGTAAGCCAACCCCTAAATAGAAACACTTTCATGTGGTTTGAAGTGGGAGCAAATGATAAACGTTTTGCGTCGACGCAGGTGGCGGATGACGTCATTTACGCGGATGTCGTCCTCCCTGTTGGTCCGGATAGAGTGTCCTTCTCCCAAGGCCAAGATACGGAATATGCGTGCATTCACTACCACTAGGCCTTAATGTGTGTGCATGTCGGCAGAGTATTATTTTTTTAATGAATCATGTTTTGTATGCGTTGGAATGTAGTCTACATATGTGTCAGCTAAGCTTAAATATTTGTATGTTATGCATTTGAATAGTCTACCTCAAGAAATACCACTTCCCTTTTTTTTTTTGTCATGTGCCCAAAAAAGACTGAGTTTCTGATTTCCTGAGTTTTGTGCACATTCTGTTCTTAGTTTTCTTTATCCTTTTTTTTTGGTTTTAAATTGATTTTTTTTCCTCTCTGAAATGTTACATTTTCATCTTGTAAAATTAAAATTGAGACGTCAACAAAGCTGTCATGAGGTCATGACTTTTTTTTTTAATTGTAAAAAAAAAAGCTTCTAAATGATTACTGTATCTTTTTTTTAAAACCTTTTTTGACTTTTAACTTGAGCTTGCCTTTGCGTACACACACGAACACGAGGTCACACCTGCGCAGCTATACGCGCATACACAGCCTCAGCAGGCGAGAGACTGCCGGAGCCGCTCCCAGCGTTGCTCTATTTGCATTTTAAATGCTTTTTTGTCAGCCCACTCCTGTGCTGTTCACAGTGCATCGCAACACCTAAGAGAAATGTGTGTGTGTGGAGGGGGGGGGGGGGTGCGTGTGACAGTGGGGCAGAGGTGAGTGAATGAGTTGAACAGATAAGTGAAGACAGAAATGTTTGTGAAAGGATAAAACTTTAAAGATTAAAAAAAAGATTGGACTCACACGAGCACATTGACAAATTCTTCCAAAAAAAAAACAAAGCTCCAAGCTGTTCGTTCCACTCCAAGTTGAAGTTTTGCTGTCAAGTGAAACACAAAGCAAAGAGATTTACACCTTCTGTACTCAAAACAAGAACACATCTACCCGTTGCATTAGCTTAATGCTAATAAAAAACACAAAATACCACAGATGGGCTAACGTATCGCATTTAAGACGTGACATTATCACCCTTTTAGCAATAGCTACCTGAACATGAAATGGTGGCGCAACACATGTAGACCGAGAATGTGACGATACTCAGGCAAAAAGTGTTTATAAACTCATTGACGAACGAGTAATATTCCTCAGTGACTGAGCTTTTAGTGATTTTAGTAAGCTACTTTATATTTATTTTAACCCTTGTGTTCTCATTTTTTTAATGTTTTTTTTATTTGCTCATATATATTTATAATTATTTTGCTTGGAAATACTTTTAAATGTTTTTGCAAAGCACGCTGAGTTACAGCACCTTATGATCTTTTTTAAAAAACTGTTTGTACAATATTTTTGTTTTATCTGATGGTCTCTCTTACTCACACTAGATGTGTTTACATTGTTGTAAATTGTGTTTAAAGTTTTGAGTCCCGTAAATGCTATAAAAATGCCTCGGGTGTATTTAAATGTAATTATTGTGTGAAAAAACTTTCCTTGGCCGAGTTCATGAAGAACTGCTAAGATGGAACTCCAGTGACTCTTTCAAAACCTCCAATCGATGCACTTCTTGTGCGTCCTTGCCTTACACAAGCATTTCTTCATCGTCGTTTCAAAACCTTGACCGAGTGCCGCGTAGAAAATGAACCGCTGCTTTCAACACGCTCTGCAACCATTCAGCCAAGGAAATTCTTGCATGTATTTACTCACCCGTGCACTGTGCGCGTGAGGTGTGTCACACGATCAGCTGATAAGGTCAAAGCCGCGAAGCCGGTCCGAGTCAGGCACCAGCTTGTCTGACGGGTAAGCGGGGGCCAAATGCTGCTGTCCCCTGCTGTGTGCGTGCGCGTGTGAGTGAGTTTGGGGGGGTGCTGGAACAAAAGGGCCTTGATGACTGAAATCCTGCAAAAGACAGAAGAGAGGGAGAGAGAGCCGAGAGGTGTTAGAAAACATGGAGGCCGAGCTCCACGCCCAGTCTGAACGCTTTCTCCAATCCACAAACGGGACTCGCACTCGATTGCGTGCACACACTAGAAAGCTGAATTAAGTTTATTTGGATAAGCGCAAAATAGCTTCACAGATACGCAGCTCCTTTTGTACTATTCTAAAGTGATCAGAAGGTGATTGTAACACTTTTGGTACCACTTACCGACCCATGAAACTTTATGGACGCGGCTTTCATAATTTCTTGCCGATGTGACTTTCAATGATAAACTCAGGGCATACTGATGACTTGTGTTAAAATTTAAATATCGATAAAGAAGTAAAAGGTTGCTTTGATTTGTTTACATGGTTGTTATACTGCCCCGCAGTGGCCAAGGCACGCAACTGTAGCATAAACTCGATGATCAGTTACAATTCATTTATCGATGTGATTATACATATACATTTTTAATTATGTAAAATGAATGTGGTATTTTCCCTGTTAACTGCAAAACATTTTTGTTTTCGGGAGAGGGATCTTGTGATTTTTGCAGATCCCCCCCCCCCGCTGTGAAGTTAAATGAATACAACGTATCGTAAAAATGTAATTCCTTGTAATTCATATCATGAGCATTGTAAAGCATTAACAAAAACAAATTCATTCATTCTACAGTTTTTATATTCATCGGGTGATTAATCGATGAGTGGAATTCTACGGAATGGGGCTGTATTCAGCCGATTATGGTCAGCTCAATAAACTAAACTAAAACAAATAACACAACTAATTAAACTACCAAAAAAATCACCTAAAATAATATGCTGCACCATAAAAATAAAATGGGGAGGCCATCATGAATGAATCAAGACTATCAATCGGGAGTGCGGTATGATTCGAAATGAAACATTTTATTTCTGTATATTTAATGACAGCCAAATTTGAACAACAACGCCGCATTTTCAGAGCCAAACACCCCCCCCCCCCCATTCAAATTTGTAGCGACTGCGAGGAACAATCTGTAACTTAATTCCGGGCACAGGTGACAAATAACCTTGAACTGTTGACAAAATAACACGTTCCTCAAACTCAAAGTCCCCCCCCCACTGGGGCTGCCCTTTTGTTAACACTTCACGTTGAAGTTGACCCTGACTGCACCACCGCGGCGGCGGCAGCGGAGGAGGAGGGAGGAAAGAGGAAGGAGGAGCGCTTTTTCTTTCCCGATGGACAATTTCCTGAGAATCCTTCGTGGCTGCGCGTCATTGTCACCTTAGACGCGAGCGATGGAGTGAGGACGAGGCAGCGGGAGCAGACTTGGTGGAAGGACCTCCGGGAAGAAGCCGAGCAACTCTGAGCCAGTGAGAGGTTTTTTTTTTTTGGGTGGGGTTTTTTTTTTTTGCGTTTCCATTCCTTCCTTCCGCGACGTGAACTAATCACCGCATTACCGCAGGTTAGTTGATGCGCTCAAAGTTTTTCTTTTTTTTTTTTCTTCAGACGCTTTGTTTTTGAACTTCGTCTGTTTGCGAAACGAGCGAAGAATTTTTGCAATGGTGCATTTGAAATCATCCGGAGATAAAAAAAAAATTAAAAAACATGATCATTATTCGTGCGCGTTTTGTGCATCACGTTTTTAATTGCGTTTTACTAATGTAAGCAATTCCTGATTCTACTGTCCGATAAGAGGCGTTTAGCAGCCATTTCGAATGTAGGAAAACTTGATAAGTAATTATAGTCCTCTAAAAAACTATTTATTTTTTACTCCGTTTTTGTGAGACAAGTCACAAGAGTCTTGTGTTTCATATGATGGTGTGCGGTTTCCATTTTGAATAGTTACTTCAAAATCTGGGTCCCATCTTGATGAAACAAAAAAAATGCTCTTCCTTATCTTCCGTAGAGTAATTCAATTATGATGCATGCTTTGATAAAGTACAGTACTGTCGTGAGCTATTTTTCATGTTTAAAAAAAATGTTGCTGGAACATCATGACATTCCAATAAATTACTGAAGGGAAAAAGAAAAAGAAAAGAGAGCCAATCTACCCGCTTGGTCATTTCCCTGCTTTTTGTGATGTCCGCCAGTCATGATTCAGAGGAACGAAGCGGTACTGTCCATCCTGAGGGAGTTCCAGGAGGCCACGGAGAGCTCGGGGCTGGACGCGCTCATCCTGAAGGCCCTGGAGGTGGACCGGCTCCTGGCTCCCTTCCCGCTGCCCCGCTTGCCCTGTCAGAACTTCCCCGAGTGGGTCGGCGTGGACAACGTGGCCCAAGGCCTGTACCCGCGGGACGCCCCTGCGGACCTCCTGCCGCTGCGCTGCAAAGGAAAGGGCAACCTGCTATTTGACGCGGCCAGCATGCTGCTAGTGGGCAATAGTGGTCTGAGCTTGGAGCTACAGGTGGGGGCTCACTGCTAATTTTTCCACCGGGTTTGATGTTTTCTGGACCGCTTTTCTGTGAAAAGTTTGAAGGGGATATAGCCAGAAGGGTTCAGGAGGGGTCAAGGGTCATTCGTCGAATAATTCAAATGGTATGTTTGTTTGTTTGTTTTTTTTAACACCACCAGGTAAGGACAGTTGTAGAAATGGTCCTTTGGAAGAGGTACTACCTGTCCGGGATGATCGACTCCAAGATGATGCTCCAGGCGGTCCGCTTCAGCCTCTGCGCCGAGGAGTCGGAGGCCATGCTCAACCTGTCCGCGAGCATCCTGGAGGCCATCTTCGACGCCGACGTCAAGGCCTCGTGCTTTCCCGACTCGTACGCCAACATGTGGCACGTGTACGCGCTGGCGTCTGTGCTTCAGGTGAACATCTACTCCGTCTACCCCATGTTCAACCACAAGATCCGATCCTACTTCAACAGAGTCATCCGGCCCAGGACTTGGCCCAAAGAGTGCGAGCCTCAAACCTTCCACATCATGTGGTCCGGCGAGTTACAATCCGAGACTTTGTTCCGACCCGATCACTTTGTGGCGCTGGTCCACGTGAGCGACTTTGCTTCGAGTAGTCCCAAAAGCGAGGAGCTCCTCATCCAAGACTCAAACTTCTCGTACCGGACTCTGAAGGACAAGTACAACATCACGAAGAGGACCTTCTACCGCTGGAAGAGGCAGTCTCAGGAGCACTGTAAGAAGTCCACGGCTCGCTATGAGGCCAAGAACTTCCTGCAGGCGTCTTACCTGGAAGGGAAGCTCATCCCGCTGCACCAGTTCAAGGAGTTCTTCCCGGAAATCTCCAGGTCGTCTTACTACAACTGGAAGCAGGAGCTCCTCAAGTCAGGCGGAACCTTCTCCACCTCGTCGTCCACGGGGGAGATCAGTCCCGGCGAGAGCACGGAGCAGGAAGCGTGGTCCTCTCCCGAGCTCAGGCAAGACGAGTCGGACCATCAAGAAAGCGTGGCCGGCATGTTCGGCCTCAGCATGGGGGCCCTGGATCTGGAACGGGCTCAGAGTGCGGCCCACATGCAGCAAGCCAAACGCTGCTTGCAGAACTGCATAGCCACCAACGCTTCGTTTCCCTTCAAGCTCTTCAAGCACAACTTCCCCGGCATCTCCAGGTCCACCTACTACAACTGGAGGAGGGAGGCCATGTTGTTCATCGGAGGCTACAAAGCCAGCAGCTCGGATAGCTCAGACGCGGACAAGAGCCAAAGTCCTAAAAGCATCTCCCCGGTACTGCAACTGCAAAACACGAGCGAGTCGGCTCCACGGTCGAAGATCTGCAGGCGCAAGCACAGAAGTTTCAGGCTGGCGTACATGAGTAAGAAACAACTTCGAGATGTGGCCAAGATGCTGGTCCAAAAGTCCAAATTGTCCCTCAGTAAATTCAAGCTCAGGTTTCCGACCTTGTCCCTCTGCTTCTTTTGGCTGTGGGCAAGCGGCAACACAAAGAGGATGGTGACCCAGATCGATGCTGCCAAAGTCGGGGAAACGCCGGCGGCCGTCTTCAACATCGCAAATAACCACAAGGCGCTCCCGTTGGCGGAGATCCCCCCGTACGTCGCCGCTCCCCTGGAGGTCTCGCATCCCAAGCACGACCCGGGTCGCTCCCTGCCGGACAAGCAGAGGCTGGCCGTGGACGTCGTGGCTCTGGCCAACTTTAAAGCCAAGGCCAAGTTGTTTTTGCAGACGCGCTTCGAGGAAAGGTCTTTCCCCACGTTCAAGGAGTTCCGCTCCCACTTCCCCTTCACCCCCCGCTCCACCTACTACATGTGGAAGCGGGCGCTACACCACGGGGTGTCGCTGGTTCACGGCTAAAGCCTCGCGCGGCCCCCGCATTTGGAAAATTTGTACGTGTGTGACACTGTGACTGAGAGGAAAGGCGTGTTGAGGCCCTGCAAGGGCAAAAGGCAGTTCATAGATTGGACTCTCCGCCAAGCACCGTACCGGGCACCCTTTACCTTTTATTTTTGTATGCTTTTTGAAAATCACATTGACTGTTTGAGCCAGGGTTCTACTTATAACCTTTAGTTGTTTTTTAAAATTCATTTAATGTGCATATCTTTTTTTTTCGCCTCATATTCAACATTATCGTGACTTGCACCAAAGAACAAACACACTGTGAATCAAACGCACCTTTGTGCTTATTCTGAAGACGCTTGAATGTAACTCAGTTCATTTTTTTATGCTGCTCATTTCAAGACTACTTTGCCTTTCATGACATTCCTTTTTTTTGTAAGTCCAGTGTTACATTTGTACTCAACTAGTGTAAAAAAAAATAAAAAGTGCCGCAGAGTTGTTGTACGTATTTCCCCCAAAGCAAACTCTGCTGTAAAATAAATAACTGCTCCAGCACTCGCAATTTGATTTCATTTCGGGTGGGTAAGTGGATGACTTTTTTTCCACGCCCAAACCGGACCTGACGGTATCAATGTCTTTTAGAAACCACTCTGCCTGCAAACGATCATCTTTTAACAAAAGCCGGTCAGGGGTTTGGTGTGTTGTTCCTCTTCTGTGCATCTTATTGTGCTCATGCTAATGAAGGTAATGGTCAAGGGTGGGGACGAGGAGGGTCTTAATTGTATGCGAGGGGGATGAAGGTGGCCGAGATAAGACTCGAGAGGTTGTGTTTTTGTGAAGGGGGTTCAAGAAGTTTGGAGAGCGGGTGGGGGGTTGTTCTCAGACACTTTGATCAAGTGATACCGCCACTCACTTGTAAAGTGTCAAAGTGAAGCGCTTTATAGGTGCAAGTTAAAACTAACATCCTCTTATCTGACCACATTTATTTCAGGGTCAAATTGTAAGAGACCACCAATACATTAAACATACTGTTAATAATATCGCGCATAAAACACATATTTATTTAATTATTATTATTATATATTTTACAATTGTCGGGGTGGCTTTATAAGAGAACCGAAACCAGCATTAATAAAACGCGGAGAGCCTCAACAGTGCTCCTAATTAGTCTTGATTAGAGAAAGTGGTGCAAAGGCGTGACAACAAAAGAACTTTTGGGTTCGGTGGTCTTGCTGAGTCGTTAATCATCTTTCAATCGGTGCCGTGTTGACGGTACTTAAAGTACATTTAATGACATCAGCACCCACGTGTAGTTTCACTTTTTGCCCACTAGATATCAGTAGTGTGCCGTTCATAAAATGGCGTTAACTGCAAAAGGTGATGTCTTCAAATATTTTGGGACCGAATGAATTAAACAAGACCATAAAAGTGTTTATTGACCATTTCCTGTGATTTTCTAACAGTGTAATGCTAATGAGGCAAAAGAGTTGTATTTTGGACATAATGTTGGGGTTGAAGGTTTATTAAAATACAAGTTTGAGCTAATAATTAACAGGGAAATGGCTAGGACAATGTAGACTACCTTTATTTAAATAAAAGCTGACACATAGTTGCTCAAATGAAAACAACAAGGCAGTTTTCTGTGTTGTTTCCTATTGTACTTTTGACACACTCATCTGTCGAGTCTTAAAATAAAAGTGATGTTGTGTTCACATGAACTTTGCCGCCAAGTTAGCATTGCAGCATTAGCCGTCGCGCGGCACGGTGGGAGGGATGAGCGATAATTGCTCCATTCGGTTCCTGTGCAGAGCTGCTAACTCAGCGGGAGTTAATAACTGCCTGTCTTGGTGTGACAGCACTTTAGCCACTAAAAGCTGCTCAGATAAGGAGTAGTTGCTGTTGCACTTATCTGTCATTTCTGTTCAAAAATCTCCAAACGAGATTATGTGTTCACATCTCGATGTTAGCGCTCGGCTAGGGTGAGCATACCAATTTGTGTTTTGTCGTGTTCACTTTAATATGTGTTGCATTTTCCGCGGAACCAACTAATTGGTTGCATTTGTGTTGTCACTCACTAACCACCACTTGTTGGTTTATTTTTAGTTTAGCTGGCTAACGATTAGCGGATTATGCCAACGCGTGCTTATTTCCTTTGAAAGTAGTGCTTTGGCGTCATCTTGTGGAATTAACGGGTATTTTCAAACCATCAATTGTATCGCGATGTACTTTTGTCAGTACAAAAAAAGTTACCTTGTTTAAAAAGGCATCAGTGCAACAATTGGGGTGGGGGTGCGGGGGTTGTTTTGTGAGCATCTGTATGCAAAACAAACCACGATGCTTGTGACCACAAGCCGTCCAGTTTCTCGGTTTGTGGCGATGCGTTCACTGTGGTGGTGGCTTGTGAGAACATAACAGCCTTTTCTTCGGGGATTAGAGGAAGCGATTAGGTCAACCTAAAAATGGCCGCTAAAGTGCGCGCGAGTGTTGCAATCGGGAGTGAGTCATCAACAAAGCCATTTTTATGCTTTACGGGAAGAAAGGCAGAGCATTGAGTTAAAGCCGGTTTGTGTATTGATCATGGATAAAAAATAAAATAAAAAAAACAGTGTGTACACAATGTACCTCAGAGGACTGAATCACAGCACTGTCACTTGCAATCGAGTGGGTGATGTTTCACCACAAGCCAAAGGGAGTTTGAAACTGTTGCATCGGGTCGCATTTGCTCATCTGCCTATTTTTGAGGGTCCAGTTTGGGGATTTGGACTGTCGCATTGTTGTTTTCTCGTAACAAGTTGAAACCGAGAGGAAAAACACCTCTTCACACGTGTACTCGCATATTGATGTTATAGTTGTAATATATGGCCGCCCGCTTGGATTGAATGTGCCAGCTCAGATTTCCAGCTGCGTTCTCACAAATCACAGGCGGAACGATACACCCACAGGCCACCCTCGTCGAAGCCGAAGCTATCATACGGCGGCTGAAGCTCTCCATAGAAACCTTTAGCAAATTGAATCAGTGCTTTGAGCCAAGGCGCATATTTTACCCTATTAAAAAAACATAAAAATCTATGGACGAATCAAACGTGGCTCCTCAGCGTAAAAGATTTGCCACCACCCTAAGTTCGACTTCATGTTCTACTCCCCCCTACCCCGCTGTAATTGTCCTTAAACCTTACGTGGAGCCGACTTGATTAAAAAGCTATAAAGACCGAAGCAGAAGAGACCGGGTAGTGTGTGTGTGTGTGTGTGGGGTGGGGGGGGGGGGGTCATGAGATGTATGATTGTGTCGGGATGCTCCCTCATCAACGCTTTTCACTGGTCGGGGCTTTGTCCGGCGTGGCACCGGCAAGCAGAGAACACGCACTCTCGGGCCGATCATGATTAATGCGTTCGATACTCTCTTGACGGATAAAGCTCGTTTCCGATCGGACGTGTGGGCCGACCGGCAAGATTCGGGCGCTCATCTGTTGCGCGGCCCCTGCACTTTGTCTCTGGAGCTAATAAATCAAACTGGAGTGAAGTTGCGGCCCGCCGAGGGGGGTTGGGGGGTGATGTGGGGTGGGGTGGGGGTTCCATTTAATTTACACTGAATGAAAAACAAAGCGGACTGTTGTCCTCTGTCCTCCAAGACCTGCGCGAATCATTCGTCCACTAATATGAATATATATATATATATATATATATATATATATATATATATATAGACAGACAGAGAGAGAGAGAGAGAAATCCATCGACGCACATTATTTTCCCTTTCTTCTCTCCCCCGCCGTTTTCCTGTTGGTTGGCTATCAAACGGCAAAAGTTTCAACTCATTTAGTTTATTTCCCCATGTTTCATTCGACCGTATTCTAATGTAGTGTTGTCTTTGTTTACACGAGGAATGTGGCATCTCTTTGTGCCGAGTATGCCTCAAGGCATCGGTCTTTTTCAAACAACATCGCAGAGGGAGGTGGGGTGGGGGGTGTATCTGGAGACATCTACGTTCCAGGCATAAACTTTGCATGTAAAATTAGTCATTTCTCAAAGTTTAGTGCCATCAAAGACTCCATCCATCTATTTTCTGATCCGCTTTATCCTCACAAGAGTTGTGGGACGTGCTGGAAACTATCCCCGGCCGTTCAATCATCCTGCCGTGCATGTTTTTGGAATGTGGGAGGAAACCGGAGTACCCAGACAAAAGCCACGCAGGCATAGGGGGAACGTGCTAACTCCACACAGGAAGGCCGGAGCTGGAATTGAACCCGGTGCCTTTGCACTGTGAGGTCGACACGCTAACCATTGGACCACCGGGCTGCCTCCATCATAGACTTGAGGGTATCAAAAAAAAAATGACTCAAGATTTTTTTTCAAAAATGATCATCTTTCAAATGGTGGAAGATGTTTCGCTGGATACTTCAAGCCCAAATTCCGACACCTCCTAGAAATGCAATGGATGAATTGATGAATCTCCTTAACAGCTGCGGCGCACGCAGTCTGGAAAGGGTAAGGCCCCCCCCCCCCACCCCTCGAGGCCCCGGCAGAGCTCGCTAATTGCACATTTCATATTCAAGCAACGCTAAATGCAGAAGCACGCTCCGGCTAAAGAGAAGCGTTCTGTAAGACGCAGTTCATAAAAGATCAAGAAAGCCACTTGAATATTTCATGTGCATCTTCTTCACTTCACCCGGCGGAAAGTGACTCAGCACAACCAGCTCGCCTTTATTTTCAACGCGGGGCTGCAACCCAGCGCACGTCGCTTTCATTCTGAGAGCGACTTTACCAGAGAGCGTGAGAGAGAGACTCATATCTTGATTCAAAGAGAATTTGAAGTGCGTAGTTCTCTTGCAAGTCAATACATTGATCCGAGATTTGATGCCGTGCTCGGATTCACTGGCAGGGGGCGCCGATTTACATTCAAAAAGTAGCTTCATGTGAGAAAACAATTTGAGAGAAGGGTTCATTTCTATGTTCGACACCATCTGGCAGAACCCCCAGGGGGCGCTAATACTCGTTCCCTAAACCTGAACCAGACAACACTTCAGGCTGCTCTAATTGGCAATCAATGCGCGTGCATGGAAAAGCGTTTTCTTTCTTCAAATTTGCAAGCGGGGCGCAACGACAAATGAGGATGTGACTCAAGTGTCTGAAGGCAAAGAAATAATAAAATAATTACCGCCACGCTGTTTTGACACAAACAAGCGCCGCTCTTTGAATGGAGCCGTTTAGACCCAAAGTGGGTGGTTTGGATTCTTCCCCCCGCTCGACGTGTGGCGTTTCATCTGATGTAAATGCGGAACTAAACGCATGGGGTTTTCGAAAAAGGTGCCCCCGGCGAGTTCAACTGTCTCCATTTTGAGCGCGATAAAAATGAATCATTTCTCAAAGCTCATCGTTAAGGCACAAACGAACAGAACCCGAATTGGCGTTGCGTGGCACTGTACCACATCAAACAGTGCCTACACAAGACAAACTGTGCCCTAATTACAATCACTCCCATAGCGTAAGACAAAAAAAAATTGTCTATTGTGGTGTGATTCCACTTTTGACCACGAGAGGGCGGCACATAAAATACTTTGAAACTGTGTAGTAAGGGAAAGAAGAGCAGGAAGTTGTCAATGAAGCCTAGTTTTTTGGTAGTTTTTTTTGGGGGGGGGGGGTGTGCGGGGGTGTGTGTGAAAATGATTGAATTTCATCTGATGAGGGGGGGGGGGTGTAATTGTTAATAGAGAAGGATTGTGTGTACGATCTTCGGAATGGTGAACTGCAAATAGGTGAAAGTTCACCGTACCATACCAAGTGATTCTGTGTCATACCTCTCGTAGTGTGACTGCGGTTATCCGACGTGGTCCTGCCTGCCTGCGGCTCGAGGACAGGCGAGCATGGTCAGGTTGAGAGTGCAGTCGGCTCACCACATTGCAAAAAAAAAAAAAACAAACAAAAAATGAGTTGGGTGACCTCAAAATAACATTTTAAGTTAGTCAACTCACCTATTTCAAGCCGGCAACCGTACAAGCTAGCACAAGCAGACTTAACATAATGCAAGATAAATAAATTGTGTCTCTGAGATGAAGTGGCGCTATTTATCTATTGAGTGGCTCTTTTGGAGTCCGCGGCGTGACATTTGGCGTTCCATTTGACGCAAATGTGAAAACGAAATGCGGGGGTTATGCAAAAGGCACGCCGGCGAGTTTAATTGTCTATTTCTAACAAGACACTTTCAGGAATCACACTGTAAATTAGGAGATGAACAATTCCGATCTGACTGAAAAGCAGTGTGCGAACGAGGACGCTAAAGCCTTGATATGAGCACTCGCGGCGGATATCGGCGGGTTTAATGATGTCGGGCATCTGGAGTAGAGCGTCGGGGGGGGTCCCGACTGCACGGCTTAGGTGCGTCATGTTGCCCGTGCCTCAAAAGCCAGGAGAGTAGATGACTGACGCTGACGGCAACGAGTTGGCCCCGCAGGTATAATCTCCTCGTAAACCCTCGGCACCCACAGGCTGTTTGCCGAGGCCATTTTTGCATGAGTTATTCCTCAGAAAATCACTGCTAAATTGAGGAATTGATGAACTCCAATTGCTGCGGATGCAACGACCGCAGAGGCCGGAAAGCCCCTTTGCCCTAAATTTGCATTTCCTGGCCTAGTTAAAATTCAGGCGGCCCTTTCTGGTCAATTTTAGCATCGGTTAAATGAAGTTCACCTCCAATTTAGTTTCATCCAGGAATTCCATTTCTTTTTAGGTAGAGGTTTGTTTTGTGTTGTGTTGTTTAGCATGACAAAAGGAAAGCGTGACAAAACACGAACAAACACAAAACAACTTGATTGTGTCCCATAAGACCACCGCAAGTGCACACCATGTTGCGCGTGTTTTGAAAACAGAAAGCGAGCCTGACATGATTTAAGGTCTGAGCCGGTCCCCGGCGATCGAATGCTAATTGCGGGCGTAGACCGCAAGTGGAAAACACAAACAGCAGATGGCTCACGCTGGGAGATTATTTATAACACCGTTGTTTACAAAAGGGGATGACATGGCACCTGCGTGCGCAACAACGTTCCACTTCAAAACTTCAAACGCTCCACATTTGGAACCGATCAGCTTCGATCGCATATTCTGATATGGCAGCAAACGGTTTTCCCTGCAATCAAAGTTTTTGGCGCATCATGTCTAAAAGCGTTCATCGTGGGATGGGGGTTGGGGGGGGGGCGGTTCTTCGAACATCACCACGACGATGACTGAAATATTTCAGACGGAAAATGTCATGATGATGTCATGTAATGCGAAAAGTGCGTAACGTAGCTCGGAAAGCTCACAGCAGATCCAAATGATCAACATTTTATTTTATTTTATTTTTTTAAATAACAGTTTTCATGTAACATTGTTATTTCCTTCTCATAAAATTGTGGTTTTATTCTCTTGATATTTTGATGTTATTTTTAGGTCATACATTTTTTTTTTCTGCAAAAACAAAGGTGTAATTTTCCCTCATATTTTAATGTTATTTTTGAAATATGACTTGATTGGATTTTTTTTAATGTAACATTGCAGCTTTATAAGCGATTGTAAAATTCCCCTAATTTTTGGACGATATTATCCAAAAATGAACAATTTTGTTGCCGAAACATTTTTCACGTAACATTATGTTATTCTCATACATTTTTAAAAGTGATATTGGGAACCTTCACTTTTAAAATGACGTGATTTATCCCCATGTAACATTCTGACAGCTCTCAGAATTTTTCAACGTTATTCTTAGAACATTACAAATTGATTTCAGTCAAACTACAAATGAGATTATTATGATTCAACGTTTTTCTCGTAAAAACAGACGGAATTCTCCTAATGTTTGGCCTTTGAGGTGATTTACAGACTCTGGATTTAAGGATTTAGAAGAGAACCGCTCCACCGAGACGTCCCCGGGCGTGATTAGATGAAATGCCGAGATGGTATCAAAGCAATGGTTTGAGGAATGGGGGGTGTGGGGGGTTATTGAGGGAGTTCAATGTAATCTGGACTATTTTACATTGAAATGAGATCCTGCGGAGCATCTTCAATCACTCAAACAAAACCGATTACCGATTTACGTACGGTACGGCCGTCGGAATCAAGAAACACGTCAAATCATTTCTCTGCCGTTTCTTCGACCTCTTCCTATTAGGAGAACATGAGAGGGAAGCAAATCTGCCCCCTCCAACACCACCACTCCCCAGATTAATTAGTTCCGAGTTACCCGTGAAAGTAATCCACCGACATACGCTCGGGCCAATTAACTGACGCCTTTGCCTGCAAACTCGCCAGCAGCACAAAGCGCGTGCAGGTTGCGTCGGATTCTACAATTGCGTGTTTCGGCTGGACGGACCCGAATGGAGACGTCGGCGTGGATGATGATGAAGGTACCGATAGCCGAACCGAGTGCCGCCTGACGTTCTTTGTTTATGAACTCATTCACTCCCAAAGACGTTTTTAAACGTCTTTTCAGACTTGGTCCAGAATTGCGATGAATTTAGCATTAGAATTGAGTTAATTTAGCTAGCTTGTGGGCTTACAGTATCACGTGTGACGAACTGATTGACGTTTGTCAACGAAAGGCCCACGGACCGGCGGATGAGGTCCAAGTCTTTCTGGTATGCGTTAAGTGGCGCCTTGTGCAGCGGCACTGCGTATTCGCTGCTGCAAAGGGCTCAATACATTGATCGTGCCGCCGCCACATGCTTGGCGGACGCTCTCTGACCCCGCGGGCAAGAGTTTCTCTCCGCTAGCCAAAACAGCTTCAGGCCTCCCCCGCTCTCAAGCGCGGAAAAAACTCGGGATGGATTCCCGACAGAGCGCCCGAGTCAATTCTTGCCCATTTCAAACTGTGCTTTTTTTTCATCCATTTGAGCTCAAAAGCAGCACGAGCAAATCCTTCCGCTTCGCCGCTATTGTTCATTCGGCTAAATTGAAATTGTCGAGCGCCCGGTAATCGACCTCTTTTGCGTGTTTCCACCAGAGACTGTTTAGAGAAAGTATTTTTTTCCATAGTCTCCCTATTTTGCGGCTGAGTCTAGAACATACCACGGTAGTATGTTCAAACATGGCTTGCTGTTGTGCGACAATCAAAGCTAAAACCGCAATGACTCATAAAACTGTTGTGATCTACCCACGGCGCATTTATGTTTTGCGTCACGCGCAGACAGACGCAGCCGCCGCCGCGAGGATGAAAGCGGCAACATTTCCCCCATCTACATTTTGATGGAAAAGAAAAAGCCGAGCCGATGCGTTTGGAGCTGCTTTTGTGATGCTAGCGGTAGCTAGCGCCGCGGCGCTATTTACGCTATTTTTCTAAATTGTATGTCGCTGCAGAGGTTGTCTCTGTAGTCGGCGAGCTGCGGGATCGGGAGCAAAATTAACATAAATACAAAAAAACAAACAAAAGCAAATGTGGAAAGAGCAGCATCCTCGACATAACACTTGAATAATTTCTTTCTTGAGGGACAGCATGCATTTTTTTCGGGGGAGTGCCATCTTCTGCATTTATTTCCGAGAAGGAACAGCTTCAAAGTCATTTGGCTTCACTTTTATTGTACTTTTTTTTTTCCCGGTCCGAGATGTATTGTCAGAAAATATTGACGTGATCACCCCCCCCCCCCCACACCCCCCCACCTTCTTTACGGTGCTTCACCGACAACCACCTTGATTAGTGCCATCGCCACGTTGCATTATGAATAAATGAGGTGCTAGCAACTTGTGTCATTTCAGTCTTGAGGTGCGCACATGAAAAAAAAAAAAATTCAAGCTCCCCCGCACCCCTTCGCAATCACCTCCACTCGGCGTCCGTTGACATCCCGACCTTTTCCCCATTCACCGGCGCTCCCTTTCCACTCCCCGTTTTTAGCCACGTTCTGTTTGCTCTTCCTTTGACGCCGCTGCTTTTTGCGTGTAACCATGGCGACTAGCCATCCGCACAGGAAGCAGTCTTGCTCCCTCCCCTTAAGGAGCTTATGTTTTCACTGTGGCTGAGGAAAATTGTAAATTCCAGGACAGATGTTTTCTTCAAAGTGAAATGGAAGAAGATTGATGTTTGATTTGCTGGATTTGTTTGATTTATGCGCAGAGTCTATGAAAGCAAATTATGAAAAAGCTTGCCCCCCCCCCCCCCCCCCAATTGTTGTCTGAAAAAAATAGCTATGCCATAAATTTGCTAAAGTATCTCATGGATCAAGAACTCCAATCACAATCCTATTTTTTTAGCCGCTTTTAAGGGTTTTTCCTTTTTTTGTGTTTGGGGAATGTAACCGATAACCTGCTCATCATCACATGACAACAATGGACATACATTTCCCTGACAGGGACGCCAATGGCTTCGAACCGCTGACACCGTTAACGCAAGACACGGAAAGGCACCTCCAACCAGGCGTTCACCCCAACCGTAACGTCTCCCAAACCCAATTAATTCCTTGCCGCTGAACTTTCCTTCGCCGTCCTCTCATTCGTCGCACGGAATGGCTTTAAAAGCGCTCCTGGTTTAATTTAATTGTTTCTGTTTGACGGCAACCAAAGTGCGGACAGTAATTAAAAGAGAAACCCACAGAGGGAAGATAAACTGGTTGGGAGTGGAGGTAGAAGGCACAAGAGGAAAGAGGGGTGGGGGGGTAGAAAGCAAAGGCTCAAAATGACACTTTATGGATATGAATTTCATCAACACAGCAGAGGGATGCCTCAAAATATGCGGGAAAATTCTTGTCCATCCACCAAGGCAATACAATGATGATTTATTTTTTTTATTTTATTTTTTTTAATTAGAGTTTCTTCTTTCTTGGTATACAAAGTAGTAAAAAAAAAAAACAGGACTGCATTAGAGTGGCATCCTTGGTGTCCATCAAGCAATAAAAGCCTTCCACTTTCCCAACCCGAATATGATGATAACTAATTAAAAGATAATGCCGCACGTCCCGAAGGTCATCCCTAATCTTGAACGCGGTTGGCTTCGGCTGTGAATAGCGGAGGCTCTTTTTTCATAACCACCCGTGAATAATAATCCTTTCTCCTCACTCTGACACACGTGGGAATGTAACCACAATAGTTATTTGTCCGGAATCTTTGGGGTCCACCTTTGTCCATTGTGCCAAGTTCATCAAAACATGTCTATCGGCGGTAAAAAAAAAAAAAAAAAAAAAATCATTTGCACTCCTTACTTTACAATTGAGCACATTCCAAGGTCTGTACTCGCTTACTTTTCACCGCTTTAGTTTTTTTTTTCCAAGAATCTCGACTTTTACTGTCCGCTCCCGATTTCACCAAAGCACCGCCGATTTGCACGACAGCAAGAAAAAAAAAATCTCCAGATATCTCTGAAGCGTGTTATCTCTAAGTTCTTCTGCCATAACCGGAACAATGTTTCAGATGCGTCCTCGCTATCACCCGCTGGTCCACCTAAGGCCAAAGCCCCCCCCCCGCCCCCTCCAAACCCTCCCAGCGCTTTAGATAGCAGCATTCAAACAGCGACAAAACCCCCTATCCGCACATCTGGACCATGCCCCCCCCCCCCCCCCCACCATCAAAAGCAGCATTATCTCCTCGCTGACCTCACAGGCTGACCCGCTCCCTTCGCGGCTCTCTGCCGCAAAACGCTGACGCCACACGTTTATTCCTAATGGGATTTCCTTATCTCCGGTTTGTAGTTTGTCGCATTCCGTCATGATAGATGGCGCCGTTTTGCCTCCCTAATTCATTCGGTGGTTGACTTTCTCTTCTGCTCGACGGTAGGTGAGATAAAACTATGGCTACGACATTTAGCATTAGCATTGCTGGAGGGTTTCGAGTAGGAACGCTCCATGCAGAAGTTAACCTGAAGGACACTCCTGTCTACGATTCATTTATCGTGATGGTGGGCGAAAGAAGACGATGAAGAAGAAGAAAGTAGGAGAAGGAGGAGGAGGAGGAGGAGGCAGAGCCGGTCATGGATGAAGGCAGAGCTCGCTCATCCCCTCGCGCTCGCCTCACAGTTCGTCACGCTGACACGCCGCCAACGAAGCAGCCCCGACAACATCCCTCTTTTGCTTAAGTTTCCCGTCAAGGTCGTTATTGCGTCGTGAGCACCTTCTGCCGCTGCATTCTTCAACTTTAACAATGCGTGCACTCGCCGGTGAAGCAAAGGGGAAAATTGTCTGCTCTCATTTGGGAGAGTGACCTCCAATACATGCCCTCCCCAGCCTCCCCCCACCCCCACCACCTTGCTAATCCATTAGCGGCCGACCATGTTGACAGCGAGCAATGGCGTCTCTCCCCTCCTTGACATTGATTCCGGTGATTTAAATCCTCCAAGTCGTGACACAAATGACTGGTAATTTACCGCGACTCCTCCATTTTGCTCATAATACGCTCCGTGGGGTATTCAAACGGTCCTCCTCCTCCTCCTCCTCCTCGTTCTCACGTGGCGAAACCTTCGCGCCGAGGCCGCTTTACGCGAGCGCGGAAGGCAGCCCAGCGAGGCAAAAGCACAAAGTCACATCCAGGCCTCTTTCCGATGGTCGCCGGGAGGACAGAAATGAAACGTCAGCTAAAATAGACAAAAGACCGGATTGGTCCATACTCAGCAAAAGATTTTCTCTTTTTCCATTTGGAGAATTGCGAAAGATATCAAAAGGCCTTCTCATTATATCACAATAAAAAGCTTCTTCTCCAAAATAGGGCACCTGTAGTTCTTCAGGATTATATTTTACAATCATCGAATTTATCCCGGCTGACTTTTTACAAGAAGGGGGTGAGGTCTTCTCTGGATTGATCACCAGCCAATTGCAGGGCACGTATCGATAAACAAGCATTCACACTCACCTTACACACCCACGGATAATTTTCAACACGTGTTATTTTGGGGCGCGAGACGAGAAAACTCAACGCAAGCGCAACACGCGAGAATTGAAGACCACAACTCAGAACTTTGTGGCAGACGATGCTGCCTGCTATGATGAGAAGTTGTCTATACTACTGCAGTTTCTGAGAGACCAACACAACAAAAGTGGGTGGGGGGGGGGGGTGGCGAAAGCGCAAAACCGCCACTCAAACAATCAAATGCATTTTGTCGGCAATTCATTTCATTTGTCACCTTTCGGGTGGGTCCTCCCTCACACTCGAGCGCCCTCGGAGAGAAAGTAAGGGGGTGGGGGGAGGGGGGTAATAAAGCAGAGGGGTGGAAAATGTCCTTTTCGTCACTTTAGTGTCTCGCTGCAGGTATGGAGGCCTTGCAGATGCGCCACTCCAGTAACCTCTGAAATTGAATTACGGAGCTTTTTACAGCTTGGTGGCATTTCAAGACTTTTAGTAGTAGATGGCACTTAAAAAAAAAAGTGGGGGGGGGCCTTGGATGGAAATCACACCATCGGAATAGCGATTCATCTGGATTATGGCAAAAATGTAACTCTCTCATCAAAGCACAACTTTTGGGGTTCTCGGAAACGCCTTCCGTCAGTTCCCGGCGGCGGAAGACAACAAGCTCGGTTTAAGGTACAGTTGCATCGAGGAGGAATATAAAGTCAAAGTCAGCATTCATTGCACGCCGATCTCATTTCAATGAAAATGAAATTGGGCAAACGGGAAAAAAAGTCAGCAGGAAAAACAATCGGCGATTCCGACATTTCTATTTTCCTTTCACGTGGCGCTGAGACGGCAACGTCAAGAAGATACCCGAACAACGGCCACATCTGCGAGCGGGAACCCGACGGCTTGCCTACTTGTTGATTAATATTCCGCCGCCGCGCGGGCCGATCGTTAATGCCGCTTTTTTTCTTTGCTCTTTGCGCCGCTTACTCTGAATTTTAATCTCGGCCTAACGCGACGCAATGTTGTTCTACTTTACAAGCGGAAATCAATCCGAGTTGGAGCGGTTTTAAAAGAGATTAAAAGGACAAGCCGGCATTAAAGTTTTGTTGTATCATAATATCTGTGTTGATGTTGTTTTTTTTTTCTTTTTCACCCTTCCGGCGTGGTTTAGTGAGCCGTCATGTTTTGTGTCGTGAAAATGTGGACAGATTTGACCTTGTACATCGAGAAACAAAATCTGAGGGTTTTTGTTGAATTCCGAGTAGGTTAAAGACAGTCGAGACAGGCAGGTTACACAAGGTGCGTCTTTCATGAAAATGAGGGAAAAGGTGACATTGCGGCCGTTTTCGTGGACATGAAAACTACTGAAAAGGCAAAAAAAAACGTTTCAAAGTCAGAAAATAACAATTTCTTGGTTTTAACTCATTCACTCCCAAAGACGGTTTTAAACGTCTTTTCAGACTCGGTCCAGAATTGGCTGCCACTGAATGAGTTTTAATAGAGCTTCCGAAGCTGTCTGTCTGAAAGAGCATCATGGAAATACGTGAAAAAAAATAAATAAATGCAAAATCATCAAGATTTCACTTCGGAGAGCCGCACGATGACCCCCTGGGGTGAACTTAATGAGCGGCAGGAGGTTGAGCGCAGGTGCAAGGAGGTTTGGCGGTTCAGCACATTTCTGATGCCCCCCACACCCCACCCCCACTCATTTAAATGTGATTGCGTTCATCAACTGAGCCTGATGCCTAGCGATGACCTAAACGTTGCGGTCGGACTCGAGCGCTGCAACATTTGTTGCACGTCACCGCTCATCTGTAGCTCACTGGGCCCAAAACATTCCCGCATAATAAGAGGGACCGGCACGGCAGGTTTAATCGCCGTGGTGGTTCGAGAGCATTCAAGCAATCTGGACCGCGATACCATAAGACATCCTGCTAAAAAAAAAAAAAAAATAGACAACGAGCTACAATCCCAAAAGCGTTGTTTCAAATGCCATTGCTAACTCTTTCTGACATAATGACCTTGAAGTTTAGCAAATAGTTAAGGAGAGCTACACCATAGCTTCTCGCCGATGCACTTTCACACAAAAGTAGGATTGCCAGGCGACAGAATTCCATTCTGGATATGATGCCGGCTCATGAATGCAAGTTGTGGGGAGGGGACCGATATTGCCAGACTTCAATTTCCTCCACCGAAATGGGACATATCATCTCCAGACGACGGGAGGAGGGAGGAGACGCAGAAGCCAACGGGGAAAATACAAAGTACCTTAAGGTCAGATGACATTGAAATGAACTTTACAATTATCCTGATGACGCACGCGCCATGCAAAAATCGATTTCCGGCACAGTCGCGACCAAACCCGCGCAGACCGAACCTGCAACCTTTTTAAACCACAAGTTCCTTTTGATCAAATGCTTCCGCTTCAGTTCACCGTCAAACTTCCAAGTTCCGTCGGGCGTGCACACCGATGCTTGATGAAGACACGCGTCGAGCCACAAGGTTATTTCTGCCAGTATAAGAAACACAAACACATATGAAGCTTTTGTCTGAACGCTTTGTCCACAATGCAATTATCTCTGCGTAATTACCTCCGACGCAATATGATGGATTTCACAACGGGGCGCCCCTAACGCTGGACGACAGCAGCAATTTCTCTTCATTAAAGCGATATGGCGTGGAGACTAAACAGCAAGGCTCTGCTTGAACTTCCCTCTTCATTTAACGCCAAGCGAGAGATTCCGGGTTGGAGGGGGGTGGGGAAGTGGGGGTGGTGAGACAAGGATTTTCATCGCGAGAACAGATGCCGGGTGGCAGTTACTCGATGAGGCAAATTGGCTTAAACGCTTGCCTTAAAAGGCCCGCGTTGTCCACAGCGGCAACGCTCTCTTGCTTTTATGAACAATTGATGAGTGAAGCTGCCCTCCCAGAGATAAACGGCCTTCTCAAAGCAGGCTGCGGTTGTGAAATGAAAGAGAAATGGAGAGTGGGGGGGAAAAAGAAGCCAGGATATCATGTCCAAGTAGAGCCCCCGCTGATAGACGTGAAACACGTTGGGCTTTTTTTGCTTGAGCAAGACGTGAAAGTGAACATTGTGATGGAGCTCCAGTAGACAAACAATAAATAAATTTTAAAAAATCCCACAGAAGGGGAAGTGAAAGAGGCACAAGAGCAATTTCTGCTATTGAATTCTGACATTTTGGCATCTGGGCCCTATACTCCCTCTTCTGGGACTTGTGATGCGAGGAGACCGTCACATGACCCCCGCCGGCCCCCTTCTTAGCAGTCAAGAGCAGTGTAGACATTGGCCAAGTTGACGCTTTAAAAAAAAAAAAAAAAAAAAAGGCAAACCAAACAGTGATTGTTTTCATTCATCTTCCGAGCCGCTTGATCCTCACTAGGGTCGCGGGGGGTGCTGGAGCCTATCCCAGCTATCTCCGGGCAGTAGGCGGGGGACACCCTGAATCGGTTGCCAGCCAATCGCAGGGCACACAGAAACAAACAACCATTCGCACTCACACTCACACCTAGGGACAATTTAGAGTGTTCAATCAGCCTGCCACGCATGTTTTTGGAATGTGGGAGGAAACCGGAGCACCCGGAGAAAACCCACGCAGGCCCGGGGAGAACATGCAAACTCCACACAGGGAGGCCGGAGCTGGAATCGAACCCGGCACCTCTGCACTGTGAAGCCGACGTGCTAACCACTGGGCTACCGGGCCGCCTTGTGATTGTTTTGCAATATCTAATTACTGACTTCTTTGTTGAGTACCTTCTGCAGAATGAGATTTTTTATTTTTTTGACACTTCCCTGGGTTTTGTTTTGTTTTGTTTTGTTTTTCCTTCTCGGCTGCCATGTCCATTTCTATCTGTCTTGTTTGGATGCTGGGAAGCAGAAACAGCTGAAGATGCTGAGAGGTAGTAAGAGAAAACTTTGTCCGATATGGCGGGCTCGGAACAAGTCAAGAGCGGCCAAGTGGATTGAAATAATGGTCATGTGCTGATGTATCGACGGGGTTGTTTCATAAGTAAAATTTGCACTTTCCATTTTTTCATGAAAACAACAGTCTCTAAATTTGCTCGGGAGTACTGTGATAACGACTGTCTACACGTGTTGCTCCACCGATTGTGTTCACATTCAACAGTGACAGCACCGTGACGCCAATGCTATTCAGTAGCCCGTCTATGGCATTTCTTTTTTTTTCATCTTGCAAGAACACAAGTGATAAGTCATACCGGCAAGCTAGGCGCTTCTGTTACACAAACGCTCCCCCTCCGACTTGAACCGAAATCAGCATAAACGCAACCATTAAATGAGGAGAACATAAAAGCAGCCGGGATAAAAGACTGCCTGTTAAATTTGGGGAGACGGGGGACATTTATCTGAAAGTGAGCAAATTCAATTTCACTAGTTTGTGCAGTCTGGCTGACTACATTTATTTGTTCAAGGGTGGAAAAAAAGAGGCAGAACACCAATGAAGTGTAACTAAATAAAAAAAAAAAAAAAAAAAGAAGCAATGATAGTCGACAAAATCAAAGCCTTTAAGCGAACCAAAGTCTCTTTCTCTCCGGTTTTCAGCCTTTGCACAGTTCCGCTGGGAGACGCGATAAAACACGTCGCCATGACGCATCATGTGACCCACGAATAAATAAAGATGACAACTCGCTTATTTACTTTCCTCAGCAAGATTCATTTGTTTATTAGCATTAGCGCGTGTGCGAGATAGAAGTGGCTTTTATGGAAATACAGAAGCGTGGCAGCGGGTAAACTACTGGACACAGAAACTTAGCTGAGCCCTGGCAAGTCCATTCTCAAGTTGTGAGAAACATCAAGAGCTGCAGTCGGCTTGTTCAATCTGCTCGTGAGCGCGAGTTGTGGCCTACAGCAGCTCCCGGCTGACTTTCTAATTGTGCGTTTGGCCGTTTGTCCCGTTCAATAAAGAACTGGAAGTGCATTAGTGATTGTGGCTCTCTTTGGCCGGTTCCTTAATTGCTCCAATTATTTTCAATTCGCTTGAGCGGCGGTGGATCGGAAGCCAACTCCAAAATTGGCGTGTTACCCCAAAGCTAAAATTCGGGGTAATTTGCTGATCGCCGAATAGCTCTTTGTAAAATACGGTGCCATCGAAGACGCTAAAGAAACTCCTCCTCATCATTCGTGAGATCGTGTGCAACATCGGGTATAATATTCGACAACCGTCTTCCCGGTTCATTTGCCAGTCTGTTTCATTTGAGTCTTAAGCCGCATCCTCTGCAGCTTTGCCTTTGCACAGCCGCCAGCACTTTTGCCTTTACAGTAAGACGCAGTCCCAGTATGCTCTGCTCATGTACTGCCGGATTCTCTCTCTCTCTCTCTTTTTTTTCTTCTCCCACAAATTCACGAGGCGGTCTAAGCCCCTCGCTCCGAGGCTCATATGTGACAAGAGTCCAGATCGCTCACCCAGAAGCACATTTTGTGTGCATGTATTACCCCAAAAAAAGAAAAAAAAATTACAGCTCCATCCATTCATCAGGCTCGCTGCCCAGAAAAAAGGCTTGCGAGACCGAGATTGGGCCAAACGACTACCTGCTTACAAGCATTAACAATGACAACATGAGGTGGTGGTGGTGGTGGGGCGGGGGGGGGGGCGTATGAATAATTCACGTCACAAGTGGAAAGGAAAGCCGTTTTGGTGCGATGCCAATCAAGACCTAAAAGCCCAAAGATAAATAAAGAAAGCCGATGGTAGACAGGCTGAGTCAAGAACATCAATCAATCAATCAATCAACTAACCCCACACGTTACCATAGAAACGAGGAGCCGTTCGCTCAAATCGTCCCGCGAGAAGATGGGGGGGTCAGCGAGAAAAAGCGTCGCGGTGTCTCAGTACTAAGACGATAATCTCGTCCCGGCGAAAAGATCAATAATAGAGATAACCTCAGCGAGACGGAAGAACGAGACGCTAAATTAGTCCCGCAGGAAGCAATCGGCTCGTGGTCGGAAAACTTGCAGAAAATACATCGGATGTCGGTCAAGTGATCTGAAACGAAATTTTATTTTTGAAGAGTTGATTGTCTTCATTCCGTCACATTTCTTTTGGCTGCGTCGCTTCCAAGAGAACGTTGCATTTTTTTTTTTTTTTGCTCCAATCAGATTTCAGCCACTTTTGAGTTGCCATGTCAATCAAATCTCATTGTCGGTCATGCTAGTTGGTGTAGTTGAACTAAATTAGCGACGGGTTTGTTTCTTTCACCTTTCACATGTCAAGTCCTGACACCCAGCAAATTTCAGTCCTCTGATTGGTTGGCCTGAGCAAAACCCCAACTGAACACATCACACACACACACACACACACACACACACACACATACACACCACAGGGACGGGCAACGGCTCATGTATGAGGCTGATGAGGGGAAGCAATTTTTTTTAAAACATTGTAAATACGGGTGCTAGCTTCTTCTTAAATGGAGGGCGAGTTGATGGGAAAATAAAAGCTCTTAAGGAGGCACTACGAGGCGTGCCGGCGCTTTCAGGAGCGTTTGAGGGTCAAGACACATCAAGCACTGAGAGGCTCGCTTGTCTTGCCGCTACCCACGCGCGCCAACCGGCTCCAATTAGGAACGAATCAAACGCATCTTGCGTTGCCCGGGGAACCCCCCCAAAAAAACAACATCATCATGTTATCTTTCCTGGCGGGATGACTCGGTTATTTATGGAGGCTGACATGATGGACGCGTGATGATGTTTATTTAGCGATGACGCAGTTTGTGACCGTGCGATAGTCGGGATGTCACTCGATTGCGTTGTGGCCTGTGAGTCTGCGTCACACGCCAATCCAGCCCGCGTTTCATTCCCCCCCTTTTTTGACCGTGTCATTAGTCTCCACTCATGTGCACTTTTCATCTTATTCAACGCTACGAGGCATGATGATTGTACTACTTTTTTTTTTTTTTAAACCCAATGGTGCAAGAGCACAAAAGTGGTAATCGGCTAATTAGAGACCGCGAGAGCTGCACAGTATGATAAGATTCCAAATGAGAGTTGTGTCGCAGATGCTGTCTCACTCCGAACGAGGACAGCCAAAGGGTGCAAGATGGCGGCACAGATGCAAGGGAGATTTTCCCATTTGCTCAGACATGTTTTTCCTCCAAAACTTGTGATACCGAGTCACTTTCCAACTTTTTTTTTCCCCCGATAAACTTAATTCTGTGAGCTATTTCTTGCCGCTCTTCATCCTGTCCAACTGTGGACTGTCCAACATTTGGCATCTGTGCACTCATGTGCGTGCCGCCGTGCAAGCTAATGCCTACCTGCCGCGATTTGTCCAAGCTGGCGTCCGCTGGCCCGTCCCTGGCCGTCGTCGCCTGCTCACGCACCGGCGGGCACCAGCTGGAACGAGCGAAAATGGACGGCAAGCTCAACCCGTAAGCGCCAACCAACCGTGAAAGCTGCAAACACACCAGAGCGAAGGAGTAGTGCACAGAGAGAGACACACACACACACACACATGCGCACACACACACACGCACACTGAGTAGTTTTCTTTGTCTGAGAAGCTCATTGGGGCAAAATGTGCAAAGTGATCGTTACATATTTCATCCAATACGTTTATAAAATAAAGCCAATCCACTTTGAGTGGTGATAGGGAGGCTCTTCGTAGCTGCCAGCTGATGGCTTCCACCATTTAGACGTGGCAGTGAACCAAAGCAGCGACCCTCGTGAGGATGAGCGGATTTGAAAATGGATGGATGGACTCAAGGACAGGTCTGCAATAAATATTAATTAAAAAAAAATGTAAATCATGCCTTTCACTGGCCTGATGAATGGGAGTTGCGTCAGCGTCGACTGGGGGTTAAAGCGAGTATCTGACGGGCGAACAAAAGAGTCACGACGCTTACTTTTCATGCCGGGCGGATTTGCTTTGACAAAGAACACGAGCAGATACACAAACGGTTACCTCCTCCCGCTTATTTCCTCTGCATTTAATGAACACAAACACGCTTCGGCTCACCCCCCCGGCCCCCACCCGACCCCCAAACAATTCATCATTAGCGGCTTCACGCAGCCTTCCGGCCGCTTACTGTAGTGGAAAATTAATATTAGGGATATGACATTTTGGATGCCGTTTGCATACCAAATGCAAAACTTGAGTGTGGAATAATTAATTTGGAGGGTGGAGAAAGAAAGGGTGATGTGTTTTTGTGGCATCCCACCCCACAAAAAAACCCCCAAAACAAAACATATGTGGATTAGTGTGCTAGCAGAATTGCTATTGACGCAATTGAATTAAATTCAACAAGTGGTCATCGGTGAGATACGTTTGCTTCCGCTTTACAGCAAAAAAACCCCCCAAAAACCCCCAAAACTTTCATGGAATCCGGTGAGCATGTCAAAGAATTGATGTTTTAAGAACCACAACATTGGCGGGGCTTTTCTTAAATGAATTTTGTGCCGGCGTGGGAAAAAGCTGACAACAAGCGAGGTGAGTACAAAGCGAGAAAGAAGAAAAACATGTCACCCCGCTTCAAAAGAGAAAAACCTTTATGATTGTTAAGTCAAAGCTGACAGAATAGTTCTTTTTTCACCCCCCCCCCCCCTTTTTTCTTCCTTTGAGCATTTCATTTCCTCTGAATGTGCCCCAAAAATGGATCTGCTGCACAATGTCTTTCCGCCCGGAAGCCTTCCATTTGCCTAAGTTCCATTGTGAAACGTCATTTTTTTGGGGGGGGTGAACAAAGTGATGGGGGGCACGGTGTTCAGAGTCGGTCTTTGAAGGCGCCGCAATACTTTCTCCACAGAAGCTGTCAATTTGAAAGGCTCCCGTGTCAAAAAAAAAACAAGAAGAGCGGACTTTCTCTGCATTGGCGGCTTATCGCTAAAAGAGCAGACAGTTAGAACTTCATAAAAGACTAATAGAACGCTGGCAAATAGGAGCGGAGGGGCAGAAGCTATTTCAAATTGAAATAGGAGCTCCGGCACAAGGCTGCAAGCGGACATGAGCCCATCAAACAAGTTACAGTCAAAACCTCTGCAACGTCATTCATGGAAGCAGAAATGGTCCTTCTATGAGTAACCACTCCCGTTTTATAGAACGTCGTTTGGTGACAAATGATTATAAGGTGTGATACCACTCATGACCACTAGATGACAGAACACTCTAGTTTGACACTGTGTAAATGTGACTAATAAAGAAAAATGAAAACAAAGTATTTCAGCTTCGTTTTTACAAAAGAATTGTCAGAATATTGAATGCGGCAATCCTTCCGATCCTGCTTTTTACGCCTACACAAAGCAATGGCTGTATGTATGTTCATTTTATGACGTTTGGGCGTGATTGTTGATCTCCACCCCCGCCAGGTCAATGTGACCCTGGGACATTATTGCTGTTTGTTTCTGTCAAACATAGCAGGAGCATTAAAAGTACAGTCATCAAAATAAGAGCTGCTGTTTGTCTTTCAGTGGACTAGCTCTGCGCCGATGCTGCCTGAAAATAGATTGACTTTTGAATAATGCAAATAATGTCCGGAGAAATGCTCGACGAGGCAAACAAAGCGATGGACAAATGTCAATCTTTTTACCGCATTCAAACAAAAAAAAAAAAGACATTCAAATTAGCATTATCACCTGCTCCATTGTGTTTTTCCGTCATGCACTATTCCATTATTCAATTCCATTATTCTTGACACGGAAGGTACGTGAGTGGAGGAAATGGAGGTTTGTGGATGAGAAAACACACACAAAAAAAACTCTAAAATGTTTCTTTGTGTTGCACGGGACTGGTTATGGTGATATGTGTGGCAACGCTTGACATAGCCCATTTTCACAAAACAGAAACTTGAAGAAAGTTTCAAAGAAACATGATTCAAGTAACATCAAGAAAAATTAAAAAAAAAAAACCCTGACAGCCAGCATGTGGACACAACTTTCACGCTGGTTTGCCCCAATTTAGAGTGCCTCGTTGTGCCCTATGAATATGTGTACATCACAGGGAGAAGGTAGAAGTGAGAGCTTTTTTTTTTTTTGCGTCGCTGTCGCTCCGATATGAAGTGGCAACCGTTTTCCGAGCTCGTCACAGTTATTTTTGATTGACAGGTGACAGTTGAATGGGGTATATGGTTCTAGCGAGCTCAGCAGATATGCCCCCATTGAAGAGTGAGAGAATGTCTTAATTGATCACTTTTATGGAAGCCTCACTTTACATGCAGTACTTATGAGAATCACTACACCACCACCGCCCCTAAAAAAATGAACTGCCATCGTAACAATGTTGATAATGATCATCATTATCATTAGCATCCGAGCAGTTTTACAGGTGCACAGCAAATGGCATGCTTCCGATTCTGTTTGTTTGCGCCTTTAGAATGGCATCCGAGTCCTACAGCTTGCAACGTAATCTGTTGCTAGGCCACATGCCAAGCACAAGATTATTCCTCCCCTGCATACTAATGTCAGCGTGCAGCTGAGACTTTTGGATGTATTTTGAAATGTATAATAGGAACCTGGAGAAGGGTGTAATAGCCAGCAAGTGCTGGAGAGCCGCATCGCTAGCAACATTATCACAAGTCGCAGCCCTTCAGGAAGGCGCCGGTGGTCTTTCATGCTCGCGCTCGCTGTAGATTCAAAAAGGGAACAATCACCGCGCTTCAGACGGGCTTTTTCGTCCTCTGCGGCTGACTTCAGTCAACGTTTTAAAGCTTCACTTGCACAGGGCTGCTGCCACATAGAGGGACAGAGGAGGGGGAAGCCCCCCCGCCTACAAAAAAGTTCCTGTGATGTGTCTTTCAGCTTCATTCCCCGACAGTGTGAAGAGGACGAGCAGAATGTTTCGACACGGGTGCAACTGTCACAACGGGTGTCTCTGCTATTTCTGTCAAATATCACCTTTTAGCGGTTGGATTTTGTCCTTCGACCGAAGCAAGCTTGGTGTTGGATAAGATTGAAAATCAGTAGTTTATTTTTCCTGACTGGGAGACGAAAAGAAAAAAAAAAACCTTTCAGAATGCTGGTAACCAAAAGTAGAGCAATTGCGAGGAGAATTAAGTTGACCCCAGTGTGGCTATGTGGCGTTAGATATCGTTCAAAATCAATAAAGTTCTTGTCCTGACTTGTCAAAGCAAGACGGGTCGATAAATGCTGCTGTGGTGAACTCAAAATCCTATTCTGTGACTGCTTCGTCAAGGACACAAATGTGACGAGCTGACCGACCGAAACAAAAACAAACAAACAAATAAATAAAGTTCCTGATCATTGTGGCTGCTTGAGCTTCTGAAGACAAACCCCATAAACGTGATAAGCTCAATCCAACATTGCGCCACTTCACCGACGACCACAAGTCCACCACATTTTGTCACGTAACATTAATTTACACATGAAATGGGCATTTAATAACCCAAATATACTCCACACCTGTCTACCCCGTGATACTTCTCGGCTATTTTATGGGGGAGAGCGTGTCGGTCCAAACAGCGCTGGGCATCCACACTTCACATTTCAGCTCTGGTGACCTGCCTCAGGAGGGCTATAAAAAGACTTCAAATGGAGCAACACGAGTCGAGACGATGACGATGGCGACGGGAAGGTGGGCTGGAGGGGTGGGGGGGGGGGTATTTGGGGTTAACCTGGGTGCCCTGAATCTACTGCTGGGGTCAGGCAGAATCCATTGAGTCCATTAGCACATTAGGCAGTGCTCTGGGCCAGAAGAAGAAAAAAAAAGAGGGGGGGGGGGGGTTGAACATTCTCATTCCATTCTCCTGCAAGGTCCCAAATGGAGCTGCAATAGTGGATGCGACCAGAGCTGGAGAGAGGCGGGCTGACTTTAAGGAAGAGATATGAGGGAGCAAATGAAATGGGCGCCACTGATGCTCATTTCTCTTGATGGGGAGGGGGGTGGGGAGGGGTGCTTGGGAAAGCGTCATTAGAGACTCGGAAGGAAGTGCAATATGCCTCCGCAAAGTAGTCCTCTGCCAAGGTTGAACTGTTAAGAAAAAAAAACAAGGCAGCAGTGTCAACTCTTCCCCCATCATGATATCCGTCCTCCAACATGGGACACAAAAGGACAAAAAGTCACATCATCTCCCAGATTTGAATCAATATGTAATCCGTTCCGCTTCGATACAAAGTTGAGCATATATGGCGGCATTTTCGCTTTCGCCTGCTATCAAACCAGACTGCATTTCCTTGACGGTTTTGTGCTTTGTTGGTTGTCTCGTCCCCTCACGCGTGCCGCCAATGCTAATAAGCATGAAGGGGAACAACCACGGCGTGGTCCCACGGGCTTTGCCGCATCCCGGTTAACTTTCAGTTCCTCTCTGGAGGGGTTTCTGGGACGCTGTAGACTGTGTGTAATGTTTTTTTTTTCATATATGATGGATTGCCTCACTCCCCTGCTACTACAAAGACAGAATTACAAACAAAAAAAAATTAAATAAACTATGTCCGCAGGGAGTGCTTTTTTTAAAAAAATGCACGCCCATCAGAGTCTTTTTCTCCTCACATCCTATCTGGTGCCCATTCATTTCCAATCAATTCGGATAACAGCCGCTCGCTTAATATTATCGCTGTGCCATTTGCCTCATGGCAGCGAAACAGCATCCGAAAATTATAGTCTGCACCGACATGGAGGCTAATAAGCGCTCAATAAACCGCCAACAAAAGGCGATTTAACTGTGTCATAAACACTCGAGTGCCGGTTGTAGAATCTAACGAATGGTCATTAGAAGCGGATCGGACACTGCTGTTAAATCATCAAAGTAAAGACGCAGCTTAAGGTTACTGTACGTGACATCGGTAAACAATTATTAAAGGGACGCTCAGGGTTTTTTGCTGAGGATAAAGAATATATGCCTGTGGCTATTGTTTTATTGACTGTCTACATCTCGACAAGTTGTTTTACTCACATCTCACTGTACACTTTTTTTTTCCAAACTATACACACCACACACACACACACACACACACATACGCTAGCTCTAGTGCTATTGCTAACAATGAGCCATCATGGCCGGTCCACCCAAACCACAAAAGTGCATCATCACAAAATTAGCACTTAAAGGTGTCCAGGCTGGTCCAACGAATATTCCAGACAACTCAAATATAATTTGGGGTTGCCATGGCACCTACAGAGCCTGAGGTGTCCTGGCCAGTCCACCAAGGCCATTAAAGGACCGAATGAGGAAGTGACTTTCCGTATTACAAGCAATTCAAACAGCTCTGACAAGTAAGATTATTGCTAGCAAACATTGTCGCTTAGGCTGTGTCCAGGCTGGTCCAGACAATTTCATTTCACTTCTTTATTTATTTCGTTACAGACCAATAAACTGTCATCTGGGGACAGACATGGATGCTCTTTTTTTTAAAAAAATTATTATTAATGACTTCATTCTCGGCATAATAAATAGACCTTCAAATAAGAGCACCACAAGGGAAATCTGCACTATCCACAAACTACTTAAAGGCAAAGCAGGCATGCGGAATAACTTTTTAAATAGTGTCTGTACATGTCTGATGAGACGAAATAGAGGTCGCGTATCATTTGTGGCTTTAACTCAAAAGTCCCCATGCATCCAATATATTTTCAAACTATTGGGGAGTGGGTGGGGCGTTGTGGTTGGGCGATTAAAAACAATCTCTGGTTATTTAATTAGGTTCACGTGCACCCTCCATCCAGTGCATGAAAGTCAAATCAATGCCGAAAAAGAAAGGCGGAAACTGAAGTGCGCTTTGAATCCATCCCCTCATCGTAACCAGACAAGACATCATCTGAAACATAATAAAAGGGACGAAAGGAGACGTGTTTTTGAGAGTTCTCCACAAGTGCGGGCCAAACATCGGTGATCTGTCCCGGCAGACCGGCAACAAGCCCGGGGGGACGTGAGATAGAACAGAACCACTGCTGGACTAACATAGAGCGGAAAACTCTAATCACTTTAGATTCTATTTTTACTGATCCACTGCATGCCTCGGATGTGCGACGTCTGTTGTTGAGAGTTGTAGTAGATAATCTTCATTGAGCATCCGCCTTTTCTAAAAGCCTTGTGATGGAGCTCGCTATTTTTGTGTCGTGGAAAAAAAATGTTTGTACAACACCCTCTACACCCTCACAAATTCCACCTCAAGGCTACGTTCTCCCCATTCCCTCCACTCAGATGATCAAAGCACAGCAGCGCAGGTATGGAAGTGGCTTCTAGCATCCAACATGTTGCTACGGTGACAGCCTTGCCCGATTTGCACCCAATGGAGGAACGCTAATGCATGCATTCGGTCGCCATGACAATCGCCGTGAAAGGCTCACGTGTCAGTGGAGGTATGAGATGCTCATCGAAATATGGAAGGCAGATTACGTGACTACCATGCTAAATGTTATCAGAAATCCATATTTCTTCCTCGAGTTGATTTTAAAAATATATCCCCTGTTTCAAAGTGCTTTTCAATGTACTTTTTTCTCGACTTGCGTCATCAGCTGCCGAAGAGCCGACAAGTTGACATTTGCTCCGAGGGTTGCGCAACGTTTGGGAGCCCATTCGTCATCGCACACGTGTGTCAACGTCCATTATAAAGCCCCCGATGACTCGGCCCAAATGCCAAAAGTGCAGCAAAAAAAAAAAAAATTATTGTTGGAAAAGGCTTTCATCAGAGTGCAGTCAGGTGAGGAAAATGAGAAAAGGAAAAGCCTCCCTCGGTTCCTTTGAATCCGTCACATGTGGACAGGATGCCATCTGAAAGGTGATATTTTATACGCCGTTTCATGTATTTCATATATAACATCACATGACATCAACTATAATTTCTGTTGTACTGTGATTGCTTATATTTAATATGTTAATCGCTTTTCCATTTCAGCCCATCTCGCTTTGAGATGAGATGACAAAATCCAAAGCGACCAAAAGGCGAGGGGGAACCGCCTGGGAAGGGAAAGTCAAGACAAATTTCACCAAGAAAACAGAGGCCGTGAATTGAATTTAAAAAGTGCCGAAACGGACAGCGATGAAACGGAACATCGCCGGACTAAGTGCTTGTGTTTGTATTGCCGCTTCCATTAGAGCCACAAAAAAAAAAAAAAAAAACAAGGTCACTCAGCCGGTGCCAAAAGTCCCATTATCTATGATTAACATGCGCACGGGCAAAAAAATAAATAAAAAAACATACTGGTAGAAAATATTACTGTGTACTACTTTAAATGTCACTGAGCAACGTTTGGAAAAAAACAAAACACACGTTTCACACTAGTCAACGGACTCAGGTGAAGAAGTCGATCGTAACAGGCGAAAAGGCGCAAAACTGGTTAACTGGCGCATAACTGGTTGTATTCATAGAATGATGAACGCATGCACACCCTATTTATTGTTTGGCCCTTTTCATCTCTTCACAGATTTGCTTTGAAACCGATGATCTGTTTGCTGAAAAACTCACCTATTTGCTGTTTTCGCCTCAATAATGGCAATGGTGGCGGCGGTGGGGGGGGTGTTGATAACCAAAGAACCGGAAAGGAAATGTATTACAATGTAAGAAAGCAGAGTGCAAGACACTGAATGAAGTATCAATGTCGTGCATAACTAAATATTAGCGAGCAAATGCTAATGGGCCTAGCATGTAGCTGAAGGCGTCATGGCTAATCACGGCGCAGGTCCATTGTGTTCAAAAACATGAACCTGACATGGTTTTACGATTGCTGACAGTTTTGAGACACTATTTCCAAAGGGAAACAAAACCAAGTTGGAAGTCAACCAGGTTGCGGACTTTTAGCGAAACATGTCGATTTAATCTTTGCCATTCAGCCGGATGAAAAATATGATTTTTTTTTTCTTTTTTAAATCCTGCAGAGTTCTTCTCATTACCAGCCTTTGGGTCTCCCGTGGAGCCCCCGGTTCTGCTTCTTTGATACGACCACCTGCCTGTGCTTGTTGCGGCATGCGTGGCTTTAACTCTCACGGCAACAAAGCGCCGTCAGAACACAAGACGCAACCTCAGATGTTTGTTGTCGCCCACCGGCGAGGACGAGAAGTCTAACTACAGCGCCGAAGGGTCAGAAAATGACATCACTGGCTTGCTACCGTGCCCACTTGTTGCTAACTAATCCGTCGCCTCTTCTGATGTGACAATAAGGTCCGTTATGTGTTTCGGTGCGGAGCACACAGCTATTTCCCTTTTACCACTGTTTCCATATCCCCAGGCCTTTCCATCACCAATGTTATCAATCAATCAATCAAAAGGAAATGCGAAGTTCTTATCGCAGTCGTCTAAGCCACCGTCACACAGAAGTCGCTTCTCGAGGGAAATAATTAATCCCTTGAAAAAAAACAAACCACCAACTTTGACTTGCGCAACGCTGCTCATTTGCATTCCCTTCCGCTATTCCCGCCCCGGCGCGACGATTCTCGTCAAGTGGCTGTTGGAACGCCGAGCACGAAAGCGGTCGGTGGCCCTCCGCTGCCACTGAAACTCATTTAGGAGCCGGTCTCCAAAGAGGGATTCATGTGGGAGGGATTGGAAAGTCAAAAGATGGCATGGGAGGGGGGGGGGGGGAGGGGGGAGACTTAGATATAGCCAAGTCTATTCCTCTTTTTGTATCATTATCCCCAGAGTGGCTGTCTGCGGGCGATCAGGTGGTGGCCCTAATGACGCGAAGCAAGGGAATCATCTCGACATAACCATGTCGGCAGCTTTTGAATTTGCAAAAAAGGTTCTGCCTGCAGGTACAGCCCAAAGATTACCTGCGCGGTCAGCGGGGACGAGGATAATGGGGGACGAGATTGGGTAGCAGTCATAAAATTGTCATCGGGGATATAAATTGCCGAGTCGCTGTTTGAGTTTGCGTCAAATTAAGGGCTGTTTATTTTCATTTCATTTTTAAAACGGTTTGAGGATCAGACAGTTTTTTTTTTTTTTTTCCGGGCGCGCTCCTGTCTTGCATCCTAATATCGCCCCAACGAATATGACAGTAAAACTTTCAGACTTCATACGAACATGACATTAGTTCTCATCTCTTGCTTCCAGCTTATCCAATTGGCCTCGATTTGACCCTTTTATCACGTCCTGCGTCTGCTTTTTTTTTTTTTTTTCTGGCAGCCTTCAAACTTGGCGACTCCTCTTCAAACAATCGCAATGACAACATTGTGCCTCTTTACTCGATGTGCCATTTGCGGGAGATGTCGAAGTCAGATCATGGAGCGGGATTTCAGTCCTTTTACCGATGCGTTCAAAACTCTCAGGCCTGGGCGCTTCTTATCTAAAAATTGAAAAATTCAAGATTATGCCGCCACGAGCAAGGAAAAGTATCGAGAAAGTTCCTCATGTCTTTGATCATTTGATCATTTAGCACCCGCCGTACAACCAGGAGCGTACGGCCGAGTTGAGATATGGTGATTATCTCACTTTTATTGTTTCTGTGGCATTACAAACAAACAAATTTATTACAATGACAAATCAGCTCTCAAGGCTTTAAATCGTTTTCCTGCATTTTAATGGAAACAATCAGCGCGTGATTTATGACTCGCGCAAACATAAACAACTGCTCCGTGAGAGATATTTGCAATCCAAACAAGCGAGCGGGCGACATAATTGCACCGCTTTCTCACAGCGTGCAGATTTGGGGATAAAAAAAAAAATATATATATATATATTATATTATAATATAATATATTCATTCATTCATCTTCCGAACCGCTTGATCCTCACTAGGGTCGCGGGGGGTGCTGGAGCCTATCCCAGCTGTCTCCGGGCAGTAGGCGGGGGACACCCTGAATCGGTTGCCAGCCAATCACAGGGCACACAGAGACGAACAACCATCCACGCTCACACTCACACCTAGGGACAATTTAGAGTGTTCAATCAGCCTGTCACGCATGTTTTTGGAATGTGGGAGGAAACCGGAGCACCCGGAGAAAACCCACGCAGGCCCGGGGAGAACATGCAAACTCCACACAGGGAGGCCGGAGCTGGAATCGAACCCGGTACCTCTGCACTGTGAAGCCGACGTGCTAACCACTGGGCTACCGGGCCGCCCAATATAATATATATATATTATAAATATATATATTCTCGGGAACGTTTTATGGAACGGTGGTGTTCTGTTATATTGCGGTTCACCCATCGCGACCCGCTACGTTGCTCTTTTTATTTTTTTTAATGGGTCTGAAGAGTATTGTATTTTGTGATGCCCTCAGTGGTGGGGAAAGGAGAGCCACGGTTGCCGATGTACTTTTTTTTTTTTTAAGCCATTTATTAATTGCCAGGAGAATCTAACACAGTGAGCACACTTGCAACAAGTGTCCGCCACAACTCTCAACTCAAAAAGAAGCATGAAAAGGCAAAAACTATTTATTTGCATCCCGGCAGGACTATGAAATTTGAAAATTTTTCTGTCAAAGTGGCTCCAGCTCAACTGAAATAGCTTTCATGCGGTTTAGCGACTTATCATTTGTAGCTCAGCTAACAACATATATCCATAAATATATTTCTTTTTTTGTGCTGCAGGTAAACGCAATGTTATGTCTTGTGAGCGCAAAAATCGGATTCCTGCCCATGTTTTGACCAAGCGGTCTTTTGTGATGCCGCAAGAGGAGAGGAGGAGCGGCCGCCCACTCCACCACACGCCCCGCACATGGTTAACCTCGTCCACACATCCAAATAGTGAGCGAGAGTAAAGGCGCGCGCAAAAGGAGAGGGCGGACGCCGCCTGCTTCAGCTCCGCAACCGACGTGGGAACTCGTCTTCTATCTGCTGCGCCGAGATGTTGTAACAGATTTTCAAGGAGGCGCTAAAACACGTGTTTGATGGGGGAAAGGAGAGCTTTGTTAGCGCACGGGAGAGAGATTTACGCGGGGGAGGCGAGCGCAACCGCCGTTCCGCCGCCGAGGTGCGCGCACACCAACTCGGCGGGACACGTCTCACGTTCCTCCGGATGGGAAAGTCTCTGATGAAGCGTCGCTCTCCAGGCTATAGTGTGATGCACAAGCCGGGGGTTGCATCTGGATTGTCAAGAACTTACAGGTAATTGCTTTTTTTTGCCATTTAATTTTTAGTCACTAAGCAGTGAAATGGTTTTCACGCTCTGGGGGTTGATTGTGCAAATGCATGCAAGGTGTCCATCATCATGATGGGGGGTGAGAGGTACTGGTTGCTAGTCCACAACTTCCACCCGCACGTCGCTTCCACGCTCCTTTTGTTTATGTTTGCAAGCATGTGGGGGCAGGAGAGAGAAAGAAAGAGATGGAGACGTTGAATCGGGCGACGAGGAGATGACAACGTGTCCGTTTCGAGTATTTTTATGGCAACTGCAAAAATTGAACCAATGCACATCATCTTGATTACCTCCGCCAAGCATGAATATTGTTGTTTGCTTGCAGCGGGTTATTGTTTTGGTAACAGTCGGGAGAAGGTATTTATTTTTGCCATTTGCCGGACTGACAAGAAGGAAATCGTATGCAGACGCGTCAGCGCCAAGCCCGAGTCAACGCGCTGGGTGTCACAATGAACTTTAAAAAACTCATTTATAAAATAAAAGACACCCCACCCCCTTCTTGCTCTTCCACATTTCTGTCTGTGACATGCACTCACGGCCAATGATGAGCTATCCAAAGGTGTAGGCATAACGAGCACCGTGAGGACAGATCTGAAAAACTATCATTAGGTGGCTTGGTCATCAAGTGCTGCCTCACTGAGTGTCATCAAAATCAATGCTTTTATTTTCTTAATGAGTCCACTTCCTTTCCTTCAGACTCTTGGCTAATTAAAGCCTTTTGCCTCAAGTGCAACAACCTAGCTCCACCCAGGCCAAAAGCCCTGGTTCGAAGCAGGGGTGAGGGGAGGGTGAGCAATGGAGCACCTCGGAATTGCGTGGATGACGGATGGATGGATGGATGGATGGATGTAGCAAGCTTGACAGTAGACGCGCCGTACTACAAAGCCCCCAAAACAAATGATCGTGGACAAAGTACACTGGACCATTATTGTGTTCCCTCAATCAATTGGCCGCGAAGACACGTCAGCCTTGGCGCTGGCTGGCAGCAGCCTGTGATATTGACGGCAAGCTGAATTTGCTGAATTATGCAACATTTCCATTCCCACAAGAGGATTTACACATCAAGGAACACTTAAAATCATACAGTGAGGAGGGGGTTTGCATGGGGGAGGGCTGCAGAAGAGTGTTTTTATTTCATCAAGGTGCAGGGAGAGCAGGAGTCACATGATGACACGGGATGGATGATGAATGGATGATTTTCTTAACCCTAACAGATTAATTTATCGCTGGCATTTGCTGAAAAATAGCCGGGGAGAGGAATTTGAATGAAATAACCGAGTCAAGATATCACTGTAGCGGAGACCATAAATCTACCGCAATCTATGATGCCAATAAACTTGGGTAGCATTTCAAAAACTCATTTTACAACATTACTCGTAAAAAATGGCTTACGAGACTTGCCGTAACTTCCATTAACAACCCAGGCTAAACTTAGCGCCTCCCTAACATGGACAAAATAGATCTACTGCATCAGCATACTTTGATTGACACCAATTACTACTTTCCTATTCGCCAGGACTTTGGCACCATCTTAGACGATTATGGTGCCAAAGCTCAAACAATTTGTGGATCGCGAACTGTGAACCGACAGTTTGGGGTTGGGGGTCGGCGGGGTGACACCATTGGCGACATTGCTGCAGCTGACTGATCGCAGTGCTCAGATGACAAATGCACCTGGAATTTGCATCCTCCACGCCGAGCCCCGGCACACGCCCATCAATAACGAACAGACGTCCCCGTTCATTATGTGCCACGCAGGCCCTCGCCACGTTCCAAATTAAATCACAGAGAGAGATGAATTTGTCGGCGTCGAGAGGGATGGAGTGGCTCGATAAACATGGACGACAGATAAGGCGTATTGGTATTCAGGTGCGCCTCGACACTGGTCTCAGGGGGGCCCATCAGTTAAGAATCAGTTTGGAAAGGGGGCGGGGAAGTGGGGCATCGGGTCAAAGGGCGGGAGGGTGATTGGCAGTGGGCTGACGAAGGCAGCCGGCATTGAGCTGATTGACAGTCTGATGGGACTGAAGTGCATTGACAGATCGCGTGGCCCGGATGCTAACGGGATGCCTGCTAATTTGCTAGACTCGTGTCTGACACCTCTGGACTTCTGTTTTCATCTCCCCCCCCCCCCCCCCTGACACGTTCGATTCTGTATGTCTAGAATAAATAGATTTTACAACACGGGTAGTTTGCAGCCTTACGTACTGCAGTGTCGCCACTCGGACTTGTAAATCATTGGATTCTGACAGCAGAGGGCGCAATCTTTGTCCGTCCATGTAGTTTATGGCCTAGATGGGTGTTACTGTAGAAATGTTTGTTGTTGTTTTTTTTTAAACAGCTCATTGTGTGCATTAAAATCGGTATAAAGAGAGTAGAAATCAATATTTTGAAAACTGCAAAGTTTGGTGCACGAATTTTATGATTGATAGAAATGTTATTCTTACAGATATTAAAATGACGTTTATGTTAAGTCGCTACTGTTCTGGAAGACTGTTTTCTTGATATATGTTTGTTTATGTTTACTATTCGGGATTATTATTTTCAGAAAATCAGTTTTTTTTCTTTTAAGTCTCTAGTAGTAAGTAATTAATGTACGAAGCAAAAAAGGGTGCAAGAATTTTAAAAAAAAACTGACAAGGAAAGAAGAAAGATGCCAGAAAAAAAGCTTCGTACAGCCCACCCCGTGGATATTAAGAGGATAAGAGAGGCAATAATGCCAGATATTCTACATATGTCGTCTGATAATCCGATTATCAGTTTCACGTTAATTCATCCATTTTCGTAATCTAAAAAGATGCACACATTGATTTTAAAAAAAAAAGTCCAATTGCATCGCGATGATAAAACCACAGATCAAAGCACATGGCAACAATCTTGTCTTTCTAATCGCGGGTATGGCTAATTAATGCATCCTTCCAGGATCATGAATGATTGAGTAGATTTTCGTCAATATAACGACGGGTTGCGGGGTTATGTGGAGTCGTCATTACGACTTGAATGGACCGAGTCCAACATAGTTCTCGGTCTTTGCAAGTTTTCAGCAATGATCTTCCAAAATGTATTTAGAAATTGATTGCACAGCAGTTCAGTCCCATGTCAGCTCTTTAGCATTCACGCAGCTTTTCTACAGAAGTGTCTCATGCAAATGTGACCTCTCGCTTGCTTGTTTTCTGAGAATGTCGAAGAAAAGTATACAGTAAAGTGATTGCGGCTAATAAGGCTTATTTGCTGTCAGACATTACTCACTTGTTGTCTCATTAAGCACATCGAAAAAGCGCCGCGCGATTTAGGTCGGGACCCCCCTTGAATTCATCTGCATTTGGCATTTCTATTTCCAACACAGATTGAATGTCGAGGGTGTGATGTTTCAAAAATAGAGGCTCGAGGTTTGATGCGGTCGTTTGGGGTGGGGGCTGGAAACAATTTGATTGTGTTTTGATGCTTGGAGCGCTTAAGCGTGTTTTTGACGCTTCGTTTGTCATCCGATTGAGACTTGTTAACCCGCTGGCAGGAACTTGACCACCGTGGCGGCGACCCAGTAGAATGAAAATTAAACGGCTGCTACCGGGCTCGCATTTAATGACATAAACAGCTTTTGGCGAACGCAATACACCAACCGACATAAAAAAGGCACCAGGTAGCATGAACGTCCGTGCTCAAGTGCTAACATTCAAACCACTCAAAAATGTTTTCCCCTCTTCAGGAGAGATTGGAAAATACTATCATTTGACATTTCAATCATGATCATCATCATCATCTAGATGCCTTGGAATTGGTGGTTGGGAACCGCTTCCGTATTCTTATCTAACCCATGGACTGAAGTGAAAATAATCAGCCCGGGGGGGGGGGGGGGGGGGAGGCACACAACAAACATAATATCCCAAAAAATGTATTAGGATCAATCGCTATTGCTTTTCTGGGTAGCGTATCAACGAATGTTTAAAACGGGGAGGCAAATTGAACCGAAATGAGTCCTCTTGCGAGATGCAGCTCTCCCAACCAGGAATTAAAACTCAACTCTCCGAAAAGTCTGCTGGATACAAACGCTAAAAACTTCCCCTTCTTCTGCATTACTCTTTCCTCTGCAGGTATCCGAGTGTTGAATGCCGCTAGGGTCTCAAGCGCCGGTCAAGGAATTGCAGATCATTAAAAAGACCTTTGCCCTTTTGTTGCTATGGAGAACCTTAGCGAGCTCCAGAATCCTTTGTTGGACAAAAATAGCAAGCACATGGTCAACGGTTATGGAGGAGACTTCCCGAACAACCAGTTCCAGGAGAACATTATCAACTACTTTGGAGGCGAGAGCGACGGCGGCGGCGGCAGAGGGAAGCCGGTCAATGTAGTAAGCGGCGGGGGCGGCTACAATAGCAACGGCAAGATGAAGTCGCAGCAGCTCTTGGATGCTACCTCGCTGCATTTAGCCGTGGAGGCCTTCTACAGGCCCAACTTCATCTTGTACAAAGAGGACAATGGCAGCATCAAGGCCAAGGAATATAAAAGCGAGTGCTGTGAGACCACCTTCACGGAGAAGAAGGCCAAGGAGACGTCCAACTCCACCGGAGGGTCCGCGGCCGGCTCGGAGGAACCGCAGGCAAAGGTGCCGGAGGACGGCGAACATGTCAAAATCCAGACCGTTTCATACGAGGTGGAGGAGGAAGAGTACGTTGAGTATGAGGTAAGGCTTTGAAATACTATTCTGAAAAAAAACATACTCTTAAATACCATAATGGTGGCCCTCTGTTAAAGAAAACAATACCTTGAAAGATTTGACATTTCATTGTACAGGACACAGATTCAAGACGCCCTGTGCCGGATGTAGCAAAGCAGCCCCAGAAAATAACAGACCAAGCCTTCTGACTCTGAACGGCACATTGAGCTGTAGAATGCCTTGATAATTTTTAGACTTCACTGAACCCAGCACAGATTCAAGACATCCTGTGCTGGATGGAGCAAAGCAGCCCCAGAATGTAACTGACACCAAATATTCTGACATTGGACGGCACATATGCGTTTTGCCTCCAAGAACGTCTTGATATAATCCTCCCAGTCATGGTTCAAGATTCAGACTTTTTAGATTTTGGTCAGACATTTGGATCACCTGCAAACAGCGTATAGGGTGCTAATTCACTCTGCGCGAGCAAACAGACGCCAGGTTAGAATTCCCGCAGCGATCTCTGAACACTATAAAAAAAACAACCCCAAAACGATTGCACATCTTCTCAACCACAAATCCCGCCAGATATGCTGACCTTGTCATCCGTTTCACACAGCCGTAAATTCACATCACCATAAGTCTTCAGTGCTGGCTCTACCCCTGGGATATTAAGTGAAAATGCTGCATTAGCTGAACAGTTTTGGCAGCGCCAATAGTGCAAAAACACTCCAACGGATTTAGGGGATTGCGATGTGGGGATTGGGTGTCCAGTTGGACCGGGTGTCGTGCGAAGCTACCACATGGGCGGTGAAATAAAATAACCAAGATGACACGTAGAGAAACTGCCATCCAAATCATAACGGGGATGCAAATGAAGTGTTTGCGCTCGTATTGCCGTTTGGCTTGCAAATGAGGTCAAAGAAGTGACATTCCTTCACTTCACAAAACGAGTCGGCATGTGAAACCATCATCATCAGAGGCTGGTTTTGCCGGATAAAAAAGCGAAACATCCTCGGTGGGACTCATTATGTTGTAGACTACAGACTATACCAAACGACTCACCTCCAGTCTGACACGAGGAAGGAATCCGACAACTACTTAACAAGATTGTAATATCCAGCATGGCTCGATTTTGGACCCGGTATCTCTATTAAATCATTCATTCATTCATTCATTCATTCATCTTCCGAGCCGCTTGATCCTCATTAGGGTCGCGGGGGGTGCTGGAGCCTATCCCAGCTGTCTTCGGGCAGTAGGCGGGGGACACCCTGAATCGGTTGCCAGCCAATTGCAGGGCACACAGAAACTAACAACCATTCGCACTCACACTCACACCTAAGGACAATTTAGAGTGTTCAATCAGCCTGCCACTCATGTTTTTGGAATGTGGGAGGAAACCGGAGCACCCGGAGAAAACCCACGCAGGCCCGGGGAGAACATGCAAACTCCACACAGGGAGGCCGGAGCTGGAATCGAACCCGGTACCTCAGCACTGTGAAGCCGACGTGCTAAACACTGGACTACCGGGCCGCCCCTTAAATCATTCAGTACCAGCCAATTCTGGATCAAGTCTGAAAAGACGTTTAAAAACGTCTTTGGGAGTGAATGAGTTAAAGAGTCTTTATTAGGGCAAGAGCGTCGGGCCGTGTGAAGGCTGAATAGCTGCAGCAATAATTGGTGCCACCATTCCTTGTCATTGCTGTTGCAAAAGAACAACCCGGCCAGTGTAATTCGTACAACGGCAGATCAGGACACTCCATTACAAGGTGCAATTTACATTACGCACAAAATGAAATTTCAGGATCAACCTAAAATATACTTGATCCTTTCCCGACGAACCTGATTTGACCTTATCGTAAACTTAAGGTGAATCCTTAACGTTTATCCGAAAGCCCAATATCCTGCACAAAGTCGTGCCTACGCCTCAATAGCCAAAATCTGCCGAAAACACTTCTCGCCGACCCCCCGATGCGATGAGTACAGCATGTCTCCGTCATTTCACCACAAGCGGTAAATTGTCGACAACCAATTAAAAGGTGCTAACTAATGTGTGGAAACGCGTTTAATGGTAACATTCGGCGGAACAATCCTATCAAAGTTTGGGTTTGACACGCTTGTTAACGACCGGAGCTCCTCGCCCCAAAATGTGCGTGCGCTTGTCCATTTGATCCTCACGCCTTTTCTTCCATTAAAATTATCCGCCGGTTTCACCTGAATACATAATAAGCACTGGAAGCTGCATTTGGATTTGCCGGCCATCTGTTCCGCCACCCCTGGTGCATAAAATCTGCATTTAGCGGTGAATTTCATATTGACTGGATGCTGTGAGCATGCGGTCTTGCCACTCCGCCGCAAATTTTGACGGCAAAAAATAAAAATAAAACACCTGTCAGATTTCGTCAATGTCCTCTTTTGAAAGAAAACGGTGTCCAATATCAATATAGCCGAGTTTCACAATAGCTATATTTCTCCGGTGTGATTGGAAGGGCTATCCATATTCACTAAGGGGGGAGAGAAAGGCGCTTATGCCTTCATTAAAACTCAAATGTGGTCATGCCTCAGTTCAGTACACACATATTGTTCGCCCTTTGAAGCGCGGGCGAGAGCCAGAGTCATAAATTCTCATGAAATCCTGCACAGGTATCCTTTCTCCCATTTAGCAGTAAACGACAATAACGATCGGATCATTTCAGAAGCGGTGCGCTTGTGCGATTGATTTGACCACGAGCTGTCCTCGGGTAACGGATGATATTTATCCCTTCGCACGCCGTGTCTCTCCGGCCAATAAAAAAACCTAAGTGTCCCTCGGTGACTCCGGGAATGTAATAGCCTCGTGTCAAAATATACGACTTGTGGGTGGGTGGGGTGGTGTGGGGGGCAGTAAAACCGAATGAGCAGACGTTTGCCTTGAAATAGGATGTGGTAGGGAAAGAAAAAAAATAAAAAAACGAGCATTAGTCTTAACCTCGTCGCTACTTTTTGGAATATAAAGGAAAAAATATGCAGCGTAATTCTACTTTGCGCTCACTAGTTGTCGATTTATTGAACAGGCAGGCAGCACTAGCTCACGGAAATGTCACAGATGTTGCAATGGCAGCCTCGGAACAAATTCCCAACCATGAAAGAAGCAAAAACAGGGGAAGTATCGAGGAGTGGATAGCAAATGCAAACGTTGCACTCGACAAAGATAGAGCACAAGTCTCTAATTGCCGAACCCCCGACCTCAACTTCTTCCTTTGACCGACCTGGCCAGCTTGTTGTCATGGCAACAGGTCAGACTCAAGGCCAAGACACGCGTGGCGGTTTGCCTGTAAACTTTTGACTGAAACTTGACCGTTTTGTTTGGCTGCTGCTATTTTGAATTTATCATCATCATCATCATCAAACCATTGATTTGATTTGGATGCGGCGATTGTAAAATAGCCCCGTTTGAAAACAGTCACTATCAGCTCTGGACGTGTGCAACAAATCACGGGCCGCGTCAGGTTTGCAGCGCGGCTAAATGTTTAATTTACAAGCTGATACGGTTGCTTTTGCAATCAGCGGAGAGCAAAATTCCCCGCGGGCCTGAGCTCTTTTTATGCCACCAAATGCGGCTAATTATATCCCCCCCATTACGGGCGATAGGCAGCGTCTAATCACATTTTTGCAAATTACAGTTACTCGGCTCAGTCGTTCGGGCTGCCATAATCACTGCGCTATGATCTCTCAACAAGAAATGTGTTTGTTGTTGGGATTGTTTGATGCTCTTTGTTTGCGACCGCGGCGCAGAAGGGGGCTGTTGATTGCATCTTGCATGAAAATAATGTGAACGCTGGTGGTTGCACTGTTATGTCCTCTTTTTTTTTTTATAGCAACTCATTGGTATCATGCTAGCTTTGATATAATATAATTATATGCATTCATTCATTCATTCATCTTCCGAGCCGCTTGATCCTCACTAGGGTCGCGGGGGGTGCTGGAGCCTATCCCAGCTGTCTCCGGGCAGTAGGCGGGGGACACCCTGAATTGGTTGCCAGCCAATCACAGGGCACACAGAGACAAACAACCATCCACGCTCACACTCACACCTAGGGACAATTTAGAGTGTTCAATCAGCCTGCCACGCATATTTTTGGAATGTGGGAGGAAACCGGAGCACCCGGAGAAAACCCACGCAGGCCCGGGGAGAACATGCAAACTCCATACAGGGAGGCCGGAGCTGGAATCGAACCCGGTACCTCTGCACTGTGAAGCCGACGTGCTAACCACTGGACTACCGGGCCGCCCCATAATTATATGCAGTATATATATATATATTTTTGTTTGTGCGATGGCACACAAGTATGTTTTAGTTTAGTTTGAGATGTGTCATGGCTGAAAGCGTCTCCAAGCAAACTCGGAAGATAGGTTTGTGTTAAAATTCATCCATCCGTGCATCCATCTTCCGATCCGAAGGGTCGCGGGGGGTTGCTGGAGTTTAGAAAAGAGTAGCTTAAGCTTAGAAAAGTACAGCGGTACGGGCCACACTGTTTTTGTTTACACAGCGGAGCTAACACTTCCTGTCCCCCGACTTAATGAGTTCCTCTGCACCGTCGAGTATTTTCTGAAGACGAATACAAGAAGCAATGAATGTGCAAGCATGCCTCGTACATCACGACCGAGCTCTTATGTTCCGTCTCAAGGACTTTTATTAGCGGGCGCGGCAAAGCCACTCCCCCTTTGGGAAGTGGCCTGTCACGCCGCCTTAGAATTATTAAGTCTTAAGACAAGCACCCTGCTCACCTCTGGGACCTTGGGCTCCTGCATGGACATAAATTAACCATCTGGAGCAGGTGTGGCAACGCGAAAGGCCACGTGCGGATGTCGGCACCCGGGCGGCCAGGGGAGACCACCCGCCGCCGTATTTTAGGGATAGCGGAACATGCGATGGCATTTGTGGGACCCTAATGACTCAACTGCATGAGCGGTCAACTCTTTTTTTGGGGGGTTAGTTTTCAAAAAGCGTTTAAAGATTGCTTTCACTTCTCACGAGGATACGCCGCACGCAGGACGTGCTCAAATTTCGACTCGGCTGCATATTTAATCAATTGCTAAATCATCCAGCGTGGCAATTTCTCATTTGTGTTGCTCTTTCATTCAGCCACGTAATTGAATTCCTGTTGGCGGCAAAGTCGTTAGTTTCTTTGTTTGGTTTCCACTCTGCAGCGCGCAATCCGATTCATTTGTGTAATTTCAAACACCGACTTTCGAGTTATAAAGCAATTTAGAAGCCAGCGCTTGTTTTCTGCCGGGAGCTTTAATTGCGTTCCGATTTTTCTGTGTCTATTCATTCACGCCGTTGCGCCTGCAGACACGTTTTGGCGGCGCTAGCGTGCGAGATGCATGAAAAGTATGTAATGAATTCTCGTTTTCTCCAGAGAAACCTCCAGCACATTAAATCAACAGTCCTAATGTAATTTTGGGTGCCTCGGGCATGATTCGATTGACTCTGTGAGTCCAAATAGTACTTTTTAAAGTATGCCTTAGTTCTCAGTCTCTCACTTGCACGGTTCTCCAAATGAGAATTAGTCATTTCGCACCTGATTATAAGCCGCACCCACCACATTTTTCAAGGGAAAAAACATTTGTATACACATAAGCCGCACCTGTCTATAAGCCGCAGGTGCCCACAATGTAACATGAGAAAAGGTGGTGCACAGAAAACCTTTTCAAACTTTTGATAACACACCTTAATTTTTCTTTCCAAAATTTTCGATTTGGACTAAATTGTAAGAGTTTTCATCTCCTGCACACACCTGAATCCTGAACCTTACCCACAACGTGCCCGATGTGCACCTTAACCACCGTGTGCAAGATGTTATAAATATCATGGGTATGTAATACTGGAAGGAAATGTGTGTGTGTGTGTGGGGGGGGGGGGGGGATACAAAAAAAAAAACCAGGCCAACCTCTTTGTACGACGGTCTCATGAGGATTGTGAAAGCATCCATTAGGGTCTTTGTTACCTGTCAGGCAATTGGCTCATGTTGACAGGATTTACACCCCCACTCCCGAGTGATTCAATCGAGCACAGCCTTCAGCCGCCTGCATGTTACCGTTAGTCCACTGGCTGGTTAAACATCTGGCCTGCTTCTGCTTAAAATGCAGACTTTGAACGTGTTGTTCTTTTCCAGCTGCTGGTAATTGGCCCACGGGAAGGCTTGGCGGAAGAATCGGTGGCCCATTGTGAAAAAAATCTCTGCAAACATCCCACAAATGGCTTTTGGGCAACTAAAGGCCACTCGTTATGGCGGTGAATCGAAACAACACAAATCTCCCAGCATGCCTTGTGCTCAGACTCATTCGACTGATGTGATTGTTACGGTGCGCGTAGTCAATGTCATCATCTGTTTACAAATGTTGGTCTGTCCCAATTGCGTCTTATTTTTTTTTTTTACACGTTACTAACCAATAGCTTGAAAGCAAACCTATTCACTCTTGAACTCGCCTGCCCTCTTCTCTCGCGACATTAAATGGATTGCCATCATGCTCCGGTGCTGAAGGAACAGGTCAGCCACGAAGGTTAAATCCATGCATATTCAGTCACACCGCTTAGTCACCTCATCGTTATTTCATGCATCAGGCCTGGCGAAGACCTTTGAGAAAAAGTCAGGGAAGATACACCAAAGCAAACGGCTACGGTTGCATTCGTAGTACATGATTTGATGATAGCGATGGACAAAGTGAGGCTATTTTTCTACATGCACATGTTTAATTACCTCAACAGGGTGTCCCAATTTGCATTTGGAGAGCACTTTTTTTTTATTTTTTGCTTGCTCCAATCACTTCCGAGTAATAACACGCTTGTTTTCTTCCCCTCAGTTTTATTTTGGGGAGTCCATTAATCCGCCGTCTGCGCGACCATTAGTGGGGCAAGGTGGGCAAAACTCCACCGCCCATGCGTTAATCCCGTCATCCATCAAGGAAATTGTTTCACTCCCACCAAGTACGGACGGCTACGCAAAGACGGTCGCGGCGTTGAGGACAATAAGGTTTGAATATCAAGTAACGCGCGGCGTGACGAGCGGCTGTGAGAAAATGAGGCCCCTAGTTTGATATGATTGTAAGGGTGTATATGCTGGAACATGTTGAAAGGTAAATTTGGAGGTTTGTGTTCCACACACACATTATACTTGCTCAAGCAGGTTTATGTGGTCGTGAATTGAGTACAGATTTTTTTTTTAAGCCATTTCAGTGATGCTGTTTTTTGGGGGTTGTGGGCGTGGCCAAAGACGGGAATAAGATGGCATTTTGAAGCAAGTATTTAGTATTTAAAATGCAGCGATGGGAGTCATGACCAATTGAGCAATTCACTCACTTGACGTGAAGTACTGTGACGGTTGCGCGAGAGTCGCAGACATCCACTTCTACGTGTTATTTTTGTTTTGCAAGCATGTTGTGTTCCTCTTTATCAAACTCGCAGCAAAACTGTCAAGATGAAGCCAAAGCGAGCCCTTCCGCTGCATGACAACCAGTGTGGCGACTGTCGGGAAATAACCCTTCGTTCATTTTGAGGCAAAGAAGTGCTTTGCTTTTGATTTCCTAGCGTGCTGTGAAAAGTACAACAGTATGACTTTGGCTATGGGCATAGAAGCTCCGCACCATGGTGAGAAACAATTAAAACATCTGTGTTACTAGTTGTTTTTCTTGTTGCCGTTTTTATCTTGGACACAATTCTCTCAGTCGGCAAGAGGACATGAAATAAATATTCAGAATTATTAAGGCAGGCCACAGAAAACACGCCAGGATTAAAGGTAATAAAGGGATTACGTTGCCTCATATAGCTCGAATGAAAGAAATCTTAAGGAGGCTACAGTCCGCCGTGGTTCGTAATTCTCTTTTGGGTAAAAATACATCATTAACTGTGTTTGAGGTTTTTTTTTTTCTTCCCCCGCTCTTCATTTATTTCTCATGTTCCACTCCGGTTCTGGATCATCCTTCAAACGGGATGATGAGTGCAGGCTGCAGCTTAATGTGGCCTTAATCTCTGATGTCTTTTCATTACGCAACACGTCTTGGCTTTGGAGCAGGGAAGGTTATTGATGCAAACGTGTATTGATATAGGTGGAGAGACTGGAAGGGGGAAAAAAACAAAAGCTATACAAAATTGCAAATTCATTCCAGCGAGAGCTTCATTCAAAGTGTACATTCGAGCATGACGTCTTTTGTCGTTCGCCTGACAAAACGTCGGCAACTCCATCTCCCCAAACTAATGAAAAACTAATGGCCCTGGACAAAAAGTCCATGAATATACGCGTTCATATTACGCACAAGCGGGCCGAGACTCGTCTGCCTTTCCCATTTGTCTGAACGCATATTCTTTCTACTCCCACCCCAAATGGAGTTGCTTTTTGCCATCCTCCCATTCTTACACGGCTTCAATGTCTCGTCGGCGATCACACCATCACAAAGTGTTTGAGCTGATAAACACGCTCGTAACCGATATTACACAAAGAGAACACGAGAGAAAAGCTTAAAAAAAAAAATCGAGCCAGCGTTTATTTAGCTGATAGCTAAATAGCAGTGTACCAACAAGGATGCCGCTTTTGACTGGAAGATCTTGCCGAAGATCAGATACGTCTGGTGAGATCTGAACACGGGAATCTCAATGGCTCATAAAATAAATCCATAGTCCCGAATAGACCAGAATTGATGGAGACTTGATCAAAATTGTGGCAGACAAGTGATCATTGGGTTTTAGACTGAAATAGGCCCGAATCAAAATTCCCCAACGTCAAGCTAACACACCTGGACAAGTGTCGTTCGAAATCAGTTCACATAAACGGCACGTCAACGGCTAATCAGACAACACAAGCTCGGAACATCACGTAGGCTACAAGTTGATAGAACACAATATGACTCCAAACCAGGTGCCACGTGTATGCTAGCATTTACCAACAGCTAGCTTGTTGACATATTTCATGGCTCAGCCAGACCAAAGCCCAGGAACACGATTGCAAGGGAAATTATTGCGCCACGTAATTTGTTCCATTGCACTCTCAGGTCAACAAAAATAATACAAGCGGACCAATGATTGGCGGTCGTGCAACGCTCCAAGCTAGCGCGCAAACTTCCAAAACAGTTGACTGGCTATAAAACACAGCAAATAAAGAGTAGCTTACCATGCAAACAGCCGGTCATGGGAAGTCACGGTAGCAGCTTGGCCGGAGTGCGGCTGACACAGAAAGTAACACGATGAACTGCCTGTAAAGAGAAAAGAGAACGTTGTCCAAGTCAGACGTTAAGAACCAAAAGTTTCAGAAAATCTAGTTTTCATGCGCATCGCAAATTCAAACGCCACACACGTATGACAAATTATTTATTGTGTCCTGTACAGACAGACTGCTCTAGCGACAGCGAGAGTGAGGACAATTTCATCGTGGTGCCTCCGAGGGACCACCTGGGCTTGGCCATCTTCTCCATGCTCTGCTGCTTCTGGCCTCTGGGAATCGCAGCATTTTACTTCTCGCAGGGGGTAAGCGCACGCACACACACACACACACTGTGTACACCCTTGTCGTCGGCTATGTACAGCAAGGTTATTAGAAGCTGCATGTGGCATAACAATCACACGCCGGTGTACTCAAACCAGTCGCTGTCAATGCCAGGTGTGGTATACAAACACGTTTGAGTTTTGAAAATAAATCAAAAGTCACCCTTCAAGCTTTGTCGTTATGCTTGTTGAAAGGTGTGACACAAATCTCAGCTTTAATCCGAATGATTGTGTGTGACATAACAATCACACTCGTGAAATCCAAGCAGCGAGTGATAAATGAAGCGAATGTAAATAAGTAGACAATATATGAACACACGTCCAACCACAGCAATTTTTAGCAGTGAGAATTTTTTTTAACAGATTTCATTTGAAACCTCCCCGTGTCAAAACAAAAACCCTCTGGGCTAATTCTGTGGAAGTGATGGCTGCGTTTCACATCAGAGAACCCTCCCCGCCGCCCCTCACATGGTGCTGTACTGAGAAGTAGGGAGCGTGGTAGGGAGGGTGGGCTTCTTTTTACATCTTGATAACACACCTTGCTGCGCCTCATTCTTTGGCCAACAAGAAAAATTAATGAATTCCGCATGCGCTTATAGATCTCGACTTAGCAGTTCAAAATGATTTATTATTACTCTCTGTCAGAGCAAGAATCCTGTAAAAAATTAATAAAAAATAGCAGACATCTCTCAACAGCAGACACCTTTCAAGTGATCGTCAAACCTTGTGGGATTATTAAAGGATGAAACAAATTGAATAATGAATGGAAAATAAAGGTCAAACTCATAATGTGTACATGTCACCATGCTGCTGGTGAAAATCTTCAATGCGTAGAAATATCACAAAGTCAATCAAAAACACTGGGTTTCAATTGAAATGTGGGGTTGCTTTTCCTTTGGCAAAACAAGAAGCCTGTTCATTTGAAATAGGATGGTGCTATCTGTAAAATAAAACGGCGGGGAAAAAAAAACTGTTTTTTTTTTCAATCTCTAACTTTCTGGGACTTCGGTGCTTTGTCTTAGCAAGAATCTTAATAATTCAAAAGAACATGAAAGCCAAGATGGTTGAGGAGTCTGAGCATCTTGAGCTAAAGTTGAATGAAAGATGAATATGCTACGTCTTCTTTATCACGGTACTCGTCACAAGTTTGACATTGAACGTTGAAATTCGGCATACAGCTCACATTCTCAAAAGATTCAACCTTGCATTCTCTGCGAGAACGGAAAAAAAAAAAAAGACAAAATAGTTAGCGAGCATAATAGGGTTTTGCTGGTTGCAGATCAATAGCATCGCCGTCCCATCGGAAGGTCACCGGACACTGAGAGCAATAGTAGCGAGAGAAAACTGCTAAAGCATAAAAATACATTTAAAAAAAAACAAATGTGACACCTGAAAATGTGAACCTTTATGGAGGAAATACGCTGTTGTGCATTTGATTAGCGAGCGGAACTGACTGCCATTATCGCCACTAATGGTGTGACTGCGTGTTGTTTGGAGACGCAGAGAGGCTGCAGAGATCGCTCTCATGATTATGCAAGTTATCGTACAAAAGCCTGACGACAATTCATTTGAAATCGTGAGTAAATGAGTGTTTACGTGACACAAGTGGGGCTCTCAAGTGTGTTATGTGTCTGATGAAGGTTAGCATGTAGCAATACCATAACTTAGCATTCTGTTTTGTTTTTTGTGTGCGTGAGTGTACATAAAGCTGGAGAAGCACATAGCACTTTATAAAAGCATATAGTAAGCATATATATATATATATATATATATTATATATATATATATATATATATATATATATATATATATATATATATATATATAATAAAATTAAACAGTTCATGCATCCATACGGATATAAACAAAGAAGACGGGCACAACTGCTCAGTTAGTAGCGCCAATATTAGCCACATTTCATATTGTTACATTGTCTGTCTACATGTGTTGCTGCACACATTGATGCTATTCGTCCATGTTGTTTGTCAGTGGCTTGTTTTGATCATACAACTTCCCAGTTTCCTACCCTTTTATCATGCTTGTTTACCCTTTTCAACATCCTGGCACCGGTATTTCTGACTTGCTCATACAGTAGATTTCAGCGGTGGCGTCAATGCCTGTCCTTGAGTTCTCCAAATGATGTTAAATTTGCCATTTATCATCTGATGGCACATATTAGCACAACCCACAGTCCTTGACATTTTCCTACTAATTGCTGCCAACGAGCTTTTTCTGGCTTCATCTGTCAAGTTGAGTGTCCTCCTACTTTTATCAACACTTGTACAGAATCAACAGCCAGCTTGTGTCAATGCCAAATCCCCTAACCTGCCGCCTCACCTTTTTCTTTCCCTCCTTATCAATCGTATTTATTTATTTATCTGTGCTCTTTCTTCCAGACCACCAAGGCGGTCCACAAAGGCGACTTCCCGCTGGCGAACATCGCCTCCCGACGTGCTCTGTTCCTGGCCGCCCTCTCCATCACAATTGGCACAGGAGTCTATGTGGGGGTGGTGGTGGCACTTATCGCTTACCTTTCAAAACCGGGACACATCTAGCCGATTGCTCATATCTGTCGGGAAGAGAAGAGCTGCTTGAAACTTGCATATTTAGAGGATCGTTCTTTGTTGGCTGTACAGAGTTTCCCTGCCACCCTCATTTCTTTTCCCTGAAGATTCCCCCCCCCCCGTCAGCCAGAATTAGCACAGCGGCAGGAAAAGGGGGCAAGCTGGAAGGTGCGGCAAAGATGAGGAAAAGTTGACAGGAATGGATGTTTTCCCTCATCATAGTGAGGTTTTTCTCCATTGAAAAAAAATTAATGAATAAATGAATTTACCGTAGCTCAACAACGATTCCATTCATACCAACTTTACCCTATCAACCACATTACTCTCATCAAATAAGTATGATGGAAGAATTACAAACACATTTTTGGCAAGTCCATGTTAGTACAGATGTTTATAAAAAAAACTTTTTCTCCGGCGGCCAGAGTATTTCGTCTTATGGGTTTGTGTGTCGATGTCGAAAACTAAACTCTTTGTTTCGAAACGTGCGCCATTATCGCCAACATTTCAAAAAAATGACAAATCACAGAACAAAAACAGTCTTGACTCAAGCCGGGTACGGACATGCTCATTTTTAACATCCATTTTTTGAACATGCATAAAGACGACTGCAGATGACCAACACTGTACACCACCCAAATAATGATAAATTACACGCTTTTTTTCAGCCTTTTGGCAGGCCAAAATGCAACCAAGCGACCATTAATTTGTTTACATCTATTGTACCATGAATCGCCGTTTATCACACAGAAGATTTTTTTGGGGGACCCACAAAATCTGCTCAGTGGAGAGACCATCCTTTTTTTTTTTTTTTTTTTACTTGAATTTTCCACCCCTGGAACTTGAAAGCACATTTCTAAAAGTATTCCTTGCCACCTGTTCTCACTGTCTCACTTGCACAGTTCTCCAAATAACGCTTGCTCGCCTCAAGCTGTTTATTTTTCACTCCCAGGAGATGATTACTGTGAAACTGACACAACTCGAAAGTCAAACTTGCCTGTATCATGTAAAAACCTTGACAAGAAAAAAAAAAAAGGAATCCGCTTAAAAATCAGCAATGTGGAGGGGTTCAACATATTGTATGTTTTTTTTTTTCAAAAATATGTTAAACAGGAAATTGATTTGTCACAAGTCTAAAACTGTACAACTGTTATTATGTGGGGGGGGGGGGGGGGTTCCGCTTTTGGCACATACCCAGATTTTGACCACAGGTCACCCCAAGCCACTGCACTGTACAGAATGTTTCCCGTTGTCTCCCAAAAATTGTGCACCAGAAAAAAAACAAGAAAAAAACAACCCAAAGCCAAGTTTGGTCGTCTATGGAAGCTACAAATCACGCTGAATTGTGTCAACACTGACAGAGTCAGATTGAGTGGGCGATCAATTTGGCTCGTTCTGCCGGCAACAAGTCACCCAAGCATGATTGATCTTTTTTTTTAAGATTAAATTAAAATTGATCATGCTGTGCGGGAGGTGGGGGGCAACTCCTTTCATTCAAGGCACACGTAAGATTCCGTGACAGCAAATAGTGGAGGAAAAAAAAAAGAAGACATTATGTAAAAAAAGGTTGATTAATTACCCAAGTGACTTTATTTTTAATTGCAAGTTCAAGCGTGTGAGAGCACGAGGAGCGACATTGTGCTTAGCTCCCCCTGCATCAGTCACAGCTGACATTTATGGAACACAATTAGCTCATTCCTTCTCCTCCAAGGGATTGTGTACTCTCCGGAGCGTGGCCCGAAAATAGCACAAGAACATCCATTTAAATAATAGGCCGCGGCGTCAGCGGAGAGTAAACGATCCGCTAAAGAAGTCAGCGGCGTCCACCAGGGAATGTTTGGATGCAACGCGCTGGTTTGAACACTCACCGGGTGACAGTTGATTTGGGAACCCTGAGGCGTACTTGCGGCCGGTCCGAGATGCCCGTTAAACATATGGCCCGCTCCATTCTTTAATGTGGCTCACTGAGCATTTACACTATCAAGAGTTCATTCATGGGGGAGTTCAAAATTTAAAAGAAAAAAAAAATCCTTTATGTCATAATTAAAGTTAAAAGAATCATAATGACTTGACAGTCGTACATGATCCATGTAAATATAGTGCGAAAAAAATATCTGAAAAATCAGACAGCATCCTATGCCTCTAAATCTGATATGCAATGAACCACCGCGCCCGATGAAAAACAACCAATTACAGAGAAAAGACTTATGTGATGTCAATCGTTTGTTGCACACTTGCAAACAGAGCCTTAACTGGTTGCACCACAAAAATATCGGAGCTGGAATTGAAATCTGCACCCCTGCACTGTGAGTGCTACCCAGTGGGCCATCGTGACGCCTCTTGCTTAACTCATTTACTGTATATAATACACAAAGAAGTGCCGAATCTAAAAAAAAAAAAAAAAAAAAATTATTTTTTCTCAACCTCATCGCTAAATGACTCCCATCCGTGTGTCCGTTTTTAAAATGAAATGAGGCCCTTGAGCACAACAGTTTGCCCCCCCCCCTGATTTAAGCCGACGACCACTGACCACATACATGGCTTTGTGTTGATCTCCTTTGGCAACCCGCTTTTGTGCAATGAGTATGTGCACATGAAGGACTTTTGTATGCGTGAGTGTCTGCGTATATATAAATGTGTGTGTGTGTGTGTGTGTGTGTGCGGGCGGGCGCTGTGTACATAAAAAAAAAAAAGACATGTTCAAATGTAAAGAGAAAATAAATGGCAAAGGGGAGGGCCTTTCTGGAAAACTAGATGTGCATGTGTGCTTCTTCTTGGTTCCACGCAACTCAAGTCATTGAGATGCACGCGGCATTCTTCGAGCGACAGAGTGCACCGTGACTCACCGAGTGTGGGCGGGTTTGCTCAGCACCAGCGTGCATACACACACATGCAAACGAGCAGCTTTCTCTACCATGTGTACATACAGGCAGGCTAACGACAATCCCCTTCGGAATCGACGTGATGAAGACGGTTGTGAGGTTTGCATGCGGTGGGTGGGAGGAGGAGGAGGAGGAGAAGGTGGTCCCATTATGGAGTTGATGGAGGGCGAGGGGATATAAATGGGGGTGTGCGGTGAGTCACCCAACAGTGTTTTTTTTAAATATATTTTTGTTCATCAGAGATGCTCCTCATCCAGGTGGTGAAAAAATGCGCATGAAGGGCACACAAAGCAGAATGTGCTTAACAGGCTAAACATAAAAAAAAAATAGCGGGGGCTGCAATTTAGGCAGCTCTGACGGTTTTCACCATGGAAAATGTGGGGGTGCATTACACGTGTCAAATTAATTTTGAAGTCACAAACTAACTTGGAATATTTCACCACCGCGGATTTGTGCGCTTCCAAATGCGGCATATGAAATCCCTGCCTGAGGAAAGAACAAGCTACCTATGAGTGCAGTCTGCTATTCCAAAAAGGCCATGTTTTGTTTGTCACGGCGTACGGACATGACAGAGATCGATTTTTTTTTTTTTTTTTTTTGCCTTGCTGAATAGATGATACGTCTCAATAAATGTTTGTATGTTTCTGGCATTTCAAAAATTGCACATGTTTAACTCAGCCATTTGCATCTACTGCCGGTATTTTTGCACCTTTGGGTAGAAATGCCCGATACAGTATTGCGTAATCATTGAATCGAATGGGTTAATTTTTTTTTTTTTTTTTTTTGGGGGGGTAGGGGAGCAAATCTGAACACAGCCTTTTTGAACTCGCTTTTGTGACCATCAACAAAAAGCACCGGTTCATGTTAGACGGGATAAGTGGCGGCTAAACAACGAAGAGTGACCTTCCGCCAAGGTAGCGATCAATAAACGGAAGTCGTCGCCATGATTGTTTGGCCTTTGAATCAAAGGAAGGTCTTTAGAAGGGTATAGAGAGCTGGGATGGAGGGGTCGGGGAGGGGGGCGGGGGGGGGGCTCTTGAATGTAGGAAGCAGGTGGCTCGGTTGTAAACAGCTGTGGAACAACGGTGAAGAGGAAGGAGAAAGCTTCCTGAGTAAGCAGTCCATAAAAAAAAGGACAGAAAGCAAGACGGGAAGTGGAGCGAATGAAGACAAACCTGCGGCAAGCAAGGTCACCTGACTTGATTAATGGCCTCAAGTTGCTCTAATAGCCACTCAATTATCTTCTACTGCCAATGGGCATGCAGTCTTTGGAGAAGCTCTGTTGGGATCCCTGAGGCGACACGAAGCTGACGCGCCAGCTGCGACGTCTCAATCCTGCTTATGGCTATTTGAGAAAAGGCCAATTGTTGCACAGGCCCGATGACGTACGTCCACGAGACCCGAGGCAGACGGAAGAACGTGATCACGTGACAGGCAGGGATGTGCACGGACTGCTTTCCCAACATCATCATCATCATCACAAGCAAGCGGCAACGACAGCAGCAGCAGAGCATGACCGACTATGAGCTAACATGAATATTCCCAACGAGTCTTATCATTTCCCTTTCAACTTTCTTCCCCGTCCCGCCCATTTCCAACTCTCAGCTCTCATTTTCTGCCAGACACGCTCTGATCACCCGCCTGCCTTTTTCCTTTTTTTTTTTTTTTATCTTCCTCCTCGCTCGCTTCTTTCTCTGAGATTCTTTTTGCGGCATCGGGTAACGAGCACATTTCAAATGGAGCGTTGCCCAAAAAGTCGTGAGAGAAACGGCTAGGTGCCATTTTTGACATCAAGCGCACCCAAAGAAGAGTCTTGTTGTTGTGTGCTATTCAATCTGTCAGGGGTGCTCATGACCAGCAATTCCGTGTTCCGCCAACCGTAAAATCAGACGGATTTCAGCCAGCTTTGAGCGTCCCATTCACACACACAAACACACACATAACCGAGACAATTAGATGCTTCAGGTCGAATTCCAATCGCGAGCGAGAAAGGCCAACAACAGTTTGGCAGGCACCCAAGGTGCCTGATCGGTTCTGAAGCTGGCCCGGCTCCTGAGAGAGAGCAAGAGCCAGAGAGAGCAAGAGAGAAAGAGAATTGTTTGGAAGCTTCAGAAAAGAAACAAAAACATTGTTTTGTTTTTTTTTTCCCTGGTGCTCTGGATTTTGTTCTCCAAAGCAGTTGATCCTCAACTCAAAGCTACTCTCGGTGACAAACACAAGGCAGAGAATAAGGCAAACTAATTAGTCCATTTGTGAAACGTTTAATCCCCCAGATTACTGACGCAGTACATGTCAATACTTTTTTGTTTTTTGTTTTTACTTCTTACACACAATGCGAACCAGAAGTCCTAAAATATCATTAACAATGGATAATTACGTCGACCCAAGTGCAAACTCCCGCATGTGACCTCCACTTGCGCGTGTTAGCAGGAAGCTTCCCCTCTTAAACCTCGACGGAAGCCTCATTGGCATTGCTAACACGTGTATCAGTCTCATTCTGAAGCACAAAGCACGAAGTCCGAAAACACAGGGCTGTGATGAAAAGGAAAATAAATACATCTCACGCCAGATGACCAAACAAAAACGGAGAAGCGGCAGTAAAACAGGCCAAAAATCCTTATTTATGGGGTGTGGGGTAAGGGCAGGAGATGCATTGGCTTTATCCGAATTCTCCTTCATATAAACATGGTGTACAAACAATACACCATTTGAGGAAACACTGTAATGATTTGAACACTGTGTCTATAAAAGACATCAGCACGCAAGCAGGCACACACCAGGCTGAGGAACGAGGGCAGCAAACAAGATCTGGTCGAATCAAAAGCAAAGACAAAAAAGGTATGCATGTGATACATTAATATAGAGTGTGTCCGCCAAGTTTGTCTCCAGGGCAATGAAAAAAATAATAATATTTTTTTAAAGCAAACAGTGATGGAAGTGCGTTTCCAGATTGCACTGGAAAGTTATTCTGACCCCTTGCCGCCTCGGGAGCGCACACACTGTCATAAGCGTTCGTGTGTTAGCTTTGAGCTAAAAATAATGCGCCGACATCGATGTTCTCACCACATGGCGATGGTGGAGTCCTTTGTGTAAATATTACGATTTTGACCTGTGCCCAGTTGGAGTGGACGTCAGTCAAAGTAAACAACAATGCAAGAGTCAGTCTAGGACAACATAGTGAATAGTTCAGTTAATTTTCTGACATGGAAGCAGAATCCTGAAATGACAACGTTGTCGTGCGAAAACGGTGTCCTGCAGAGCCATTAAAATCGACTTTTCGCTTGGGTCCCGAGATATTTTCCTTCTTAGAAATACCTTCAATCTTTGACAGAGTCGATTTAACGTCAACACGACTATAAAAAGAACAGCTTTCCTACAAAGAGGGCATACTTTTGACGTAGCACCCTTCTAAAAAAAAGACTATTCATGTCGCACTTCCCCAACAGTAAATGATTTAAGCTTTGGAAATGTCATTGTTGGTTTACGACAAAGTTCTGTTGGGAGCCGGGGGAGCAACTGTTGAACGGAGCAACAACAGCGCCTATCTGACGAGCCTCTCGTTCATGTTTAATTACCAAAGCGTCCCCTTTGGGTGCTAAACGGAGCCGCTTAATGGCGGCGAAGGTGCCGTCGTGCCGAGAGCGCCGCTGCCAAACACCTTCCGCCGGGTACAAATTGACCGGTCGCTCTCGCCGCTGACACCCCGGAGAGATTTCGGGGTGATGAGCACATTTTTCATTCGAGCTCCATGCACTCAGCACTTTTCTTAAATGGCCTTTTGCGCACTGCAGGGGGGGGGGGGGGGGGGGGGGGGGGAAGAGGGGAGGCGCACACTACAATCAAAAGGAATTTCACCAGCAGCTGAAAGTAAAAGGTTGATCGGGTTGTAGCCGTGAGACGACAAAGGCACATGCATATTCCGGTCGGGATCCGTCAGTTGGCCCACTAATGGCGCTAATTTGGCCCAAATCCATTCTCACGGCGATTACAATAAAAGTGATTATTGTGCCTTTGGTAATTGAAACAAACGATAATGCTGTCAAGCAGGTGCATGAGGTCGTCAAACAAACTGCCGCTACTAAACAAAAAAATAATAATACGACTGCATTGGACAAACACATTAAAAATGCACTTATACAGACTCGAGATGAGGATGATTAAATGTATTCATGTGTGCAGATCAGCATTTTGCTAGTTCAACTTTTCTTGCTTGGAACTCATCAAAATGTCATTTGCCACAAAGAAGGGTTTTTTTTTCTCCATTCCGCGCAATCATTTATGCAACTTATCATTGATTGATTACGCTGACATTCTTCCGGTCGCTAATTATCGCTTGGCATTTCCGCAAAGTGCCGCATCGTATTGATTTGAAGTGTTTGCAGCGAGGGCGCTTGACTGCAACGCTTTCTTGGCGGCTAATTGCAAGTGCGTCGAGGTTCCTGAGGCACAGGCGGCGGCGATCCGCGGCGTTTGTTTTCGGGGATAAATTGACGGGATGCATCGTGATAACCCCCCTAATCGCGGTTCACCCATTGTCAATATGACCAATTCACATTTTGTTTGCTGAATAAATCTATTTGTGAAATTCTATTTTGTTTTGTTTTTTTGGTGCTCAGTCTGTCACGACAAAGATACCAAACACCAAGTGCGACCAAAGCGCTAATAGGAAAGTAGTAATTAGTATTCTTACAGGTACACGGAAGCGTCTGTGCAATTATTATTATTTTTTTTCTAAATCAGATCATTTGGATGCCAATTATATTTTGACTGATAATGTTCCAAGCTGAGTTTTAATTTCATGTTTTGGGAATGAGATGGAACAATGCTCTAAAGATGATAAAGTCCTTTTTTGTGTGTGTGCAAATTAATCTGACACTATGACAATACATGTGAGAAAGAAAGAAGTCACTGCGTGCCCTGAAACATTTCGCGTCATGATTATTTCTTATCCTGTCTGAACAGCTTTTAAGTTTCGTTGCCTCCCAGGCTCTCCAGTTTGCCTTGCACTCCCGTTAATAGAGGCTAACAGTGTGGGATACAAAGGCAGGCTGTATAGACGCAACCTCCGACCACCTCAAATAAATAAAATAAAGATACATTCATACAGACTAACCTTTTTTTTTTCTTTTGCCTTTATGAATTGCTGCGTTCCCACCAACAATATTGACCTTGGTTTAATTAATAACCAGGCCTCGGAACAGGTAGGAGGACCCTTGACCTCCATCTCACAACCTTCTTGGTGGCAAATGCAGAGACCTCGCAATGAAGAATTGATGCCAATAGTGGGCTTAGATGGAAAGCTTTGTTTTGGGAAGGGAATTGCTCCCCTGATTCTATTTTTTAACCCCCCCACCTCAGGCTTTCTTTTCGATGTTGCGGAGGCATATGTAACATATTAGGTAAGGGATGTTTTTTATGTCTTTATTTCCACTACTTTGATGCAGCTAGCACCCAACAATCGGAAATAAATTAAGAAAAACATTCCTTGAATTGTCCCTTTTGTTTCATTCTATCTTGTCCGGAATGTGCAAACACAGACACCAATTGGTTTTAAAACCAGGCTGAGATAAGAAACTTTATATCTAGCTTATCTATCTTGCCCTTTTTTGGGGGGGGGGGGGGGGGGAGTAGGAAATGATCAGTTTCAACTTGCCGTTGTCATTTCTTTTGATTGTTTTTGTCGCTGGCACGTACTTCGAAAGGCTAGCGGGGTGCTTTAAATCAATGCGGCATTTCGGGTGATGTAATTGAAGTCCGTATTTGCTTTTTGAAACCGGGCGGCGAAAGCTTACACAAAAATGTCAGATTGTTTTTTCCCCCCCCTTGAAAACTCTGTGACCTTCTCAGAAAATTCTTACCATTTGCCAAGACGAGGAGTGGGGCTGGACATCGTGCTTATTTTTTTTTTTTACTGGTTCTTCTTATCTTATTCATACAATTGTACCAGTTGTGAACCCCAAAACAAATTAGGACTAGCACTATGTGCGGAAAATGCATGGCTGGGGTGATTGGATCTCAATGTGGTGTAATGTGGTGCTGCTGACTCATAATGTTTATGTACTATGTATGCGCAGCGAACAGCCACTTCAGAAAGCTTTACATGACAGATGACGGGTGACTGCAGCCATACCATACCCGACTGGTCAACTCCACATCATCACAGCAACGACGAGGCACACGAGGTGAACGTGCGGTGCCTCCAAATGACCCACGAGAGAATATGTCACGTCCTAGCAGCTACCTGGCACACACCCAAGTGATTTTTTTAACCCCCCCCCCCCCCCGCGACTAAGAACAGTAAATAATAATTCCTCCCAGCTGGGTGGCAGATGAAAGCAATATTTTAGCGGAAAAGCCCTAAAAGTGACATTGATGACTTCAGGCATCGGACGGATCATACTGTATCCTTTCATCATGATGTCTCATTTTGTGTCACACTTCACATCAATTATTCAGCGATACGTTTGCTCATGTTAGCGTGATACATTTGCCACGTTCACGTCACGGTTGTGATGATTGTGAATCGCCGTGGATACGGATTAGTTCCATAGAGACACTGTCACAGACAGCATTTAATTAGGGGCTAGAACGATCCTTTCCATGACCCTGTACTTTATTTAACAATCATAATCGTATCCCCCTAACCTCACCTTAACCTGGACTCTACCCCAGTGTCCTGAAATGACACACGCGAGGAAATGCAATGGCCGCCTAACAATTAAGTGCTGAATTATTTAGATTGAACGTAAATCTCTTTTACAGCCTTGCAGTAAGACCGACTTTTTGCGCGGGGCTGAAAAATAGGCAAATTGACCATCAAGGAGCAGTTTCCTTCCTGATGATAGCTTGGCCCCTTCTACCGCGACGACGCGCGGTTAGCCATCAAGCTAGGCGTACAACCCAAAGGAAAAAAAAATTTAAAAAGCATTGTCCCTGAAGTTTTAATGTGTTTTGTGTTATTTGGGCCACAAAGTCTCTCCCAGTTGGACATGTGTGCGCCGCAAGTAACATGACAGCGGTAAAATATAAATGTGATGTCATGGCTAAGTAACACTATGACGAGGAGATTTATTTCTTCTTTTTAGCCACATTGGCTCAGAGGTTTCATGACCCAGCGGCAACCCCGATACCCGTTACAATGCACCAAAAAAAAATCGACTTTTACCTGCAGCTGTTCCATAAAAACCACAAATCTATGAAAATGTTTTAATTGAGAACCACTTTAGCAATATATGTCTTTGAATACATCCCCTTCTTCAGTGCAGCAAAGGGAAACTGCATCATTATTCACTCCGCAAACCCTCCTCCTATACATCGTTTCTTCTTCTACCAAAGTCTTGAAATCCTGGTTTCGGGCCGATGGAGGGAGGGGGGAAAGAAAAAACCCACTTTATCCACTAGCTCAAGCTGTCAGAAGCAATTGTTGCCTCAGCCTTCTTATCAGGCTAGAGATCCACAAGCTGATTGAAAGTGCACTCTCACGACGGGCGAGCTGGCGTGTCGCATTGACCTCGCTTGAATTGTCGAAAATGGGCACCTGAGGCTCGCGTCTTAGTGCTGCATGCCCTCGCATCAGCGCAAGTTACTGCTGTGTCTCGGTAGATAATAATAACAGCATTCACAAACAGACCCCATTTCATAATTCAGAGTACAAAGTCAACGAGAGCAACTATGTACTTGAAACGAATGCTTTTGGGGGCAGTCACAATGGAGCCCGATGAACTTTGCCTGGCGACTAATCACCAATCAAACGACAAAACAGCAACTGAGCAAAATGAATTTTGCTTCACGTGACTTTTTTTTTAACGGAATTTTATTTTTAGTGGATATGCCAGTGAAATATTTTACACCCAATTTTATTAGCCCTTGAGTAAAGGGGCTTTTTTTCATTGAAGAACAATTATACTCTGTACTCATTGCGGAACAATTATAGGCCATTAGATCTTTTTTTTTCTTTCTTTTCATCATTTGGGTGAAATTTTACCACCCGTTAAGATTTAATGTTGTCGGGTGTTCTGGTAGGTTGCTACGTAGGTGGTTAGCTTTTTCCATGCTAGCAGCTAGCTAGGCAGGCATCATTTTATTTGGCTGTCATCCGTGTGTGCAGTCCACAGAAAGTCTTCAGTATGTATAACAGATATCTGGTAAAAAAAAGTTTGGCAGTACATTAAAAATAAATCTGTGGACCTTTGCCATTCGCTTCTCTACATCTCAGGGGCATTTTGGCATTGTCTTGCGTTTTCGTAGTCACATGATCACCTGGCCCGACCGGGCGACAACCAGCAGCCAGCAGCTTGAGAGAATGAGACGGCCTAACACTGGATTTTTGTTTTCTGTGCTGTATGCTGCCAGGGTAAAAAAAAAAAAACACACGTTCAAAGGTGCACGGTGGAGCACAGGAGGACAGCCAGGAGCACTTTGGAGAAGCGAGGGGCCAAAAAGCCTCCAGGTTTTGACGAGGAGAACACAACTCGCCGTGTTGTGGGGCCAAGTCAAGTATACGAGATAGACCCCGCCGCAGGTACTCCGCTGTACCGCCACCTCATCCTGTTTCTCTGCCCCGTGGATATAAAAAATCATCACCATCCTAATAATAATAATAATAATAATAATAATAATAGTGCATTTTTCATTTTCGCTTGCTTGAGGGCTTCTGTCCGTGAGAAACACGGCAGATTTTAAAGCTACTTAAAAGTAACAAATATGCACAGTCTGGAGCTGTTTAAAGCATCGGGCAAATCATTTCATTGTCAGTGCATGCGGCTTTTTCCGCCCGCTGGATGTTTAATTCATAAAGGAGAGATTGAATTATCGCGTGTATTCTTGCCCCTGAGCAGTTCTTTATAATAAAGCGGCTTGCAAGACGCTCGTAAAGACTAATAAAAAGTGCGAGCGCCAAATACCACTCAAATGTATTTCGGGAAAGCGTGCATGTGTGCACGCTTGCCTCTTCATATGTTGTTAATTGATGTTTAGTCCCCATCATTTCACATTTCTCCTTCCTTTCCTTCTATTATTTTGACCTCGCATCGCCTCGTGCGCCTCCCAGCCCTCAGTCATGCACACGCAAACTCACACGCACACACACAGACCGCTGAGGGATTCTCATTAAAGAAACATGAAGTTCCACGCGATATTTATCTGCATGCTTGCTCTCCTTGCATAGCAATTTCTATCAAATCATTTTGTATTGTCTCCCTGCGGAGTCCAATAAAGAATCATACATGCAAAATCGTGAACGGCTTCCGCCTGCTTCCCTCGCCTGCTGAAGAAATGCCCACGAGGAGAGGAAGACGGAGAGGATGGTGAGGCATATCGGCAAGATAAGCTTGAAGATTGTGTGTGTCTAAAAGGAGAAAAGGGGGTGACCTTATCAGCTCCTCAACACTCGGGTTTCCGTAAGGGTTGCAGCACTCTGGGGCGGGGTTAGCTAATCATACCCAGGATCGTGTCAAACGCCCGCCGATGTATGTATTTTTTTTCTGGCGATATGAAATTGATGTTTCCCACTGTCCTATAAGATGATAAAATGGATGGAGCCGATTCGCGAGCCCAGATAGATGGCTGCCAAAATTGACTGCAAGAGGAAAGAAAGTCAACATGGAGAGCGTTTTGTTCAGTGCCATTTTGTGACGGGCGAAAAAGGTACAAGATAATGCGGCGGAGGTTCCTCGGAGCCAGCAAATTATTCAAACACACAAAATCCCAGCGTGAGCTCCGGTGAAAGTTTGCAAAAGTGGACATTGTTTCCCAGCAAGCCTCAAGAAGCCAGCTTTGATCGAAGCGCAAACGATCCGCGCAAAAAATATTTAATTACAGTGACACGGGTCATGAATTAGCGCTTATCAAGGCCGCTGTTAATGAGCGGCGGCGCCGCTGAAGATGAGCAAACAATAAGCCACCTTTGACGCTCTTCCGAGGAGACGAATGAGCTGGGCGACGGCCGGCGCAAAATTCTCACAATGCGGTCGCTTCAACCCTCCAGATCTTATTTTGAAGGTTTCCCGAACCGGCCGGCTGTTTTTTTAAGACACGTCACAAGGACGCAGTGGCCCTGAAAGCTCAAACGAAGGCTACAGTGACAGCCGTAACTGTCAGCTCGGTGTCCCCGTTTTGGACATTCGTGTATGTAAAAATCGACAAAAAACGTGTTTTTCATTGGCTACAGGACCAACATATAAAATTTACACTGCCATTACTTTTTATTTTGGAAACTATCTTTCATTCATTCATCTTCCGAGCCACTTGATCCTCACTAGGGTCGCGGGGGGTGCTGGAGCCTATACCAGCTGTCTTCGGGCAGTAGGCGGGGGACACCTTGAATCGGTTGCCAGCCAATCACAGGGCACACAGAAACGAACAACCAATCGCACTCACACTCACACCTCAGGACAATTTAGAGTATTCAATCAGCCTGCCACGCATGTTTTTGGAATGTGGGAGGAAACCGGAGCACCCGGAGAAAACCCACGCAAGCCCGGGGAGAACATGCAAACTCCACACAGGGAGGCCGGAGCTGGAATCGAACCCGGTACCTCTGCACTGTGAAGCCGACGTGCTAACCACTGGACTACCGGGCCGCCCATAGGCTGGAAACTATCTAAAAGGAAAAAAAAATTTTAAAGCCATAATATGGATAAAGTGTTCAGCGAGAGTTAGATGGGCACGAGAAGCACCTCGCCGCTTCTTGAAGCGAGTGCAAATAAGCTTGATTGATTTTAGCACCAAAGCACTCTGAGTGTGTGCGTGCGTGCGGTGATGGGATTAATGTATGCTATAATTGGGGTGCTGGGGGGGTCAATGTTAGATTCTTAATGGGGTTCTTTGGTTGGAGGGTGCGAGGGCAGACAAGGTGCCATCACATGGGGGGGAGTTGTCGTCATGCCATTCGCCATTTTTACTTTTACAATCAAACTCACACATGTGATGATTATTTTTGAAGTCAACAACTACTGTGCTGATGTTAGTGAATCTAAGAGGTGTTATTATATTGTAAATATTTTGAACAGGGCGGCCCGGTAGACCAGTGGTTAGCACGTGGGCTTCACAGTGCAGAGGTACCGGGTTCGATTCCAGCTCCGGCCTCCCTGTGTGGAGTTTGCATGTTCTGCCCGGGCCTGCGTGGGTTTTCTCCGGGTGCTCCGGTTTCCTCCCACATTCCAAAAACATGCGTGGCAGGCTGATTGAACACTCTGAATTTTCCCTAGGTGTGAGTGTGAGCGTGGATGGTTGTTTGTCTATGTGTGCCCTGCGATTGGCTGGCAACCGATTCAGGGTGTCCCCCGCCTACTGCCCGGAGACAGCTGGAATAGGCTGCAGCACCCCCCGCGACCCTAGTGAGGATCAAGCGGTACGGAAGATGAATGAATGAATGAATATTTTGAACAGCACGTCAAAGTCGAGCAGTACACGGAGAAGCGACACACTGCGCAAATGCATCCCAAATACCGACTGCATTCTGTGTTGCTATTTTATGAGCAATTTAGTAAGTGTATTGATGCGGGGGGGTGGGGAGGGGGGGCTTGCGTAATTCAAATGTCAAATCAAGACTACTAATGGCGTGACAAATCCAAGCTACAATCGCATTTATCCTCGCAAACAAGGCAGTGCAACAACGACGTTCGGGTTCATTCCGGGATCGCTTGCGTAAAGCTATTTTGGGGGTGGAGTACGCGTAGACGTTTCATACGGTCGGCCACATGGGCAGAAGGGAGCTTCTCGCTTGTTCTGCTTCGATACGTTAAGATCCCCGAGCCTCGCCTGCGGTGTCAAAATGGAAATGATGGACAGGCAATCTATATGGAAATGGTACACGGGTCTAACAACACACTGTGTCCTGTAGGCTTTACGGGCAGCCCTGCTCTTAATCTGTGCGCGCGGGCACGTGTGTGTGTGTGTGTATCGTTGAGCTTTGACACATCCATCAGCTTCAAGAGTTCATTCCCAGAGCACACCGCAACAGAGTCTGCTTTGGGTTTCTGTACGATGTTTTTTTTTATGCGTCAGGAGGAGAGAGTGGCCTCGACGTTGCACGCTCGCTACCATGACAAGAGCTTGTAAACACACACCAGAACATCTTACGAAAACACCCCCCTGCGGAATTGCCTTCATTCAGTGCGTGAGAAGAAGCGAGTATGCTTCACGATGCCCCGAGCATCGGGCAGTTCCTGGTTGAGAAGAACATCACCACGCCGAAGCAAACACTGTACTCGCCGGAGGGTCCCACTTTTTTTTTTTTAATGTCAAAAATCGGGACCGAAAGGTCGAGGCTGTTATGGAATTGCAAAACAAAGGCATCATTAGGCGTCTCGCAGCTCACGCCGGGTCTTTTTCTTCACCCCCGAAGCCCATCGAGCAACCGGCACAAGAAATTAATGATGCGAGACGCAGCTTCCTGTTCACCTCTTATCCTTCTATTCCTGTTATCCTCTGAAGAATCTTCTCACATTCTCTTAGGGAAAAAAAAAAAAAGCCATGTTTACGGGAGGAAAAAAAAAAGGGAAGGAAACACCGGCAAAGTGGCATTTGATTTCTGATTGTGGCATTTTCGGTTTTAATCTCATTGGTTCAAGCAAGGCAGGGGGGGCCGGGAGGGGGGAGAAAAAAACATTTTGCCGTCTTTGATAAAAGCTGGCTATAATGAGGCAGCATGAAATACCGTCTCCCGCCCCTCTAGAGTGTTTTTGTGAAAAGAACCCTTAAACGCAAACAAAGAAAAGCGAGCGAGCGGGCGGCAACAGCCTCGATGCCACGGACGCTGCCTGAGGGGCTTGAAGAGCTTTGCGCCATTGTTTTTGATCAAACGCTGTCAACCATTGCACTCAAAAATGTGACCATTCCCACCCCCCACCCCTCCCCCACTTAATGCAAAGTAGCCATTCAATTCCCTCACGAGAATATTAACCAATAAAGTGCAGAACACAATTAACTAAAAAACTGTTTGTGGCAGTGACCTGGATGAAGTTATTTCTTTTAACAGATCGACACAAATGATGGGCATGTCCATCATTTAATGAGCCCCCCCCCCCCCCCAAAAAAAAAAAAAATCTCATGCCTGGATTGAAACTATATAGGAAATCTCAGGTCAGGCATTTCGGGCAAATTCCCGAGGTCCCGCTTGAGAATGAGACCAGATCACAAACAGGAACCCGAAATCATTTCGCCGAGGCACATCAGCAAAACGTCACGAGGATCTCATCTCGCTTGACGTTATTTGTGTTTGCGGTACACGTGTCGTCCGAACCACGGCAAACTAACCTAACAAGGATGAAAATATAACCTCCTGAGCTTCGGTTGCGGGCCCGCAAAGCTCTACGGGCGCCTTCCTAAGCTACACGAGGAGCCAAAAAGCAAGTAAGAACGGCAACCGGAGGCCTCAGAGCTTTGCAGCCACAGCACAAACATCCCTCCGGGGGAAAAGACAAATATTTGCTTCACAAATGAAGAATTCACTTTAAAAAGTGCCGCAGCCCAAAAACTCTCCAAAGCAATTACTACCCGTCGTCGAAGATAAAACTCTCTGGAGGCGAGAGAAGGAAAGAACACAAAGGAGGGGCGATGATAGTCTATTCTTAGCAACCTAAAAGGTCCCTTTGGACAGGTACTTTGCGGGAACACAAAGACAGATCCCCGTCTTTCCACTGGGGATCCAAAAACGGCTTCTCTTTAGCCGCTCTGTGGGATTATTGTCTCATTTTTGAGGATCGTTCCTATTCCTGGCCATGTGATTTTGATTCAAATATCAACAAATGGGCGGTGCTCATGTGACTTGGGCCATGCGGCTTGCAGACGAGAACAGCCCGACGTTGACAACTTGATGTTGTCTGCAACGTCCATCGATCGTGTTCATGATGAGTCACTGTGCCTTTTTTTTCCCATTTAGCTCGCTCTGTTGTGGCTCTCGAGCACTCGCCGCGCCACTCCTCATCATCATCCTCTGACCACCGGTCTCACCATTTCTCCTCCGAACATGGCCCAACTATCAACGTCCATCTTGATTTCTCCAAAGTGATCGCCTTCTAAAAGCGAAACTCGACCGCTTCATCAGCGGTCTCCAAGGCCTGGTATGTAAAAGAATTTCTCATTCTCGCACACCCATTCGGTTCCACTTTGTCTAATCTTCCTTGCTCTCCTTGCCAGCGTACGCCTCCATCTTTATAACTTCCTCCAGCTGCTCCCCGCAGCTCACCATGTCATCTGCCAACATCGCGGTCCACGGGGATGCCTGTCTCCCCTCGTCTGTCAGCCTATCCATCACCTTTGCAAACAGGAGGAGGCGAGGAGCTGATCCCTGATGCATGCCCACAGCACGCTCCAACTACGGCACTTCAGCTCGTATAAATTTTTCCCGGCACTATCGCAAGCTATTTATCTGACACTCTGGAAATCCTCATAGGCAAAATCAGCTGTCATTTTGCTGATTTTGCGATTCTCACCCTCTCGGTCCATCTCCATCAACACCCTTGAGGCTGCTAATGCATCTGTGGTACTCTTCCTTCGCGTGAGGCCAAACTCCTGCCCAACCTTTCGTCATATTCATGTTACATAGCAACATCCGACATTATCTGCACAGACTGTCGTCTATTTGGGTTCTGCTACGTCAGCTCTTATAGGTCGCCCTACATTAAAAACGACCAGCATCCTGCATCCCTGGATAAAAACGCCAACATGCCCGTTAAAATCTCCCCACGGTCATTTTTCTCTCACTCTACCCAGGATGCTCAGAACTACTTTGTCAAGCTCCTTCCGGAATAAATCTAGTTGACATCCTACCTGTGGGGCGCAGCTCCTGATAACATGCAACATAGCGCCCTCGATTTCAAGCTTCAGCCTCATCCTCGATCCGACGATCTTTTTCCCCCCTCGAGGGTATTCTTAAACTCTACCTTGATGATAACCCCTACTCAATAATTTTTCCGTCTACACTACACGACAAAATATATCAAATAGTACTAATAGTACTGAGATTTATCCATTGTGTTCATATTGTATTTAATTGAAAGATGTTTGTTGTTTTTTTTTCTCTTTCTCCTTTCTTCTTTCTACATACATTCTTGCTGCTGGAGGCTGTAAATTTCCCCAGTGTGGGACGAATAAAGGATATCTTATCTTATCTTAAATATCTCAAACGTGACTCATGAGTTAAAAGTAGAACATTGATGACTTTTGTATGTGAATTAGATTTGTTAACGGAACAACCACAGCGCAATGTAGATATGAGGAAAAGCATCTCAATGCTGCAACCATGAACGGTACGTGCAGGCTTTGGCAGTAGGAGGGGGGGGAAGAGATGACAATCAGAGGTGAACCACGCCGCTCCGATCCATCACGCCCTCAATTAACATTTGATCAGGATGGATGGTAGACTGAATTGACATTTCATTAGTGGCCAGGCCAGTGTAGCACCATGTCAGTCATGTTAATGGCAAGCGCTGACTGGGGACTCTAATGAGGATGTCGCCATGCCTCTCCTTTTTTATTTTATCACACGAGAGGGACAAAACCATGACGATGCATTTTGATGATGTGTTTATTTGAAAATGTTCGCACTTTGGGACAACAAACTAGCTCTTTTGCCTTCTTCCCCCCCTCCCTCACTGAATATCATCCTATTTTGATCCTGATAAATTTGTTGATTCTATAATGCGCTTACAATTTAATGCTGTTACAGCCCAATTAAATTGGAAAACAGCAGATGAAGCTCCACCCATAAAAACGGGATCGTGTCATGTCTGGAGCTCCATAACGACGCTAGTTTGCCGTGATGTGCCGTTAGCAGCAGCGGGTCGGTGGATGCGGGAGCACGCTATAAATCTATCATCTTCTGCAACCCTTGACATGAGCGCCATCTTGCAAACAGTTGGCCATTTAACGCTTGGCCTGAAAGCTATTGAGTGTGAAAAGACCCCTAATTGGCAACTCAAGGAACAATATTACGAGTGGAGATGATGGAGTTCATTCGGCGAGGCAATCAATGCCTCGCCGAATGGCATCGCCATTTGCTCTCAGGTCGGTCTGGTGAGGATGGGGGGCAGGTTAGACGTGGGCGGGGCTATGACCTTTAACTGCAGGGAAGGGATGCGACCTATGGCCCTCCCCCGGCACCACAGTCGATCGATGCAGGTGCAAGGCTGAGTTGAGTCGATAGCGGGTTTAATGTAGTCCGCAGCAAACATTGGCTTTTTAAAGGCAAACCAGTGGGGCTTTTTCCACATCGCTTCTCGCCGTTATGTGACAATCTTGCCGTCTGAGGAGGCTCTCGAGCCCCAGGGGTGCAGATGTCTACGCAACGTGTACAGACTGCATGGTGTGACCTTTGCCAAACGAATTTAGCCTCTGACACACATGGAGCGTACATCCGCCATAAATTCAGATCAAAACAAAGCCTGTCTATAGCCAGCAAATATTATAAACTGAGGCCTGACTGTTATGGATTTTTTTTTTTTAGGCCGTCGCTGATTCCGATATTTGGCCGAATAAAATTCCGATCACCCATTAATCAGCAGATTAAATCAAAAACTACATCATTGTGCACTCTCTCTTTGTAGACATCCCTTTTCGGGGGGGGGGGGGGTTTCGCGTGAATCTTTTATCAAGAGAAATACCAACATTTTCCCAGACAGCTGAGACAAATGTCATGTTTGCATTATTTTCTTTGGGGGTGGGGGGGGGGGTGCAAAATCAATCTAGTTCAATTTAAAGGCTGCACTGCCCTCTAGTGTTAAATTAGGAAGTCGTAGTCAGCAATGTGACCAGGGATAGAAAGTGTGTGTGGGGGAGAGTGGGGGGAGGGGGGGGGCACAGAGGTCTGGAACCCTCTGCTCTCCTCGACCAAGTGGGAAAGGGAAAGGGAAGCCATTAACGTTTGGCATACACACACCTAAAGCACACAATGTACCATACTGACGGTCCAATGACCCAGAAACTGGTCACACCTTTACTCTTTTATTTTTATTTTTTTGTAAAGACTATTTTCACATTCCAACTTTACCATCGAGAGGCAAAAAAAAGGACAAATCAAATGTTTGTGTTTGAGTGTTTGATAAAGCATTTTAGTTGATGACCACTAGAGGGAAGCATTGTATTACAATTACGCACGTAATTGCCTACATACCCAAAAAATCACACACGCGTCTATTTGGATACTTTCAAACTAGGAATGCACTGCATTCTAAAAGAGTCCCTTGAATTTCAACCCTCTAATTTATGCTACAGACGACACACTCCCACACCGTGCTGGCACAATCAAACACATTCGGGGAACTAAAACGAGAAATGTCCTGTACCGTGTTGGGGTGACTTGTTTGTTTGTGGTAAAGAAGAAATCCAAACACGAGAACACTGCCCATTAATTTGGTAACATCAAACTAGGAATGACTTTGTAGTTCTAGATGTGTCCCTTGGGTGTAAACACTTTAAAGGTCAATTCAACTCAAAGGTCAAAACTTCCTGTTACATTGTTCATGTATATCTTTGTTATATGGTGCGTATTAAACCTACAAAGTTTTTAATAGTCACCAATGTTAGCAGTTAGTGGCTAACAGATTGCCGCCTTGGCCATTCGCCCATGGCGCAGAGATGGAAAGCAATCGTAATAAGCTGGCGCCAGCGAGCCAAGTGTGTCGGGTCGGCTGCCAACAGTCAGCGGACATTTGACTGATTATCGTACTTTTGTTTTGCTGTCATATTAGTCAAACTGCAGCCTCCCAAAACAGCCAACCATTAAGTATCCATTTGACATAAGCTTACATTGTTCCTCTTAAGGGGCGGGAAAAAAAAAACGGAATGAGGCACACTCGGCACAGAGAATGAATTTAATTTATATTATGTATACATCAGTAAAACAAAGGAGGAGGGCGGAAGCTGCTGAAAGAGGCCAAAGGGGGTTGGAGGTTGTTTTAAGGAGCCTTCATTCACCTGTGCATGACTGAAAAAAAATTGTTCTTTCATAAAGACATTTTAATGAAACGTACTGTACTTATAAATGCTTTTTCGTTCCCCCTAGAGAGACTGAAAAGAGCTTTGTGGGGTTCAGTGATGGAGATAATAGCGCGCTTATCTTTATAGGCCCGGTGTCCGTGCATGCATTGTGTGTGTATATATTAAGAAAAGAAGGTTGGGTCGGTCTCTGATTAAAAAAAGGGGGCGGGGGCTTTGCGGCGATGTGGGTAAACTAAGGGTTACCAAGGCAACCTGCTGCTACTATTTGGTCCTTGCAAAGTGGCACCCCCACCCTCGTCCCTTCTGGAGCATCTGCACGCTGTTTGCTCAGGCCACGCTGATTATTTTCATGATCTCTCAGCACACGGCAGGCTCGGATGCGTTCGACATCCCCTACGCACGTCGACCATTTGTACAGCTGCAAGTGAGGTTCAAGAAGAAGTCGGACGTGCCAAAGAAACACAAAAGAATCCGAAGAGCAACAATCTACGCCCGGTGGCCTCCGGGCTGTCGATCCCTCGCGATGAGCCTAATTTGGATAGGCTCGTCAAAGCAATGGGGGAGTGTGGGGGGGGGGGGGGGGGGGGCTCTGCAGGGGAAGGTTGGAATGAAGGACACGACCGGAATTACAGTGAACCCCCACCTACTCACAGTTAAGTGAGTCAACGAGTATTCCCAAAAAAAAAAAGTGCTTAACGCCACTCCCAGTTGAAGTTCACTGGCAAACTACGTATGAAACAAAGAGCTTTTCACTCGATTAATGCTCACATAAAGTGCAAAACACCATAACTGAGAGCATCGACTGTTGCGGTGCCAAAACTCTTTCAAAAACGGCGAACACATGTAGACAGACGCTACAACGAACAAAATTGACAGGCATATATTCTTTATCCTCTGCGAAAACCAACTATTATCATTGTATTTTAGTTCTAGTAGTTGTGAACCTCTGTTTGTGTCTTAATAAGTGTATTGTTGAAGTCTTAACATTTAATTATATTATGCAGCATATGTTTTGCAGAGTAAAATATTGTGGGCCATTTACATGTAGCTATGTGCTAAAAAACTCGTTTGAATTTTTTGTTGTTGTTGTCGTTGGTGTGCTCTTTTTACGATGCCACAAGATGGCAGGAGCATCCCGGCTCATATGAAAGCACGAATCGGCGTCAAGGAAGTTTGTTGAAGTGATCAACTCAAAAGCCCAAAGCTCCCTGAACGTCGACACCCCGAAGACGCCTCCCATAGACCTGCGCGTTTCCTGTTAGTTCCGATAACGGAGGAACACGGTGCTCTCTTCTTCCTGATTCTCAGGCTGGCGAGGAAGGAACCGCCGTCTGGTCGCACGGTGCTTGCCACTTCCCCTCCGCTCTGACCCACCCTCTCTCCTTTGCTCACTTCTTTCTCATTTAGGTTTTGTAGTCGTTGCCTTTTTTTTTTTTTGTCGTTGTTTTCCCTCACCGCTCTCCCACGTGGACACACACATGCACAAAAGGTGGATTTGCCTCTTTTAGGAGAACAGCATGGTTTTCTCACCACAGGCAGGATGTTCACCGCAACGCAGGATATTCTGCGACAGTGAAAACAAGGGTTTCTATATTTACGGAGGGGACGCTGTTTATGTCCTGAGATAAAATAAGGCGGAGGATGTTGGACGACGGAACCAGCAAAGCCCCCCGAGGGCATCGAGTGTGGAAAAAGTCGCAGAAAATCTCATAGCAAATGCCAATGGCGGTCATATGCAGACGTCAAGCAAAACTCGCTAGACGTCCGTTCAGCGAGCAATATTCTCCTGGCCCCAATTTCGGTACAAATCGTTGCTTGATACACCGGGGACTGGCTGAACGCGGCCTTTCCGACCGAATTGCTGTGTTACGTGTCCCAATAGACGCGCGTGCTGTAACATGATTGACCGGCGTGGGCCATTAGCGGCCCGCGACAACTCACTGTCGCCACCGGTCGACGCGCTGCTGCATTATTAACCAGCGGCGCTTGTTTACGCTCTCCCAGTATGATATGAACGCACATGTTTATTCTCCCCCGCCCCCCCCCCTCCCATCCCATCCCATGGTGGCGAAAGAAATTGGCACTGTAGCAACAATGGTGGCATTTAATAGGAGTCGTGGTTGCTAGGCAATGGCCGACAAATAGACTGGTGTTGGATTACTGATCGTTTCATAATTAATTAGGCATTATGAATAATTGATTGAGGCGTATGGGGTAATTTACAGTCGCGTGCAAGTGGGACCCACTCAGCTACCAGGGCGTGTGCATGTGTTGCGTTTAAGTCCGCTCTAGTACATGTTTTTAGACTAATAGAGACTTAAGAAAACAGTACATTATGGGTGTGCGTGTGTGTGCATGTGTGTGCGTGTGAGAGAGAGTGGTCATCAAAGGATGTTTGATACCACGCATGTTCAGACAATACCAATGCGAGTATTCATTCGAGTAATCATCGAGACGATACCAAGTACCGACACCACGAGTATTTTGGACACAAAATTTCACTCAGCACAATGACAGATAATGGTGAACAAGAACTCGGAGTTTCTTTGCCTACTGGATTTGAATATTATTTGCATGTATTTTTTTTGTCTATTTTTGGGCAATGTTTTGAGCATTATTGTTTTAATAGTCCTTAAACTGCGCATATATTAAATAATGCTTTGACTTGTGCCATTCCCAAAAGCAAATCCCTGCCTGATGAATCAATGCTGGTAGAGTAAAAAAAAAAAAATAATAATAAAGGCGTTCCATAGACTTGTTAAAGGCAGCAGTGTCAAATATTCACCTCCATTCTCTTTCATTTTGCTTTTCCTTTTTTAATATGTCAAGTTTTTTTAAGGACTGTTGCTCCGGATGTTGGCATGGAAACATTGATGACTGGTGGCGAGATGGGTGAAGAAGAGAAGTGTTCGTGTGCGCGTTTGGAAAGAGAGGCAAAAGAAGAGAGGAGGATGTAGGTGAGAGGTAGACGAGCAGCGTGTGGGAGTTTGAGTGGGCCGAAGAGCGAGCGGGGGAGGCGGGGGGGAGAGAGAGAGAGGGTGGCAGGGAGGAAGAGAAGGGGCGAGGGATGGATGGAGCTGAAAGGAATCCACCAGCAACATCATATTCCAAGAGCAAGCAATTCGTCACAAAATTCAAATAAAATCAAATCTTAAGAATAAAATATATGTGAAAGCTCAGCCGTCCACACACAAACGAACCACCATCTGCGCTCACAATCACCCCTCGGGACAATTTAGAGTTTTCCTTTTTTTTTTTTTTGGAATGTAGGAGGAAGCTTGAGTACCCGGAGAAAACCCACGCAGGCACGGGCAGAACATGCAAACTTCACACAGGAAGGCTGGAGCCGGAATTGAACCCTGCATCTCTGCACTGTGAGGCGGGCGTGCTAACCAGCTACACCGTACCAGCCGCTGATAAAACCAACAAACAAACAAACAAACAAAACGACAGGACATATCTTGAGTTTTGTATTAAAGGCATCAATTCAATTTTGATGCATTTCCAAAATACCAAATGGCGAAGGCCGTGGCGGCAGAAGAAGTCATGGAAAGAAATGGACACCGCGCAGTTTGAGCGGGAGACGCATAAAAGGTGGCGAGGGAAGCAAACAAAAAGCGAACGCTCGCCGTCAATAGAAAACCGAGGAGGCGGTTGAAAGGCGAGGCAGATTAGCGCGGTGTCGCTTTCCACCTTAAAGACTCGCCGTTGCGCTTTCGTCACCCCTCCTGCATGCACACACAAACACATACATTGCACGCCCTTCCATCTATAAGCAGCGTTATGGGCATCGAGTTTCATCACTCACGTAATAAAGTTTTTGTTTTTCCACTCATGCTGAAGACCAATTTTCGACACACTCGGACGTATACAGAAGTGACACAATTCTCGTAAACGCCATTCATTTATTCGACCCCCCACGCCCCCCCCCCCCACCCCAAAAAAAATCCACCCAAATGTGTTTTCTTACAAGGAAAATAATGATGTATCATCATGTAATTTATACATTTTAAAAAAAACATAGCAATGAGAAATTAAATCAAAAAATAATTTCAATTGCAGCTGTGGCTACTGTGAGTCTGAATTCACAAGGAAAGTGTAATTAAATGTGTAGATTTTTTTTTTAATCTGAAGTTGGCAGTAAAATTTAGAATCTGCCCCCCCCCCAAGTGAAAAACGTTTCAATAATTTTCTGTCTTATATGGAGGTCCCTCAGGTAGCAAAATAAAAGCGAATGGTTCCGCCCAATTACTGACAAGCGCGACAGGACGTAAAAACGGCGGACAATTTAACGGCGGGCCTGCAGTTTGTTGCGTCTGTGTTTGTGTCTCACGTCGACGACTTTGGCACCTGGCTCGGTGCTGGCTGATGACCTCAGCAAGGGGTGTGGGGGGGGGGGGGTCCCTGCACTTGTACAAGAGTTAACATTTTGACCGCGTGACAACCATCAGGCAGGTTTACTGGCAGAGTCGGGAAGGATGTACCTGAATAAACATGTCGCGTCGCCTGTCCAACGAAAAAAAACAAAAAGGGGGGGTGGGGGAGTCGGGTAGCCGTTCTCTTTTTACGGTCTGCTACATGTTTGTGCGATCGGTCATTCGCATGCGCCTTGGTGATTTAAGAGCGGGAACACGGAGGCTAATGTAAAGTGGGGGCGGGGGGTGTTGGAGGTGGGGGAGGGGTTAGGACCCCCGGGGAGCAATCAGAGGCATGCCCTGGGAAGAGACATCATGTCACAGCGATAAAAACAACATACACACCCTGTCAAGTGGCGGGAGGGATGGATAAATGGCGGGGAGCAAGGCGGTCGGGGGGGGGGGGGGCATAGCGAGGGCAGCACTTGCATTTAAAGTTTGTTTCCCTAATATCTTTTAAATTTGATTATTATACAGCATTCCAATAGTTTGGTATTTTTTCCGAAATATGTTCTAGTTTTTCAAATATTGGTGTCATTTTGCTGATGATTTTTTAAAAATTCCTCAGCCAATAAATTATGTTTGTATTACTAAAACGTATATTTTGTATTTGTAATGAAGCGTCTATTAACATCTGCCAAAGATACAGTATTGCTTTTCTACTATGTTTTGTCTTTCTATTTTTCTCTCTTATTGGTGTCTTGTTTATTAAATATATGTCCTTGCGTTTTTCAAATATTTATGTCATATTTATTTTTCTACATGTATTGAGATTTTTAGGTGTAAAATATATAATAAAAATCTTAATGTAATGTATATTTTGTCTCATATTTTGTTTTTTCCTATTTTTATAGTAATTTTATCGTATTTTTAACTTCAATATTTCTGATTTTCATCTAAGAATTCTTTTTAGAATTAAATCTGTAGTTTGTTTTCATTTTCCAGCTAAAGATGGTGTAAAAACTAATAAAGGGCTCAGCCCGCGCCATGTCATCTACTTTCTTTTTTTTTTTTTAACAGTACTACACACAAGCACATTGCCCAGTGGGCTTGCAAAACTGCAGAACAGAACGTGCGTGCGTGCGTGTTTGTGGACAAAACAGAAATCAATAAGGACACACCAGCTGCATTTTCATTGCCTCAAACCTCATCTAAAAGCCAACGTAATAAACAGCGCACATTAGAACGGATTCAATGGCCCTTTCTTCTCCTGGCAGAGACGAGCTTTATTCGATGTCCTAAGAACAACTCAAAACATTTGTGGAGCGAATACATGTCGCCGTACGAGCGTCTTTACTACTGGGTAAAAATGACAATTTGAAGATGCAGTTTCACAGGAGTTAAAAGGATTGATGTCGAGTAGCCACGGCAACCGCTCGCCAGAGGTCGAGCATCACTGTTTTAGAAATGATCCGATACTACGGCACCGATACCAGTTCACTTTGCACGCCACTGCCGCCCCGTATCGTTAAACCGCGAAGGGCTAATGGAATCAATGGTTCCCCTTTGATTGCTCTGCCATCGCTCGGCCGATTGCGACAATTCTACAGCGAATTCATCAGATCGTCGTACTTTTCCAAAAAAACGAGTCCAGATTCGAGGGAAGCATGCGACAGCGTGATCGTATATCGCTTTGGTTGCACTGCCAACTTTTGGACCTCAAACGCCTTTGCGCTTTTGGCAACATTGGCGCGAGATGCGTGGCAAGACTGTTTGAAAAACACGCAGGTGGATTAGTGACGAAAAGTGGTTCGTCTAAAAAGGGAAACGTTCCGACAAAATATGCCACGTTGAAGAAGAAGTCTGTTTTTGAATACATCTGATTCAAGTATCAACATTTTCATCTCACTCGAAAGGCATAATCGCATTATCAAGTATCTGTAATTTGGTATTTGGGAGTACTTCAAAGTAATATACTGGGTTACAATGGGTGCACGCCCCTCTCACCATCAAAGGATTCGCCATCGCAAATCTGCACTTCGCCATGAAAATAGAATTGAAAAATAGATTTTGTGTTTTGTAAACCATTTAACCTCGACCTTTTTACCTCTGCTCAGCCTCCCCCCCACGCCGAGCCCATGAAGGAAAACACAGCCCTGGACTCTATCTCTCACATGTGTCCCCACCGAACTCTGGGGTAACGATCAAAGCCTCTTCCTTCTTGTTTTCGGATCAAACAAAGTCGGAACATTTTCTGCTTTTTTTTATTTTATTTTTTTTGGTGTCATCTTCTTCGTAAGATGCGGACAGGAAGGATGCGTCACCGGCGGCAATAAACAACAAGTATTGGGCTCAAAAAGAGCCTCCAGTCACGACATTGTGAGGATTAACATGTCATCTCTGTCATTTGACACCCTGAGGTCGCCTTATCGCCCGCTATAAAGCTCGACTAAGAAGTGGTCCACAAATGCAGGCAAATATTTAATACGAAAAGAGCATATGGCAACTGTTTATTCGAGGGCTTCGTTTTATAACGGTGATAAAAACGCGGAATAAAGTCTATTATGAAAGGGAGGGAAGCAGATGTTTTACGGCCCGAGTGGACAGATAAAGCTCAGCAGTGGGTTTTCCACGGAGCAGTTAAATCCCCAAATTGGCAAATTACGTCGGTTGACGCCGATATGATTTTAGATTCTGTTTTTAATCTACAAATCGGTTCAGGCAACACGAAGAATGAATGAGATCATCATTTTTTTTAAACATGGTTAGCACGCCGGCCTGTTGTCTCCCGTGCCTGTTTGGGTTTTCTCCGGGTACTCCGGTTTTCCTCCCACATTCCCACAATCGCACTGGTGGTTGAAGGAGGCCTGTAATGTTGCGGCAAAATTCCGAGGCACTCCCTCACAGACACATTTTTGGAAATAGGACATTCACACAAAGCTCACTTGATTGTTTATTTTTACACTTGATTAGGGGGACGAGGGGGGGGGGGGCAAGCCCTCGAGTTAGAGGCCTAACTATTCGTATATGATCAATTACGAGGTCTATTTTCGATTCTTGCAGTGTCCAGATTGACCATAGCCGGACTAAACCACTTCTGGCAACAGGTGGGGGTGGGGGGGTGGGTTGGCTGGCGTCCCCTGGAACCAGCAGTTGTGAGCACCGCCTCCATTCCAGGCACTCTGTCCCCCAGCTGCTATCTCCAGCCTTTCATTCCAAGTGTGAATATTCATTAAGTCGGCCTTGATAAGTATTAAACACGGCAGTATTTGTATTGGGGGGGCCACGGGGATCCCATTAAAGCACTCCGGGTACCATTTTACTGCTCGTAAAGACGGAATGTGTTTTCCAACGCGTCCCATTTGAGAGCTACATCATAGCCTCGCGCACGTTGCTTCAATTAACCGAGTTTGCGAAGACGCAGCGGGAACGTTATCATAACCGAAGCGCCACATTTAGCTCCACGCCCATCCCTCGCTGACCCCGACTAATTTGCTTTCTTCACCCTGGAAGCTTTGGATGGCTCAAAGATGCTGAGCAGCCTCCACATCCTGGTCTAGGGAACAGTTGGAGGCCTGCTTCCTGCCCACACCCCTTTCGCAGCTCCAACACCAACAAATCACTCATTTTAAGCATCGAATGATCTTTGACTGGGTGGGGGAGGGGGTGGGGGGGGCACAAAGCAGATGGACAGATGGTCCAATGTCCTCAGTTTGATTCCACTCTCGAATTAAAGTGGATGAAATCAAGACAGTTGCTTGTTAAAAAGGGGCGACGAGGGCTCAGGACGTCCATCAAAGCCCAATGATCGTACCGGTAGCAGTAAACGAGGGGGGGGGGGGGGGGGCACCATTATACCCTGGGCACACTGTGTTGTGTTGTGTTGTGTTGTGTTGTGTTGCTATGCCGGCTGCATGTCTCGCACCAGGGTATAATTTCACACCATTTGTGTCCCACGCGGGCCGGTAGCGCTGTTTATTCTTGAGGGCATCGCGGAAGTGTGTTTTCCAATACGAATGACCGACGGCTGATGATTTAAACATACTTCCCGCATGCTGGCGATTTATGGCACAGGAAGCAGGTGGGGTGGGTTTTTTGGGGGGTTGTTTATGATTTTCCATTCACCACACCAAAGATGTAAGGAAGCCTTTGTATGCCGCCGTCCCGACCCCCCCCCCCAAAAAAGACATTTTAAACACACGCCTCATCTACTTAGATTTGTGTATCATGACCGGCACATTGAGAAATTGTTTGAATCACACTGTTGAGTTTTTAATATTCCTAAAAACTGTTTGAATCTATTCCCTCGATGTTAAATACATATTTTTCATTTATGTCATTCTAATCTATGGAGAAAAAAAAAATCTCTCACCCAATTTTCCACACCACCCACACGCCCGGTTGGCTTCACCCGACTGATGTTACGCAGCCGAGCGCCGCCACCGCCGCCACCGCCGCCACCGCCGCCACGGCATACCCGACGCCGCCGCTGATGGATGTACAAGTGTAACGTGACAGCTCACCTCCTTTCAGTCGACATCCGCCCAATTTCATCTGGACACACACCGACCGGGTTACACCCGCGCGCTCACGCTAGCTGCAAACACGCATCCTTCATGCATACTTTTATATGAGCTTCTTTGCCGGGAGAGTCATTCTGCGATGGATCCGGATCACTTTCGTACTTGGCATCAAGTATTCATCGTGACTAAGCCTGCCGGTCAAGCTCCATTAGAGAGAATCCTTTTTTTTTTTTTCCAGTGGTGGAAAGGCCGCAGTATAATACTTTGTTCTACTTTTTTTTTTCTGACGACTTTTTACTTTCACAGGACTTGTTACATTTGAAAACGCAAACTTTGAACTTTATCGAAAAATAGGCTTGTTACTTTTTTCAACCTCAGCGAATGACAAGATGAAAAAATTGAGCAGAGCTTTTTTTTTTTTCCTTAGCCAAGTATCTGTCCTTTTTCTTAAGTGCAGACGAATTCAGCTACCTCGTTTTATTTTCATCTCGACAACAACAAACTCATTCCCCTGCTGCACATCCTCGGGGCAGAGTGTTTTTGTTGCCGAGACCAACCATTGGATCGTAGTCCTTCTTGGCGAAGGGTGGGTGGTTGAAGGGTTTTGGGGAGGGGGAGGGGGTGCCTACCAGCTGCTCCATTTCGCACATTATGTCACACCTTAGGGCCCCCCCCCCCCTTTTACATCTCATGCCATCCTGCAATAATGACCCCGCCGCGTGTATGGATGCCATCAAACTCAGCGCAGCCGGGGCGGGGGGGCGCTTGTTTTCGGGGGAGCCCAGCTGTTGCCATGGCCACTATCACTCAGCAGATTTGGGAAGAGAGACCGCCTTGAGATCTGTGATTGGCTAAAGGAGGACTTGGACCAACGGATACTGTTGTTATGCGAGTGCAGCATCCGAATGGGGACATTTTTCGACTCTGACTCATGCAACTTGCCAAGTGAGAAAGTTGCTCGCAGGAAATGGGAAATTGCTCTTCCTTCCATCAGTTGCAATCAATTCGAGCACAAATTGACGCTGTATGTGAACATACTGAATCGGGGAACTTGGTGAAACCATTTGTGACTTTTGAAAATTAAGCATGATGACCGGGGCGGGATGGATGTGATAGCTGACACTCATTTGGAACTACACATTACTACAACCTAGAGGAATGGAGTGGAACAGCATCCTCCATGTCATTATTATTTGTTTACTTATTTTTGTAGTCTTACAGATCTGATTGTTTGGCCTCGGTGGACCTTTTCCTAGCTGCAGATTATTCATCTTTTGGTGGAATCTAATATACCTGAAAACAAACCAATTGTGCCAGTGCGTGTATCTGAATTATGCGAAAATATGCATAATTCAAAGACCTAATGACAAACCCCAAAACTGAATACTAGCAACTGCTTGAAGAAAAAAAAATTTAAAAAGCCAAAAAAATAACTAATTTCATCTGTCAACAGGAAACTCGGTTGACATGTGCCAAGGTCTCACGCGCAAACGTAGTAGTTTCCATGTTGAAGTTTTCTACTAATTGTAGTTCATGACTTTTTGAACAAAACCACCACAATCATTCCAATCCCAAGTTCAGAGTAGCCAACGTCCACTTTTCCCGCATCCTTCCCATACCCTGACTCAGCTAACTGCTTAAAGACCCCCTCAGCCAAAAATAGTCACTGTAAAAGGTCTATCAGGACATCAAAGGAGGAGGGAAACATTTCAATCTTCAAGCACAAACATGCAGCTCTGGTCAGATAGCAGAACCTCATTAATGTGAAACGGAACTCGCCAGGCACTTTTATCCACAGGACTTGCACAGACTGTACTGGAGGGGGTTTTGGCAGGGGGGAGGGGGTCACTAATGGGGACCAGAGGTCTGCCTCGAACATGATGCTGGCCAGAGGGACCAGACAGCTAAAGACCGACATAAATGGGTCGGGGGGGGGGGGGGGGGGGGGGGGGGGGTTCGAAGGGGCTCATTAATGAGCTGTTCTAATCATACAATAACACGTCCACTTTTATCTACTGGCGAGAAAAAAAGAAAGCGAAATGGGTTCATGTTCACAGACGTGTCTCGACACGGCAACATCTGCAAGCCATTTACTGAAAAGCAATTTGGGAATATAAGATACTTGCTTGCCCAAAAGCCGTATCTGAAAAGATTTATGATGACAAAGGACTTTCTTGCTTGCTGTCATCTTTAAGCCGAGTGAAGAAATGATAAGGATATACCCAAAAATCTTATGTATGTACACTCATTTTAATATCACAGTTTGGTGGATTATACAATAACAGATTGTATCTTTACTTTTCGGAAAAGTCAATAGTGGACTTATTTTTAGGAAAAGAACATTGCAAACATTTTATTGTTAAACACATTGGACGCACGACCAAAGGCGTATCACTATCCATCACTTTTGTTCGCCAGGGGGCTAAGTTGCACTTGTTTGCTATCAAAGCAGAACCGAATAAGCTTTGTGTGAGAACAATAATCAACAACAATTCAGAACAAATGAATACATGTTACTATTAGTTCGAATGCATCACATTTGCGAATATAAGAAAAAGAACACCTTGGATGCGATTACAATATCCTTAAGTGTCCTGCAAATGCACAAGACCACATATATGAAGAGCTCCTGAATTTTCGCCCCGTAGTTAAAAGTGACCGTGTGAATTAGCTGGTTGGGCTAATTGGCTTGGACGCAAAGCGAGCAGGATGATATGTGGCAGATATATCGTGATTAACGCGGCCTGGGCCGGCAAGGAAGGGCGACATTAGCAAAGAAAACAGCGGCGAGGGCAGCTACCGACAAGGGACTGGCTTATCGGGGTCCTCGTAACTCATGCTCAATTAGCGTATGCCGACATAGTCACCTCCATGTTTATTAGTGCAGGGAGGGGGTATTTGTGGGGCGTTCTGAGGTCAGTTCAACCTCAGTGTGCGTTAGCCTTGACGTGGCAGTCTGTGATTGACAGATAATAATGAGCTGCAGCTATTGCAGTTTCGCTGATGGTCTGCACAGTGAATGACATTTATTTAACAAAATATAATCACCCCAGAAATATTCAACTCAAATAAGTAGTATATGTCAGGTGTGATATCAGTGACTTGTGATTTCTGCGTTTTGGTTTCTGTGTATCTTGAAAATATGCCAAACACAAGAGCTAAGCTAATTTGGCTTTAGGGTCTTACCATAATGAATACCTGAAATGCCATCTTAAAATTATTTCACTACCATTTGTTGAACAGAGGGGTTACAGAGTCATCTAGAAAAGCTAGCCTAGTGCTAAGCTCCATTAACTTGCGGCTGCCTATTCATCTCTACAGTTATCTGCCAATATCAAGACTTTACATCACAAAATGTGAATTACAGAGGCCATTTAAGATAACTAGTTTAAAAAATGAATTAGAGATTTAATGGCATCTTTTCTTTAAATGCTCCCGTGTAGTGTGTCGGCGCTAACCCCGTGAACTTGCACTTGACATGCACGTTGGCCATTTTCATGTGCATTGTGGCCTGCTCTGTCACTACGGCTGCCAAAAACAATGGCTCGTATGAGCGCTGCCACTCCAAACAAGTCCCCCCCCCACACCTTTTTTTTTTTAACACATCCAGTATAACTCTTGCTGTAAATCATACAGCGACCGGTGAAGTAAAGTTCATTTCCACACGCAGACACTCTAAATCATGCAACAGTGGGTGAATGGTGGCGAGTGAAAAACCTCTCCGTGTTGTTTGGGACCCTTGCCATGACCTCACTATGAGGTCCCACTAAGGGACACATTGTAACTCGAAGATTATTTTAAGAACGTAATTGAATGATTTAATACATATGTCACATGCGAAAAACATTTACAATTAGGGAGTTCCCGCAGATTGATGGCATTTTAATTCATTTCATCGGGGATAACTGATTTGGTATGTGAGTAAATTGAGTTACTAGCTTGGTCCAAGAATTCGTGTCAGCTTAGGTACCACTGTGTTTCAAGTGGTAAATTATACGGTTAGTGCTGTAACTAATAAAATCACCAGCGATGAGTTTCCATCAATTTACGCTACAGCTAGCCGCTAGTAAGTGTAGCTCGGCTACTACTGCTAGCTAGCATCGGGTTAACGGGCCCAACAGAATGTAAAGAAATTACTTTTAATGTTGTGAAGCAGTTTTTAAATGTTTTTTTTAAAGAAACTATAATTGCATCGGCTATAAGGTCAAGGGCAACTGCTCAGGTCTTTTGTCAACAGCCCACAAAGAGTGAGGTTGGAAACAAAAAACAAAAAAACAAAAACACTAGCGTACAGTATTTTATGTCTCAACACGTTTGTAGAAACGTGTAGGCGGCACGCCCATACCAGGATGTAACAGCAACATAAACAGCTATTTATTACTATTATTATGAGTCAGTGTTTTGCAAACATTTTGCACGAGCAGGTGCATCTGTTCGCGTAAATGAGCTGCCCGATCACCATGAACACCAAACATGGACGATAAAGAAATAAAAACAAAAAAAAAGATCATATTTGTATATCAATATTGATGTCCGCAGACTAATACAGATATCGCGGCATGACAAACAACTTACTTGAGTGATTCATGTCAATTTGACATTTTCATCAATTGAATTAAAAAGCTTGAGGTCAACATTTCACACGATGTCACTGTAATACATTTTCAGAATTTATCTTGAATCGCAAAAGTCCCGTCGTCATGTTCCATTTTCAAAGGAAACGAGTGTTAAATTACCTTGATGGAGCAACAAAGGGCACCTTGGCTGCCAAGGCAACGCTCAAGTCGAACAATGCGTATGTCTTGCGAGACAAACTTGCAAAAAACACTCGCGCTCAAGTAGGCTGCTGTGACAAAACGCAATGCACATACATACCAGCGTCCGCACAGACACACTAGCGCACTTAGCATAGCGCATTGTCGCCGAAGGGAGGAAGCGGCGTGATGCTCTCAACAACGCAGTACACAATCATCCCTGTATGCAGATTCATAAAATTATTGCACAACACAAAAATACTCCTAATGAGGGCTGTGTAGAATCCAGAATAATTATTTTGTCACAATTTGTCAGTACAGATTTGATCAACTGCCACTTGGTGAGCGATGAGTGCTCCCACACAGTGATAGAATTTTATTTTTTTTTTTGTGCCGCCAATCGACACTTTGGTCCGCAAGCAAGGCATGGGAACGAGCAAGTTGCCGTTCTTTTTTCGGACCACGTTGACGATTATGGAGCAAGCTGTCGTTTTAAGATAAATGCCTGACATGAGGGAGGGCTTTTCCATTTCTACCAGGTTCGACGCCTCACTGGAGTCAGCCAAGCTCCTGAGTCGGCGCGTCGTCTAACAAGTGTCACGTTTCACCTAAGGCGGCGGTAAAAAAAAAAAAAAAAAAGTCTCTTGGGTTTAAATGGAACCTTTAGAGCAATTTCTTATGAGGAATAATATTTGATCCTCAAAGGTGCATAATTCCTCAGTCTGTTGGATTAAACACACCTGAACATCTCAAAGAGTTCCATGTGTGATTCTTCCTTTTTTTTAACAATGCCAAGCATTTCAAGAGAGCTGGGAAAGGTTCATGGAAGTCTACTCCGTCATTATTGTCTGCATGTGCGGTCGCCCCATTGTGCCCACTAGCTCTACACCCCCCTACTAATGGCTTCAACAGAAGGAGGGCCACTTGAAATAAAAGAATAGTGTTTCCGGCCTAGAAAAAAAAGACGTTGGTGAGGTCACGAAATTCACCATGGAGTAGTGTAATAAAAAAAAATACATCAAAAAATTACAGCTGCACGAAGCCATGACGGGCTCTCACGCCCCCTTAGTGGCAAATCAACAAATCCAACAAGCCAAACTACAAGTTTTCCACTTCAATGCACGGTTACAAAGATGGATTGCGGCATTTGCGGCGAGACGAGGCAGAAAAAAAAAAGGCGGCCATTTTTGTTTCAAGGAAACATTTTTCCTTGAAACAAAAATTTTTTTTTTCCCCACGGCAGCATCTACAAATGAATGTGGGCGGAGCTTGCGGTCAATGTTCATAAACATTGCCTCTGTGGTCCATAAAGGCTTTATGAAGCTCTTTGAGCCTTGCATAAAGTATTTCGACAGCCACCATTTTGAATGAGGAAAGATGTATCGAAAAATCTTGTTGGCTTCAAGTGCTTGTTGTTGAATGTACACACCTCGTTTGCTTTTGGTTCTCGTTTGCTGTTTCGACTATGTTTTCACTATCGCAGCTCCTGAAACAGTGTTTACGCAAAAAATAACTGTGGGTGGATGGGTGGGGGGGGGGGGTGAACAAAGGACTCAATGACTTGAGATTTTGTCCTCAGCGTCAACAAGCTGCAGCTTTCCAACACGATACTCGGGTATGTTGGCATCGAACACACATATATACACACACACACGTAGTATATATACAAATATCAGCTTTCAGTAATCACAAAAGTTTCTTCTCTTGTTTTTAATTCTCATTGCACCGTGCTCTGTTTGCCCCTGGGGAGATTGTGACGGGAGCATGTTGTCATGCAGATAAGGACGACGACAATGCACACACACGAGAAACGCGAACGGCAGCTTGTGAGAGCAAAAACGTGCGTGCGATGTTTGATAAGGCAACATGTAAACTATTTGGACTGTTCTCGGTAAACACGCCAGGACCCCAAACAACCGTCTGCGCCACTGACGAGGACCTGCAGAGCGGCCTACGATGTCATATCGGCAATCTGTTTGGTAGTTTGGCCTGTCGATGGTTAGCCCACGATGCTAACATAGCGTTTCTATGTCTTCCCTCCATGCTCTCGAAGAGAGATAGTTTGGTGGAAGCATGTCGCAGGTGATAGTGAGACACCTGGGGATTGTAACCACTTCATGTGACCATCACTGTTACCAAAAAAAAAAAAAAACATGTCAGCTTTATTTCAGCCCTTCTTTCTGAGCTCATCTCATGAGAATTTTGCACGCTATATCGTTACTCCCCGATTGCTCTTTGGCCTCTTATGTACGTGTGTGTGCGCGCATGTGTGCTTTTCTTCTCTGCACAAAACCAAAATTGAGACAATCACCAGGCGAGCTGTCATTCTTCCACCCGATGGAATGTCGGGGGGAAAAAAAAAACTCCTTTCACATTTAGGAGTCAGAACAAAGTAGGGAGTTGAGGATTCTTGGAGACTCTGAGACTGGGTCATTATAAATGAATGGTTAACATTAGTGGACAGGAGGGAAGGCGATGGAGATCGTCGTGCTCGGTGGTAACATAAACAAAATGTTTGCGGTCGTTTTCAAGTGCGCTCGGCTTTGCTCGAGTTAAGTTCAAGCACGCGACAAAACATACCGCAGATGGCACGCGGTCCCTCCAGCGATAAGCACCCACAAGTTCCCACATGCAGGATGAAGAGATAAGGAGCATGGCCGCGTGGCTCGTTAATCTCCAGAGTGTGGAAAATGTCAGTCAAAACTGCAATGTGCATCTTTAATTGTACAAGAAAATATGATTGGTTGCAGATTTGTTCTGGGGTGCGTTTGATTATCCAGAGGTGTCAGAATCGAACCCTGCACCTCTGCACTGTGAGGCAAACGTGCAAACCAATCGTCCACTGCGCAGCCCATTTTGAGTCATGTTAAACTTAATTAAATCTGCCATCCCCTTCCCCTCATCCAGTTTCATTGTGATGGCGGGTTGAGCTGGAGACTATTCCATGAATAAATGGCTACCTTTGATCACATTTTTGTTTGGTCGTACATTGTGAGATTTTTCTCACGGAAAATATTTCAAGTCAATGTTAGCTTTGGGAAACACTGCACTCGTGTCATGTAAGAGTCATGACATCATCAATATGAAACATTGATTGGAACACCCTCCAATTTCATTCTTGAGTGGCATGAGCCGGACCTAATTGATCGGCAAACCTCGCCCAGATGGCTGCCGTTGTGTGTTTGTGTGCGCGTGTGCACGTGAGGCCATGTGTTCCACTTGATGGCGGAGGGGCTGCCTGACTCCCACCGAATCAAACTCTGGCCAATGTCACATTTGCGCCTCAGGGAGAATATAACCCTGGGAACCGAAGCCCCCACCGAGCCCCACCCCCACTGTGAAGAAGAAGGGAAAAAAAAAAAGCTACATACGATACGGACCCTCAGAAGCAACTCGATTTGTAATCCAAAGGGTCCAATCAAATGTACACTATCTGTAGTTGAAACGTGACTCAAAGCCACCGAGAGCCAATTATCAGCATAAAAATATTCCTTTTTTTTAAATCTGTTTTTGGATCTAAGGAGTTCACTCCCAGAGCCCATTAAGGGCACATGCCATTTAGCAAACAAACCGTACCCCCTCCCCACCGTGACAAAAGGAAATTGCACCAAAATTACCCTCAAGTCAATTAAGCTCATTATTTTGTTTCTTCAACATCACAAGGTGGTGGGGGGTTCGCCGAAAACACCTGCCAACACCAACAAAAAAACTGAACAAGGGTGACCGACGCCATGTAAGAATCCAGAGGCTGAGGACAAAATGGTGTCAGCGTAAGGAATGTTTCCACATCTGCGACAAAGCAAGACCCTCAGTGACAATGCCGCGGAGATGGGTTCAAAGGGCTCTGCTCATTCTCTCAGCCTGGCGAGTTGGCATGACGAGGCCAGAATATTAGGAACAGCTGCACCATCTTGTAGCATCCCAGTGAAGGGAAACTGGTTTCAATGTAAAATATCAACGCAACGGAGAATTTAAAAAGCCACTGGCGTTGGACTCAAGGAATGGTGCTCAGCGAGTTTCGTCGTTGTGTATAAATACATTCTTATATTGCCATCAAGAGCCATTTTGTTTTAGCTTCATAGTTTGAGGTGTCACAGAATGAAAAAAATATATATACATTAGCATCAGTTACAGGTCAGCTTCAAATTTACAAGATGGTCTTCTCCACTTTTTGGTCAGAAACAGGTGGTTTTGTGAAACCAAGCCATGTTACCCTGCTGATAATTTCTTTTTTTTTTTTCACAATAATGACCTTTGCTGGGGGTGACGCTTTATAACAGCCTTTTCGTTGTTTCTGAAAAGAACGGCAACTTAACCGCGAACGCAATTAGATGGATGCAGGTATACCTAATGACGGGGCCTTTAAGTGCACCTTGTTCCCGTACAATGAAAATGCAAACAAATCAGACAACAGGGGAGAGGGGGGGGGGGGGGGGTCCGCGAGGGTCAACAAAGCGGTACACTTGGTATTGTTGTCAGTGTAACCATGACGACAAAGCTAGCCACGATGAACAGGTGACTCTTAACTGGTCTTTCCGGCTCAGCGCTTGTACGCTCCACGAAACAAGAAGACGTGACGCTTCGTTAATTAGGATTTCATCCCCAAAATGTCTCTCATTGACTAAATGATCAGACTTCACAAAGACACTGCATTTGCAATCATTTAAATTAGTCGATATTTGTAAAGGCCCACATGAGGACTGACCAAGAGCAAATATATTTTTTTCTTTTCTCAGTCTGGACAATAGCAAAAGAAATGGAATCAAAATAATCAACAACTATTTGGATCATGAATTATTTAGAGACCTTATTCAACTTTAAAATGGCCAAAGTCAAGGTACCTTCAGCCTCCCGCCCAAGTAAATATTCTCAGACCGCTGCGGCCCTCCATGAAAACAGACTTATCGTCACTGTGTTGAATCAAAATAAAATCTTTGCAAACATCTGCTTCCATTTGGCAAAACAATGACCACCATGTCAATTTGAAATAATGCTTCCGCATGCAATAAAATACATGATTTATATATCACGCTTTCACAAGAGCCGTCTTTTTATCCCATTCATTGATTTAAAAAAAAAAAACTTTTTGCAAATAAAATGATTATCAAGGGACCGCAGGATCTCACGCTCGCAAGCAATTTTCTAAATAAACGGCTTTCATCCTTGCTGGAGGATGCCGCTCGCCTCCTTGCTGATGTGTTAAATGTACTCCATTCCCAAAACGAGAGTCTAATCGTATCATGGTGATCAATAAAGGATGACATCACTTGGCAATGGAAAACACACGTGCAAATAATTGCGTCCGCGGGGTGGTCATGAAGGTTCGCGGGGGCGGGTGAGGGGGGGGTCATCGTAATGTGTCCTTAAGGACTCGGCAGCTGCCGGGATCACAGAATACGGTGTGCCTCCTTTGAAAGGGATCAAGGAAAAAGCCCCCCTGCTGCTAAACAAACAAGTTCAAAACCCATTTTGAGCTGGAAGTCTGAAGGGGGGGCGGGGGGGGGGGGCGAGAGAGAAACGGGGCCAGATTGTTTGTGAAAACTCATTTTAAAGTCCGAGGAGACTTAAACGGATGACAGCGACACGCCGTCGACCTTTTACGCACAGGCGGTGTGAGCCGACCTTGTGCCATTGTGCTAGTTTACGCAGCAGAACTGAAAGCGGCGTGTGCAATTATAAGGAGAGCATTTATAAACACACACACACACACACACACACACACACGCATGTATATATAGAGATTTGTAGTCATGACATCTCACAACTCAACTGTATTTATAGAGCACTTTCAAACAGCCATCGCTGCATACAAAGTGCTGTACATGGAGCAATTTAACAACAATAAACAGTAAAACATGTTCCAGAGTAGACCCACCAAAAATATGAACCAAAAAAAAATTTTGTATAGAATAACTGTAGCTTCACATTAAAAAAAACTGTATGAAATGACTGAGAAAAAGTAGATAAATGAGCATCTAAAATTTGAAGTATTTTTGTAGAAGACTCTTGATGATGTGTGTGGTGGGTTGGCAGGGGAGGGGAAGGGGGGGGTCGAGAAATTTTTACAGTAAACTTCAACTGTGAGTGTCACATCATGCACAAATGATTCTTACTTACATAACACTGAGTGAGATTTTTTTGTTTTGTTTCCTCGGCGCTGCTTTATGACCGTCTCCCCGTATCGCGGATTTGAAACTTCCCTCGTGATCGGCGGGGGGGGATTCGCTGAATTATGATTATTTCCTACAAGGGGGGGGATCATTTCAAAATTCTGAATGGTGTGCCGGAATGTTGTTCAACGTTAGAAGGCTTCCCACTGCAGAGTGCTAACAAGACAGACAGTGGGTGGGGGAAGTATGGAAAGAAGACAGAAGGAAGCTTCCTGTTTACCAGGTAATGACAGATGGAAGTTGAATCTGCGCCGCGGAGGAAGGAAGTGACGACCTCGGTCAGGGGTGGTCATTAAAAATTGCCATCAAAGGTCTCGTGATGCCATGTTCTTAAAAGGAATTGATTAGGTGTAAAAATTGGGCTGAAGGGAGGGTGTGGAGGGAGGGGGGGGGGGGGGGGGAGCTGGGAAGTCACCGAGGGCCCGAACAGCTGAGAGAGAGGCGGAGATCGGGTCCACTCATGGTGGCGGCGTGTGATGCAAGACAGGAAGCCACCTGATGTGAGAGGGGTCAGATAAAACGCAACACGGCTGACGGTCATACGGGGCAGGTGCTTCCTCCGCAGCACGCACACACACGCACGCACGCACACTATATTGGGCTCAGCTGTGTCAGAGGCTTTCCCAGACATCCAGCCCACGCAAGCGCACGCATCCTCAGACGGTGGGGGGGGAGGGGGGGGGGGGGTTACGGCCTCTCGCAAAGGGCCAAGGAGGACGGAGGACAGCGCACGCACGCACATGCACGCACAACAAGGCAGGAAACTCTCAAGAGCGTTTTGGTCGCCTCCTACCTCGCATTCGACAGAACCCCACTCAACAAAAGCTTGAAAGATTTAAAAGGAGAGCACTAAAAGAGGAATGCAGCCCACTTTTATGTACAAAAGGGATTTGGAGGGCTCATCCTTCCTATCTTGTTTCCTCTCCTTGGTGCAGGAAACCTGACTTGAGTTGTGTGACTCGTCCATATGGACGGTGCATCTGGAGAGCATTCACAATGCCTCACTTTTTCCACATCTCGATTTGTTAGCGCGTCCACCCTACGGCGCAAAGGCACGGTCCAACTCCAGCTTCGGCCTCCCCGTGCCCACGTGGGTTTTCTCCAGGTATTCCGGTTTCCTCCCCCATTCCAAAATCATGCATGGCAGGTTAATGGAACATTCTAAATTGCACCTAGTTGTGATTGTGAGCGCGAATGGTTGTTCGTCTTCATGCGCCCCTGCGATTGGCTGGCAAACGGTTTAGCGTGTGCCCCGCCTACAGCCCGAAGACAGCTGGGATAGGCTCAAGCATGCCCCGCGAACCTCGTGAGGATAAGCTGATCAGAAAATGGATGGATGAATATGTATGGTGGGAGACAGAGAGAGGAGTGAGGTAGAAAAAAACTGCTGCTTTGAAGCTTCCTAGTGGCCTCCCATCATCCATGAACGGCAGATGTTTGAAACCAGCAGGAATCGTCTCAAAGCTGAAATCCAGCCTAAACCGAGCATCCGAGGCAGGTGACCATGAATCCAACAATAAAGTTCCATTCAGCACACAAGCTTTTTAGAGAAGGGGGACTCTCAAAAAAGACACAGGCTCAAATCCAAAATGTTCCACTTGACAAAGATAAGTTTGTGTTGTTGCAAAAAGGGGCGCCTTTGGCGTTGAAGCAGCTGCTAGCATTTCACGGGTGCTAAAACGGGACTTAACGAAAATAAAATACGTTTATGACCGCCACAAATCAACTCTACTACAAGACTAATTTCATTAAGATTCAGTGAAGTTTTCCGAAAGGAACAATTTGAACTTTCAGGAAGGAACATGGGCGGGACGAGAATACATGACTATCTTTGGAACAAAGTGGACTAAAATTGTTTTTAGTCACAATTGGGGCAATTTCGCATGGTTAGCAGTGTGAGAAAAGCTCATTAATTGGACAACTTGTGACTTTTTTCCGAACGCTTTTTGTTTGTTTGTTTGTTCCAAATCCAAAATCCAAATCAGCGTAATCAAATTTTGGGACACCTCCCGTCACTCTTGCGCTAGCTCGAATGTACGCCGGCGCACCTCGTACCCAGCAAACACTCTGAGATTGTTTTGAGCTGTCTGGTGGAGGAAGGAAAGCGGTGTGAGAAAGTGGCTGTTTTTTTGAGGCGGACAGGAATTGCCCTCACGGTGCACGGTTCCTCTCCTCGCAGCGGGAACAATGCCGTGGCGTCACACCCCAGCGCTGACCCTCGCCGTTTCACATGGAAAAATGTAACCAGAATTCCGCTCCCAGGCTTTGGCGGGGAGGGGGGGCGGCGGGGTGATATACGTAAAGAGAGAGAGTGAAGGTAAGAGGTGGCTCCGGTCTCATTTGTTCCCATGGCAACGCACTACAATGCTGATGAGCTGGGCGGCGGCGGGGGCGTGGCCAACACTCATGCCAATCTGGGCTAAGCACAAGCAATATGTGTATACTGCCTAGCGACAAAGTTTACAGTCAGACGGACCCAATAAAACTAAAGAGAACCAAACCACGACACGTGTCTACCCAAAACACGTGATTTAATTTCACCAAACACAAATAAAGCGAATGCCCATAAAACATTTGAATGCATTTTCACCGGAGGCTGCAGCACTTCGTCACCCATGCATTGAGTTACATCGAGTGTGACATTGTGGCATATTACATTGGCAAAAACATACCATATAGGAGTGCTGGTAGCTTATGCGACTCTCCTCCTCACGCTGCAGCTCTGCTTATCTTGTGGCTTTCTAGTGCTCACTAGCTGACTTGTGACAGTACAATGTGGCAACATTCTGGAATGAACCATTATGTAGAGACCAAGTCAAGTCAATCGTCCACCATATTTGCGCTAAAAGAAGTGATCACAGACGATCTCATCAAGTTCAATCGAGAAAGGACATTTCTGTCTTTTCAACAACCAACTCTCAAACAACCGTAAAATTGTTTTTTTTTAATAAATAAATAAAAAGAAGCCCCGCAAAACATTCCAAACGTCCGATACGCTGAATGCAGTAAAACAGTCACGTCTCCGACTCATCCAACTGCACGAGTGCATTAGGTCATGATCCCTTTACAACATGCTACAAGCTATTAGAATGTTTTAATAGCCTCCTCCTGAGGTAACGTTATACGCCTACTCGGTGCTCTTTTATATGTCCTCGTGAACTTGGAACGCTTGCTTTAAAACTTACAATCTTGAGGGAAGGGGCCCCCGAGTGAACTCGGACGCTTTTCCTCATAGAATTGTGCGGCGGAATACACCATTTTTACAAGGCAGTGGCTGCGATTGCACAATAGACAGCCGACTGTTTCCAATTTTCTAGAAAATGGAAACTTTACATTGATGTGTGACTTTTGTAGATTCTAAAAAGTAGAGAGAACCCTCTAAAAATAATCAGCCGGATTTATTTTGGTAAAAATATGGAATTTGCCATTTTAAATGTCAGCTGCAAATGGTGGGCCAAGGTCTGTAAAGTGGGCACACTGCTCAGAGAGCCAGATCATTGTTTTTATGTTCAGCTCCTGGTTTACTGGATTTTTGTGGATGCTCATTAAGTGTCCAATTGGGAAATGCTGCTTGTTAAGTTTAGGGGGGGGGTTTACACTCTGTTTTTTTAAGAGATTTAGTTGTGGGGTTTTTTCTTAAGTATGTCCCAAGTGACTTCTTTATATTTTTTTTGCAAATACTCACATGCCGCATTTCAAAAAAAAGAAGATGCAATAAGATGAAACCAAAGTTCTAACATTGGAATATTGCAAGAAACGAATCTGAGTTTGACAAGAAATTTCGACTTGAAAACTCTTGTTGGCGGTAACAAAGCATGACCTCAGAAATTAGATTTGACCAAACTATCGTCAATGGCACTTCGCGTGACATTTATAGCTCACCTTGGTCCTCGCAACGTAAACAAGCTTGTGATCTCAGCGATGATCCCGAGGCCAGGATGAGGCCAATACACAGGAAGTGGCTCAGCAGCAAGCTGCATCCCATAATAATCAGGACGAGAAATGCCGACAAACAATCCGGAACGTCGCGAGGTGACAGATAACGCCGACGAGGCACAAACCGCAACCCCGAAAAGCAGAGAAACAAAAGCGGCAAGCGGCAGAGAGCTTGTTTACTCGACAGAAAGGCAAACAACACGGCTGTGGTGTATATTAAAAAATCCAAACGCACAACGTGTGATAAACACTGTTGCTCTTTTACGTCCAAGGACCACCTCAAATCACTATCAAACTTGTCGACAAACAGCTGGATTTCATGTTGGACGGCAACTTGAGGGAAAGCATCTGCACACCACCTCACCTCCTCATCACCTCAAATGTGACGCAACCGAGCTCCGATGTTGATGAAGGGCCCTTCCTCCCTGCAATAGACACCCCGGGGGCCTTCGGTTCAGACCTCGACTCCATCCATCTCTTAATATCACCATTGTCACGTCGCAATTGTAGAAATCGCAACAGCACACGGGTCTTGAGCAGTTCCGAATCAATATTGGAACGACGTAAGATCGGGCAATGCGAATTGATTTGTTCCATTCAAAAAATATGCAGCGGGGCAGCTTTAGAGCGCCTCGTCTGCCACGAGTGCACGCATGTCACAGGGGGAGAGGCTGAAGCAGTGAAAAGAACGGGAGATTGAAAATAAAACTTGTCAACTAGCGTGTGGACCGGGCCTTCATGCTGTTGTGACCACTTTAGAGCTCGATGGAGGGGGCACACTCGCCATTCAAGGGCCAAAAGGGAAGCGGAATCATTTTCAAGGCTTATTTTAAAATTTGGCAGGGTTGTTAGCAGGGACGTTTCGAAGACACACAGTATTTATTTTCACTTCACAGTTACTTGAACAAGCTTTGGCGATGTGAATAAAATGACAGGAACACTATGAAAGAAGCACAGCCAACAACAACCAAAAAAAAAAGCGTTACTTCACATCAGATGAAAGGCGGATTAAATCAAAATGTAACCGCTCGCTCGAATGTTGGAGAATAATCCACCTGCTAAATCCTAAACACTACCTCGTTTTGATTGTGAACAAAGCGTCACGTGCGCGGCTCTTACGCCCAACTCGGGCTACCGACGCCCATTAGCGGGGCAGCGAGGGAGGTTGGTGTTGGGACTTGAAAGGCAACCTAGGTGACTGCACTTCACACCTATTACCCGCGCATGCACAAACACGCCGTCGCAAACACATTGACAATCACGGCAGCCTGGACGTTGAAGATAAGGAGCTGGGACAGAGAAGGATTGGGTTGAGGGAGGAGGTGGGGAGGGGGCGGGGGGGGTGAAGTATGTGAGAGCATGTTTGTGTCTGTTTATATTTTTTTCCTGGGGGCGAGGGGCAGTGAGGGAGGAGGGGACGGCTACAGGACGTCCTGAAAACGACCAGATTTTTTTTAATGTAGCTGAAAACGACTTGACAACTGATCACGCCGTTCAGGAGAAATTTCGCCTTTTGTCGTTTGTATGTGGTCGCCCGATAATACTGATTGTCACCTTTTGCTGGGTGGGTATGGCATATATCTCCCCCCCTCCCCCCACGCCCCTCCCACCCTCCACACAATAAACTGGAGCTCACTGTATTCATATTCAGATTTGGCATTGCGCGAAAATTAGCATTAGCCGCACATCCCCTCTGTAAACAAACACAAGGCAGCTCATCCTCTGGCTAGAGGACACCACGGCTAACTCGTTTGAAAGGCCACGGCTACTGGACGTCATGAGTAGCGGTATGTTTTGATCAAACTCACATTACTTTGCGAGATCTCGCAATCTTTCATTGCGAGATCTCGCATTACTTTGCGGCAGCTTTTGCACAGGCAACAGCATAGGAAGAAAGGAAAACTCTTCCGGGCATTGATTTTTTTTTTTTTTTAACAGTTGGTGGGGCCGTGTGTGATCGGCGTGTGTGCAAAATAAGTAATAGGCTCTCTGTGAGAGCGTAAATGGTGAAGAGGAGGGCGGAGAGGCTTTCGGGGCTTTGTCCCATGGAAACAACAGTGCAACCAAAAGGGAAGCGCAGAAGGAAAACAAGGACTCCTCCCTGTTTTGCAAACATGGTGGATATGCACGCAATAACGCTTGCCCCTGCATCCCCCCTCCCCCGATGGAGGGGACATCTCCCTCTCCTTCTACGTTTTATACTTTTAAAAAAAAAGTGACATTTTATGTAAGAGAGCGGAGGATGGGAGTTGACTGCGTGCCTCACAGGAGCAGGTGCAGCCATGCTTGCCGATAACAGATCAGAGTAAAGCACGGATTGGGGTTTTGGTGGCTCTGCGTGGGGTGGGGGGGACCCTGTTCATGTGGGATCAGATAATTGTACAGGTGGCGCAGAGGGGCTAACGTGCATTCGCCTGCCCCCCCCAATGCCACCGCTCCCGTGCGGCATCGTGCAAAATGCTTCTCGGTGGTTTCCTGTGCATTGCCATTATCAGGCCTTGTTGATAGGCCAGCTTCACCCCCCCCCCCCCCGCCACCACCAACTTCCTGCCTCTCTTCCTCAACCTTTTACACCCTACTTCCCCTCCCACACTCGGCTCAAACCCATGAATCACCGCTGCCACGGAGAAAGGGCGAAGGGCTGGCCAACCACCTGATTCGGAGCGCAGGCCGAGCCAACGCGGGGGCAAATTGTAGCGACATCCCGTGCGGTGTCCAAGCTTATCGCATTGTGACAAATGTTGAGTCACTTTTGCATGAGCTCATTTTTTTTTTTTCCTTTTAAAGACAGCAGCCAGGATGGAGCTTGACCCGTTTGCGAAAAACTGGAAGGGACTACCAAGTTTGAATAATTTTAAAAGGAATGTGCCCTCAATTCTTTGAAAACATGGGAAAATCGCCTGTAATTTTTTTTCTTCAGTTTTGTAATATTTCCAATGAAATATCCAACTTGGGCTCCTTATGCTCACGTTACCACTGGGATGGCCCAGAGTCTTGGGACATGAAAGCTAACTAGATTTGTAACGTGTACGAAGTGGCTATAAAAACGTGATTAACCGCGCGGCATCCCTCGAAAAAAAAAAAAAACTCACTCCCCCGCTCAATGTTTCTCCAAGATTCCGCCTTCCAGGGAAGCCCGGGCCACTGTCCCATCGACAGGACGTGACATGGAGCATGTGCGGGGGTCCTGATAGAGAGTCGCGGGCCGGTGAGAACGAGAAAAGAAAACAGAGCGAGAGGAAGGAAAGGGAAATACTTAGGTGCGCTTGATATCCTATCAGTGGCCAATATAGCCAGGGCAGGTGGTGAAGCGATGAGAATAGCCCCTTCGTTGTCCGGCGCTTCATTTTGGATCGCGGATGAGGTTGGAGAGCAAATGGTGGACGGATAAAAGCGAGAGAAAGACAGGTGTGTGGCGCAGTGGGGGTGGGGAGGGGGAGGGGGGGCTACGAGTTCCTTTTTGTTCTTGAAAATGCGCCTCAGATGTTTGACGCGAGACAAAGAGTAGAGTAGGAAAGAGGGGTGGTGGGGAGGGAGGGGGGGGGGGGGTTGCGGTTGGGGAGACAAAACAAACAGCAATTAAGGTAGTTTGTGATTGTGTCTGAAAAGGCTTCATCGTCCGCCCTCTAGGAAACATCTGCCATATTGATGTACGAGGCCCGGAAAAGACAAATTCCTCCTATCCCTGAAAAAACCTCCATCGCTGTGGGTCGCGTATTTATCCGGGACGCAGTTGCTGCGGCCTACACACACACACACACACGCACACACACACGTACATGCACAGGCTGCGTTGTTTGCACCACTCTGAAATATATCCCTTAGAAACATTGATAGTCTAAACACAGATAAGACGACCTCTATCATTCAGACCCGTCAGCTCGGAAATTCCAGACAGATCAGGAGCGGGGATAAGGGGATACCTCTTAAGACTCTCGAGCAAAGAGAGTTGTTTATTTTTTTTTTTCATAATCCGCAGCAAATGCGACACTGTCTATCTGTCGCATAGATACGAGCTATGTGGCTCCCCTCGGGGGCCGTCTGTCCAAATAGCCCCGTGAAAGGGTTCATGAAAAAAAGCAGATGACAGAGATACGGGGGAAGCGCTCATTTAAGGGTTTTCGGGTGAGACTGGCCCGAGTAGGAATGGGGAAAGATGAGACAATTCCGATTTGGGGGGGATATTAGCATCCAAATGGATTATGTAGAAGAACTGGAGAGACTGGCGGTGGACCGGTCAGTCGGCCGGGATTGGGATCGGTGATCAGCTGATCCTTTGAAATCAAACTGATCTCATCCACCGATCTCTTCTGCCTCCGCAGACGTCGAAAAAACTCAGCCACTGTCCTCTTCCACGGTGGGATGACGAATAAGATTTTTATTTTTATTAGCAAGACGCAGTTGGCGGATCTTCAATCTCGGCTAATGTTTTTTTTTTTTTAAATGAAGGCGACATGCGTCCGTCGTGATATTTTACAGGATGGTCATGAGGCTGAAAATAAGTGCTCGCTCGGGAGGGATTCAAAATGGCGCTAGGGTTGAGGAGGCTTGTTGTACCCTAAACAGAGAAGTGAGCTCACAAAGTGCGCTGGTGTTTTTGCATCAACACTGAGCAGTCACCCACACGCCCGGAGGACGCTCGCACGCACACACACACACACACTCGTCTCTTTGACCGAGTAAGTCAACACATGTAGCGCTGATCATGAAACACACAAACACGAGAGAAGGCGGACATCTTTGCCTGGCTTGAAATGATCTATCTTTACATTCCGTCATGGAGTGTTGCCGTTTCCTCTTGCTATTTTGACCTGAGGTGCCGACGACGAATAAAAACTCGACAAGTTAACAAGTGAACACGGGGCCGACGTGTTTGTGGTACTTGCGGGAAAGATGCATTGAATAGCAGGAGGAACTGCAGATGAGGACCAAAAACGCGCTGCGGCTTCCAGAGCCGAATGGTGAGCGGCCAGTTAGGTCCCAAAATATTTAAGTTAAACACGCGGGAATCAAGGGCCAAGGTCCTAGCATGAATGACTGGAAATATTCCTGTTTTGGATTAAACGCAAAATACACAAACATTTCTTTGGAGGCGGGGTGAGGGTGGAGGGGGGGGTCATTCTGGACTCTTTCAACCCCAATGTATATGGTCACATGACACTTCTCCAGCGCTTTGGTTTAAGGTTTACAACTAAACAAAAGCATTTGAGTGATGTTGTATCAACACTGCGCTGAGACTCAAAGCAATAGCGGCATTCGTGTGTTCGGGACATTTCATATGGTGACACGTCATAATATAGCGGAGTCAGAAACGCCAACAATACTGAAACCACACCCAAGATGTGAACCATGTACCAAAGCCTATTTTAAATGGAAATTCTGTCAGATTTGACATCATCTACTGTATATGTATACATATAATCAAGAAAAACACAAATCTTAAATAAACAAACACAAATCAACATTGTGAATTATTGTGCTTTAAAAAAATAATAATAACATTTCACTGCCGATTGATGGTACGGAAGTTGCATTAGCATCACACTAGCTTTCAAAGGCGCTGTGCGGTACTGCCAAAGGCACGTCGCGAGCCGTGATGTCCACGAGCCAGTGGCTCAGCTGTGAAGTGCGAGAGAAAATTCAGTAGAGTGTCGCGTATAAAAACGAAATCTGAATACAGGACATGTATTGCTACAGCCCTACGAGCGACAAGTGAGCGTAGCTTAGCATCAAGCTAGCTTTTGAGAATCGATGAAAAGGGAAAGCAGCTTCTGACTTTGCTTGTCGAAGACTGTCGACAACAAATATAATGATTTTGAAACTTTACAAACATTTTAGCAAGTGTTAAAAGCTAAAAAAACAAATAGATTAGAGAACTTTTTGTGACAACAGGGTCTTATTTTATTTTTTATTTTTTTAACACTGTCCTGCGAAATTGCTACGGAAGCACGTTGTGCAAGTTTGTATACATTTCGGACGACTCACAGGTCCATTACGTGTGCGTGTGTGTAACAAACAAACACACAACCTTCCCCACACCAGCTGGAAAGGGGAAAACAGCACTTGGGGAACAGTTGACACTATGATCTCCTTAATGGTTACATCCTCCACGCCCGACACCAGAGACACGGCAACACACAAGCTTTCTTTGCTCGAAAAAGCGGGAAAGACGCAAATTGCCACCTTCCCACTCACGCACACACACACACACACTAATCACATACGCTATCTTGTTTAGCAGCCCCGCGCCTCGTCCTCCTTACCCTCCTCCTCCTCCTCCACGCAATCAGAGGCTCAGAATAGGAAGCAGGGAGAGGAAGCGGCCGCGCATTCACAGGCTGGGAACAAGGAGAAGGAAAAACAGCCGGAACCTGGAATTTATGGAGGAAAAAACAGCAGCCATCCCAAAATACCTCAGGACCATCTCGGCAGATAAACACACAAATATCACCGCTCGTCTCCCTTTTGTTGTTGTTGTTGTTACGCCATTGACGACGTGTAGTGGGCCAGGCACCACACCGAGCAGGATTCCAGTCCAGTTAAGCACTTGTGTTTTGGAATTGCGAATGAAACGAAATGAAACGAGCAATGAAACAAAAACGCTTTTTGGTTTTATCCCCCAAATTTTTCACCGGCTGACCCCCATATATTTTTTTTCTATGCACACAACAGACCTATTTCTTTCAACGAGTGTTCACAAGTTTGCCTGGATCTGTATGAGTGAGCAGCTCTTCTTCACTGAGCATACAGTGATTCTGATTTGACAGCAGGCTCGCACAATTGTGCCTTTGGCCGACCACAACGAAAGACCGATGGAAAATGTGCCGCTTTTACTTTAATGGGGATGTTCGGTGAGGCCTTCACACGGGCCAACTCGTGAATCATTCCAGTAAAAGTGACCATTTTAGAGTGGCCCTTTATCGGTGGCACTCTAAGGCACATTATTTGTCAAATTTCCTTGCAAATTGGCACAGAGACAGCTCGTGAAGTTGCGCTTCGGATCACAAGCCAAGTCCTCCTGCCGGTGGTCCAGGTTGAGGTTGCTGAAGGTCATTTCCTCTGACCCTTTCTTCCTAATTGATTCAATTTGCCTGCCATTGGCCTTCTATTAGGATGACCTCACGCACTCTGTCCTTTTGTGTACGAGGGGAACATTAGGAAACTCCCCAACTCTTCATGGTTTTCCACACATAACTTTTAACGGTGACATCATTTGTCAAAGCAGATCAGAGTCAACGTGGGCCAACGTCATTTCCGGTCGGGCGCAAACGATAATGCAGTCATGACGCCTGTGTGACGTCAAGTGTCAATTCTGTTTAACTCTCAACAAACCGACAACAGCGTGAGAATGTTGTCGACGCGGTAGATCTTTGACAGTGAAATCCGAGCGGTCGCAGTTAATCGAATCACCGGGCCACATGATTGCCAGGTTACCGCACCGACGGTTGCGTGACATGTGACCACTATTTTGCCTTCAGAGGACGCCGAGTAATTGGCTCCAGGCTGGCGGCGAGAAGGTCGTTTTCTCCTTCAACAATTCCACGAGCTCCACGCAGAGGTCAGTCGCATTTTGACGCGCTCGCCTTAAACTTTGTGAACAGATGCGTTTTTGAAAACTTGTTTTTTTTTTTCCCTTCTTGGGGGCCATTCATGACTCGGAATTCCAAACTAGATCCGATGTCCACAATGAGATGTGATGTTTTGCGGTTCAACAAAAAAATTAAATGGCTGTTTGCGGTTTTCATTTATGAGCTCAATCAATTATTATCTGATGTCAAATAATGTTCTTTTGCATATTTATCAAAATGTTCTCATGTTTGATTTATTCAGTTTTTGTATTTTATATAATGTATTTTTTATTTTTTAACATTTTTATATTTTAGGTATTATCTGAATATCGTAGTATTTTATTTATTTTCTTAATTTGTTTATATTTTTATGTATTAATTATTTACAGTGTCTTTTTTTCCATGTTATTTAACTATTTCAAATATATTTTACCAATGAAAGTGTCATTTCTGCATCATGCATTTTTCACTTATTTTCACATTTTGATTTGGGCGATTTTATTTCATTTAGCGTGTTAAATTTAAGTTCACATATTTTCCAAATTATGTATTTAACTATTCTGTATTTTTGCAACCAATAAAATGGATATTTTTGCTCCCCTCCCACCATTATTTTGTTTATTTCTTATTTTACTTTTTAATTTTACTTATTTTAACATTTCCTTCTTTATTTTTATCTTTATATTTAATTGATTGTATTTTTCAAATTATTTGCTTGCCCATTTAGAATGTTTTTAACCGTTTAAAGTGCCATTTGTGCGTCCTTAGGGCACGAAAAAAAATGCAGCTGCAGCAATTCCTAAAAAGACAGTGGCGCCTTTTCACCCCGTCGTTCGTGTTTATTGCTTCTCGTGCCGGACATTTTCCCCTGACGACGTCTCTCATGCAAACATGCACGCCGGCTTCAACCACAAACTCTTTGCTGAAGACAAACACCGCCAGTGCAGCCTCTCAAGCCATTCGGCGAGTGCGAAGCTTGCGGTCATGACGCATGGCATCCCAGATGTGCGTGTGTGCGCATCCACGTGCACAATTGTGTTGTGCGAGTCCGCCGAGAGCATGAGTACAAAGAACCAATCGGAGCGAAAGACCTCACTCGAGCACATCCTGTTTGACTTGACCTTAGAGGATATTCTCCTTTCCCAAGCAAACAAACCGCCAGGCTTTTGGGACCGTACCAACGTCGGAGGGGAAGGGAGGGGATGGTGAGAGGACAGGCGAGCCAGAGGACCATTCGGGCAGCCAAGCGAGGTGCCACAAGGCACAATGTGCAGGGGTACGGTTCAAGTCCATAAACTAGGTGTGAAACTGTCGGGGACGTGCGTTTCCTCAAGGGTTGGTCCGGCCCAATAATGACTGATGGGATTGAGGAATTACATTCGAAAGTGCAGCAGGCTAAAGCAAAACCACCCTGGGATTCTGCCAGTGGGATTTGTGAGACTCTTTTTTTTTTTGGGTCAAATTGGACCTGATGAAAAGCAACATTTAGCTTATGATGCTATTGTATGTACGTTTGTTTGGCTTGAGCATATTATGCAGAAAAAGACATCGGCTCCTTGTGTAATTAATCCTCTATTAGGCTAAGTCGCCGTGCCCTCGCCCCTCTGGCGGCCCCGCGACGTTTTATACTCAGCTAATGGCGCCGCTGCTGGGAGACGGTCGGGATTAACGCCACCGATTGACACTAATCTCATTGTGCCAGAGAGGATTTGGGACCACTACTTCACTCTCGGTTGCAAAAAAAAAAAAAAATCACCCAAAAAAACAGCAGCCCTGCGCTAAGAGTACGGGATTTGCGTTGTGCGGCCGCGTGTGGGCCTTCGTGGGCTAAAACGCTCACACAAAAGAAACCCTAATATTGTACTCCCAAGTCAGAGTACGTTTTTATCCCAAGGCCCACCCCAAGAGTTGAGTTATTCGTTTTAAATCAACGAAGGTAAACGCACCTGGACAAAGTCTACCATACTAAAGCTAAAGAAAGGGAGCTAGCTAGGTCGTGTGCTAATTCTAACAAAACTATTTTCTGTTCTAAAATATATCTGACGAGCAGTATGAGTATTTTAACGCACACCAAAGCTGAAACTAACAATGTTTTCACCGACACTAATGCTCACGCAACACCAGAGGTATCCATGTCATACGTGAGCCCTCAGTGTCCTGTTAGCTGAATGCTAACACAAGGCAAAAGAAACTCTATGTACATGCATACGGTATATAGCATAGAGAGCGAAAGCAAAATATCCAAGGACCAACCAATTGATCCTAAATATTGCGACAATATTGAATCTCATCCTTGGCAGAGAGCAAGTTCATTTCGCCCATGTGCCTGGACAAAAGACTCAAGTCAGTGGCGTTACTTGTTTGGAGTAAACACCGGAAAGGTGCAAGAGGAGAAAGCAACGTTCCAGAACAGAACATGAGAGGGAGAAGGTTAGCGGGAAGGGGTAAATGTATGCACTATTTTCATTTTTACTTAAATTTGGTTTGTTCATAACCTTGCCTGCCAGCTGAATTCTTGCGGTATTTGTGAGTTCATAACCCCCTCGAGGACCTATCTTGGCTCCTGATTTTCTCCGAGCTGATTCTCCCCGATCACAAAGCAACAATTTGACACTGTGGACATGGTGGCAAATTGCACTTTTCTTTTTTTCCTCTGTAAACCTTTCCGGACTTTCACAATACAATTGAGCGTTCAAAGACATGCGGGTCGTTTTGCGTCACCTCCGCAAAGGAGTACCGCAAAGAGAAACCGAGCCGTCTCCTCCTGACTTTCTTTCATGTCGCTAACTTCCCGTCGGCCGCTTGCTAGAGGCAAAGAGTGAGCCTGCGACCCCTGAAGAGCAGCTCGTAAATCCTCACCCTACATTTCGGTCGCGACGTTGACGTCAGCGGCAATCTGCAACAACATATTGACCCCGCTGCTTAAATCGCCATCATTACAGCTTTTACGACACAGAGGCCTGCTCCCAAACGCTAGAGAGCAAACAAGTCGTCAATACAGCAGGTGGCCAGTTACTGAGCTGAGCCAGATCAGATAAATGACATATTGCACAGTCTCGCGTCGAATGCGCGTTTTTGCCGCATGGACAAACGAGCCCGTCGAGAACAACGTTTCGCCGACCTTTGATATTTATTGTCCGATTGCCTGTAGCCCACTTGAGGGAGCCATATTGTATTACGTCGGTCTTCCATAAGTGAATGAGACAGAACGAGATGCTTCAGTGTCAAGGCTGTGCCGACATTCAGTACATTCCCGACAGTCGGGCAACAATAATCTTGCATGCCGACGAGGCTGGTTTACCCTCCGTCGCCATTGCAGCGAAATTTGCAAAATGGCGACGACGCAAGTACGAATGAAGCTCCTGCTCCCGGAATCAAAGTGAAACCGCTGGAAAGTCCTTTGTCAAGCACGAAGCCCCAATCCCACGGTGACCCGCAAACATGCCGCAACAGCCACACATCAAAGGCCGAGGCCTGCGCGTGAACCCAAAACCCGCTCGCCGGCCGCACCCCCGACCCCTACTCCCGAGAAAGCAGAGACATCTTAATCTAGGCACGGTCCCCATCCCGCGCACTCACAGAGTGAGTGAGAATAGCATGGCTGAGAGGCGCACGGCAGCAGCTGGTCCGTGCGCGGCTCCGGTTTCGCGTAACAATACGATGCGTTTAAGTGAGGCATGTTATAAATAAGAACGCAGAGAGCATCCGATGACAGCAGCTCGGCTTCCCCCTTGGACCGCTCTCCGCTTTATCTGTTGTCCGCTTCAGTTTTAGGCCATGAGTGCATGAATGAAAGATGGGGAACCAAGGTGGGGGGCACCCGGGCTTTGGCTTTAGAGCGCCTCGTTGTTGGCTGCGAGTGGATGCCCATCATAGGCAGAAGAGCTCAGGAGCTAAAACATTTGAATTGGGGACAAATATGGTCATAATCGCCAGACTGTCACGCATTATTTTTATTGTGGGGTAGGACTTTATCTTATCACCAGAGCACATCGTGATTGAACAATTGCTTTGGTTCGGTCTTGACGGAGGTCTGCACTCACCTAGTTACATGTGTGCTTTTGCTGTAAAATTTGATTTCAATCTAATGCGGTGTGTGCAATGCAGTGTTTTGATTGTACACGATGATTTTTTTTTAAAAAGAACATATGGCTGGCACGTCACTCGCTTTCCCTTAAAGCAAAGAGTGTTATCAGCTCGGTGTGTTCCTTCACACCTTTTACAGCAGGTAGACGGGAGTCGCGGTTGTTTTATATGATAGGTGTATTTGCCATCAAGGTCCATTACGACCGAGAAATCACAGCTTTCACGGCGACAATAAGGCAACTCGTTGGGTGGCAATTGGTTTTTAAAGTCGACAAGCAAGAGAATTTGCAGCTGATGCCGTTTTGTGTATAACTCCATATATATATTTAGAAAGAGGAGAGCCTGAGGTGCGCGCATGCATAAGCCATTGTGCCGTGGAGACTCGCTGGGGACACAACAGGTGTGTCAATAGCATGCAAGTTTGCCGCCGCTCGAATCAACACGATAAACGCTCTCCATTTTCACTCTGCGCAGCGGGCGTCTACCTTACGAAAAAAAAAACAACAACAACGGACGAAACACCAAGGTTTGTCCATCACGCATATTTTGCGCGTATGTTGCTTTTAACCCTATATGACGACCTTGGAAAGGCAGATAGACATATGACACACACGCACACACACAATATACATATTTCTGTAAAAAAAAAAAAAAGATCCACGACACATTGAGTCCCTATTTCTGGCATCCAATGCAGCCCGACTTGAACGCTAAATATTGCATATGATGATACACACACTCACACTGAACTGTTTTAATGACAGTTCTATGAATAATAATGATATGACTGTCGACCACAATGGAGAAGAAGGGGGTACACATTTCATGCATGAATATATGACATCTACAACGCATTGTGTGTGTGTTCATTTGCATACAGCTGAATAGTGATGTGCCCGCACACTGCGTTCCCGCATGAAGCCAAGAGCAGGGACACGCGCCTAAACAACGAGGAGTGGAGTGGAGAAGAGAAGAGAAGCGCACGGGGAGGGGAGGGGAGGGATGCTGCCGGCAAAACTGTGTCAAGCTCGAATGCGCGTAAAGGTGCCCACGCGACACCCGTCAGAGGGGAGGAAGAAAAAAATAATAATCATGAATGAGTGTAAGGAGGAATTGTTCAGTGAGATCATCCCTGATTTATTATTAGGAATGCAAACTTACACGAAAGGTTTGTGTATGCTGGTATGAATCCAAAAGGCAGTCGGTGCTAAATGAATATTTTTGCTTAAAATGTGTGCACCGCAGTCAGTACTGTGCATACATTAATATGTTAAACGTAGAGAATACAACAATTAGAGTGAAACAAAAACAACAACTTTTAAACATGTTTTTTTTTTACATTTATAAACGATTCGGATGGGAATATCAGTTTTACTTTTTAAAACCAGCCTGAATTTTTCCTTTAATTGTATCATACGCCATGTATCAAGATACATATCGAATTGTATAAATTGGTATAAAGCGATTTGATGTCGCTCATGATTTTTTTTGTTTCAATTTAAAAACATCACATCCTTTAATCATAGCCCATGAATTGAAAAGGTTATCGAAACATCTCTTGCGGAGTGATGCGCACCCCTAATATTTGTCTTCTTAGGATGAGCAAAAGGAAGTTAATTTACAAAAAAAAAATTCATAAATTGGCTCTGATTAAATATTTTTATGGAAGTTTGCAGTATTTTGGTAGTTGCAGTAGTAGTTGTTGCTGTAGCATCAATAGAATAGGCGGTCATACAAATTGACCATAACGGCAATTATATGTCACCAGTCACTTAAATAAATTGAAATGACACACTTAACGTGTCCAAATTGATACGAGAGACGTGACACGTGACTAAATACTTGGACTAATTAAGGCGGCGTTCCTCCTGTCATCATCCATTCATTGTCTTTGCTCAGAACGCGCAAGTGTGCGCCAAAAATAAGTGAACAGATGTTGCCGCATGCTTGCCACATAATGGCGCGGCGTGCGCGTGCGAGCGCGCGCACGTATTAAATCTGCATATTTTGTTGTCGGGTTGCGAGTCGGGAGGAGGAGGACGAGGAGGAGGAGGAGGAGGAGTGGGGTGGGCGAGTGGGCGTGGAGCGCGGCGTCCACGATTGGCAGTTTATGTAATGAGCCGCGGCGCGCAAGTCTATAAATGAGGGAGGGCACGCGCCGTGCGCTCCCACTCAAGGCGGACGAGAGTGACGCGCGGCGGGCTGTGTGGACGCTCCGTGGACGCACAACTTTTTTTTTTTTGCACCTCACCGAAACCGCGCGCACACACACTCACGAGTTGCCGCGCGCGCACGCGCCGCTGACGTGCACGTTTGTGGAGTACGGTGCCATGTGAGGAGGGGCGACAGGAGGAGCAGGAGGAGGAGGAGACGGGGGGTCGCCGCGCTTCTTGGATATTGGTCGCGTCACTTTTGGATAACGTTTTTTTTCTGGTGGAGAGGAGTTAAGAGTGGGCATTTGGAAGGATTATCATCTCCCCCCCCCCCTTTTTTTTTGCTTCTACTTTTATTAAATTGCGTCTTTGGAATTGGGATTGCATTGTGGGTTGTCACTTTGGCTGCAGAAGGATGGCAGCCTGGTTCACCTTCATCCTTGCCTTCAGCTCCATGGCACAGGTAAGAAGGAAGACCCCCCCCCCACCCCAGCAGAAAAAAAACACTGGATCCACAGTTCTGTTTATTTTTGGAGCGACGATCATTTATTTATTTATGCATTTATATTGTCTTTTGTAGGTATTCGCCTCAGGTGTTTTTGAGCTGCACCTCCACGACTTTAAGAACCACAGGGGTCTGCTGGCTAACGGGCTGCCGTGCAAGCCCAGCTGCAGGACTTACTTCAGAGTGTGCCTAAAAAACTATCAGGCGGTGGTGTCGCCCGGGGAATGCATCTTCGGCAGCACCCAAACGCCGGTGCTGGGCTCCTCAAACTCTTTCAGCGGTGTGCCGCCAGGTCCCATCCAAATCCCCTTCAATTTCGGGTGGCCGGTAAGAAGGAATTTTTAGCGGTTGGTTTTACGTTGCTTTTGGTCGGTTGGGGGGAGCTCACCTGCTCCTCTTAATAATGCAGTGACAACATCATGCTTTGCGAAAGCTACCGAGCGTCCCAGCTTGAGACTAAATATACATGAAAGAATTTTTAAAAAGTCAATTCAAGGCTGGTAACAATCTGTCTGTTTCTCCATATAGGGATCCTTTTCGTTAATAATTGAAGCCTGGCACTCTCCTCATGGAAATCTACCTGTAGGTAAGTGCTGCGTGTCCGAGCTTCACCACAGGAGGGTGCTCTAGATGCACACTTACTAGACCCCCCACCAACAACCCAACAAAAAGGGGATGTGATGAACTTGTACATAACACAACAATTATTTTGCAAACGACCGAACCATTAATTAGTCTTTATGGAGTCACCCTGTTGGTTGCGTTCACATTTTTCTTTCACACCTTTTCCACCTCTTTGTTATGAACTTGCGGACACCTTCTTCTTCATTCTTGTGCTCAACACAATTGAACTTCCTGCGGTTTATTTTTGGCGTGGGAACGAGCCGCGGGGCTTTCGGTGAGAATACGCGGCGACTGCCAAGAAGCCCTGACTGCGTCTTCCTGTATTTTACACCTTACTTCTGTTCCGCCCCGCTGGAAGACGGGACCGGGATTGGGGGGGCGGGGGGGGGGGGGCTGCTGGGAATGTTTTTGCCGACGGAAGAGAAAGAGGAAATTTCAAAACCTGAGTTTATCTTTCATCTGGGCTGTATAGGATGTGATAAGGGATGCAGCTTGCTACTGGGCAGATTAGTGGAGTGGAACCAGGCAACGTTAGAAAGCACAATAATTTATGATACAGTATGTTCTCCGATGGGGGAGGGGGGGGTCGTTGTACCTTTCAGGGTACAATGGCTTGTGACCCTTTCTGCAGTTGTAGCAGGAAATGTTACAAAGCCAGACTGCACCCACTCTAGACATTCAAAAGCAATATTTCTTAATCTCACATTTTACATGTCAAAAATCATGATATACCGCCAAACAAAAACGCCACAGGGTAGACATACTGAAATCATTACGACGTAAGGTGGTGGTGAAGGCGCATTTACTTCATCAAATCGTTCCTTAAGACAGTCCAACTCTTTCCAGAAACCAACAATCCGGACTTTCTGATCAGTTTCTTCGCCATCCAAAGACAACTGGGCGTGGGCAGCGACTGGGCGCAGGACACGCAAACCAGCGAGCAGACGGAGCTGAGGTATTCCTACCGCTTCGTCTGCAACAAAAGTTACTACGGCGAGAGCTGCTCCAAGAAATGCACGCCCCGGGACGACCGCTTCGGACACTACACCTGCACCAGGGACGGACAGCTGTCCTGTCTGGCCGGCTGGAAGGGGGAATACTGCGAAGAACGTAAGTTCTACATAGAGTTTGGGTCGAAATAACACCGATGGGTTGTATGTGAAATATTATTGCGTCGAGAACATTTGAAAGGAATAGGAATGGGACTGGACCCCCGCGGCTATGGGATGTTTTGTTTTTTGAAGGGGTCACATTGAAAGAAAAGCATGTCTCGGGGTAATTGTGCTGACAATTACCCTGAGAGAAGCCCCGAGAGCTTCAAGGACCTTGTTACCAAAATCATTGCTTAGCAAAGCTCCGAATGAGACTATGGAAGTCATTTTATACCAGACCGTGTAAGTTGTTAGTTTTACATTTACCCGAATTCAACACATGCTTCCCAAGGACGCTCAACACTATTTCACCAGCAATTTTTTGCAATTTGATACTTAAGACAACCAGTTACATAAAGTAAGATGGATTAAAAGTGGCTCAAAAAGGAGATCGATTTCGAAATTGGCGGCAAGCAAATTTCGACGCCCTTTCCAACTCTGCAATCAAAAGTTTGGACTCAGACATGCACGCCACCCTCACACTCCTTTTTCACAACAACAAATGAATCAGGAATCGTTACCCTGTGCTGGATACGCCGAAATGGATCGGTCCTCTGTGCCATTTCATGGCCAAAGAGGAATTGGCGTGATCTATTCGGACGAGCGCAGTGCCAAATTCCAACCATATGGGCTGACGCGTTGCAATTAGAGGCTCATCTTTCACTACGGGAAATATACATGTGGGGGGAGGGGGATTGAACTGAGACACTACTTTTGCGTTTTTGTTTTTTTTTTAGTTATTTTAACAAAAGAAAGTGTTTAACTTTAGAAAACGGGGGTAGAGGGCTGCTATGATGATTGACATATCCAGCTTGTCCAATGACATTTCGGTTTGCAAACCAACTTTATTCCCTGGTTGTTGCATGATTCATATGTATGCAATATGATTCGAGATTTAGACATTAACACACGCAATCGCCAATTAGAAAATGAGAATGATACCATTCACTGGCATCAATGAAAGAACACACAGTATGTGGGGTGAAAAAGCAAATGTAAGTGTCGGTCGGGGCACTCGAGGTGCCACTGTGCTGCATTAGCGTCAACTGCGTTACCTTTGTAACGCTTCACTCCCCCCCCCCCCCCCCCAACAAGTTCAAACACGCCTGACCGATTCTGAATGGCGGCCATTTACCATCGACAGGTGTGCTTTTACCTGACACACTGTATTATTTACCACAATAGTGGTTTGCGCGTGCCCGGTAACCCAATCCGCATAAGGGGAGGGGACTGCAAGGAGAGCAGAGGGTGAGGGAGAAGGGGGGGCCGGGGGGGTGCGCGCATGGCTCGGAGGCCACGCACGCGTGCCTTACACGCGCCGAGGTTAATCACGCTGCTATTATCCAGCCACGCGCCGGGGCCGCCGAGCGACGCGCGCGCTCGATAGCGGCAGCTGCAAATATGGCGGCCACAACAACAATAGTGACAGCTGTCTGCTATTGAGAGCGAGCATCTGTTGCCCGCTAAACTGGCTGCTTACCGTCGGCAGCCGCGCGATAATGTCGGAGCCCCGAGAGTCCCGCGCTGCGCAAACAAACCCCCTCAGCAGCTGGGTTGAGATCAAATGAGCGGCTAAGCGAGACACATGGACATTTTTCTGGCCGCGTTATTTATAAAGACATCAAGTGCGACCGAGAATGCTATTCCATGTAAGGAGGGCACAAAAAAAAATTCCTTGTTTACATATTTTACTCATAACTTCATAATGCAACAACGGGTGTATAATACCGATTCTATTTTTTTTTCTTTTTCGTAGCCATCTGTCTGGAAGGCTGCAGCGAGAGGAACGGCAACTGCTCCAAACCTGGCGAGTGTGTGTAAGTATTGAACCTTAAGTATGGTGCACCTTTCAGGCCATATGATTAGGTACAATACCCCATACAAAAAATAAATAAAAATAAAAAGCACAGTTTGAGGATGCTGCTTGTGCTTGCTTTTTTTTGCTCCCCGCTATGCTCAATCACTGAACAATTTATTTATTCATTCATTCATTCATCTTCCGTACCGCTTGATTTATTAGTAATTTCTACATTTGATTTATGCAACTGGACTCAAAAGTTACAGGCAAAGAGTTTGGCTTTTGCCCAAAACTATCAAAACAAATCAAGCTCAGTGTCACATTCATTCCGTTTACAGTGAAGGGATTCTTTGTTTCAAACGACCACATTTGCGCTCCTTTTATAATCAAAAACGATCCTCCGCAAATTCCCCACTTCTCCCCTTCCCATGTGCAATTTTCCTCCTACATCATATTTTTGCCCTCTTTTTGGCGACACAAATCCATCACTCCCCCGACCCGGAATGAGGTTAAAACCCTTCGGGATGCCCGAACAGAATCATTAAGCCGCTCTCACACATCCACTGTCACTCAGCACAGCAGGTTATAATAGAATTTATCGTCAGTTTTCTTCTTTTTTTTTTTAGACTGATTATTTTGTCTGTTTATCTGTCCAAATTTTCTCTCATTAAGATTAAAAAAAATTACATTAAAAAATCGGAATCGTCTTAGAATATGATGTGACTTTTACAGCTCATATATTAACTCCTAACGTATATTACAGTCAAAAAAATGTGCTCGCAAATTCAAGAATGGGAGAACTTGAAGACGTATTATTGTCATCGTGAGACTGAGCCTTTACATCGCCCACTACAGGTGTCGAGACGGCTGGCAGGGCACCTTCTGCGACGAGTGCAAGAAGTACCCGTCGTGTAAGCACGGCACCTGCCAGTTGCCGTGGCAGTGCAACTGCCAAGAGGGCTGGGGAGGCCTATTGTGTGACCAAGGTAAGGGCACGCACACGCACACAGTCGCGCGCACACACACACACACACACACACACACACACACACACTGGTCCACTTTCAAAGGCAGTCTCATGTTGCAGCGGCTTTTCATTCGGGTCGGCTGAAGCGCATTAGTTAAATTGGGTTTCCGTCCGAGTGTCCCCTCACTCATTATACACAAGCAGAGATGGGGCGGGGGTGGGGTTAGGGGTGGGGGGGGATAACTTTCTTTTCCAGTCGTAAATAAACACTCACCTCTCAACTCCTCGTCTTCCTCCATCCCCGCTTAGATCTGAACTTCTGCACGCATCACCATCCCTGCGTGAATGGCGCCACCTGCATGAACACGGGCCAGGGCAGCTACACGTGCACATGCATGCCGGGCTTCACGGGCGTCAACTGCGATCTGGAGATGCAGGAGTGCGACAGCAACCCCTGCCGTAATGGAGGGATATGCACCGTAAGTCATTAAGCGTTTTTTTTTACACTTTAAAACAGTTCCTAAGTGTCTTAAAAACTTATCTGTGTTATGTTATGGTTATAATACCTCAAGGTTTAAAAATATTTTTTTTCCCCACTATGCCTTGTTAAAATTAGCCTCTTTTGACAGAAAACAAAGCTAGCAACACATTTTCTAATTTGGCAAGCACTCCAGAGTCCCTACTACTTATAAAAGCAAGTCAAAATCAATTTTCCAAATTACATGGAAATGTTCTGAAATGTGGAAGGGCATTCATCCCAAACAAAAGAGCCACGGAAACAAGTTAATTCAATTAGAAACCAGAAGGAAATCTTTTCCAGAAATGTCACGATGGCTCATCAAGCATTTCCCACTGATACAAAGCGAACAAGAAAATAAAATCACTTCCTGTGTGCTGGAAAAATGGTGGCCAATCAAAGCCAAGCCAAGCCAAAGAAATGTTGCTTTTCCCATTTTCCCCAAAAATGCAACTCTCCCACAAGGCCGGTCTGACAATCAGCAACAGAGTTCTAAACCATGGACAAAAATTGGGCCAGTGGTTCGACTACAAGCTTTAGAATAAATGTCATTTACAATCCGACCATTTTGTTTTTTGTGGGCAGCACATCTAATTCACAGTTCAGAGGTTAAGGACTTTAAATCTCGGCACTGGAGTCTGCAGGTTCTCCCCTGTGAGACTCCTCTGCATCCCTCCCAGATTCTAAAAAGGTGTATGTTACATAGATTGAACGAGACTCTTAAGACTCTAAATTGTTCAGAAGTGGTAGTAAGAATGATTATTTTTCCTATACAGTATATGGCCTGCAATTGGCGCGACCACAATGAGGACAGGTGGTTTCGAATATGGATGCCTAGAGTACATTGACGCAAACATTACACCTCTATCCCTAGAATCTGGACAGCGGCCACATGTGCTCGTGTCCGGAGGGCTACGAGGGCTCCCACTGCGAGCACAGCCAGCTGACGTGCCTCGATTCCCCCTGCTTCCATGGTGGCAAGTGCTGGGAGAAGGACAATGGGCGGAGCTATATGTGCGAGTGTCCCCGTGGCTACACTGGCCTTAACTGCGAGAAGAGAATGGACAAGTGCACGTCGCTTCCCTGCGCTAATGGTACGACCTTCCTCCACCCCCCCTACCCCCAGCCCCACCACTGATTCCTGCAACTGGAAGCGTGCGGAACAACAGGAATTGCTGGGAAGTTGGCGTCTATTGTCCTGCTCATAAACAGTCGACAGCCCTGAGCTATAGCTTGTAAATGTCACCGCAGCCCGCGGTGGTCGTTGCTGATGAAGTGGGGGGGGGGGGATGTCTTGTTTTACGAAAGCCAGAATTGTTTTGTTTTGGGGTTTTTTTGTGAGAACAATCACAGTTGTGTGGTAGTGTTGCTGATAGAACACAGATGTACGAGCTGTGGTGTCCTTGTGGGAATGTTTCTGGAGATCGACACTGGTTGAGCATTCACAACTCAATTTGAATGTACCTTGAAGGCTTGTTATTTCCTCCCGACTTTGTGGGGTCAGTTGGGGAAATTGCTTCCTTTCTGCCGATTCTGGTGTGGCCCGCGACAAAAATAAGTTGGACACCCCCGCGAGTAGAACAAAGACTTTCCGTCAGAGTGGGACTCGGAAACGGGTGGCTAAGTACACTACTGCACCTTTAGAAGTCATGCGCTGGTATCGATAAAAGGTACAACTTGTTAACCAACCATTTGCTCTTGTAAAATGTACAAGGATTTACCTTGGAGTCCCATTTATGCAGAGCAGTGGTTCCCAACCATATTTCACATCGTATGATTTTTTTTCGGGACACTTCAGGAGTAAAACGTCTTCTTCCTGTTTTTTGTAGGTGGTCAGTGCATGATCCACAGTGGCACTCGGGTGTGCAGCTGCCGCGCAGGATTTACGGGCCAGCGTTGTGAAATCAACATCAACGAGTGCGCCGGGAACCCATGCGTCAACGGTGGTACCTGCCTTGACCGGATCAATGACTACACCTGCGCATGTCCCCCGGGGTACAGTGGACGCAACTGCGACAGGGTCCAGGACGAGTGTCCCCTCCATCCCTGCCTCAACGGCGGCATCTGTACCAGCAAGACGCCGGCAACTTGCGTCTGCCCGCCGGGCTTCACCGGGCCCAGTTGCCAGTTCTTTGCCGCCGTGACTTCACAAGTGGAGGAGATTCAAGATGGCTTCCAGTGGGCGGCCGTCTCTCTAGCCGTGGGGCTAGTGGCACTTTTGGTGCTGCTGTGCATGGTGGGCTTGGCCCTGAGGCACATCCACCGGCAGGCTCGAAGGCAGCGAGAGGACACCGAGACTATGAACAATGTTTCCAGCGCTCAGCGGGATAACCTGATATCGTCGTCGCAACTGAAAAACACCAACCAGAAAGTCAGCCTGGAGGTGGACTGCGACTCGGAGAAGTCGAACTTTATCCATAAAAACTATCACTTGAACCCTTACAGCTCGAAAAAAAAGGAATTTAAGGACGACAAGTCGCAAGAAGACAAAAGTCTTATTTACGACAAATGTTTAGAAGACAAGAGACCCTTGAGTAGAGTGTGCAGGTAAGTTGATTGAACAGTGAAGATCTACTCACGAGTTGTACCAGTAACACGGAAACAAGTATTTTCAGGAATTTGTTGTAAAAGCCGCCATGTTTGTGTCCACAGTGAAAAGCCAGAGTGTAGGATATCCACGATATCTTCATCCACAGACTCCATGTACCAGTCAGTATTCGTCATAGCCGACGCAAGGAGGGAATGCATCATAGCAACCGAGGTAAGTTGCGCCACTCTCATGCTAGTCCCGAGTCGACTGTCAGAGCAAAAATGGTGTCAACTGGTGTTAGGGATGACAGATTATTTGAAAACAGCCAGTTCTATAGAAGAAGACTTAAAACATCCAAGAAAAATCAGTCTTGTTATCCGGTACGGAATAAATTGTGACATTAGCATGCACGCTATACCCGCGGAGGGTGCCGCTGTTCACAGTAAAATATTTACGAGGAGCTATTTTATCTTGGAGGGTCAATTGGAAGACTGTTCACATCCTTTCCATCAAGAAAAGCCTGCAGTGCTCTTTTCCTGAAGACATTTTGTCATCTTATACCGATAAGATTGACTTGCTAGCATTCATGCTAATCCCTTTAGGCTGGTGGCGTTTACACGTAGAACACGGTAAAATAAAGGAAGAAGTTGTTGCATGCTTTTGAAGGAGCTGGAAGACTGAAAACATAAAAAAAAAAGTTTGGCGGTGCTCCTTTCTTTTCTGGATGTCATTTTGTTGTTATGCCGGGCCGATAAAAATGCCACTATAGCATCTGCTCTAAACCCTTTGAGGGGAATGTTGTTTACGTGTAACTGTAAACATAAAAAAATAAAAAACACAATTAGTAAGGCAGCATACCGTAGTAAAGTTGGTTAGACGATTGCCAACATCCCTTTCCATCATCTGAAGCCCGAAATGTTTTTTTCTCCGATTGTCATCTTGTTCCGATTAAATAAATACATAAATAAATCCATGCCAGCATTCACGCTAATCCTCTGAGAGTGTTGTTTTGAATTTGAAGATGAAAGAAACCAGTGTATCTTTGTTAACTCAATGATCATTAACGTCAGATCAATCCAAAAATAAAAATAAAAGCAAGGCTGTCCTTTTCCCAATAACATTGTGTTGCCTTGTTCTCATAAACTACATTACAACTTCCAGCCATCTCATAAAGGATAACTGAGGAGAAAATGGAAAACAAAAGCAACCTTCTTTTGTGGAAAGAGTCAATGAAGAGCTTGTCTGACCACGGCCAATCATTGTCAAGATAAAACACTGCTTTGCCAAATACTTAACGAGCGGCACTATAATAAATTTCTCAGAGTCATACACAAATCTTAATGACGAAAATCAGGCAAATCAAAGCGTCGGGTATCAACAAAGCCACTGAAACACAATTAGAACTATTCCGTCCTAGGCAGAGGTCTGCATTCCACCATATGACTCGACTTACGGATCTTGGACACTTTATATCTTAATAGAAAACATGACATTGGAATTAATTGTGTTCCACGGCGCCTTAACTCAAGTCGACCGCAAATAAAAAGCAAAATTACAGTTATGAATGGCGGGCTCTGAATTGTTGCAGACTCCACCCAGGGTTGGACCAGTTGGGTCCCAGGAGTGCTTTGTGGACTCATTTCCAGACCATAATTAAGATGCACTTCATCCCCCGCCCCCCACTCCCCCTCTCTTTTTTTATCCTTATCTGCTTGGTCATGCTTAAATGGATATGCCAAAACACTTTTTCAATGCAACGGTGGAGCTGAACTTCATGGTCAAGTTTATCACTAATCAACTGAGCATCTATAAAAGGCTACATTTGATCTTAAGCTAACCACCTCTTCTCCTTTTGTCCATCTGCAGGTCTAAAACAAATGACGCAAGAGAGAAACAGAAACACAATCAAGCAGGAATTGGAACATTCAGGATTGTTTACAAAAGGCGAGAAGAGACTTTGAGGTCGTGTTTGTTTGGGTTTTTTTTTTTTCAACGTGTCAGCCGCTGCTCTCTGGAAAACTTGAGGACACGGTGGAGGAACATTTTAACTTATCTCTTGGGAGGGTGAAAAGGAGGCGAAGGTGGATCGCCTCCCGGCCACTCCGTTTCTGGCCTTTTGTGATAATCACCATAACCACGATGACTTACAGCCAACCAATCAGTGAAAGTTGCCTGAGATTTTTTTTTTTAGCCCCGCCCTTGCAGAAAACCCTTACTCCCGTCAGTCACTCTTGCCACCTTTGCCTTCTATGCAAAAAAACAAAAAAGCGACACAAAAACTCAGGGTCAACAACCACAATCCAACGTCACCAACGCAGACTAAGGAATGTCTGAACGTCTTCAATTTGGAGATTTACATGCAGCCCGAGTTCACTAGAAGCCTTAAAAACCGGGGGTGGGTTGGGGTGGGGGGGGGGGGGTGAAAAATGCTACATTTGTGCCCTTGTCTCCTCTTGGATTGTTTGCACTACAAAAGATGACAAATGAAGAAGATACTTTTCAATCAGCAAAGACTGACAGCAGTCAAACGTACGCATAGAAAGCGTTTCTATGCAACCTGAACGAGACAACCACAAAAAAAAAAACTCTCACGCCACCACTGCCTGCCTACCGATGACACAGTTCAAAACTACAGAACCACTAATGTAATTGTTTTTTTAAGTGATTTCCAGAGTTTAATTTAAATACGACACATTGTTCTTTATATGTTTTATAATATTATTTTGTATATAATGCATATTTATAAGGACCAAACTTCTGAGGAATAAACTTTGTGGGGAAAAAGCTTTGAAGATATTTCCGAGGTGTTTAATGCTCACATGTGCTTTGTGTTTATTGCTTTTCGATGGAGGATCAATTTTAATGACGGCCAGAATTCGGAATAAACGCGACCTGGCTTGTGGATATGAAATCCAGCTGCGCATCAGATAACAGACTCGGATTTTGGGGGATATGGATGGGAGACACAAAGCAAAGACCCCCAACCCTTCATCCTTCCTCATTTCCTGCCTGCCTGCCGCATCACGACTTTGACCAATTCCTGGAAACGCCTTTGGCTCTCGTCCCGCCCTGCGTTCTCTCCGCGGACCCTCAAATTAGCTTGAAATTCAAATCCGTTTCCCTGGCAACCGAGCCCCCTCGAGCTGGAAACGGTGAAACAAAGCCCTACCCCACCTCCCGTGATGCTCTCACGCACGCGTCACCCTGAAAACAGATGCTGCAAAGAGGACGGGGGGGGGGGGGGGTAGGTGTGTGCGTGGGGGATTTAAAAAAAAAAAAAAAAAAACATAACAGCAGCATATGCCAGCTCTCAAGCACCCATTAAAATAACACACGCTTATGAATGCACACTCCCCAACTGGCGGCCTCGCCCTCCGGGGCTCAAAGTGATATTTTACTACCCGCTTCTGTACCATCCACTCAGGGGGGCAAACAAAGCCGGGTGGAGGGGGGCCTGGCAATGGGGGCGTGGGGGGGTTCCCCTCACCAAAGCGGAAGGGGCAAAAGGGCGGGCTTTACACCAGATGGGAGGCAGTGCATGTGCCATAAATCCTCTGAAATAACAAAAACATCTCTGTTTTGTGTACGCTAACCTTTGAGGAATAGATTGAGGAGCCCGACATGAATCGAGGGCATTCATTTCACGATCCACTTCAGCCAATAAGATTGCGGTTGAGAACATGCTGCACTCCTACGTGGGTGCGGCAAATCCTATCTTTCACAATTAAAAACCTGCCGCAAATCAGCAGAGTACTCTGAAACGAAAAGCAATCGAACAAAAACAGGAAGCAAGCGTACCAAAATAAAACCAACAACACTACACATGGCTTAACAGCGTGATTCTGAGACAACACCAACAAAAGTACTTGGTATCAACTACTACTTTTCACATTCATTTCCTTTTTGGGTCATAAATGACACATTAAAAGAAAAAATATGCTTTGATGCCCATTGCGCTGAGAGCTCAGGAGATTTGCTGATGGCGCCTCAACATCAGGTTTTCACAAAAATCTCGAGGTACCACAGCAGTGCACATTGACACACGCACCTTTCACAAAGTCACCGTCACGCACAACACCGCCAGGCATTTTCATTGTGTTATAATCACAGCATCCTGTTTGTGACTCGCTGACATCAGTTCCTGTTTCCTCTTTGATTAAAATGAAAAAAATAATAAAATAAATATGCAGAGCGTGCCGGCAGAGGCCGACTGATTTTCTCACGCACACGTTTTAGTTATTTTTTTCCCCAGGAAGCGACAGTGCAAACAGGCCGACTAATCAACTCCTGTTGTGAGGATAATGTTTTAAAAAATGGGGAAGCTGACATTGTGGATGAAGCAGAAGTCTCATCAAGTATCACTTTTGTGTTAGTAATTAGCCCAGACACTTTTTGTCATGTCTGATATAATGCTGATTTGGAATCAATTACACTTTTCTACAATTGGGCCACAACGAATGATCTTTCTCAGAGCGTCATTATAAATCAGCATGTATTGTATTGTATTATCTTTAGAAATGCCAAATTGTGATCATGGCGTCCATCCCGGTCAACTTGTCAGACTCGCTGCCTCCGGCAAAACATTCGCGCTGCCACCAAGTGGGATTCGAACTCACGCTGCCTGCACCCAAGTCATGCAAATGTGCCACCGCATCAGTTACATACAGTGGGGACCGCAGCGGTAAATGCTCAACATTTACAATGCAAATACTTGGATATACTGTGCTTTAGTGCCCTTTCAAAATGCGATGGTGGATGTTTTCCACTGCGTCAGACGCTGACGTATAAGGGAATGTCTCGTGCGTCCCAGAAAAACCGCAGCCTTTTCAGTTTTGTTACTGACGTCTTGTTTTTCCAGTTAGGACGCACACTTTCGACGCATGGCTCAGGAGTACATTCGGTCTAAATATGTTTTAACTGCAGTGGTTAAATGACAGGCCATGCTGTGGTGGATATTTTGTAGAGTTCAAGGGCCCAAAAAAGCTGGCCCTTTATCGTTTGCGTAGTGATTTGACCAACTGATGCCCACTGTTAGGAGTCGTGAGGCAAAATAATGCACACAAGAGTAACATTTAGGGAGTTAGGTCGTAAACAACAAAGACAGCAGTACTTTGGAGGCAAATATTTGATTGCCGACGCCTCTGAGCCAGACTGAGAGCCTGTCACTGCAGTGAAATGGTGGCGAGTTAGCCGATGTACTGTATAAGGTGTACACCATTTTAAACATGGCTCAAGTTTTGTTATTTGGGGCTCACTTTAGTGTAACACTGTCAGAAAGGTATTCATTTAACAATATGTTCACGATTGTGTGTTGTTCAATTGCATTGCATCATCCCCAAGACTGTTAAATTCATACCTCTGTCAATAAACCCTCATCTTTCTCAATGTTGTCAAAGGCAGCTTTTGCTTTGATGCTTCAATGAAAAAAAAAACGGATTACTTATAAACTGTCCAGTCCATGAATATTTCACCTCTGGCTGGTTCAAGTAAACAAACATCAAGAAAAAGGCCCATGAGTGACTACAAATTGGATGTTGAAAATAAAAATGAAACGACGACATTGCATTAAATATGTTAACATTAATGAAAAGGTCGCTGCTATGCAGTATGTTTAAAAATAATCAGAAGGTCGTGTAGGATTCAACTGCAAATCTGATGCAATGTCTCGGGGTGTTGCTTGTAGTCAATGGTCTGAAACCCTGAGAAAATGTTGCGTCAGCCGCACTGTACAAGCAGTACATTAAGAGTGGCAGCGCAGTAAGCCAATCGCACTCTGAATTTGGTTGAATGACAAGCCCATTGATCAATAACATTAAGCAAGAGGGCGTCACTTTCACGAATCACTGCAGCCAATAAGATATCAAATTTTGATCATAGGACCGTCCTATTTCAGTGCTTTAGAATCTGATTGGGTGGACTTCAAACGCAGATATGGTTACTGTAATGCGTATTGGTTTAAATGAAAACCTGCCTCCGGCCAACCCTTGCTAAAGCGTATATATAAGCGAGTGCTGCGCCGTTATTCCGTTGAGCAAAGGAGATTGGCAGAAGGTATCGCTGAGAGAAAGCCGGAAAAGATTTTTTTTATATAACGTCTTATTACATTTTGTTATTAGGCGTGTATTATCATTTTTAAGCCTGTTTGAGCAGCCGGCTGAAACAGCCCGTCTTTCTTTTTCGTCTCGTCGTTAGGCCCCAAGCGGCTACCGCCACCATGGCTTTTTAAAGGGCACTATGCGGCAAGAGTAACTGCAAATGGCGATGCATCGGCAAAAACCCTCGCGCAACCGCGTCCCCGCAACTGCCAAGCAGTTGGGCTCCAATACCGCTCGCGGTATACCATCGAGCCAACCGGTACCGCTGCTGCTGGACCGGAGGAAGCTAACGTTCGTAGCCAGCTAGTTTAGCGCGAGACCCGAACGATTACATCCATCGTCTTCTTCGTAAACATTGTGCGTCGTAACAAACAACATGAAGCCTCAAGACATCCTGATCCCAAAGAGCAGTAGCAGCCTATGGATATTCGGCTACGGCTCGCTGGTGTGGAAGCCCGACTTCAAGTACAAGCAGAGCACGGTGGGCTACATTCGAGGCTACAAGAGACGTTTCTGGCACGGGGACAACTTCCACCGCGGTAACGATGAGTTGGTAAGTTTATATTTGTCTTTTTTTTTTTTATTTTACTTTTTATGTGAGAGGTGAACCACCCCAAGGGGTGTTGTCTCATGAAAGCCTCCTTTTCTCATTACAGCCCGGAAGAGTGGTGACGTTGATTCCAGAGGATGACGTAAGTAGCCCCACTTCCGCATACTTAGCATACATGGTCCTGCCAGACGTTTCGGTACAGAAGATGCCTTCAGTTACCAACATCAGACGCATTAGCTGGCTTTGTTCCGCAGTACTTGACTTTACAATGCAAATTAGTTATCTCATGCTTTATAACACCCAACGCTAGTTTAAACAGAAAATTTGCGCGAGTTAATGGTGTCAGTATTTCACCAGGTTGTCTTCACATTCTAGGCGAGCACATGGGGCGTGGCCTTCGAGGTGAAGGGCGACCAGGTGGAGCCGGCCCTCGACTACCTGAACATGCGCGAGGCAGTGTGTGGCGGCTACATCACTGAGATGGTGACCTTCCATCCAAAGGAAGGCGGTCCATCAGTTTTGGCGCTGTTGTACATCGCCACCGCCGACAACCCCTTGTACCTGGGGCCCGCCGCACCCGAGGAGATTGGTGCACGCATCGCTGTGTGTGAAGGCCGCACGGGTCACAACCTGGAGTACCTGCTGCGACTGGCCGCCTTCATGCGGACCAGATGCCCGCATGTGGACGACCAGCACCTGTTTGCCGTGGAGGCGGCAGCGCTGGCCGTGGTCTCCTACTTGTTGGAGGCCCAGTAGTTTAAATGCACACCGAGGCTTGTCTATTAGTCTGTTTCATCGAGTAACACTAAGCATTAACATAAGTGTACTGTAATACTGGACCTCTTTCTGTCGTTTTTTAAATTTATTTTCTGCACAGTTCTGTCCATCCATGCAAGGTTATGCACACGCATGAATGCAAAAGGTAATATTCATCAGCATGAGAATAAAAATATTGAAAGACTAAGTTATGTGTTTTTTTTTCTTATTACATATATATAAAATGGGGTTATATACACAGTAGAGGGACAGGAATGTCAAAATTGATGGGAAATTCTTTCAACTCCAACCATTAGTATTTTGTGTGCACAATGTTTTGGCCACAAATGAGTATTTTGTAGATATACAGTATTCTGACTATTCATCATTCAACCTTAAGGTTGTTGGCAGGAAGATACCCTGCCAACACATCTACAAGCGCCTGACAAATCTGTTCTCTCATTCTGATTCCAAACTGGTGCCAGGAAATGGGAGAAATGAGACTTTCATGCTGCCACCTATCGGTAAATGCAGAAGTTAGACTTTGTTGCTCCTTCCAGCCAAACTTTGCACCGTTTTTTTTAAACATCTGCCATCAAATGAAACTATTCAAACAAAACCCACCAGTGGTACAAAACAAGGCATCAAACACGGCAGCCTTTGGCAAGTCCAGAGGTGTGCGACATCAAGGGGAATAAACTACTGTTTATAGGCAATAAAAGATGTTTCTCAAATTGTAAATATTACATTTGTATTAGTAAAGTCATAGTTAAATGGACAGGTGAGTAACTGAATAACTTCACGATATACTTTCACAATTTCATTTCAGGGGTAGATTTGCGTTATGGGTTCAGCTGAAGATAAAGGCTTGCATCATTAGGCTATAGTTTACACAAAAAGGCTTCAGCCTTTGTTTTAGGCTCAAAAATTGTGACAAAAATGAATTGTATTTTTTCACACAAAACGTTTGGTACAAACGTTGCTAGTGGTTTGCAGCACAACACCTTTCCAGTTAACTTGTTTAAATATTTCTTATAATGCGTTCCATTATATCTCTTTCCAACCACATTCTCAGAAAGGTTGTTGTGTCCCCTAACTGTCATACAGTGTACGAAGCATTCTTTATCATAAGTATGAGCATATACTTATTAAGAGCATGAGCATTCTTCATTGCAAGCATAATCAATTCATCATTATTAATATGCAAATGTATAACTAATTAACCTAAAATACATAATTATTCATTCAATTTATCACCTGTTTGTTGTGAGCAGGCTCCATGAAAGTCCCCATTGCGGTTGTCTGGCAGTTTCCTTTGGAAATAAAAATATGTCCGAAATAATTCGTTAACGGTAGCATGCGAACTCGATGGTAGAACACACACAAACACACGCACACACAAACACAAATGTTACTAAAACCCCTCCTGTTTGTATCCAAACGCATTGCGAGGGGAGGGGGGGCGAAGAAATGTGATAAATGTCATACATAGAACTGTTTCGTGCATTTCATACATTCGTTGGACGTCTTACCTGTGTAAGCTCAATTAAGAACCGGTGTGAGAAGCAAGCGACCGTGCAAAACATGAGTTTGAAGACAGTTGAGGATTGTGGGAAATGTAGTCCGACATTTTGTTGCGTGAATTAAAAAAAAATATTAAACGCCCATACTTGTATTAGTTTTGTCTTTACCCCTAATGGTTTTGTAATTTTAATATATATTTTATACTTTTATTTTATGCTTTTACATCTGATCATTTTTAAAAAACTGGATCAAATCAAAGTATTTGTATTGTACTCCCCCCCCCCCCCCCCAAAAAAGGACCATGGACATTATTATAATCTCATCAACTACAACCCCATCCTGTGGTAATTGAGAAAATAACATGTTAAAGTCTCACAAAACTGCATATTTCCACACACATTCCCTTTATGTTTCCATGACTCTAATGGCATGAATCGGTTTGTAGTATTACTGTATCTTGATTCCAAATCAGCATATCAGACATGATAAAACACATGACGGATTTAGCACTCTTTATTTCCACATGATTCTTCCTGTTATGAAAATGACAGATCCATTTGTTCATAATATACACGTGACTTATAAAAATAGACAGGAGGGCATAGGTGGAAGCCAAAAACGACGGCGCCCTCATCATTATGTACACACATGAATTTGTGTTTATATACTGTATATATGATACAGGGGAACATCTACTTGTCGTCACATTTTCAACACAAGCCTATTATGGGCACTCACACAACACCAAAATAGACCCATGTGCGTCAAGCGCAGGAGCTGCCCCCCCTCCCCCCAAAAATATAGATACAGCAGATATATAGTGACTTCGATACAATGTACACAGATTTTACAAGTGAATGTCCTATTCACAGTTACAGCAAATTGGCTACTCTAAACTGAAATAACTTAATTCCTAGACCACAAACTCTTTGCGTTGAAATAATTCATTTTCCATTAGCAGCATTTGTCATTTGAAACTCATTTTGGAACATTTTTACAGGACACAATGAACAGAAAAATTGATAGAAATCCTGCTGGCTTGAGTGTCCCAATGTGAAGACCTGCCACGCTTGTCTTCAGGGATTAAAAAAGTAGGATATTTTTCAGTAAAAAAGCTGCAAACATTTGGAGTCAGTAGTGAAATGGAGGGTGGTCCGCAAAATTGTTAAATAACCTAGTGGATTCGGGTTGTTGATGTACAAGGAGCGCGTCGCTCTGTTCAGTGGACAGCCCTTGGAAGTCTGGAGGAGAATCTGGGGAGAAGTACTTGACCACATTAAAAATAAGCTTGGAAGGTGATTTGCGACAATAAGCAGTTGTCTTGAAATTAATACTGTACTGTTTATTGGTTTAGGCACCATTGTGGATGGGGGCGAGGGGGTGGGTGGCATTTCAAAGATCACAGTGAGATTAGGTCAATCGTGTGGTCTAATGCGCACTTCGATGAGTGCATCACTGAGGTCCTTTACTCTTCCTGACAAGCTGGTGGTGTCCGTGAACCAGCTGCTTGCCGGGGCTTGGAGCGGCAGCTGTGCCGACGCCCTTGACCTGCGGAGGTGAGCTTCTGGCGGGGTTAAAGGCGGGACCGGGGCGACCGACGGAAGGCAGTGGGTTCGAAACAGCCAGGCCACCTGGAAGAGGAGTGAAACATGAGAGCGCTTCAACCACCATTTGTAGACATTTTTATTTTTTTTAATTCCATCACACCAACCTTTGGAAACACTGTAGCCGTAAGCGGCGTATGCCGCTGCCGAGGCGGCTGCCGCGCCTGCCATGGCTCCCGCCATCGCCGCCGCGCTGCCCGCTGTTGACTTGCGTCCGCGGCCTTTACCTCCGGACTTGGGCCCACCACCAGATCCTTTAGGGCGCCCTCGACAACGGCCCGACCTCCCTCTGCCCGGACTGACGGTATCCGAGGTCAAAATACCTGAACAGGAGAGCAAAATGTACAATCGTTAATCCTTAATATCCCGTATATTAATGGCTGTACTGTAATATAATTTCTTTTTGCCTAATGTTTGGTATTTTTGGTCTATTAAAACCATTTCTTTAATTTTCATCTACTATTTTTGGATTTTTTTTTTTTACAATGTAATACATCTTTATATCGCACTTTCACAGCAGCTGCAGGAGTAACAAAGCGCTTTCCAGAATATTTCACATAACAATAAAACAACAGAACACGTAACGTAAAACATCAACAATGATGTGACACAGAAGTGTGGATAATATTGTATTTAAAAGAACATAATATAGCAGGGGCACAGATGATGAACCGTGCTTGAGCACGGGAGCAGTGTACCGTTCATGTTGTCCGAGACGGACCCGGATATCGAGGCGGGGGAGTTGGTGGCTCGTGACTGCGGCGCCGAAGTCACCGGCTCGTCCACGATGACCAGCATGTCGTTGCTGCTCTCGTCCGCCTCGGCGTCCGGCGGCAGCGAGCCGGGCTGGAGCTCGCTGCTCAGCGAGATCTGATGGCCGAAAGGAGCACACGGAGACAAGCACACAGGCTGGGGGTCAGGATACATACGTAGGGTTCAGGGGATAGGGCCCGGTACCAGGAAAATTAAGAAAGGGAATTGACCCGTTGAGGGGTTGGTATCGGGAGCAAACGGAAGAGAGGATGGAAAAAGGAAATGAGAAGCAGAATTTGTAAGGACAATATGAAGAATGAGACACGACGCAAGTTGTTGGATGTGAGACGTGACCTCACAATTCCCCTTGGGCCTCACCTCGCTAAAGGGGCTGGGCATGGCCGAGTCCATCTCCACGCTGATGTAGGAGTCGTCGCCGTCCGCCGACAAGTTGGAGTTGTCGGCCGAGGGCGCGTGCAAGGTGACCACATTTGCCTCCTTCCTCCTCTTGATCTCAGATTCCTCAGTCTTCTTCTGTCACACACACATACACAAAAAAGTGTCCAGCCTCTACAATCTCATGAGATTCCATCAAAATTCAAAGCGCCAGGTTATGATGAATGGAGCCAAATTTTCCAAAAGGAGCTAACTCAGCTTTTCCAGCGCGCATATGGATATCAACTACTGTCCAGATTGTGTGGACATCGGATATGCAATTCCATGGAGGACGGCTAATGACTCCCTGACCTCACAGGTCGCTTCGCCGGGTGTCAAAATCACTTGTACACCATCACCATCGTCATAGAACGTCGTGAACCCCCAGAGCCTAAGTAATTGGAATTCAACCACCATTTTTTGATGAAAAATGTCCCACAAGGTAACAAAAAAATAGTTTCCAATTTGGAATATTTCCAAAATTCCCCACCTTAACTTCCCATGGAAATTTTCCAACCCTTTTAAACCCTGGCGGTCTTACCTTCTCAGCATACTTCTCCCTCTTCCTCTTGCGCTCCTTGACCTTGCTGCTCTCCTCTTGCTGCCGCTTCTCTTCCTGTCTCTGGCGCACTACACACACAGAAATGGGAATCCCCAAATACATTTTGAGATTTTTGCACGTCTTAATTATCATTCATTCATTCATCTTCCGAGCCGCTTGATCCTCACTAGGGTCGCGGGGGGGTGCCGGAGCCTATCCCAGCAGTCTTCGGGCAGTAGGCGGGGGACACCCTGAATCGGTTGCCAGCCAATCGCAGGGCACACAGAGACGAACAACCATCCACGCTCACACTCACACCTAGGGACAATTTAGAGTGTTCAATCAGCCTGCCACGCATGTTTTTGGAATGTGGGAGGAAACCGGAACACCCGGAGAAAACCCACGCCAGCCCGGGGAGAACATGCAAACTCCACACAGGGAGGCCGGAGCTGGAACCGAACCTGGTACCTCTGCACTGTGAAGCCGACGTGCTAACCACTGGACTACCGGGCCGCCCTCGTCTTAATTAGAGATTGAGAGAAAAAAAAACCCCTCACGTTTCTTTTCTAGCTCGTCATCATCCAGCAGCAGGCTGACCACCTCCTTGGGCTTGAGTGTGTCAGGTTTGAAGTTACCTCCGGATATCACCACCCTTTGGATCTAACCACAGAGACGCTGTTAGAATGATTTCAACTTCACCAGCGTGTGACTGACATCTTAATCACGGACCTCGCTCTTCTCTTTGGCCCGCTGCAGAATGCGCTCCTCGATGCTCCCCTGGCAGATGAGTCGATAGACGGTCACCTGCTTGGTCTGACCCAGCCGGTGGGCCCGGTCCATGGCCTGCTGGTCTACGGTGGGGTTCCAGTCGCTGTCGTAGAAGATGACCTGGAACAGAATGACGACGATGAGGTGGAGAAAGCTGGCTTGAACGACAGATGTTTGAGTTTGCTGTCGCTTGGGATGTAGTGTGAAGGTTTGATCACGTAAGTCGCATAAAATGATGTCGCAGACCGGATCTGGGCCCCCAGGCCGTGAGTTGATCACCTGCACTGTACAGTATTTGATCACTTTTATGCTAGTGTAGTCTAGTAATGTAACTGTGACTTACGGTGTCCGCTGCGGTCAGGTTAATGCCAAGCCCGCCGGCTCTGGTGCTGAGCAGGAATACAAAGATGTCCGTCCTAACAGGAAATCGTGAGACGGAGGGGAGGAGACAGTCGAAATTGCGTTGAGCTGATGCAAACACGTCACGCAATGGGAGGCTTTTTGGATTGAAGTGAGAGGAACTAGTCTGGAACAAATATCCACCCACCGACTCTGGAAGTCCGCCACCATGTCTCTACGCTCGGAGATCTTTGAGGATCCGTCCAGTCGCATGTAGGTGTGCTTGCGGTAAACCATGTACTCCTGGGACGGACAACGGAGGAGCAAATGGTCAAGAAAACAAGAAGAAATTCAACTGTAAGGGTACACACATTGTTTAAAAAAAAACTCGCATGATTGAATAACTAAAGGTCATCTTTTACCAAAAACCTTGAAACAAAATTTTAGAAATTCATGTTTAGTGGTCCTCCATAGTGGATTATTTTGATGTCGTTTCAAGCCACACTGAAGTCAACATCCTATCTGCACAGAGGTCTGCCAAGCTGTTGGAGAGGAGGGTGGGATGGTGGTGGTGGTGGGGGGGGCTAAAGAGCAAAGGGGTCAACGCAAATAGCAGTGATGAGGTGACATGTTGATCTGCCTTTTTCAGCGCGACCCCACTCCCCCCCTCGAACCTCTGACCTCCCCGCTGTGAAACATGACGGTCAGCGTCGCATCAAAACCTTTCGAGTCATTACTGATGATAGCCAGGATTTTACACGACGTAAGCCCCCCACCCTCCCTCTCGAAACCAAAGTCACGACAAGGCCAGCGCTCATCTCTCTGGCTGCCATCCCAACTGGCCCATCTGTTCCGAGTGAAGGCTACTTTAGCGCTCACCAAAACGCCGCCTTTGGATTTGCATCTTCATTTCTGATGTCGGTAGCAATCTTAAGAATCACACAGAGCGAGGTCGTGTGAGTAAGGAAGAAACTCTGCAGAATCTCTTTGTAGACTTCTTTTTTTTTTGGGGTGGCAGGGGATTCTTGCACTCCTGGGGGTCAAGATCAGGGGATGTCGTTAATATTTCCCAACTGTGGGCATGTGAAAGCACTTTGAGGCTTTTCTGTGCTTAAGGGCTATAGAAATAAATTTAACTTGACTTCTTGGTTAATCGTGGCCGCGACTGAGGGCCAAACTCAAAGTTTGTAGTTTAGGATGAACGCTTTTGTGTCCTGAAACTTTTCCGACGCAGCTCGGCTCTACTCCAAAATTGTTACATTTGATGTTATTTCTTGAAACACAACCGTTCGAAGTTAACGCTTCATTCCAGCGCCGATATCTCAACATTTGCAAGAATTTCAAGAACCCGTGAGAAATAGCCTCGCGGCGCTTTGGGCAGCAATGTTTTCCTTCTCCGGGCCACCCAGGTCTCCATGATCCATCACCTCGGCGACACCGCGTCAACGGGAGTGAGCAGCCGACCGGCGACAAAAACAACGATGCTAATGACAGAGATTAGCATCGAGCGCTCCTTCGCTCATCAACTCCATCTGCGACGGGCCCCAGAAGCCGGCCGGGGTGGCTCCAATGCATCATTTGGGGTGGGAGGGCTCTTTAACCCATTAGCCGAGAGGATGCTGTCACCGCCATCCATTACTGTATGAGGTCACTGGCAAATGAGCGTTTTCTCAACGCTGTTTTTTTTCCCTGCGTCCCTGCTATGCCAGGCGCTCCCTGCATTTTTTTTTCCCAGCCCAAAGTGCTGAGACCATCTCAGTGTACAGTATACGTCTGTTCTTCTTATATTGCCCCCAGGTGGCCAAGACGAGTACGGCAGCAGGAGCAGCACAATGGCCATTGAATTGATGCAAAGTGTGACAAAAACTGTTCACACATATTGAACATTGTGTCATTACTGTAAGTTTATAAAATAGATGTACAATGTTTATAGAGTGGAATCTGTTGTTGGTTTATTTATTTTAAATAATTGCCTGTACTGTATTAACCATCTGAGGGCCAGCGATCACTACAGTGGACAGCTGATCGTGTTATCAGGTTACAGGGTGCATGAAAGGGTTTATAAAAGCGGATTTTTTTTTAAAGGATCTTGATAAAAGTCTTTGGCGTCTGTCGGCAATAGGGTCGATATTCAGTCAAGAGAAAAAACATTGTCGATCGTTCTATTTCATCTCATCCCTCTCCCTTTTTGTCTTAGATTCAACCCCCCAGGGGCTCTTGCCACTCCTGTCGCCCACTCCGCCACTCCCCCCGCCCCCCACCCATCTGGCTTCTTCCATGTCCCCTCCAGATGAGACCCTGCTCGTTAACCCGGACCTGTTAATTATACACCTAATGAGTGCGCTAACGAGGGACCGGCAGGCTGATTAGAGGGCAGTGGAGGGGGGGAGGGGGGTACTTCTTAAAACAAAAGGCTTAGTTGCACCTGACAGTCACGTTTTTTTATGGGCATTTGTCTGCAATGAATAATGCATGAATCTTAATGACAACATTAAGGTGGGACGTATCGATGAATCCTAACTAGGATTGTTCAACCACAATGGATGCTTCTTCACTGCACGAAGGGTGAGATTTTGAGTGAGTTCTTGTAAATGGGTGAAGTTTAAGAAAGGATTGATTGAGCAGTGTGTGGTGCATGTGCGCCTTGCTACCTCGAGCAGGTCGATCATGCGGGTCATCTGGGAATAGATGAGGACTCTGTGTCCCTGGATCTTTAGTCGACTCAGCAGGATATCCAGGATGTGAAGCTTGCCACTTTCCGTGATGAGGCTCTCCTTATCTGCGTGGAAAAGACACACAGATGATTCAACTTTTTTTTTTCAACCAGGCATTTTCTTAATTTTTTTTCTAATACTCTGAAATATTTGACCATTTTTTCACTAGTAGATTTTTTAAAACATATTTTTGTCATAATATTCTGTAGTTCTTTATAACATATCTGTATTTTCCCCCCCAAAAAAATCATATTGTATTTTTCATGTTCATTTTTTTCCCCATCATGAACATACATAAATATGAAACATTCAAATCAAAAATAAATGTAAGGGCTGAATTGAGCGGGCCTTCTTTCTTGCGCGCCCTTCGTAACAAAAAAACAACAACCAAGGAGCCCTTGTATACATTTAAGTAAGTCTGCCCTCTACTCAAAGAAAAGCGTCTTCATTCGTAGGTCATCCACAATCCTGCCAATCAATGCAAGTCCTCAATAAGCCATCTTCTCGCGGATAAAGGCCCCTTTCACCAGAGCAGATCAGCTCGGTGAGGTTCAATCCTCTTAAAGCAGGCTGATCGGTTAAAGAACCCTCGGGCCTTATTCACTGGGCTGCTAATAGGGAGCAGGGCGGGAGAATACAAGTGGGAGAAAAGTGCAAAGAAAAAAGAGGTGAGATACATCCTTCAATGACAAGAGAAGAAAAATGGACCGAACAGTTGGCGGAGGCCCACGTTCCGGCGAGTGTGGAAAAAGTCCACTTGATGAGGCAATAATGCCATCCGAACAACAGCGGGTCGCGCGACGCCGCCCACCTGCTGACCGTAGACTCCCCCCACCTCACCCCCACCTGGTCTGTTCCGAGGTCAGTTGCCAGGGTCAGGCCAGGGAGTCCCTGTGGGAGAGCCGGCTCCGATTCAACTGTGAGCACACGGCACCCATTGTAAATCTCAAAATGATGCCGATATTTAAGCGGGGCTGCTTTTTATTGCTATTGCACACCTTTGTTGTAACGTACAAGACAGTCTTTCAGTCAGCTAGCTTCATGCTAACTCTTCATCTACGGTATGTTGCAGTCCCCAAACCCTTTAAGCGATGGAATGAACCCATCAGGATGGCCAAACATAACAGCACTGCCAGTGATATTCTTCATCCTCTGCGAAGAACGACTAATATTTAGTGCCGATATGCTGAGAGGACTTCAAACATCTCACTGAACGGTTGCATGTTGTAAGCGTCGCAGGTGACAGAGGTGGGCACACTCATATTGTCGTCGTATCACAGGTGGTAGAGCCCAACGGAACCCTCAACCCCTTTTCCTCCGCGACTTGCAGCATTCGATGCTAATGTGCACTACGATTGAACCACGACCTGCGACCTTTCGGGGCAGTCGCCCAAACAAGGTCAGGGCCTGCAGAGGTGTTAAAGAGGAACTAATAGAAGCGATGAACAAGGGGAAACACCCGGGGGAGTTGGGGAGCGATAGGGGGGGCTCACCTCTGGGTCACCGGACTCAGTCCTTGTCGGTCGCGGGGAAAGGGGATGAGCTCAATTTTGAGATGTTTCTTAGCATTAGATGAAGAGCAAGCAATTGGTCTTTTTTATCCGGTTGTGTTTTTGTAAGTTTAAAGAAGCCTAAAGTGAATGCTTTTTAAAAATCCAGTCCGGTGAATTAATGATTTATAATAAATGAAAGGGGATGAGGAAAGCATCAGCCATGTGCCGCCCGACTAGATTTAAATCCACAACTGGTGTTGCTTTGCGCAAGCAGTCCTTCTTGGCTCCAGCCAGCAATCTGTTGCTACTTAGCATATTACGTTTGATGCTTCCAGACTCTGTTGCTGACATTTAAGATGATTCGTTACAAGGCCGAAAGTGAGGATCTGAACAAGATATCTCAAAGTCAATCTTTGATGAAAACAAAAGAAATCCCAAAGACGCATCGTTCCCAAACGCAGCCCTACAAAGCGTCAAGAGCCAGAGCCAAGAAGATGAAGTCATCACTATTTATGCGGCTCGTCTCCGCCCAGTATTCTACTTAGGGTTTTTGTACACAGATGGCCTGATTTAGAGAAGGGCTTTTATCAGATTAAAATGAATTAGAATTGTGAAATATATTTTGAACTTTAATAATGTCGATAAGCCTATCTAGTATGACTAGACTTATTTTCTGAATCCCACAGCGAATTGCGAAAGATCACAAGGACTTGACATACCCCCAAGAGGTTTTTCCAATTCCCAATTTATTTCATATAAATGTCAACTATAATCCAAAAACACTTCACGCGTCTTCATCTGACAACATTAGCTTTAAAAATAAATGGCTTACTCATTTAATTTTGGACAAAAACATCGGAAATCCACGTGGCGAAATTTTTTTGTAACGTCCACTAAGAACACAGACGAAACTTGTTGATGCCCCAACAGACAACCAGTCAGTCTCTCAGTCGAGATGCACCTTTATCACTCAAACATACAAGACACCGTTTCCTATTTGAGACAGAACTTCAGCGCCATCTTGTGGTATCTTACTGCATTTCGAGAAGACCAATAGAACGCTGACAAAAAAATACAACAAATTACTCAAATATTTAACAATAAGACATAAGGTACGGGACTAAAATGGAGAATCTAAAAAAAATCCTCAGTTTACAATGGATTCCGTGCACAACAGTTCAAGCATACTGTTTTATATTTGATTAATTTACGCCCGAGAGGCGCTTTTTATACAAATATTTACTTCATTGAAATTACGTCGAATTACGAATTTACTACGGCCAGGTATGTCGCCGCATCATGACATATACCTCGCATACAAAGGAACTTTTTTAAAATGATAATTTCAACAACATAACATCACAAAAACAAGTAGTGAACCAGAGATGACAGCATAGCGACCGCCACACCCCAAAATGCAAACAAATCCCATTTGGTGTCACACCACTCTGCTGTTGCCGTGGATACACATATCAAGCTTCACCACCTGCCTTGCTTTCACAGTACCAGCATCCCCCCCCCCACCCCCCCAACAGAAACACACTCCAATCCAATCCAGTCTAAAAGGGGTGTTAAACCCAGGCAGCCCCTCCCGCCCGTGCATCCTGCTGGCAGATTAAGCCGCGTCGTCCCTCCTCTCTACCCTCCATACCCCCTACAGCTCCTTCACCATCCTCCGTCACCAAAAGAAAAGACCCCCGTAGCCCCCCTGGCTGCCTGTCCCCCGACAGTGTAATCCAATCCCTGCAGGGCCAGAGCCAGAGGCCTGACACGGTCCTGACCCAATTAGAGGCCTGCTGCCAGCTAATTAACCCCCGGCCAAGCCCCGGAGCCTGGAGCCTAATGCTTCCAAACCAACTAACGGCGCTAATTTCATTAATACGCCACACCGGCCTTTCTCGTCCTGTCCTGTAACCACCACCCTCCAACCCCTCTGGAAAGCTTGGAGAGGGGTGGCCGATCTCCTCGATGAAAGATGATGGATGGTCGGTTATGTGAGAAATGGAGACAGATGGGGGTCAAAGGTTCGATCGAATCTGCTGTCAGGCCCTCACTGTATCATGATACATTATACAGCCCGATCAATAAGTCAATGGGCAATACTTGTTAGGCACTACAATTGATGGAAATATTAGCCAGGCGCAACTTTGCTACCATCGACAGGAAAGCTTAAACTTAATTTAGTCGTGGCGATGGCAGAACAGGGTCTTTGGAGACAGATGCGTGCGGGTTTTGGACGCTAGCGTGTATCGGGAACTTATTGACAAGGGGGCCCCAGGTTATGAACGTTGCACAGACTGAGAAAGGAAATCTTACAAGGCAAAATAAGAATGCCACGACAAAATATTGGACAGAAAATACAAAAATGTTGATGAGATACTCACTTTAAGACAGCATGTAATAAAAAATACACAAATATTATGCAAAAATATATATATAGTTTTGCATAATATTTGCTTTATTAGCATAAGTAAGTGAAAGATTACAGCACATTCCATTTAGCGTACCAAATGTACCGGGTTCTCATGTGGGATGCCAAAGTGATTCGCCCTCTAAAAATGTATATGCGGAAACCCGGGAAGACCGTGACGCCACTGCTTGGCCACAAACATGGAGGCAACAGCGCGGCAGCCTGATGAAGACTTTCCGGGTGTCTCGCCACAGAACTGACTCTGTCATTGGAGTCAATTACAGTACTGAGGTTTGACCACAAAAAAAATAAAAAAATACAAAAAAAACCACGGGACCGTGATAATCGTGTGGGCAATGTCTCCCCCTTCAGTCGACTTCGAGACTTGATCTGTCTACCATCTACTGGCTTTTGTTTTGGGCCTCCAACTTGCTGAGCTGGACATTTTGTTTTGGACTAAATTCCATCGAGGGGTCAACGGTGCCAGTCAGATGAAACTAAAGCGCGGCTGCCCGGCCGTGTTGATCTGTGCCTCCTCCCTCTATCAGAGCGCTTCCTGCCATTTTTTACCCACCAGCGGCATTCCTTTGAAGGGACAGGAAAGCCGGGCTACACTTCCCACAGCCCTCGACATGGGTCGAGCTGGCATCTCTCTCCCATGGACACGATTGATGCTCGCTTACGCATTACAAATACAATCGTTTGAACGCTGCAAAACGTTTTCCTCAACGTCACAACATCTCATCACGCCCATGATCTGTCAATTGGCGCAGCCTCGTGAGAAGCTGGTGATTTTGTGGAGAAGGGGGTGGGGGGGGGGTCTTATAATTACCGTCGGTGGCGCAGGAGACGCAAAGACAGCAGCGGAAGGTTATTTTGGTGTCGCACTGGAATGTTCCGCAAATAAATCCTTAAGCGTGAGAGCAACACAGTTGTGTTTCATAACAGGACATGTTTTCTATGTATTCCCATTGACTAATAAAATGAGAATTGGGGGGAAAGAAAAAAGCAAAAAACAATACAAATTGCATCCATAAGCAAAGAGTTGGAAAAAAAGTAAATAAAACCGAACATTAGAGATATTTTTTCGCTTCTCGCACCGCTTGGCTACGCCACATCGAGTTTCTGCTCAATAGGACTCAAAAGGAATTGAGAACATAGTGTAACTAATAGTAAATAAATTAGAACTATAGTGTGATCTCATTTTTGCTTTTATTGTTTTGTTTCATCCTGTCAATTAGCCTACTTTTGTTATGATTTCACATTGAATGTCATCTTTTCATTTAATGTTGCTTTTTTTTTTTAAACCCTATATTTCCTTCCCACTGTCATGCACTATGGATTTGCCTTACAGGTGAATGGCGACATAGAAATTAACTTGCCTCGCTTAATTTTTTTTCAAAGTGCTTCCAGGAAACACTTCGGCCTTACCCCTGTGCTGAGTCTCACTCTGGGTGATTAAATTTACAGCGACCGTACACGATGCGATAACGCGACTTAGGGATGAAAGCACATCACAAACATGTTATTAAAACACCTGGGAACTGTTTCAAAATGTGAGCAAAAATGCATACTGTAAAGTGCCCCACGGGCTTTGTTTTTTCCCTCCTGTGCGGATTCATTCCTTAATAAGGCCCTTGATTAGATTCCTCGATTGATACCATCGTACTCACGCCACGCTGGTTAAAACAAACAGTCATTCAAGCCCTGCCGTTTGTTCTGATACGTGTGGGGAGGGTGGGGGAGGGGGGCTGGGAAACTTCGGCCGGGCTACTGTACAATATCTTGAGCCTTGATGTGGCAACAATGTGTTCGGAGGAGGACGGGTGCCGCGCCGTTGGGTCACTTCCTTCCTCCCGAGGCTGAGAAAGAAGCGGCAGACTGGGACGCACAGAAAGAAAGGCCCGAGATTGCCTCACGGACCACGAAACACACGGCTGCAAGTCGGGACACAACACATGGAGGAGTTTGAAAGGACTCTTCGCAGACTTGGCCAACACACACACACACACACACACAGCATCGAATAGTGTTACCCAACGAAGCGCTTGAACAATGAGGAGTACATCAACTTCCTGGCTTTGTCCGCCTCCTCGTAACTTCACAAGAGCGCTTAGACGGTTCTCACAGTGACACGCAAATCCTTGTTTTTGCTTTCACACTGTGGCACAAAAACACTTACAAGAAAAGCAAGCGACAAAAAGGCTTTTTTCTTTTTTCTTTGGGGTGGGATCATTAATTTTCATGCGGTTGCATTGATGTGTCTTATTAATCACCACATTGTCCATTTAAAAAGTACGCTGTATGTAGGTAAAAATATGTTTCTGAAAACTCATCTTGATCTATTCTAGTCATGTTCTTTTCGCTGGTCAAAACAAAACCTCACAAAAATCACTGGGTAGCAACGTCTGTAGAGGGGGGGACAGCTTCGCATTTGGACACCAAATTGGACGAACATATCTATAATAACAGCCGGTGTGAAAAAAAAAAAATCAAAGAGGTGGTCAGCACTCTTGGCTTGAGGCAAAATTTTTCACGAAATCTAGGGGTCGTACTTTGGCAGAATCCTCCAAAAAAATGAGCCCAAATCGGAAGCAGGTATACGAACGAAACAGATGGGTGATGCTAAATTGCTGCACTTCTTTGTTTTTGCATTCTAAGCTTTCCTCAATTCATCAACGGATAATGTTTCAAAGAACGAATAACGAGGGACAAAAAGAGCATGTGGGTTCATGCTCCCTGCCAAAGAGATTTGCAGCCAAAAGGAGGGTGGTCAACACAAAGTATGACAAGTGACCGTTTATCATCGTGAGCGGTTCAGTGAGAAGGGAAGTGTTGTGTGTACAAATGTGGTGGCCTCTCTCCTGCCGCACATCCATCAGCCTCCACTTTGCTCAGAGTGACCCGCAACTCCGCCGAGCCAGGTTCTGCGCTCGAGCGCACGTCTGCGTCCGCCATCGATTGCGATAACGCATACACACACCCACACCCACACACACATACATATACAAAGGTAGAGGATGCTGACAGGCCCCGTTCTACTCGCTCTCTCAACCCTGAGCTGACCTTTTGTGGCATTTCCCACGGACCCCTCACGCCGCGGAGGTGCGTGCATGTAGGAAATAAAGCTGGGAAGCTCAACTCCTCGTTACTGCGAGTAGCGCAACAATACGTACACCACAACATGGAAGTCTCCACGTTGTGTAAATTGAAAAATCTAATCGCTCTTTTTAAAAGAGTTTGCCTGTGTGTCTAATAAAGTGTCGTGGATGCTCCAGGTTCCTTATGGTATAGCCGCATGCCACGTGACTTACCTGGTATCCGAATATACGACCAGCCGTGCTCGGGGAAGACGGCCATGACGCCACCGGGCCGTTGCGGGAAGAAGGCGCCGGACCTGCGCCGCCAGTCGGAGGCCAGGTCGGGCGTGCCGTAGAGGAAGCATTCTTTGAAGACGGCACCACCGCCGACGCGCGTCACCCGCCACTCGTGCTCGGCGCTTCGATCGGCGCAGTAGCGCTCCATGGGAACCGCCGTGACCTAGGTGACCGACACAACGAGATCATGGCTTTAAACACATGAAAAACAAAGTGAGAATTGAACTGCAGACTTTAGATGGCTATTTAGATGTCAATATCACCCCCCCACACACACACACACACACACAACATAGATACCCTCGGTGTGGCTGCGAGCAGGAACTTGGGCGGAAGCGCGGGCTGGCACGGCCACAGTCGGGAGGTGGCAGAACGTCGACAGTGGATGGTTGCGTCAGCGTGCCCGACCATGCCGGGCCTGAGGGCCGTGAAGACCAGGTTCTAAAGCACAAACATAAGGTATTGATATCTATTGGGGGGGGGGGGGGGGGGTGAAACCACACATTTCCATCTCCGTGCGCCAAATGCGTGGTTATTTGTGAGTGGCTATATGGCGGTGAAGAGAAATGATGGTTGCATAGTGCCACCTATTGGCAATTCTGAACCCTGAATTGGCAGTTGTGCTGCAGGAACCCCTCTTACCCGTAGCACAGGGCTGGTTTGCGTGTTGGGGAAGGACGAAGGTCTGTGTATCCACAAAAGCAGGTCATTGCGAGACAGTGTCCGACACCGCGGCGTGCCCCCTTGGTTGGAGGGCGCGCCTTCTTCCTGGAGGGCAAACAGCTGCTGACAATATAGTCGGTATGCTGCCTTCAGGGACAGAAAGAGGGCTAACCACCTGTGGAAATGGGAGGACCAGGAAAGCGGGGAAGGGAATAATCATGAAAAAAATATGAACGAAGAGTTAAAAAACACTTTTCTAGGGATTGCATTTTGAAGGTTGCTTTTTAACATGACACAATTCATATCGTTGCAGTCCTAAGAAAAAAATTTGAATGTTTTTTGGGGGGGGGGGGTATTTATTAAATATTATTTTAGGCACCAACCTGACTAAGGTGCCTTGCAGCATGAGGTTGGACATCTCAGCCGGCGACACGTCAATGAAACGCAGGAAGGAAAAACAGTTTCCTGCATCGTCACCTGGGTTGATTGACAAGGCAAATGTTAAAAAAAAAATCAATAAACAAACAAATTGGGAAGTTCAACTTTGGACAGCCACTCACCTCTCCTGTGAAAGAGCGACTGTTGGATATGATTTGGGGAAAAGGGAGACAGCAGCACACGCAGTAACCTGCGAGAGACATGTGGAGACATTTTGTGAGGTCAAGATCAGTGCTGCGCTGGACTGTGTGATGTATATGTGTGTGTGTGTGTGTGTGTGTGTGTGTGTGCGTACGTGTGCCAGTCTTACTTGTCTGTGGCCTGGCTGTTAGCGCAGAGGAGGCCGTGGCGGTAGAGGAACTTGGACAAAACGTAGGGCACGATGGACATGTGGAAAGGAGAGCGCGTCTCCTGCCGCTCAAACAAGTCAGGGTGATTGCACACCTGCAGAGAAAAAAAAAAGACATTCTTTGTATATCGACCCAGGCAAAACAATCCAGCGGTACCTTGACTAACAATTTGAATTTGTTTGTACCTTCCTGAACTGCATGACTAGATTCATGAGCGACGATGTGGTGCTGTGGGACTGCTGGGCCGTGCCCATGGAGGACTGTAGCAGGTCCTCAATGGAGATCTTGTTCCTCAGGGCCTGGTAGAGCAACCTCTGCCGAGACGTCAGCTGGCAGTATGTCAGGATCTCAATCTGGGTTGGAGGGTTGAGGGACGAGCGGCACCATTCGAGAAAGGTAATTAATCCAAAGAACGACGTCTGACATGACCATAATCTCGTGAGACGAAAGGAAAAGGGAAAAGAAAGATAAATGTGGGGGAGTGGTGAACTTTTGACTCCCACGGAGGGGGTGTGAGTGTGTGAGGCGACCCATGAGTTGGTGTGTGTGACTATATGCGTGTGCTGTACCTTGTCTGAGAGCTCGTTTTCCACATCCTTCTTGATCCTGCGCAGCATGAAAGGCTTGAGGATCATGTGCAGTCGCGAAAGTTGGTCTGTGAATCACAGAAGAGTTAAAGATCAATGCGGGGCTGTGGCAAAAAAGTGGAACTCTAAAAATGGACAAAAAGAACAATGTTTTTTTTAAGTAGAAATATTTTTTTTTTTGCCAACAATTTAAAATTCCAAGAAGAAGTGATAAAAATGCTTTGTCGAAATACCCAATCCCCCTACCCACCGAATAAATTAGCCCGTTTTCATTCTACCTCAGGATGTGCCAACGCGAGAAGACTTTTGTCACTGTGACAACTAGCAGCAGCGCAAGGAGAGGTTGGGAGGAGGCAAGCAAATACTACCAGCGCAGCCAACACAACGTTGACAATCAGTAGCTGATAACGCTGTTGGCCAATGCCAATTTGTGAATTCAACAACACTGCAGCTCTCCTTAGCTTCTGGCTTTGCTATGACAGAGTTTCTCAGAGTGTTAACCGCCTGGTAATGGCAGATATTCTACCAGCCTAGCCTGCAAGTCGTGCGAGAAAATCATTGTCGGTGGCTGTGTTATGTTAAAGAGCTGAATTGTGACATCACAATCTGGCAATATTGAGAATGAACCGCTCAGACACATTTTAGATTTACTTGGTGTCCATTTTCAGGCAGACGTCGTACACAGTACTCACTCTCGTCAATGGTCGACTTGTTCTCGGCGTGGCTCTCGATGTCCTTGGAGAACCACTCGTTGAATTCCTCGTGGGAATCGAACAAGGTGGGCATGATGAAGTGCAGCAAGGCCCACAGCTCGGCCATTGTGTTTTGGATGGGCGTCCCCGTGAGGAGAAGTCTATTTCGACACTGGAACTGCAGGAGGATCTTCCACCGCACGCTAAAAATCGCCAAAGTAGTGAGAAATATTTTTATTTTCCCCCAAGAATACAAACAGGACACTCAATTACACGTTTACCTTGTACTGCTTTTCAGCGCCTGGGCTTCATCCAGAACCATGTACTGCCACTTGACCCTCTGGAAGTACTTGACGTCCTGGACCACCAGCTGATAGCTGGTGATCACGACGTGGAAGGGTGCATTCTGAGTGTAGAGGGTTTTCTGAACACACACACACACACAGAACACAGTGGCAGATCTTAATTACAAATCATAAGGAAAAAAAAACATTGATAGCATCCTCAGCTCTTGCTTACCTGGCTCCAGAATTTACGAATAACTTTGCGATCATGAGGGTTCCCCCAATATGGCAACACCTGAGGGACAAACAGGTTTCGATTAATAAAAGGAAGAAAGTGTGACTGAAATAAATGCTGAAAACATGCATGAAAATTATTTTTGTGCTTCTTTGCGCCTGACCGTACACAGATTCAAGATATGTTGTGGCGCATACAGCACGGGTCAGCCTATTCCATGTTTCACAGTAGGTAGACTTCCTTTACATATTGGGAAACATGGCGGAGGCTCGGTTACGTTCTGGGGGTTCTTCTCTGCATCACATACTTTTTGACACTATCAGGGCATCGTTGAAATCCCATGACTATCAAGGCATTCTGGAGAGAGATGTGCTGCCTGGTGTCAAAAAGATTGGTCTTGGATATTTTCTGGGGCTGCTTTGCTAACTCTGGCACATGGTGTCATCTCTGCAGGGTACAGTTTAAGCTTAAGACGTCCTGAATCAAAATGAGCCGCCCAGTGTGGTGAAGAGCAAAACGTCAGACGACTCCTTGATCAAAATCCTATTGAACGTAGCATATTTATAAAGGGATGTGAATCAATATTAGTACAAAAAATAAAAAATAAAAAAACACCCCTATAAAAACAAAACCAACACAACGCTCCCGAGGGAAACATTTTATCTCAGCAACAAGCATGAATCACTGCATCTGTTCTTCGCTGACAAACGCGATGTGAAAAGCATTTCTGCATCATTATATCAATCAACACCGGTCGCCACTCAATTGTTTTCAGTCAGTCTTGAGGAAGCTTATCTTCAAATTGTATAATATGCTCTTTTCACAGCTCATTAGCAGAATAGACTGGAGCTGATTTATTGTCTGAGTCGGAGGGAACAGCCTTATGAGTCTCTGTGAGGCAGTATGCGGCACGTACATCATTTTCAGTAAGTCGCAGTAACTGTATTTAGGGAGAATACTGCCTCCTAGTGAGCATCTTTCAAATGGCGTGAAATATGAGTGTACCAAAGATTCCCACCTTGAACTTGGACACAAAGCGTGAGAACTCTTGATGCCAGTTGTTGAGCGTAGATGCGGGGGAGATGATGAGGAATGGGCCCCAGATGTTGTCTCTCTGGGTTAAGATGGAAAAAAAAAACAAGACATTCAAGTGTATACGGTATTTATTTTCCCTTGACTTTTCAGGTCACCACAGATGCGTACAAGTCAAGGTAAAGAGCAAAAAGCTCAATTCAGTACTAATATAATGAGGAACTGTCCATGCAGTCTGCATTTAGCGATCATCATTTCTGAGAGAAAACGCAATCAATTAGAGTTTACACATCGCCCTGTGTGCCATGCTAATGAGAATTGGTAGAATGCTAACATGCTACATGCTGTAATGTTAATCTCCCTTCTAGCAGTAGACTGAATAAATACCGCGATATAAGAACGGAGAGCATATAGCTTTTAAGAGCAATCGATAACAACAAGACGCTCATAGTGGTTCTTTGAGAGCACGTACCTCTGCAAGGTGGGCCAACAGGGCGATACTCTGCACGGTCTTCCCAAGTCCCATCTCATCTGCAAGGATACCGTTAATACCCTGCAAAGAATCCAAACATTTTAATCCACCAACATTATTTAACAAAAAGAATAGTAATGATCAATAATTTCTTTTAAATGGCTAGCATTGAAAACCTTAATAACAACACCTTGTCTTACTTGTTCATAGAGGTTGGCGAGCCAGTTCATGCCTTTAAGCTGGTAGCCCTTTAGCTTGCCGTTGAAGATGGTGGGCTGCGGGATGTCCTCGCCAGCCTGGATGGACGGGTTGGCCAGACTGTAGCTTTCGCCAAACCCGGAGGTGGTGGCCGCAGAGGAGGACGCGCAGCGGCTGTCGTGGGAGTCTTCGTCGAACATGCGCATCTACAGCGGGAGAATGGAGAATTTGACTATGTTTGACAATGCGGCGTTTTTGTGAGCCTCTGGTTCTAAAAACTCTGACATCATGAAAACCTTTATGATCTGACCAGCATTGTACTAGCTGGCTGTTACTTGTAACCGGCGCTAAAATCGAAAAATACATAAACGGCATGATATCAACTCACTCTCTGTTGTTGGACATGGTAGGCCTCCTGTGCATTCCTCAGGGCTTGGGACTTGTAGTATTCGCTGTCTAAAAGCAAATAATCACACTTCAGATGTTTTGAGACGATTTAGTCGAAATAAGAGACGTTGTACCATAGTCCTCCTGTCCCACGTTGACCATCACGCCTCCCCCGATGTCGATTTGCCGCCGCGCGCTAGTGTCGTCCAGCTTCTTGAGAATCTTCTCCTGGGCGTCGTCCCCGCCCGGCGAACCGGCGGAGGCTTTGCCGCTCATGAAGTGGGCGTAGAGCTCCGTCTGCGTGATGAGGAAGTTGAGCTTGCGCTGCTGACGCTTGGCCTGGAAACGGATAAAGTGTGTCAAAACGGAGGCATGCGAGCTGCCCAATTGTGAAGCCACTGGCCCTCTGCCGACCTCCTTCATCTCCTCATCCAGTTTCCGCTGCTCCAGCGCTTCCTTCTCGGCCCGCTTCCTGTGCTCTTTCTCGACCTTGTCGTACTTTTTCCAGTAGAGCATCATCTCCTTGGTGAGGCGTCGGGCACGGGGCAGCGTCTCTTTGCAGTTCTTCTGTGCCTGGATGGCGGCGCGCCGTACCTCCCGCATGCACTGGTGGGCCAACTGAAGATGGGCCAAAAGGAATGTTCTTGGGAGGTTCATCAGAACATATCTGCAAGGTGTATTGGACTCACCTTTTTCGCATTGGTCAACACCAGGTTCTTAGCAGATGTCTTCTGCTTGAAAGACTGCCAAAGGGTACAAATGGAGCAAGAAACCTTTTCATTGTGCTTTTGAAGGTGACATGTGATGGGACTTTTTAAATTGCATACAAATTGATGAGCCTTCCTAACCTTGGGGATCTCCTTCTTGGCAATAGTGAGCCACACTTTGCGTCGGCGCGCATTCAGCTGCTCCACACTCAGGTGCTTCTTCTTCAGTATGGGCACCGGAGCGTCCTGTGAGAACTTGGCGAAGGTCTTGGCCACATAAGGGAGACCCTCATCCGAAAAGTCACCCTCGCCACGTTTCTTCTTCTTCTTCACTTTCTTCAGCTTGGCTGTGGAGAAAAACAGATCATGTTAACAGATGATCGGGATAATGTCAGAATTTATTGTTTTACCCTTGAATTTTTTCTCCTCTTTGATTTTCTTCTTCTTTGGGCCCATGAGGTGGCGCTGTTGCTCATAGAAGAGGTCTTGACTGGAAAGCAGGCCCGTACTGTAGAACTGGTAGTGCTGAAGCTGCAGCACAACCAGTTGGAAAAATGTCAAGTCAATGCCGCATTCAACAAAAATGGGAATTTGGAATTTTGGCCAATTTCCGATGTGGAACTTCCTATGTCCTAATTTTCCCTTATGCCACAGTGGCTTTTCAGGTTACCTCGCGGTCCGTGTGAAATTTGTTCTGGTGCTGCCTGGTGTAGCGGTGAAGCCTCAGCATGTCGTGCAACTCGTCGCGCGACATACTGAAGTCCGAGTCGTCCGAGTCCGTGTCCGAGTCGGTGGTGGTGTCGCTCAACAACAGGCTCTGAGAAATGAGGAGTAATTTAGGAAGGGTGCATTCGGACAAAATAGTGCAAACATATGCATCACCTTCAACCATTTCCGGTTCTTCTTCATTTTAGAGAAATTGTACAGGTTAGCATTGTCCGTCTTTTGGTCTACAGAAATAGAAAATCACATTTAATGTTATGAGTGGACACTTGAGGGGGACGTCTCACGGCTTTACCTTGCAGAAGAACGCCATTGAGTGGCTTGCCTTCGACAAAGGCCTCCCCTTGGTCACATGGCTCCCTCTTCACCATCAAGGGTTCGATGGAGAGCCCAGAGCCCAAAGCATCGTCGCTGTCGTCGCTATCATCGCTGGAAAAGTCACAAATGCGGAAATACACTCAGTGTATACTAGGATGTACATAAAGGGACTATTTCACGAAAATATTGTTGTCTGTCTGACTTGCTGTGAGTGACCACTTCTCCTTTGCCGAGATGATCCCAATCACAATATTTCGAGAAAAGAATGGTCAAATGACAGCAGGGTAGTATAGAAGACTTGTTTGACAGTACCTAGTGACATCTCTGTTGAAGATGTTGGCCGTCTGGTGCAGAAAGCTTTCCAGCCTCAGGGAGCGTTCCAAACGTTGCAGGTAGAGAGGTTTGGCCAGGCCCGTCGAGCCACCCGCCGCAACGGCCGGCTCGGGCCGCCCGCCCTGCCCCGATGCCATGCAGTCTGGATACGCCCACCCGCCCGGCCGGGCAGGGATTTTTACTGAAAAGGGTGGCAATGATTATTATTATTATTATTATTATTATGGTTCCTCATTCATTCAAAAAATAAAAATGGAACTTCAAAAAAACAAAGAATTCAATTGTGGGCCTACCTCTTCTGTAAATGCTTTCATTATCCTCGGTTGCAGGATTTTGGATACACAGAACCCTAAAACAAAATCATATATGATCATTCCATATCAAAAAGAATTTTTTTAAAAGCCATCCACTACGCTGTTTATGAGAGGTTTGTCTCATTAGTTCTCAATTTAAAAAAAATAAAAAACATTTATTGTGTCCATCATTTGTTTATGTATTTATGTTGAGAATTAGTTGAGGACATCTATGTGCTTTTTCACAAAAGAAAACCAAGGTGTCAATGTTGATGGTCTGAATCAGTTCTGGGTCAGAATCAAGACACAAAAATGGGACGTGGACCTATTTTGGCTACCTTAAAAACAAACAAACAAACAAAAAAGAGGTCTTTTTAAGACCAAAAATACAACAATATCAGTTATGAATGACGGACATAATGTGGAAAAAATATATTATGAAAAAATGCAACTCATGTATAGTGGATGAAAAATATTAAGAATTTTATTCAGCTAAAACTGCTATACTAGACATTAGTGCATGACAGTGGCCACAAAAAATATGACAAATTTTTCTATGAAAAAATGCAACTCATGTATAGTGGATGAAAAATATTAAGAATTTTATTCAGCTAAAACTGCTATACTAGACATTAGTGCATGACAGTGGCCACAAAAAATATTACAAATTTTTCTGACATGTTACAGACCAAACAAACACCTGAATCATAATTAATGTTTTCTGCACTGTCAATTTGAGATAATGTCCTGTTTTAAAATAATGGGATTTATTATTAGTTGAAACCCTAACAAAAACATTCAATGAAAAATACATATTGACTTTTCTAATAGAAATATATGAGGGGAAGAAACAAACAAAGGTATTTGGAAAATATGAAAGAAGAGTGAGAAGATCCATTCATCGGTTCATTTTCTTTGTTGCTTGTCTGCATTAATGTACCAGGAGAGCTGGAGCCTATGCCAGCTGACTTATGAGGAGGTGGGGTACACCCTGAACTGGTCGCCAGCCAATCGAAAGGGACATGTAGATAAAGAATCACATGACACCTATTGAATTTTTACAAACTTGAATGCATGTGTGGGAGGAGAATCCCCACATAGGCACGAGGAGAAGATGAACATTTCAAATACACAGGAAGTCCTGAGATTCGAACCTTAAGACTGTGAGGCAGACTTGCTTCCCTCATTTGAGAAACACCAAATTCACCGTTTCACTTACTCCCTACCACGCAAATTTAGAAAATACGTTTTAAAAATGGTCCTAAACTTTAGTGAAACTTGTCAATTGTCATCCAGTTGTGGTTAGCTTGCCGAGTTAGCCTGTGCAAGCTGGTTGCTAACCTTGAACGTTGAACTGTCTGCTGGACGGTTAGCTTGGAATGTCGCAAAAAGCTAAGGCGGCTCAGATGCTAACAGTTAGCCGCATCGCATCACAACAACTTCAGTTGAAGGGCGATGCTATCAGTTCACCTTACAGGGGGTGGATCGTATTTTATAGGCCGGGTGGGGTGGACTTTGGGCCGGTGTGGTTGATAACTAGCGCCGTATTAGCTTTAGCTTTAGGGATGCTAACGGGGGTTTTGACAGTCTTCACATAACATTACAGTAATATGAAGTGAACACACCCGCGCTGTCTCTGTAAGGCCGCAACCACCTCCTTTGCTTTAACTATATATAAAGATACTGCTTTAATGACTTTAATTGTCTAGCCCGCTGGTCGGGGGAGGCGGCAAGGCCCTAACCGGCCCGCCCGCGCCTCCAGTGTCCTTGTAGGGGGAAGTTCAAGTCGTGGTCGTGTGTGTGCTCCCCGTGATTTTAATTCTTTTCTCCCTCCCGGCCATCTTCCCCTCACCATTGCTCCTTCGCCGTAACAGTGTCTCTCACCTCGACCCCCCCGTGTGGCCCCTTTCGCGTGTCTCTCGCCGCTGCTGCCGACTCTCGGTTCCCTGACTCCAAAATGGCGGTTAAAGGCGCCGAGCGAGTCTGAGCTTTGAGTCTGCAGCGGCGGCGGAGAGGCGGCCACTTTCTGTTACTGAGAGAGCACAGAGACACGACGCCATGGAGGCAAAAGCAAGGAGCAGGCTTTGAAATCGAGCGCCGAGCAACTGCCTCGCGCTTTTCGGCGTGTCTGACGGCGAGACGTTGACATTTGAATCACACGACACATAAAAATAAGTCTGAAAGTGTTAATGGGTGACTTTATGGCGTGTCGAGACAGTGAATTGAAGATACGGCGGCAGATATGAGACTTTCTGATGTTGATTAGTAGTGTCTGCCCTCTGCGACGGTTACCGAGCTACGTCCTACGTCATCATGAGGAAAATCCATATATGGTATGACCAAGTACAAAGGACTGTTACGTAATTGTATAACACATTGATGTCATAAACGTGAAATAAGACGCGTATTTAATAACTGTGGTCAAACATGTTTTTCCTATTTTGTAATTTTGTAAGTTTGCCCTTACAAATTTTTTCTAGTAATACATAATTAAATCCAGTACATGATTTAATCTCATAATTGAGTTTTTACCTTGACAGTATGGATGAAGTAGAAACCTGTGTTATACATCAATTATTTTTGTAATGTTACATAAATCCATTGATCACTGAATTGTTTAGCTTTTCCCTCAATATATCATGATTTGTATGAAATGAATGCACATACAGCGCATTTGACAAAGTCGTACTTTACTTGATTTGAATGTTATTTTATTATTTATTGTGCATAGTCATTTATTAATAACATTTAAAATAGTAGTTTATAAAAACAAAGACAGGCCGGAGCAGGATCAAGGTGACCAAGCATTATATTAATACGATTTATTTATGGTTTAGTTAAGACAGACTGAGCAGGAAATATTCACCATTGGACATATAAGTGCAAGCTATGTCAGAACAAGCAGGTTACAGAACATAGCAATAAACACTTCATGATGCCAACTTACTGCGACTGGCTGGCAACCAGTTCAGTGTGTACCCCGCCAACTACCTGAGGACAGCTGGCATAAGGTCCAGCACACCCGTGACCCTTGTGAGGATAAGTGGATTAGAAAATGTGTGGACGGTTGAAGCATATTTAATCCTAAACTTTTCATTTAGATGTGTTGGGAAGTAGTTTACATGATCTTATGTAATTCGGAAGTGTAAAAATATTCCAAATCCACCTCAACCATTGTAAGCTGACACTATACTCAGTAGTGGTCATGGATCAGGCACATGCAAGCGGACAAACGTCTTAATCTACTACATCCAGCACAAATCCAGTTTGTTCACAGCCAGCTGGATTTATCCTCCTCGAACTTCTTCGGATCAATGAAGGGTTTGTCCACAGACCTAATCATCAGTTCGCCGCAGTACACGCATTCGGAAGCCACCATGTCGTCCAGGTCGGATTTCATCTGCTCGCGACTGGCACCTTCCTTCCCGAGGCTAGTCGCGTCACCCTCCTCATTAGCCGTAGGCCGGTGTCGCGACTTGGACGCCTGCGTGGAGGCTGAGAGTTTCTTCTGCAGCTCGTCCAAACGACTCAACTTGTAGGCAGACAGGTGAGGTGTCACTTCCTGGAGAGTGGAAAATGTCAAAACGTTATCACCCGTATATGTCAGAGATACCTTGACGGTCATATGTTGTACGGTTATACCTGCAGGAGGCAGTCAGAGTGGAACATGTGTCCACACAGGAACAAATAAAAAGGCCTGTTGAGCAATGGAAAGTCGCAAGCCGAACACTTGTCCTGGGAGTCCACCACGCCGTACTTGTTGCGCATTTCCTGGATGTCCTCTCGGATGCGTTTGGCACTCTCAGTGGCCTCCTCCATTTCCTGCTTCAGCTCCTCGATGTGCTTGTTGTACTCCTCCAGGGAGCTGCATATGGCCTCCTGAAAGCCACAAACAGACCAAGAGGTAACATCATGTTTTAAAGTGGTTTCCCAGCCCTTATTGCGCCACGGCACACATTTTACATGACTGCTCTTGTTCAGTGAATTGAATACACTCCCAATAGACCGTGCTTGTTTCTCAAACTTTTGCTTCGCTACCAGTTGGGCCCTCGTGAAAATCCCCCCCCAAAACGATGGCTTTCAAATAATGCAACACTGTACCTTCAACTGGTAGAGCAGAACAACCTCCTTTACCAACCTTGAAGTGGTCAATGGTGACAAAGTCGGGAAAGAAAGGCAGGATGTCCTCAATCTTGAGCAGGTCACAGCTGGACAAGCAGTTCATGGCCTTTTTCACATCCTTCTCCTCCTGCACCACATGGCGGGCGATCTTCAGCCACAGCTTCTTCCGCAGCTCTTCATCATCGTCGGGCAGGTCCGCGCAGCTCTTCGCCAAATCCACATCCACCTGCGAACGACGCGTTATCGACCAAGCAATAGCTCTGTATTCGTAACTTGGTACATTCGCAAGTGCCGATTCAACTTACTTGCAAAGCGAGATCCACCGCCTCTTCGTACAGCTCCATAATCCTGTACACCAGCACGCAGGCGCGCAGGTAGCCATGTTCGGCGCACAGCCTGAGCGCGTACTTCAGGTCGTAGTGAATCTCCGAGGCGTACGTGCCCGCCTCCTCCAAGTAGCGCAGCAGCGAGTCGGGCTTGTACTTGGCGTAGAGCGACAGCAGGTAGTTGTGGATGGCCTCCTCGGTCACGCGCAGCTCGTGCACGCAGAACTCCATGTAGCGCACCGTCTCGTTGATCTGCTGGCTACTTCCCTTGTGGCTGTAGTTCATCAGCGCCGGGATGAGCTGCTTGGGGTCCAGCCGCTTGCCCATTTGGATCCAGGCGTCCACCACCCTCTCGGGGATGTGCTGCATGAGCACCGGGGAGAACTTGTAGAAGAGCTTCTCGTCGCAGTGCTTGGCAAGTACGTCCAGAGCGGCGCAGTAGTCGTCATGCTGGCAGTAGTGCGACACCACTCTCCCGTAGTCCTGCATGACCACCGAGAAGTACACCATGTCATCTACGTTGCCGTGGCTGGCCAGCAGGTCGTAGATGGTGCCGCGGTTGTTGAACAGGCACTCGCGGTGCTTGGAGGTGTTCAGGAAGTGGCGGAACTCGTCGCGGGTCTCCCGGAAGAGGACGCCCGCCTTGCCGTCGTCGTCCTCCAGCTGGCCCAGCCGGTTCAAGTAGAGCTCGGCCAGCCAGGTGACGAGCAAGGTGATCTGCGTCCTCTCGTTCGGCTTCAGATTGGCCAGCTTCTTTATCAAGAACTCCTTAAGGGCCTCCTCCTGCTTGGCCTCAATAAACTTGAGCGCAATCCCCTCAAAGTAGTTCTGCGTCAGGGCGTAGCACTTGGCACTCTCCAGGTAGCGCTTGTTCTGGAAGCAGTGTTCGGCCTCCTTGGCAAGGACCATGTCCATGCATTCGGGCCGCTCGCGGCAGTACTCCTTGGCCAGGTCGAATTTGTTCATGCTCATGTACATCTGCCACACGTTGCGGGACTCGCGCTGGATGTGGTAGCGGAACACGGCTCGCTCCGTGTAGATCCACACCAGGCCGCCCGACGGGTCCTTGATCATTCTCTTGAGAGGGCCGAACTTGTCCGGGAACACGTCCTCATGAACCACCTGGCCGTTCAGCGTGCAGATCGCCTTGACCCGGTCGTGCAGCAACAGCAGGAAGTGGAACTGGGTCAGCACAATGGAGATGGGCTTATTGAGGGATAGGTCGATGTCGGTCGTGTACTCCCACACCTAATGAACACAGCATGAGAGCAGTAGTGGATGATTCAGATTCAGAGGTTCAAACATAATCCCATAGAAAATGGTCAACAATTACCTGCACGTCACTCAGCAGCGAGTCAGGCCGAACGTAATCCAGCTGCCCGTAGAGCACCCCGTTGCCCATCATCCAGGCAAAGGCCTTGGGGGAAGTGCGAAGCTTGGAGGTGTAGAAGGTGATCTCGCTGTAGCCCATGTTGGCCGGGAACTCCTGAAAGCTGGGCAACAGGTCCTGGTTCTGGGTGAAGATGGAACTGAAGCCCTGCTGCTCCGTACCCTCAGCCACCTTGCCCGCAAACTGGAAGAGGCGCTTGCGGGTGGTGGCAATGATGAAATACTTGTTCTCCAGGCCGCGCTCCACCTCCAGGCAGCACACAGGCGCCGGACTCCCGTCTTCCTCCAGGGAGTGGACCTGGAATAACATTACAGTCAAGCCCCGCTATACACAAACAAATAAAGGCTATTTCTGACCTCAACTGGTTGTTTGTTTGTTTGTTTTTTACTTTTCCCTCCATAATAGCCGAATCAAAATGAATCCAGGGGAACTTTTATTTTCACTGTCATACAGTAGCACTTCAACTTGAAGTGACATAGAACCAGCTTGAAGCAAACAAGCTTCACCTCTTATTTTGGAGAGCTACGCAAGGAAGAGAGTGAGAACAGACTAACAAATACTTAAAAAGTGTGTTCAAAGGATGTGGGACAGGTAATATTATACCAAAAGTATTTTTTATGTGGTCCCTCTATATTGGGTCTGGAACATAACCTCCTTGGGTTCACTGTTTCGATTTACAATAAAATATTTGTAGCCCAAACGCAGTCACGAAGACATACTTGTCTGAAGTACTGGTCCGGGTTGGTGTTAAAGAGGCTCCCTTCGGTGGCAGAGATCTCGGCCTCGAAGATGACGCCTTGGCCAGTGCCCACCAAGATTGGCCCCGTGCTGGTCTCATTGCCTAGCAGCTTGTTCCAGCCAATGCTCTCCACGAGGTGGCCCCGCCAGCGAGACAGACTGCGAACCTTTTGCGTATTCCTGTTCAGGTACAGACACTCACTGGTGCTCAAGCTGATCACCAAGTGGGAGCCTAAATAAAAAAAGAAAAGAAACATGTGGGAGAGGACAAGGATGTTGTCGAGGTTGGCCTTTTCCACCCCCCATCGTCAAAGTATGTTTCTAAAGGTAAACAAGACACCCAGTTGCGATAATAGTTGTACTTTTACAAAATCACAGAATGAGATTCTCGAAAAAAAAGTAATGTTTTATATCTTGTGTACGTCTGCGTCTGGTGTCGGAAGATAACACAAGCACATTAACTTGCATTTCATGAAAATGTATACCATGGAAAAGTAAATGTACTGTACACCATTTTGAGGAAGATCGGCACAGTATTGTCTTACCTGTCGGGTCCAGAAAAAGTTTGTGCACTTTGCTGTCATCTTTCCTTCCAAGATCAATCTGATTGGGGTGATCAGGTTTAGCCAAATCAATCCTGCATAGAACACAAAGAAAACATTCCAATCAGAGTCTTTCATTTCTCAAGAACTCTTGAAAGGCCCCAATAAACATCTATGACTGGACTAATCACATCTTGTCACTGACTCCTCAACTAATCCAATCAAAGAGGAATTTACTAGCGTGCATTTAGAGTAGCTTTTTATGATTGTTATTTGCCTCAGCAGGGTGTCCTTCCCCAGACTCATGCATAGTTGATTGTTGCAGACTGCCAGGTGATTTATCCTCTCTGGCGGTGTAAAATCGATCCTCTGCTTGTTGAAAATAGGCTTTTCCTCTTCGAGTCGCACATTGACGAAGCCTTACGAGAAAACAGTGGATTTATTACAGAGTATTATATCACAATCATCAACTCACTCCTTGTTGCTTCCCCATCTTACCCGAGTGCGTTATCCCGATGTTGGCGCCTGCCGGGCAGCCATGCTGCTGCGCGTTTTGCGAATCCTCGTACTCGTCCAATATTGAAGCCATAATTACGTGGAATTTTATTTAGAATCAGCGAAGGAAGAAGCTCGAGAACTAAAGCGACATGGCTGTGCAGCTAGCCTTCTCCTTAGCTAGCAGTTGGCTCTCGTAAACAGTCTTTTCGTGACTCGTTCGCCCATTTTCAATCATAACATTGGTTTATTTCAGACGTTCCTAAGATATTTTGAAATTACATTCACCATAGAAAGTGGTTAATTTCAAACCGTGGTATGAATGAGGAGTACCTGTATAGCTAGCTAGCAGGTTGCTCCCGGAAAAGAACTCGTACAACGTACTTCCTCGTTTCATTTACAGGTTATAGACGTTTAAATATAAATATCCGATAACTAAACATTCAAAAGCCATCTAATGGTTTGTACCGAAGCGAACTAAAAGGGCGTATATAGGGAGCAAGTCAGGTGACAGTCCTCATGTGATCGTCGTCGTTGATTCGTGCAATGCCTCATTCTGACATTGGGGGTCGCTGTCGTAACAATGACCGACTTAGTTTCAGGCTTTCTCGCAGTGGGCGTGATTATGCAAATTTTATGTTAAATATTTAAATTACAGACTGCTGCACTTATTTTAGAACTATACATTAATACTCTTCAAATATGAAACTATAATCAGAAAAAAATGTGTGTTGAGGAAAACAAAATCAATTCTAACTTCCGCATTTTTCTCAGTGGGCGTGGTTATGAACCTGTCAAAGCATAAAGTTGCATAAACTACACATGGAAAAAAAAAACGTCATAAGTGTTGTCAACGTGTGTCATATAATCAGGAATATGAAAAACATAATTGAGATAGTGCTCTTTACCGACGGTGGGTGTCGCTGTAGGAACAACAATCAGCTAACAAGTTTCGCCTTCCCTTACGGGGCGTGGTTATTCAAATTAAAAGCTCCAGGAGTGTGAAATTATTTGAATATATAAAAAAAGCCCATTCCTTGTCGAGTCATACCACAGAAGACAGTAAAGACAACACCCGATGGTGAGAGTCGCGACTGCACGGTGAGAAGCAAAGAGTTTACGACCCGACATGCCACCTCACATGGAGTACTTTTACCACGAATCCCGTGTCCCCTCCGGTTGCGGACTGACCCGGGAGGACGAGCTGGAGCAGGGGGTCATCAGTTGCATGCTGGTGGGCGACGGCGCCGTGGGCAAGACCAGCATGATAGTCAGCTACACTTCCAATGGATACCCGGTGGACTACAAGCAGACCGGTTTTGACGTCTTTTCCGGTAAATGATGTATTCATTCAACTACAATAAGATATGAACTAGTGTCAACAACAATTTTAAGTCATTGTCTTTTTTTTCCGTGTGCGAAATTGATTTTAAGGATAGATAGAAGCACAGGTAAAAGCTACCGGCTGATGCACTTCCGATGTGTGTGTGTGTGGGGGGGGGGGGGGGGGTAAATGCAAGTGCAATATATATATATAAAATCATTTAAAATTTAAGACTCTCCACATATAAGTAATGTAAAGAAATAAATAAACGTATTTACTGGTTTCCAACAGGTCAGGTCCAAGTGGATGGATCTCCAGTCAAAGTTCAGCTGGTGGACACTGCAGGACAGGTAAATCTTTTTAATCTTGTTGTTATTTATTATTAGTATTATTGTTGTTCTACATCCTTTGTCAGACTCAAAATTGTACTTTACTTCCTTTAGTGATTCACAGGTAGTCAATATTCACATTATTATGATAATTAGTAGTGCTCTACATAAATACCGGTAGCCAATATGATGCCTTGTTGTCATATTCATTCAACCTTGTACCAATTTCCCTCCATGGGGGTGTATCTACTGCGACAATCTTGTGCTCTCACGCTACTCTCTGCATGCTATCAATTTTGCCTTTATGTGACAACAAAGAACTGTCTGTCGCATTTTTTTTGTTTTGTTTTGTTTAAAGCAGTTTTTGTGGCTTTTTACAGTAGGTTTGTGAATCCCTGCTGTCAGTTATCTTTTGCAGTCCAATTCCATTGACTCATGTTCTCTGGGCCTTTTCAGGAGGAGTTTGATGAGTTCCGATCGCTGTCCTACTCGCACACGGACGTCTTCCTGCTGTGCTTCAGCATGGTCAACCCCACATCCTTCCACAACATCACCAAGAAGTGGGTGCCCGAGATCCGTTCCTCCAACCCCACCTCGCCCATTGTCCTGGTGGGCACGCAGTCGGACCTCCTGTTGGACGTCAACGTGCTCATTGGCCTGGACCGCGCTAGCGTCAAGCCCGTGGCCAGCTCACGGGCGCGAGCGATGGCGGAGAAGATCCGAGCGGAGGATTACGTGGAGTGCTCGTCGCTCACGCAAAAGAACCTGAAGGAGGCGTTTGACGCCGCCATCTTCGCCGCCATCAAGAACAAGGCACGGCAGGCCAAGAAAAGGCGGTCGTCGGACAGGCGCGCCAAGGCCTTCTCCAGGTGCAGCTGGAAGAAGTTCTTCTGCTTCGTCTGAGTCGGCCGGGACTGTGGACATGAGTTCTGACCTTATGTGCAGCGTTTGTCGGTGCAAGTGACATTCAAAGGACTGTGTCCTGTTTACGTCTATTTGGCTCGGAATACCCAGGTACACGAACCAACACCCTACCAATGGTTCTTCTGGTGTACCTGTTACATTGTAAAATGTTATCGAGCTGCAAATTGGACAGAAAGCTTTTTGAGCATTTATTCAGTATCCTCGATATCCAGATCCATGTGCTAGTACGCTCTCAATAGAAAGACAATTCAGTCTCAAGGACACACTAGGAAAACGAGTGTGCCTTATTTGAAGACAAAAAATGCGCTACTTGACAATCGCGTGCTGCCGGTACGACAAATGACATAAAAGTCATCAAGTTTGCATCTTGTGCTTCACTACTAGTATTAGTAGCGCACAGATGTCAAGTATTGTAGAGTTTTGCCTCACTTATAACATGTAGCTGTCCTATTAGCATGCCCACGTTGTACGACTCGTGTGTAGAAAAGTCGTACATCAGTGGAAGGCAGAGTGGAAAAACACTGCAGTGCTAAGTGAGTTGCTTTGCAAGTGCAAGTTTACGACGGCTTGCGAGGGCCAAGAGCATACAAGAGCGACATCAAACGACTTTCCATCGGTATGCGTTGGACGTGTTGGCAGACATGTATTTTACCTCAATCTGGAATCAGGCGAATATACGCAATCCAGAGGGGCTGGGGTGGGGTAGGGGTCTTCGGTTTACAACAGTTCTGTTGCCATGGCGGTGGGGTAACCTGAATTTGTACATAAGTCGGGGCACATCACTAACCTATGCTAACGCGATCGCAAAGTTATCACTCTGGTCGATATATGTACCATAGATGTGCGCAAAACACTTTTAAACCCAATTTCATGAGATTTAACAACGACTTTGTAGCTGTATTGGAGTGTGCCGTACTCTTTTCACTCACCAAAAAGTCTGTCATAATTTCAACAAATATAACCCTCATGAGATTTCCTCTCACACAATGTAAACATCCAAACTGTTCGGCTATTTTGTTGAGCAGGGACAACATGCAAACGACCTCAATTTGCATGATCGTTTGTGTGCTTGTGTGTGTGCTGTGAAACAGTGAGGGTGCGAAGCCCAGTTTCAGCACACGGGCGTCAGTAAGCTCTGCTCTTTTGTTGTTTTTGTTTTAAACGCGTCAACCTCCGCGTCGAGTTGTGGTGCAAAAAAAGCGAGGTGCCACATTCTTACCTGAGTGCTAAAAGGCCGCTGCCCGAACTGGTTTTCGTGCCTTAATTATGTGACGCTGACCTTTTGTAATGTTGCGAAAAGGAACGCACGTACCGCATCACTTTGACTCAGCTATAAGAGCAGGAAACAGGTTACAGGAGAGCAGCGTTGACCTTCGGCCCTCTAGATGACCGTCAGTCGAGATTCATTCGATCGCGGTTGTCAAACTCAACCTTTGTCGGCAGACATTTTGGAAGTGTGGTTTCCCTAAAACAAAAAACAAACATCAATGAGCTATCACACGGTGATTACCCCCCAATGTAAAACAACAGAGTGATATTTTGCACTCCAGTCTAATCACAACATGACATGTTGATATTCTTCATTAGAACCGGATGTTTATTATGCTTCTTGTGGAAGTGGCCTGAATGAATTCTGTTTGTTCAAACAACTGTTTATTTTCAATGTAAATGTTTTTTTTTCCTTCTTTTGTATAACTTAAGTGCTATTGTGTCGCACTCTCCTCTAACCCATGTGTCTTTTTATTTACATGTCAGAGCGATGTGACGCAAATAAATGAAGTGCAAATTACAGCTCTTGTGTTATGTATATTTTTAGACGGGACAATTCACGGACAGCTAATAAGAGAAGCTGCTTTACAGTCAGAGAAAACGTTTTTTTCTTTTTGGGGGAGGAGGACCACAGGAACTGAGGCAGCAATTTCTCCTCTCCACGGGGGAGTTGGGATAATGTCCATAGGCTACAATAGTCACCTTTCCTGCACCGTCTCCCACCCCCAAGCGTGTGATAATTAACCTCAGGCCTCCAGTCGGGCCCTGGTGAGGGGGGGCGAGCCTTTCTAATGCGTGACAGGCGCCATGCTGGTATGGCTTTTTGTTCCTGATTGTGTCACTTGGAAAAGTCTCGAGATGAGCTTGAGAAGGATCCACGAGCCAGGGTGATTGATGATAATACACACGCAGGGAGGTGTGTGTGTGTTTGTGCGGACGCCCGGTCCACGAGGCTGGAAAGATGCGACGAGAAAAGTTAATAGCGTGACAACATTGGAGCGTTTGCCCACAATTAAAAAAAAAATGCATGGCAGTTACAGTTATAGAGCAGGCGCGTGAAAATTATCTCGGTGATTATCTCGGTGTGCCAGATCGTAGTAATGTTGTCATGCGGAAATGACGTAATTAACTTGGAACCATGTGATTATTATTACTTTTGAAAATCCCCACAAACTGATGGTTAAATCGTTGTGAAGTGACGACATTCGTTGTTTTAAAAACAAATTTTCAAACAGGGATTGGTTTTGAGCTTCCGTCTTCTCGAAAAGATCTCCGCTCACTCACGTCCAACAACGAGGCGCTCTAAAGTGGCCACGCCAGCAGACTATCCAAAAGCGAAGACGCATTTTCAGGTTGCGGGCATAGCTAGCTAGCTCACCGCACATCGCAGATTATCGTTGTACCTTTTTTAAGTGACCAGTAGCGGTAATTAAGCCCTCCAAAAAATATACGGTCTTCAAATATGTTGAATGTATTCGGAGGGCAAACCTCAGAAGTCACTTTACAGGAAATTTAAATACACTGCGCGCCGATTCCATTTCCTGGAAACCACATAAAGGCTGCGGATTTCGGTTGGGACGTCCACTCAGCAACACGTTTTCAAACATTCTCTCTTTTGTGATCTGCTGCACATTTGCTGTGAACAGGTCGAACAGGGGGGGTGGGGGAAACACAGCAATACGTCAGCGGTCTGTTTGCCATTAGAGTCAAGCATCCATCACGCGGTTATGAGGCAGCTCCCCGGCTTTGAATGACAGGTCCCGAAATGAGAATCAAGACATGCACACCCTGGCTAGTTTTGCTTGTGTTGCTTCATCTCCATCGAGGACTTGACAAGAACTGTTCTCGACATGGAACATTTTTCATGTAGAGGGCACTTTACTTTAAAGTGTGGATAATGCTAACGATAAGGCCTGCACTGTGAGGGGCGTGCAGGGTTGACGTGCGGGTCAGCGGTGTGCTGAACCTCGGAGGGTCAAGACTAACTGTCACACTCCTCTTCACAAATGCACTTATTATTATTTATGGGGCTTAAGTTATTTTTATGGTCTTCTGTTCAAAGCACAGATGCTCTTGCCAAACATCAAAAGGGGAAAATTCTCAACTTTTGAATGATGTGTTCAAACAAGCGAGAGGGCCTTGTTGTTGTTCGACCAGTTTTTGGTTCTCAGAGACCAAGATCAACTCTCCTTCTCATGGGTTAGTCATCTGTTTTTCACACCGGGAGCTGGTTCTTTTCCCAGGCTTTTCCAGGTTTTTGCATCAGGAGTCATTCACTGAGTCGTCCTCTGGCAGTCAGCCAGTTTCACTTGAGTGAAATGCTTGGCAAGCAGGCAGGCCTGGTAATCAGCAGGTGCACCGACAGGTTTGCCTGGCTCTGTGGTTCTTGATGCTTTTCAAAATTGGCCATAGTTATCGCCGCGAAACACAAATCCCACCACCTGAAAGGTTTAATACTGTAGCTGATCTGTGTCCGAGAAAATATTTTGTTCCATGACCCATTGAAATTTTTGGGTTAAGTCGTTTTAATAATAACAACAAAAAAGTGAGTAGCGTCAACGAGAGTCAGGTTGGCCAGTTAGTCAGCATGTGAGCAGCGAGTCGTGAGTTGTGGCCCACAGCAGCTCCTTGCAAGTGTTCTCATTTCATATTTGTGTCTTTGCCTGTTGAATAAAAATACTTTAATTGCAATATTGACTGCAGACCTCCATAGAGTGCCTTAATTGTTCAGTTTTTTTCCCACACCTACTTCACTCAAGCGGGAAATTTCGGCTCACAAGATAAAGCCACAAAAATAATAATAATCTGTTGGTGTTGCTATCATTTTTTTTGCAAGCAAACTGTCAGTTTCGGTGTCCTTGACTGACAGCGCCCGGAGGCAACATAATTTCTACTTAACATTTATTAGAGGAATGAATTTTCTCTTCTTGACATTTGAGTCACGATGCCCTCTGTCTTTTTATCACTCAAAAATAAACACCTTTAATTCTTCACGACACTCTCTAAGTGGTATTGCAAAGTATGCATTTTGTCACTTGAATGGCATTTCAATTTATGCATCATCTGCATAAAAATAAAAAGAGATGCCATGTTTTCAGAGGATTTCTCCAAGAAAAAGATATAATAATATTAAAAAGACCAAGAATGGAACCTTGAGGCACTCCAGATCAGCAACTGTTGCCTTAGGAATCAACAGGCCCATCAGTACAGTATTGCTGTAGTGTATCACTATATTGCTAATGACTCGCTGTACTTTGTATATTTGTGTTCATGTTCTGTTTTTTTTTTTTTTAATTTTGGGGTGTGGGGGGTGGGGGGGTACAAGAGTGACTCCAACTACCAGGACAAACATTCCTTGTGCATTTCTACCATACATGATCGATAAAAATTATTCTGATGATACTCATGATTCAGCGGAGATTTGTGACAGTTGAGTTTTGAGGCTTTTTTTTCCCGGATGCCAAAAGGTTAATTGAGGTGTGTCTACGTGTGGGAATTAAGGGGATGAGGTGTTCTCACAGTGGTGGCATCAGCAGGTGAGAGTGGGAGAGGGGAATCACACAATGTTCCTGAAAGCGTAGATGGGAATAGTGATATGATATGATATTACAAGTGTCGCGATACAGTTAATGATGATACATTGACATGGTCCAACGGAGACTATCAATATGAATGTTTTAGCGACATCAGGAACATTCCGGTCAACATAATCAGCCAATGCCGTGTGATGGCTTCGGAGATCTTGTGTAAATAAGGTGTGTCTGGACTTGCTCTTACATCGAGAGTGACTGTTGCTGCGCTGTCCGCTTTACTCAGAACACAATAAATCATCTCGTTCAGCCAGTTTGTGACACTCTCGCATGAGTATGTTCATGTTTGGAGGAGGGGGTAGGGTTATCGATACCATTCAAGGATGACGATTTGGATGATGTCATGTCGTAGCTTTTAGGTCAGGCATGTCCAAAGTCCGGCCCGCGGGCCAAACCCGGCCCGCGGTCGAGTTTCATCCGGCCCTCGGCCCCTGTCATAAAATCAGTGCCGTCTGGCCCGTAGGTTGGGCGCAATGGAACACGTGTTGCATTAACTGAGGTCTCGTAGACTGGTGAGTGATGTTTCATAGAGTACTGCTTCCCTCTAGTGGCTAAATGAGTAATAGCATTCACTAAATGAGTAATAGCATTTAGACACTAGAGGGCATCACTCATGAGTTAACAAGACATCACTCCGTGTTTATATTGACGGATATGTCATATTTCAAAGGATCCTTGCCGTTGTGGATATGTGTATTGCTTGTTCATTTCCCTGTTGTTCGAGTCAAAGGTTTTGTGACTATTGAAAAGTCATGGTGATACATTTTATGTTTCAAATCAATCAATTTGCACTCAGGAGACTTCTGTTTAAGAAAAAGTCAAGTGAATAAGCAGTTGCATGTGATATACCTGTTTCAAATGAACCAAAAGAAATTCTTAAGATTGTTGAAATAAAAATAAAAATAGAAATGTGAAACAGACTGGCTTACTAAAATTTGCTGAACAATATTGTTGTTCAATGTAAAGAATGTCAGCCAAGGTCGGCCCCCCGACATTTTACCACATAAAATCTGGCCCCCTTGGCAAAAAGTTTGGACACCCCTGTTTTAGGTTGTGTTGCATTTACCTGGGAGCCATTTTTAATATTTTATCCCTTTTAGGTAGTAAAATTATGTCAACAACAGCTCTCAATAAGAGGCCCAGCCAGCTACAACCACAAAGATAACCTATGTTCAGTTATGTTTTTTATTTTTTTTATTTTACCTTTTTTTGAAGAGCGACACAGGATAGAATGATTATTGTTGGGTATTTTGGCAACTTTTTAAAAGATTGTTGAGAGGAACTCCAAGACGCTGACAAGGCATCCAGGGATTGTTCTGATGTACCGTAATTTATCAGCCGGGCTCATTGTCAATTTTTTAGCCATTTTTGGGATACATTTTTTTTAAGTACTCAAAAACTCTGCCATGAATTGCTGTGCTATTCCTTGATACTCCTTTTGTATTGTATATCCAAAGCAGGTGTACCTACAGTTGAGACTGGTATGCTTAATTTATGGGCTTATTCACAATGAATAAACTATCCTCTAACGTCCTTGTCAAAATGTTGTGATATGTAAAGAACAAGCAACCCTTTCATAAGAGATGTAAATAGTGCACTATTTACCTTGGGAAAGTAGTACCAATACCAAAGTCAGTCCTGAAGTTGCTCAGAACTGTGCAGTATTTGTATAAACCTGATTACCGCTTATGCCCAAGGTGAGATGGTTGTGGTTTGTTTAACAAATAAAAGAAACACTTTATATTCATGAAACTTAATTCATGTTATGTAACACTAAACACTGCCCAGCATTCCCCAGTGAAGAAGACGTGGTGTACTTGTACATGACTGAGTGATGTTAGAATGCGGCCTTCATTGCAAAATCAAGTCAATCGATTGCTATGAGTTTCTTTTTTTTTTTTTAAATAAATGAATCAGAGTTGTTAATTGACATTGCATAGGCATTTGCCTCAATGGTGCTGCACAAACAGGAAATTGCTTTTCCTCATCATCATCTGATTACAGTGTCGAGAACACGCATAGCGTGAGTCATCTGGCACGTGATGACATTCAGGTAAGACGTCATCGGTTTCCTAAAAGGTCAAGGAAAGAAAAAGCTTGAGGATCATTGAACACAACAAACATAATGCGAAGTGCTATATCTTTATATAACTTATGAACAATTGTATTTTGTCCAATGTTTGTTGTTGGAATGGCTCTACTGCCCCCCACCCCCAACCCCCTTTCTTCACCGATGACGAGCAGAACCGGTTAGTCTCCCGTCATCTTATCTGCTGCCAGCTGGTCTGACGGGAGGCGTCTCGCTTCCGTCACGTCTCGCAGGTGGCACTGCGCAAGGTAAGTCAACCACTCCCAACAAGACAGAAGTTGTATTGGAGCTTATGCAGACTTAATAAAGTGGCCTGTGAGTGTCACTCAACACAGTACACATGGAATGACACATCCCATCTTTATACACAACGGTGGAACTACTACTTCCTGTCCATCAGTCAGTAGGTGACTTCCCTCAAAGCCAGCAGTCTCATGTCAGGAGACTTCCATGCTACCCAGCAGAAATCGTGTGTGTGTGTGTGCGTAAGATTGGGCCAAAAACTCACTCCACATCGGACCGCTTTTGAATTCAAATCCAAACTGTCACAGAGTTCCACCTGCCTGCACGGACCGTTAAAGAGCGGACACATTCAGACAAAAGCCACGACTCCATTCTTCCTCTGGCAACAATCCCGATGACACTTAACACCATCCGAAGGGATTGTGTTGTGTCAACAGCGTGCCTGTATACATTTACATGGTGAAGAAAGAATGAAAAGCACATACGGTAGAGCCTTTAGGACACAAATTGCTTGAGAATGAAAAACAGTATTATTCATTTAAAAAAAAAACACTTTTTACCTTCAGGGATTCTTGCTCAGTGTTTAAACACTGTCATCTGTGACCGCTTTGTAGGGGTCTGTTAATTTGGGGCCCCTACAGGTGTTCGAGGTGCCACCACCCGACTCAGCGGGGAGCTAAAGCACCCCTCACCCGCTGAACAACACATTCTCGCGCTGAAATTTCACACCTCCATGGAGTGCTGGCCGATCGTGGTCCAGGTTCAGGACTCGGTTGAGGCGGGAATTGCGATTTTAAAACAAATCACGTCAAGAAAAGTATTGTCAAGTAGAAAGTACAAGTAACTGGGTTCTAAATGAATCATTAGCAGTTCACACCTCCGCCGAGAGAAATACTTGACATGAGGTATTATTTACGCTTCGGGTTGCCGCCTTTAAATGGGAGCCTGAGGCCCGCTGGTTCCCGGCTGTTTCGCACCTCCAAGGGGTGCACCATAACAATGTCAGAGGCCGCTCTTGATGAGGCTGAAGCATCTTTTGGCATTAAAAGTCACACCCTGTCGCTTGTTTTGTCAGCTTTGGGCGTGCGAGGTTAAAACGGGGGGTCCGACCCAAGGGGCTCCAGGTGGTAGGGGCAAGAAGATGAGGGAGGTATGGAAACCGAGGTAAGGGTGAATACTGGGGCGAAAAAAAACCCCAACTACAGAGGTACAAGAAGCCTCATTGTTTAATGTGCACATTGTGGTTATCAGATTTCTGGAAACTTCCGTACCGAATAGAATTGGACTCCAGAAACGTGTGCTCGGAAAGAATGAACAAAAATATTTATGACAGAAAAAAAAACAGGTCGCAAGGCCGACAAAGGACAACAAAATTTACAATACAGAACCCGTGACTAACAACAACAAAACACTTGCAAAGGTAAGCGAAGACAATTTGGCAGAATCAGAAAACGGAGAATATGATGAGACGTCTAGAATAATTCGGGTCTTGGAAGCAGAGCTGTGAGAAGGCGAATTTTCCGACAGAAACATTAAGACAGAGAACTTCTTAAATAGTAGGCTTGATTACATGAACATTAAGTGTGTACCTGGAGGAGAGGCCCTCCTCTGTCACCTGCTGGAGATACACAAGAACAGAACATGATGGTGATAAATATGGTCTAAAATTGTCATAAAGTTGTATCTATATTAATGGATACAAAAGCAAAATATTGCTCCTTATATTTACAAAAGATAGAGCTTTACTGTATTATTTTTCCTACATGAATGACATCACAGTGTTAGAACTCATTCAACGGATTCAAGTAAGTGTGTGTGGTAAAATGCTGCCCCCTACTGCAAGAATGCACGCAAAACAATTCAGGCCAAGTTAGTCAACAAATGTTGACTTACAAGTTGATTTACAGATCTTGATGCTAAAATGTCAAAGCTGGCACATAATGCTGTGTGACTGAATTTATGCACTTAATAATCAAGGGAGGCTCCAGCACGCCCCGCAACCCTTGTGAGGATAAAGCGGATCAGAAAATGGATGGATGGAAAATAGCAAAAATGCCCCTTTACGATTAAATTAGTAAATAAAATAGTATATACAGTATAATAAAGAAGGCTCGTCCAGTGTATGTGTGAGGTGTCAGCAGTTTGACAGAATCTCCTGACAGCTTTTGTAGACTTCAACCAAGCAGTTCAGCCTTGGCCTTGAGCTCTGGAAAACAAAACAAACTCCAAATCAAATATGATCGGTGTTAATGATTAGAAACTGATCAATTCTTACCTGAAACAATGGCACCACACTTGACACATCATCAGGAGCTGAGGGGTCCTTCAGCAGTATGCAAAGGTAGTAGATGATTTGATGCTGTAATAAAACAGACACTTCAGCTTTGTGTTGCATGAAGCACAAAATGTGACAAAATCTATTGTTTATGTTTTTAATCACCATATAGATGGCTTCGTTGATGACCACATCCTTTACTTGGCTCATCTCAATGAAGGTGCTCGTCTCCCGTCCCGACGCATAGCTGGAGGATACCTGGATGCCCAAAGAGCCGATAACGAGCACCGACTCGTGGTCCACCTTCACCAAGTGAATATGTAGCATCATTCCCAACAGGGTGAGCAGGATGGCGCCAGTCAGCACAGCTGTATTCTACATGTAGAGGGGAGATGGTGCGTGCATCAATCCTAATTTTCACACAGATATTGGTACTGTATTGAGTGAGACCAATGTAATGGGACTGACACTTCAGTTATATTACACTGCTTCCCGTGAATACCGAGCTCTTATGCGGCGACAAAAACCCATAAGAATTGTCATCTCCCCCAAAAAAGGTATAACATTTCCAATAGATCCTACAACATGGATAGCAGGCTATAATTTTCGATGAGACGGTAGTATGAGGATAGGAAACTCCTTCGCCCACTTAAACATAGTTCCTTGCACCAAGAGAGTGAGAGTACAGTATAAGGCTCCACAAGAGACAGGAAATATGAGTTCGGGGATACTACTAATGATAAGCTAGGCAATTTATGGAGACGATTTTGTGATGATAATAGATAAATATTACTTTATTACTTACTGCTGTGATGAAGAACACGGCATAGGCAGCTAGCCAAACGGCGCAAGTATATCCCATCACCTTGCCGATGGACATTTTAGGCGAGCTGACAGTAAACTCCCGGCAAAAGCCGCAGTGCTTTTGACAGTCCAGAGATATCGGGTTGCCATAAATATCAGTATAGTCTTCATCTTCCATTTTCACCAAAGAAATAACACAATTAGGACTGAAATGAGGCGGTTACCGTCAAGCTACAATTGACAACCAAGGTCACCAGGAGTAAACGAATGTTTCATTTTACCACCACAATGGGTTAAGGCAAGCGAAAATAACTTTTACGATTGTTAATAGAGACTAATTGTTGTTAAAATGCCAGGCAGGATGACATTACGACATTTTATTGACAAAAAGGCGACTGATAGGGAAAGACTGGCCGAGCGTCTGATATTTGTTGTTTACACCAAGGCATTCCTACTACACTGGAACGACTATTAATATTGTACAATTTGGTATTTATTTGTTAATTACTTCACTAAGCGGTGACAAACAATAAATAAAAAATGAATATGTAATGAATTGAAATGTAATTGGAAATGGACGACAAGCTACGTTACAAGATAACATAAATAATTATATCGGTGTACGCTGGGTCTTATAGGAAGCTACCACGCATGGTAGCTGAAAACACAAAGCATTGTGGGAATAACTCTAAACGGTGTTTAAATGCAAATTAAATATTTCCCGTTCAGAAAAAACGACTCAAACCAAGACGAATAACTAATAGCATAAAATAAAAGAGTTTCTATTTCGCAACAATGAGGCAAACACGGTGATTGTTTGAGCTTAGCATCACTCCTGCTCTCCTACATTTCCCAGTATGCATTGCGCCCCGTCTGACTTCTCAACCCTGGATAAAAACAAGCTGATCAGCTGATGTAAAAGCAACATCTTCTCCTCCCGGGGTCTGACACAGCAATCCAACTTTATCGCCGAGGTTAGTGCGTGGCACCGGGGCGCTATGCTACGTTATTATTAGTCAGCCCACACTTTTTAAACTGTCGAGCTGGCAGTTTTGTCAAGTCGAGTCATTCGTCGTCGGCTGGGACTGGTAACCGCCGCGAGGTCAGCCGATTGACACGGAGGTTGTTGTTTTCCTACATAATTACTGCAAATTATTATTAATGCAATATTCTCTAAGTGTATGAATAACAATGGTCACAGTAGACGTCGTTTAGCAACTTGGCATCAACCCATTTAGGTATTAACGAGTTAAAAAGATGTTGGAACATTTTTTGGTCAACATCTAAGAACACCTTTATGGATATACTGTATTTGACTACTTTTTCAAACTGTTGTTTTGATTAAGGTGCTCACGTTACACACAGTAGAATTTGGTGCTATTTGTTGCATACTTGTAAGGGTGCCTGAGTAATCATTTCTGTTAGCCACTTGACCAAGAGAGCACTCGAAGAAAGGATTAAAGCAAACATAAATGTATAAAACACGAAGGAGAGTCTGATTCGATGCTATGAGAAGAGTGCATGAAAACCGGACAAAAGTCATTATTGTAGTGCTAATTTAGATCCTTAGAGCTATTTTCTCAGTCTGAGGAATTGTGCCAAGGTGTGCTGATAGTCGAGTGTAGTCCTCCATTATCAACGATGAGTAGTCAAAGTCCCGCCGAAGATAAAACCACCAATACACCACTCGTCTGCCAAGAGAGTTACGCATGCGGTGGGTCGGACGAGGCCTCCTTCGAATGTGACGAGTGCAGCAGCCTTCAATGCGCCCGTTGCGAGATGGAGCTCCACCGACAGGAACGTATGAGGAACCACGACCGGGTTCGCATTGCCCCGGGCCACGTCCCCTTCTGCGACTCGTGCAAAGGGGACGGCGGCGGCTCGGTCACTGCCGGGCGGGTGCGAGCGGCCGTCCGCTGCCAGGGATGCAAAATAAACCTGTGCTTGGACTGCCAGAAACGCACCCATAGCGGTGGGAACAAGAGGAAGCACCCTCTCACCCTGTACCCCCAGGCCAAAAGTGCCCAAGAGAACAGCGTGAGCTCCGGCGAGTCTGAGCTGGACATCATTAAAGAGCAGCTAGACAAAGTGTGCAGTTTCCTGTTGGTGGACGAAAAAGAGGAGATGCAGGTGAGTTCCTCGACATTCCTCTCTTGTTGGATGTGGAGGGAGGGACTAATCTTAGGAGCTTTTTCAGGTGAGGAACGAGGAAGAGTTTGTGAACAGACTGGGATGTGACGCAGACGAGCTCCTCAAGGTGGTCTCCATTTTTGGCAACACCGGCGAGGGGAAGTCGCACACGCTGAACCACACCTTCTTTCTCGGAAGGGAAGTGTTCAAAACATCCCCGACACAGGAGTCTTGCACGTTGGGAGTGTGGGCTGCCATGGACCCGCTGCACCACGTGGTTGTCATTGACACGGAAGGACTCCTCGGAGCTGGTAAGATGCAAATATTTGTGACTTTGAAACCCACTTCTGGTTACGTCCACGCGTATTTGGACATCTTCTGCCTTGCTTACACCGCCACAATGGATCAAGATGTGATTGAATTGTGAACTGTCAGATTTCATTGAGACTTTTCAAGCAATTTTTTTTCCCACATTGCAAAACACTCGTGCAATGGAGCGTAGGCAAAGTTCTGTATTTTTATTTTTTTTTTGGGGGGGGGGGGGACTCAGGGTCTAGTCAAGGTCAGCGAACCCGCCTGCTCCTCAAAGTCTTGGCCATCTCGGATCTCGTCATTTATCGGACACGCGCTGACCGTCTCCGCGACGACCTTTTCAAATTCCTGGGCGACGCCTCGGAGGCCTACTTGAAGCACTTCGCCCGGGAGCTGAAGGCGACCACCACGCGCTGCGGCCTGGATGTCCCGCTGTCCACCCTGGGCCCTGCCGTCATCATCTTCCACGAGACTGTGCACACCAAACTCTTAGGATCAGGTAGAGTACCAAAAGGAGGCCCTCAACCAAAAACGCACGGCGTTGACGTTTTTTTTTTTGCAATCTGCAGACAAGCCGTCTGAGTCGGCGGACCGCCTCCTTCAAGAGCGCTTCAGGAAGCTGGCTGTGTTCCCCGAGGCCTTCAGCTCCATCCAGTACCGCGGGACTCGTACCTACAACCCACCCACTGACTTCATTGGCTTGCAGCGCAGCCTGGAGCAGCAGCTGGACAACAACGCCACACGCTCGCCCCGTTCCGCCGGCGTCATCTACAAGGCCTTGCAGGTCGGGCGACACCCGAATTTGACCTCTGCCAAATGGGTGATGTCACTATTGATGACTGCTTGATCTCTTCAGGCGCTGAGTGAACGTTTCAGTGGCGATAGTCCTGATGAACACATCACCAGTAACTCCTTCTTCCCCGATGAGTACTTCACTTGCTCCTGCATCTGCCTGAGTTGTGGGTATGTACCGTACAGTTAGGTAGTGTTCACGGCTACGGGCGTAGAGGAAAAAAAACAAAACAATATAGTGGACCTTAGGGCCCTTCCGAAAGATCACAAAAAACACAAACAGGTTCTATAGCAAAACAATATGAAAGGTGAATTTGATCATCGCGAGCCATGAAGATGCTGAGGATTACCGAATGTTGTTTCATTTATGTTTTTAGTGCAAAAGATTATAAAGGTAATGTTGATTTTTTTTTTTTTTAGGTCAGGCTGTAAGAGAAGCATGAACCACCTGAAGGAGGGAGCAGAACACGAAGCCAAGCGCCAATGCCGCTACTCGGCGCAATCCGACAACCGCATCTACACGTGCAAGGTGAGCGTTCCATGTCACGCCGCGTTTAGGACGCAATTGATTACGTTTCTAAAATTTTCCAGGCCTGCTACGAGGGAGGGAAGGAGGTGATCGTGGTTCCCAAGACGACGGCCTCGTCCGACTCGCCGTGGTTTGGCTTGGCCGTCTACGCCTGGTCTGGGTGAGTCACAGAAGGAAATTTGATGGGTTGGGTGTAATTGAAAGTGATTTTACACTGACAACGTACCGAACCACACAAACAAATCCAGTCAAGTCAGCGGCATCCGCTAGAGTTGGCGGATTTCCCCCTTGCCAGTACCTCTTGGATCCATATTTTCTTTTTTTAGATACGTCATCGAGTGTCCCAACTGTGGAGTGATTTATCGAAGCAGGCAGTACTGGTATGGAAACCAGGACCCGGTGGAAACGGTTGTCAGAACCGAGATCCAGCACATCTGGCCGGGGGTGAGGCCATACTCGAGTCGATGTGTTGGCACATTTTGTTGGCCAGCGAGGACTTCCGCCTGCGATACTGATCACAGATCGTCCTCATTTCAGTCGGACGGCTTTCTGAAAGACAATCACAACGCCGCCCAGAGGCTGCTGGATGGAGTCAAGTACATCTCCCAGTCGGTGTCGGAGCTCAGCGTCAAGCCGGCCAAGGCGGTCACCTCCTGGCTCACCGACCAGATCGCTCCCACCTACTGGACGCCCAACTCTCTCATCCTGGTATGTACATTGTTTTTTTTTTCCTGGTGCACGCATTCAAACTTGAATTCCAAGCTCCCCCCTAGCTAATTAACTCATTCACTCCCAAAGACGTTTTTAAACGTCTTTTCAGACTTGCTCCAGAATTGGCTGGTACTGAATGAGTTAATGTTGTCGTTTTTACATAAACGTCATGATTTCTCTTTCAGAAATGCCACAAATGTGCAGCGGACTTCCAAGCTAACGACACCAAGCATCACTGCCGGGCCTGTGGCGAAGGCTTCTGCGACGCTTGCTCCTCGAAAGCCCGCCCGGTCCCCGAGAGAGGGTGGGGGCTGGCACCCGTTCGAGTCTGCGACGGGTGCTTCCAGAACAGAGGAATATCCACCGGTATGCAAAAAATGTTCCATCCTTTTTCACCGTGATGTACAGGAAGATGGCTGACTGGGTGAGTGTCTGCTCCAGAGCTCCTGGATGCGGCCTTGGAGGAGGAAGGCGGCACCTTGATCGCAAGGAAAGTCGGGGAGGCTGTTCAGAACACCCTTGGCGCCGTCGTCGGCGCCATCGACATACCGCTCGGTGAGAAAATAAAAAAAAGACAAAAACGAACGGCCAAGAAACTGAAACAAGTTGTTATCGGTGGAGTCCGGTTCCTACGGCGCGCAACATGAACATGCGCGCAACAGTGCGTTTTCAACGTTTTTTTTTGTCATGCCGCTACACAAGATCGTTGACCGCACGACCCCGAACCACCACGTAGCGATATCATAAACCCGAGAATTCTTGTATTCTAAACCTCCGTGTCTGCCAGGCCTGGTGAAGGAAGCCGCACGTCCCGCCTACTGGGTCCCAGACCAGGACATCCAGGCCTGCTGCGGCTGCCAGCGTGACTTCTCGGCCTCTCGCCTCTCCATCCACCACTGCCGCGCCTGCGGTCAGGGCGTTTGTAAAGACTGCTCGCAAGAGCGGCGTGCTGTCCCCTCCCGGGGTTGGGATCACCCGGTGAGGGTCTGCAGCGTATGCAGCCAGAAGTCCGGGGAACTCTAGCGGGACTTTAAAACCACGTGGACCCCTTTTGTGTCTGGTTCTTCCATTTTGGGTTTTGGACGATATTTTTTTGTTTTTAACTGTGGTCAGTCAATTAAATTTGCATATCATGAAGGGAACTTGAGTGAACGGAATCAAGTTTTGGACAAATCGCTCTCAAAGATCGAGACTCTTGTTAGGACTATCACATCGCCCCATCCTATGTCTTCCTATATTGCTTATCACGGTCAGAGTTCGGGGTCTGAGAGAAGGGGCACTGACAAACACATAGTCATCCGTAACCACAATTTAGTTGTCACAGTCAGTCATAAGTGTGACTATTACACAGTATTAGTATATGTTGGGAACCAAACTGCTGCCTACTGTCATTTTTTTTAAAGTCAGCCATCATGGTTTATTGTTAGTCTGCAAAATGCATTCAATATACCAAAAAAAAAAACATCCTATCCACGCTAATGCCACCACAAGCCTTTCGTAGCTAGTTTTAAAAAGGCGGACATCAATCAAAAAGCCTTAATCGTGACAAATCGAAATTGAAAACACAAACGTATACACACATAACACCTTTTTGTTTACACCGTTGGATGAACCGGTTCGCAAGATGACATAGTTGAGGCTGGACCTTCAAAAATCTCACCACTCACGTGAGACATCGGACACAAAATGACTTGAAACTTTAGCGATCCAAACAAATACAAAGTGTGCTAGAAAAAAGTTCCAGGGCCAGTTTAGACATACTACAAGTTTTGCCCTTTAGTGTGAGCCAGACGATCGACTAGCCTGAGTTTTTGCAGGCCAAGACGCCTGCTCACGCTGCCCTGATCATCTGAACATGGCTGGCCGGAATGAACAGTGCTGTGACGGACCACCCTCCCTACTCACTTGACCTGGTGCTATGTGATTTATTTTTTTCCTCTTCAATGGGACATATTTTATCTGGATGATATGATAACCTTTTTTTATCTTTTCCCGAAGCACGCTCGAAGGCGTGGCAGAGAAGACAGGGAAAGTGCAATGGACTCGCTTCGATTACATCAAAACTGGAAATTTATAGTTTAGATTTGGAATATATTTTGACACTCTTCTGACGTGCCCTTTTAAGTATTATTATTATTATTATTTTTTTTTTTTTGCCAGGAGACATGTCCTCAGTTCATCTGCCAAGGATACATTTGAATGTGAGAATGGCATTTCCTGAGTTTTCTGGGGTTTAATTTGATGAAAATGTGCATTTTTTTAAAGAACAATTTAAGAATGTTAGACAAAGCGGGGGTTTTTTTAACACAAAACTGCAACAAAGTACTGTATGTAAATTAAAAAAAAAATGAACATGATACAAAGTTAAAGCAATGCTACAACAAGTGCACCATGCTCATGAATTAAACACCAAACATGTCACTTTATGTTTTGTCGTTTTTGATTTGCTTGCTCAAGCATACTCGTTATAAAATACAAAGATTGAGCTCTCAAACTACTGAAAATATAAGAAATAACTCTTAGTTTATTGCAGTGCAATTCAACACCATTGAAAACAGAAAAATAACCATTTTTGAAATTCTTCGACATTTAATCAGACATCCTGTGACTCCGTCTCATCCGTGTTGTAGGGGAAGTGGTAGAGGTCTTTTTTGACAGCCATAAGCAGGCCAGGGACCCCCGTGCGGCCACCGAGGCCAGAGGAGAAGACCACACTGGGGATGGCGTCGTTGGCGGCCGGGTGGGGCGACGGGATGGTTCTCAGAAGGTGGCCGTCCCGCAGGCTCCAGCACCTCGTGTAGCAGTCCTGACCCACTGCGGGCAAAGAGAAGAATGTAATTGCAACGCCATGTAAAGTAGCCAAGTACAAATGCTAATATGCTCTGGCTTTTTTTTTTACATGTATTAAGTACAGAGTGTGGAGTAATTACCAGCCAAAAGAAGTCCCTCAGGCTCACTGACATGAATGGGAAGGTGGGCATGCTCGTTGTAGTGGCCCCGGTATTGCTGTACTGGCTTCCTGGCCCGGATGTCCCAAAGCTTGATCTGACGTAGAGATCACAGAGTTATGAAGTTCCCGTGGTCGAGGTGTGATGAATGTGCCATTCCTTACCTGGCCTGACATGTCCGCAGCAAGCAGGTAGTTTTCGTCCCGCAGGATGCGCACCGACGTGACGGACGATTCTTGCCGAAAGCTCATCGCCTTGCTGCCTCTCAGCTCGCGTGCGTCGAGGCCGAAAATCTCTCCCGATCGGCAGCCATTGAACAGCAAGGGGACCTGTGTGGATTACTTGTCATGTCAAAGTCAGGTACACGGATACAGAGAATATGGCCAAATTTAACAGCAACCCTTCACATTCGGTTGATACGTCAATAGGCATATGCCATCCAACAATCAACTTTAAAAAGACACGCAAACTCACTCTAACACAAAACTGCTGAGCCAAAACGTCGCTGTTGACGCTGATAGTTTGTTTTTTGCCTGTTACGGCTTGTTGAAGGACCACCTTATGAGATAAACCTGCCAATAAACAAAAACAGTGAGACCATTCAATTCGACACATGTACACACATTGCTACAAAGTGTCATGGACAAAAATAAATAAATAAATACAAAGCTTTTTTTTTTTTTTTTACACTGACCTACACTAAACCACTTGTCAAACTGCGGATGTAGACACCAAGCACAGCACCAGGCAGTGGGGATCTTAAAATTGCAATGCATCTCTGGCTGATCTGTGGAGAGAGGGGGACACTTCATTAGGTACACCTGCACATCCAATCAATGCAAAAAAATAATAATCTTACTACTACTCCTCACGTGAAGTGTAGGGCACACAGAGACGAACAACCATCCACGCTCACACTCACACCTCGGGACAATTTAAAGTGTTCAATCAGCCTGCCACGCATGTTTTGGGAATGTGGGAGGAAACCGGAGCACCCGGAGAAAACCCACGCAGGCCCGGGGAGAACATGCAAACTCCACACAGGGGGGCCGGAGCTGGAATCGAACCCGGTACCTCTGCACTGTGAAGCCGACGTGCTAACCACTGGACTACCGGGCCGCCAAAGGAAGTTCAATGAACGATTTCATATAATAATAATTGTAATTAAAAAAAAAAAAAGATGTCACTTGAGTCAGAGTTGCTGAACAGCGAAGCGGGAAGCAAAGTGACGTAGCCGGGCCTGTCCGCAACACCCACCAGGCACAGTCTAGAAAATTCAGGTTTCAGTTAAGGGGTACCGGGCTGAGGCAAAACATGAGCAAATCAGACATTTCATTCACAAATCAACCCGCGTCAAACGGTGTTTCACTGTACATCAAACATAAGGCAAAAGCATTATAGAGGATACAACACATGAGAGTCCGGATAGCTGACCGAGGCCCAGCAGAGGGAATTCACCTGAAACACATGTAAGAAGGATTGAAAACGCAAAACATTGCTCAATACCATGTTTGTGATAGCTCAAAATACCCAAATGATACACAATCAATCAGGTACAACTCATAACAGGCAGCCACTCCAAAAAGCCAACTACTTTTATAATAGCCACTGAAAAGTCCGTTTTACATGAAATATTCCCTTGAATATTTTCACCTTGCAGTTGGTGACGTAAGGGTTGTCACACGTTTCCACAGACAGAGACCCACTGTTACTGCTTTTGCTGAAGCTAATGTAGCCGTACTTGCAGCCCCCGTGGTCCATGTCGCTAACGGTGAACACTTGCTCGCACTTGGAGTCGGCCTGTGAGAGAATAACAATGAAATCCGCTTTTTTTTGGGGGGGGGGGGGTTCATAGCGGGGCGCTTGCTTCGGCACCGACCACGATGGTCCTAATGTCGTCTGTGCTCTGGTGGTCCAGCTTGCGACGTCTCATGGCGCTGATCCTACACTCGTGAACCCGTCTGCAAGTGCATTGTTGCCAGTGCCATCGGCGAATTGCAGATGAAACAAACGGAATGAGAATAATAATTAAAAAAAGAAATATGACGGCAGCTCTGATCGCAAGCTGCAATTGGAGACTGCTGACCGCAAACAACTTCCGGCAATGGAGGTCACGCAGCACATCGTAGGTATAAATTACAACGCAGGGTAAAATCTGTTTTGCAAAAGCTTTTAAAGATCAACCATAAACTGACTATGGAGACCAACAGTACCTGCAGTAGGACATCTCAGATAGCAGCCCAAGGTGTCGATTCTGTAGAAGCAAGGAGGCATTGAGCCCTGCCCTCGGCGCTTTCTAGAAGCAAGATAACACATTTTGGCTCGTTGGATACGCTCCATCTGAACGCAATGTACGTTCCAATACTTTTGTGGCTTTGCCATCCTCCGCAAGCATCCGAGCTCTCTCTTTCTCACGTTCCTTATCCTTCAGCTGCTCTCGGGTCAGAGGGTTGCAGTTGTTGTGACCCGGCAACAAGCGGAAGTATCGGTTCTTCTCCGGGTCAAAGTAGAAACCTGGCAGGTCTGATGACGAAAAAGGATCTCGATTTTTACTTGCAGTGTGTGTCAAGATTAAGTCAGGGATCAATCTTACTTTTGGGGATACCTGGTACTGAACTGACCTGGCGCTGCGCTGCTGTTTGAGGATGAAGAGCTGGCTTGGTTGTCAGATCTTATGGAAGAAGGCCCTGCATCACCATATCTGTTCCTTTGAACAGAGCATTGGCATGACATTTTAAGAACTGAAATTTGTAGGCACAAAAACAGCCCCACCTGTCGACCCGTGATGGTCTCCACTGTCTCGCCCGGTACCGTCCACGTCCACGGTGGCGAGTGTGTTCTCTCCGGTCTCGTTGGCCATCTTTCCAGTTCCACCTTTTCATCTTGGCACTTCAGTCCACCCTGAACAGATGCCACATTGTCTGTTTTGTTTTTGTTTTCACTCCATCTCACTAGAACGTGTTCCAACGTGGAGGTCGCCAAAGTTTGCGGGTTGTCGTGATGCTGCGGCTAATTTAGCGCCAAAGTATACCATTCAAGTGGTGAGTTTCGTTTACCTGTTGGTAAATTGCATGACGTGTAGAAGAACAGGACGTTTTTGTAGTTTCAAATAATTTCCAAGCTTGGAAATCGAGCTTTTCGGTGAGTGAGTTTCCGCCATTTGGTCCCGCCTTGAAATAAACGTCATTGGTTAATAGGTGACAACGGTACGTGACGTAGGGAGCTCTTATTGGCTGTTTGCTTTTATTGACAATAAAATCTAGTTTTTTTAAATTGTATTTTTGTAATACATGACTAATATTTCATTGATTAATTTGGCACGTTTTGAATAGATTGTATTGTTCGGGTTTAATAGTGACTGGTCGCCATTGGTATATGGTGAACAAAGTAAATGACTCGGTAAGCTTTCATTGGCTATTTTCTCCATTGGTTTTTGCTTCAGTATATTGTATTTCTGGTTTATTCATCAGTTCATTATCCCAAAACAATCTAAATTGACACTTAATTACTATCATACTCATTAACATTTTGTTTATGGAATTACTACCTGAAGTGTATTTGCGTTATTACAATAAGTGACTCGCTACATGGCCAAGAAAATGCCATCCTACTTATTTCAACAGTATTCCATCCTAAAACGTAAAAAAAGCATCTCTTTTTATCATGTTTTACTTGTATTCATTTTGACAGCAGTTTTGAGTGAGGCTGCGCCCACTGGCGCGACGTCGTTGCACACATTGGTTGTGGGTCAAACCGCTCACTCCTCCTCCTTCTCCTCCGCCTCATGTTTTTTGGGTCCCAAACTACATCGAGATTTGGAATACAGTAGTGCGTTACGCGTCCTGCTGGAAAATGGCGACTGCAATCCAGAATCCTTTAAAATCGTAAGTAAGCGTTTATTATTTACGCGTGTGAGATTGCACAGGGTGCGATTGTCTGAATGCATAAAAGGGGGTGCATGTGCTTCACGGAAATCCAAATAACACATTTGAACGATGCTATTGTTAGACCTTGGACAGTCTGTGCACGCGTGTCTGCAGGTAACGTATGGCATGCCATTTGATGGATTGCGCAATCATATAAAATGGAATGATATGATAAACATCCACTCGTTCTTTGAAAAAAAAGTTGTCCACAATACCTTGAGGTTCAGCCGAGAAATCCTTTAATCATTGCCAGCATATTAATCACTTTTTATTTTGTACCACACATGCAAGCTGAGAGCTCCAAGCATTCACGTCTCGATTTACTGTTTTTTTGTATTTAACCTGTTGTGGTTAAAAACAAAACAAAACATGGATTTAATTTCCTTTTTACTTTTGCTCTTTTATATACCTCGATAGTTGCAGTTTTGAATAACACAAAAGCAGAGCGCCATTAGAAATACCCAAATGAAGTCTTTTCAATATGTGGAAAATGAAACAAACAAAAACTCAAGTGAAGAAAACCATGATAACGAATTTCTTTGTATGTGGTCTTCCTCCAACATTCTAAAAATATGCATGTTGGTTTACCGATGAACTATGGGTAATTTTAAATTGTCCACAAGTGTGATTGTGAATGGATCCGGACAGGTGAAAAGTTTGAGAACCACTAATTTGGTTGAGAATGTCACGACTGCCATGATTCTTATTGCATGATACTCTGAATACTTTTTTGTCTTAAAGAGACTTGACCACGTTTGTAAGGATGACTCGCAAGCTATTCAGATTCTTTCCTGCTTTCCCTCAATGCTGTCTTTCCAGCAGTGCGCTCTCTGTTCTCAGCATTATTTTCACTTTCCTGAATTCCTCAGTCAAAATTAATAGGGGCACGATGACGCAGAGTGAAACACACAGGCTGAACTTTAGCAGACCGGCGACGCTTTAGACTACTGCGTTTCTGCAGAACAGCTTAGGCCGCAGACGGTGTCGAGCTACTGCACTATATGCGCTTGTTTTTGTTGTTGTGAATGTCCAAACAGCAGAAGACGCAAGGTTTTTGGGGGGACAATTTTTGGCAGATTCAGTCATTTTTATTATCAAATATTCAAGCAAAAAAAAAAAAACTAAACAAAACAAAACCAGAATTTAATTGTTATTTAGTCCAGAAATATATCCAGTATATAAATAGAATGTGTGGTGTAATAATAAACCATCTCACAAATGCATCGTCAAATTTTATGCTGCTGTTGTTGTTGGCTTTTTTTTTTTTAAGATCACAAAATGTGTCAATAGGAGCTTTTAATCCGACACTGTCTTTCACCGAATGCAAAAGAGAATACAAATGCACAACATCCCACGGCCGAAATATGTGATGACGGTGAGCATCCTTAAGCCTCACAACGCATCGTCTGGATCAACATTATTATGAAAGGTTTCTATATTTGCGAGAGGGGGTTGGGCATGGGGCGCAGTGTGGGGGTTGTGTAATTTTTATTATGTGTTTGTTTTCTATGTTGGGTCGCCGTGTGCCCCACCCCCATTATGCCGTGGCGGAGGATTTGGGAGGGAGGTGGGGGTGTTCAGTCTGTCTGCATGCACTTCATAAATCCATAAAACAGGATGAGGGAACCTTGCCCTGCATCCATCTTTTCCTCCATTTCACCCCAGCTGCAGCGGGGACATTTTAAGCCCGCTGCATTTCCTCATCAACCCTTTCCCTGATGTCCCTTCTCATCCCCCCATCCACCTTTTCTCTTTTGTGTGTTATCCCCCCCACCCCCACCCCCTCCGCCTACCCTGTGTGTGAGGGTGACATGGGTCGAAAGGGAACACGTGTGCCCCCGAGACATGTCAAACACCCCCCTCTCGACCCAATTTATGTTTTCTTGCTCTGACTACCCCCCCCCCCCCCAGCCCAACATACCCACCCCGCTCCTGCTCAGCCTCAGCCTACAACAAGCCCTAAATATTTGCATGAAACTCCGCCATTCCCGGTATTGTGAGGACACAAGCTCTCAGTTCCGGTTAATCACCTCGTTTGCCGCTTAAATGGGCTGGAGGGGGGGACTTGAAACAGGAAGTAAACAGGAAGGGAGGTTCGTCTGTTGCCGTTTTGGTGTAAAACATTGTGTGAGATTTTTTCATGCGCTGCACATATAGATTTGTAGGGATGTGAGAAACCACTTCCCCCCCCCCCCCCCCCCCCCATAAGTGTAATGAGTATTCACGAACATAGCTGGTACTTTTGATCAATGACATTTCATTGAACACAATGACAAGAATTTTTGATCCAAGACTTTTCTGTCTGACAAAGGTGATGATTTGCGGATGTATCAAAGCAGCAGCTATCATTTATTTATTTATTGTAATCATTTTGCCAAGAGCATATCGCCAGCCAAGACAGCGGCCATTCAGAGGCCGAGCCGCAGTGTGTTTGTTTACCGAGTTAGATGCATGGCTCGAGAACGAGGCAGTTTCTCTTCCCGTAGCACCCCGACGGTAATTTATCACGGCACTGACGAGTTTACCATCGATTCATTGCTGTTTTGGGAAAAGAGGAACTCAAAACGCTGAAGCGAGGGACGTGAATATAACATGTGGCAGACGAGGAAGATTTGATGTGGTGAAATGATAAGCAGACGTTCACCCCCCACCCCACCCCCCACTCTATTTCATGTCAACTGTGGAAAAACTTCCTGGCAATTCCAACAGCTTCCGCTCTCGTGGTGAAGGCTCACCACAGGATTTTGAGAGTGTGTCTGTGGGAATTTTGTGAGGTCAATCGACCTGCCAGCTCATCCCAAAAGGTGTCCTTCCTCTGCATAAAACTCATCCGACCATTCCTCGGTGGAATGGAAAAACGCTTTCCCCAAACCTTTCCAGCGATGTTCAGATTGTCGTCTGCTTTTCATTTGAACGAAGGGGTGTATTTAAACTGCGCGGTTCAAAGGATATGAATCCACCTTTTTGGTTAAAGAGGCACAATTCAGTTGATGGAAAAACACACACACACACACACACACACACACACACATGCAATCAGATAGCTTCCTTTTCCAAACATGGAGAAAAATCCAACATCTGCATCGGCTATCTGCCAGTGCAGCGTACATGTGAGCTTTGACATCATTCGAATATCTCAAATGGTGACATAGCCATGTTTGTAAAGAAAGGTTACATAAAGCAGCAGAGAACATGCACGAAAAGGGGAAATATAGCGAAATGCAGAAACAAAGCGAGATGAAATGCTTGAATCGTGCTCGTCTCAGGACGCATGTGCCTTTTTTTCCACTGAATGTCATTCTAAAACACGTGAAGGCACTCGGGCACACATGCGCGGTGACTCACTTATATAAGAGCGGATGAAGTCGCCCGAGGAAGCATTGGAAGGTGACCCAAGGTCAGGCAGAGGAGAAAATAAACATCATTATTTTTCTGGAGGCGGATTTTTTTTTTTTTAGGAAGTTATATTCCCGTGGTTGCGACGAAATCCAAAATTGTACGTTAGTCAGAGCGCGGTGTAGTGTGTCGCTAACCTGTGTTGGCACAGTGGTAAAGTCCTAATTACAGAATTCAGATAAAAAAAACAGCAAGTACGGCGGTAACTGAACATAAGTAAAAAAAAAAAAGAAAAAGAAAAGTGCAAACTCTGGATTTTACTTTTCAACATTTGACGTTCCTTCTCTCCGTCAACGTCTTTTTTTTCCACAAAGTATTCGATGTTGACAGAGTAGCGAATGATTTGGCCAATGAGCCCTCCCTCATCTTCTTGACCCACACGCTCGCCCTTCCATCCAAACAATGAACATCTTTGTGAAATCCAAATACCCGGTCCTTGTCCAAATTGGCATTCTTTACATATCTGCGCACGGCATCTCCAGAGTCTCCTCGGCTTGTTTGGACATAAATACAAAATCAGATACCATCATGCTTACATGCGGGTATGCCCATCCTTTGATTCTTCTGGCTGGGAACCGCCGCGCTCTTATAATATGACACTGATTATTCATGTCTGAAAGTCCAGGTGGACCTTGGATAAATGGCAAAGGAGATGTCTTGTAATTTGAAACCCCCGTTTGTATGTACAAAGTAAGAGTGAACCCCACAACACAGTCATTTGATAGTTTTCCGTGGTTTGAAAAAGTCAATAATCCGCCAACACCGTCTGTCACCAGCATGGGCGACCAGTTCTACAAAGATGCCATCGAGCAGTGCCGCAGTTACAACGCCCGCCTGCGTGCCGAGCGTAGCGTGCGGATGCCCTTCCTGGACTCGCAAACTGGCGTTGCCCAGAACAACTGCTACATCTGGATGGAGAAGTGCCAGCGGCAGCCAGGTGAGACTTGAAGGAAACCAGAGGGCCAAGAGTTGAGTGTTTTGTGGACCGTCAAATTACACCGCTACCTTTATTCTGGCTCTTGAGACTTTTTTGTGGGTCGACTATTGGTCGATTATGCCTGCCAAAATTCCTGTTGCCCAGTCAAACTGGATTCCCAAACTGACACTGCATAAAATCAAAATGGCAGACTTCCTGCTTTTCAGTCATGGGTTCTTGAGATTTTTTTTTTTTTGTGGGTCTACTCAGACGAGACATTTTTTCCCAATTCCATGCCAAATTTCGACTTTGGAGGGTGAGTTGTTAACTTCTATAGGATGCTACTGGGTTTATTGTTATATGGACTCAAATATAGATATAAATGTATATTTCATGAGTAGGTCACCACCTGTGTCATACAAAATCCAACAGAATAGGAAGATTTTTGCTCATTTCGCATGAAGTCGGGACACAAATAGCCTTCCCTCCGTCCACGGCGCCCCACCGACCGCACCCTGCACTTTGCGGGCGGACCTGACGCACATTATGTTGCTTTCGAATCTTCTCCCGCCTCCTTTTCTTCACCCCTTCTGCCCTGTCAAGACCAAAAATAAATCAACCACGTTCTTCGCCACACAAATCGTGACAAACAGCCGAAGTGGTACTTCCTGAAATATGTTCATTAGCCTGAACACTGACATAATCGTGTGTATATGTGTATGTGTCTGTGTGTGTGTGTGTTTGTAGTTTTCAATGGTAGTTTTGTTCCAATGCTAAGCTTGACAGTGCTTGTTAACATTCTTCCTGTGTACCCTCATACGTGCACTACTGTGTCCATTTGTGTGTGTGTGTGCCAGGCAGAGTGTCAGGACAGATGTACGCCTACCCAGCGCGCTGCTGGCGAAAAAAGCGGCGACTCCACTCACCCCTCGATCCCCAACTACGCTTGTGTGAGCTTCGGCTAGGTCGGTGACACACGTACACAGCAATACACGTCGGTGCATAATCAACTAAATCATAATGTTGTGTGTTGGGCTTCTCAATGATGCGGGTGTTCTGGTTTTCATCATGATAAGAGTCACAAACAGCAGTCATGTAAATTTGGGCCAAGAGGGAAAAAAAATCTGCACATGTGTGTGTGTGTGTGTGTGTGTGTGCGTGCATGTGGCTTCAAGACTCACTATCTGACCATCTGGCTCTGGTTAGCCTGGTCTTCAGGTTCATTTTCTCTTTCCAGAATCAATGCCCCCTCTCACTGTTGTGTAGAAACGTGCACAGACACTTCCACACATAGAAGCACACAAAACCACTGCACATAAACACCCTAAGCGGGCCTCTAATCATTTGACTGTGAAGCATTAGACTGTAAGTGAGGTTTATGAAGTCTACTTGTTTTTCTTTTTGTTGTTTGTTTTTGTTTTTTCGTATGTATGCATAGCAGGAACACCGTAAGAGGGGAGGGAGGCCGCTAAGGCGAGTCTGTTTCTGCCGCCATTTTTTCCCCTCCTCCTCATCCTCCAGAGGCAACGTAATACTGAGTTCAAAGAGTTATTTTAGAAAAAAAAAAAAAAAAAGAAACGGGGTAGGGAGAGGGTTGTGCAGCGCGGCCCAGATATCAATGACAACACACTGCAAAGGAATGTGACTGCTCCCCTCACAGGATTTTTTTGGGGGGGCGGGGGGTGCTTCATGTTTATTTAATACTTCCTGAGTGACCGTGTGTGTGTGTGTGTGTGTGCGCGTGTGTGAGAGAGAGAGCGAGAGAGAGAGAGAGAGAGAGAGAGAGAGAGAGAGAGAGAGAGAGAGAGAAGGACCATGCACAAGGTTAGTGTTAAGAACATAATGAACAGATCTATTTAAAAACCTAAATGACATCAGACACTAGGTTATTTAAAAAAAATACATATATATATATATATATATATATATATATATATATATATATATATATATATATATAAAATGCATTTTATTTAGAATATATATATTTTGGTATATATATAATTTTTATATTTTTTATATATATTATATATATATTTATATTTATATAATTATATATATATAATTTTTATATTATATATATATTTATATATATTTTTTTTTAATTAACCTAGTGTCTGATGTCATTTAGGTTTTTAAATATATATATATATATATATATATATATACAGTGTATATATACTATATATGTGCATACACACACACACGCATATATCTTTTCTTTTCCACAGAGGCTGAGCTGGCCCCCAAGCGTGATGGGCCCCCAGGGGAGGCCACAACACTGGAGACTCTGCTCAGGAGCGACAACCTCCTGGAAAAGAAAAGCAACGTGTGCAAGGAAGAGGAGACGTTGCTGGAAATACAGGTGAGCGTAGACATAATGCCGTCTGCTGATCTTATCTGTCACGCATTGTTTTAACTCATGCTGCCTTTTTTTGGACCTGTTGGTCCAGCTCAAGCTCTCTGTTTGCATGTTTCCTCCGTAGAGAGTGCTGGAGGCCGAGGAAAACGGCGACGTTTTTCAAGACGACGAAGATTTCGAAGCGGATACGCCGAAGAGGAAGAACAGAAACCGAGGCAAAGTGAGTCCAAATACTCCGAGAATTTGTCATGAATGCACGTTTCTTGCACACTCGTTCTCAATCCCTTTCCTATTAGCATTGAATTATGAGGAATCAAGAGAATGGTTTAAAAAAATTACATTGTCTTTACAGAACAGAGGCTCCAGTCGTAAGAAGACCGAAGCGGTCAGTGTGGATGACCAGGACAAACCTTATGTTTGCGACAGTAAGATACCAGAATTTCTAATTTTATCTTGTGCGCGTGCGTGAGCGTGTGTGTGTGTGTGTCTCTTACATACCCTGGATCACTCTGTGATAAAAAAGCCATTTCAATTCCCTTCAAGTCGCTTCCTGTCGCCTGGCATGAAGAAAGACGGGGCTGTTTAGACAACCTGCCTTTATAAGCATGCTCCTCTCCGATAGGAAGGATTGCAGATGCGGACTGATGAATGAACCACTTTTGGGAAAAGCAAAATGAATGAATCTGTCCATCTTTTTTTTTTTGTTTGTTTTGTTTTTTTGTTTTTTTTTTGCTTGTGTGTCTCTTCTGTTCCAGATAGACACAAACAAAAGCATAATTCAAAAAAGGCTGAAGAAGGTATCTCTCCTCCAGAGTTCTTCCTGTGTGCTGTCACTAATGACTTTGAATGCTTTAAAAAAAAAAACGAAAAAAAAAAGCATGGCATTAACGCTTTTCGATGCTTTCTAATGACAAGGCATGCCGACAGGTTAACTGGCTGGCTTTGGCATACAGACGCATGTTCCCCACAGATGTTCCCATGAATGAGATAATTGTGATAATATTTGGACAAATTTCCATTCGCGGTGGATAGAAAGTCAACACGCCCCTGTTTGGGGTTTTATGATCGCGACTTAATTCTTTTAACAGTCGGACGATATCATTTTTGTGTTTCTCACTTTTTCTTGTGTCCCTAACCTCCGTAGTTTTACCATATGAAATAAACTAACTTTTTTTTTTGCCCGTTAAAGCAGAGATTAGCAACGATCAACCCTAATCTCTGATAAACGATCTGCCCGGGTATTTATGCAGGCGCTCTCACGTAACGTTTTTCTGGTTCTTGGTTTACAGTCTGTGGAAAGCGTTACAAGAACCGTCCTGGCCTGAGTTACCATTACACGCACACCCATCTGGCAGAGGAGGAAGGCGGCGAGGAGGAGAAGGACAGCGAGCCGGCCCCGTCCCCCACACGACTCTCCGACAACCACAAACGTATTAATTAAGCACTTAACTATCCAATCCAACATACCTTTTCACCATGACGTGACATTATGTGATGATCTATACAATAGCTGCGTCTTCCGAACTCGAGTTTTTGTATCAACGCAGCTCAGAAGGGTCCCGACGGCATCATCATTCCCAATGACTACTGCGACTTCTGCCTGGGAGACCAGGACTCCAACAGGAAGACGGGGCAGGCCGAGGAGCTGGTTTCCTGCTCTGATTGTGGACGGTCCGGTAAATCCCAAACATCAATGCTTTAAGGGAACAAAAGAACACCGCGGGTGTGGGTTAATGGACTTTGGATCGCACACGCCCAAGATGAATCATTGCTACCGCTTGCACAAGATGCTAATATGGTGTGAAGTCACGAAGAGGCTTTTTGAATAGCACGTTAGTCATGGGTTTGACAAAAATTCATTTGTAATGGCGTCAACATTTAGGTTTGTCCACATTGGTCGTCACCAGAGTTTACGACACATGCAAATGACTTTGCATGGTTATTGTAATATATTATATTGTAATATTTGCATTAAACATACAAATTTTGGTTTCCCCACATATGCACAGGCCACCCGACATGTTTGCAGTTCACCGACAACATGATGCACGCGGTGAGAACATACCAGTGGCAGTGCATTGAGTGCAAGTCCTGCAGCCTCTGCGGCACCTCAGAAAATGACGTACGTACCTCAAATGTACAATATGTAGTTTTTCTTTTCTATGACATACTATCATGGAATAAAATGTGTCGCGCTCAGGACCAGCTGCTGTTCTGCGACGACTGCGACCGCGGCTACCACATGTACTGCCTCAAGCCACCCATGACCCAGCCTCCAGAAGGTATTTTGTGTGAATGCTGAAGAGATGAACCTGAACTGAAATACTGTAGAAGTAAGTCAATTGTTGGAATGTTGAACGTGAGACTTCAAGTGGGAAAGGTCATTTCCCTCACATTTTCGAACTAGGAATGCTTTGAATCAGTCAAGGTCAAATTTGTGAATAGATACAGGTATATTATGATTTTGCGTTGTTATTTTGTGTCCACAGGAAGCTGGAGTTGTCACGTGTGTGTGGACCTGTTGAAGGACAAGGCCTCATCCTTTGGCGATGCATAATGGGCCCTCCCTCCCCACTCTCGCAGTGGATACACACATCGCCTTTTCCCGCTCACTTCATTAGGTACACATGTTGAATGGCGATTAGACCCCCAGTTTTGTGTTTGTCAGTGCAACTGATGTGAAAGTATCGTTTTTTTTCTTAACTTTGCAGGAGATTCTTTTGAGGGGTTGTTTTGGGGAAATTTAAATATTCAGTTTCAGCATTTTTTTTCACCATTACACTGTGTGTATACCTGATGAAGTGTCCAGTGAGTGTACTGTATATATGATAACACAGCCCCGTCTGTCCATCTACACGTACATACCCGCCAGTGCAGTTTGGAGGATTTTGATTTTTTTGTTTCTCTCTACCTCTCATGTAGCAGAGACCAGCTTCCACTTCATCAGTCTACCTCACTGCTCAAGCATGTCTCTTAATTACTCATTTCATTTTTTTTCTTAATCCCACCTAAACTGTTCAATTGAACTGAAAAAGAAGTAAATCTGGGTGTGAATGTGTGTGTAAAAAATGTATTTTGGTTGCAAGAGTTTGTTTTTTTGCATTTCAAACTCTGTAATACAGAATTCATTTTACTTTGTTCTAAGCATAAGAAACAAGCATTTTCTTCTCAACAAGTGTGATTGACGCCACAATTTCATGTGAGACCTTGTAATGCAAAAATAAATGTCTTGTAAATTTGACACAACATATAGAAGAATGTTGAACCTGCCAAATGCAAATGATAAAAAATTGTCAAATACATTAAAAAAAGTCTTGAAATTGGTGAAAAATCGTGCCCCTGACTCCGCTCTCAAACGCCGCGGCGGAAACCACACCTTGCTCAACTGATGAAGTCAAAATTGTTTGATGGAAAAAGCATCCGGTAACTGTGTCCGAGGGGCCACACGGAACAGGGCATTGCCACGACCAAATTTGGCGTATGGAAAAGAGCTGGCGTTGGAGGTTAAAGTCAGCCAAAGAAGAGGAATGGTAGGAAGTGGAGCAGGATCAATGATGGCAGATAGAAAAGATCGGACATATACAGTATGTATACATCTTTAATATATGGGATTACTCCCCCAATAAAACGAACAGTATTCCCTTTCATTGGTTCAATACCTGTAATTTATTCTAAATTCATGTAATCCACTCTCCAGTCCAGTAGGTGGCAGTAAATTAACGTCAACGCCGGTTGCCTACTGGCATTCAAATCCAACCCATGAATGGATAAGAAAGAAAGAATGAGGTAAGGGGCGTGGTTAGTTAAGCTAAAGTGGAAGCGCTTGCACGCGTGTGTCCCCACCAAACATGGACACTGCCAACCGGGTGGTTGTTGTAGTCTCGCTGCTCTGCAACTACCTGTGTCGAGCGGCGCTGGCTACCGAGTTCATCTCTACGCTGACGCTGTTCAACAGCGAGCTAAGCAAGCAAGGGTGCATCTCGCTGTCCGACTGGGAAGAGTACGCAGCGGACTGCGGTAAACGAAAAAGGGGAAACAACCGGGGAAGGAAAGTGTTTTCGTTTTGAACGCCACGTCCTTTTACTCAGCAAGCTAATGCTAACGTAACGTATCGTAGCGACTGACGATGCTTTTGACAGCCAGCGGGCGACTTTATTTTTCCCCTACTGGCAGTCGAGATTTTGAATGTCTGAAACAAGTGATTTGGTAGGATAAATAACTGTCGATAATATTAGAAATGTTACAAAAACTACAAGTGGCACCCTGTTTAGTTTTTAAATGTATCTTAATTGTGTAGTCAATTGTGTCATTGTTAAATCTTGCTCGACTGCTTTGCTATCCGATGGGCATGGAATCATGCTAAGACTTGTTTCTTCGACTTAATAATAAATAGTTCGCGAACAAGTGACAATGAGACTGGGGTGAATCATTTGTGTTCTTAAAAATACAGAGAATTAAAAAAAAAAGTTTGGAGAGGGCAAATAATACCCATATTTTAAAAAATGAATAAAACAACCAGGTTGCTGTTGATCTAATTAATGCATAGGTGTCAAATTTAGGTCCTGGAGGGCCGATGTCCTGCATGTTTTCCCAAGTCTCCCTATAGCACCACAACCGATTCAAATGATCAGATCATCGGCCAGCTCTGGGGAAGCCTGACATTGAAACTGTTCATTTGAATCAGGTGTGTTGTAACAAGGAGATTTGGAAAACATGCAGGACAGCGGCCCTCCAGGACCTGAATTTGACACCTATGAATTCTAATGTACTGAAGTATGCACTTTTTAAAATGATTTTGGTCCTCAATGTCTCACCTGCCTCTTTTCAGAATCATCCATTTTGCAGCTGGACGACCCAAGCTGCGAGGAAGGCAGCAACCAGCCCTGCGAGTCAATTTTCTCGCTGAATGCTGAGAAAATTCTTGTGAGATCACACACCAGAAAAATACTTCACGTATCATAAAATGTATATTCCAATTTGGAAATGTTCTTTGTTTCTGCATAGAATCAAGCCAAACTGTTTATAGACCAGAAGAAAATCCCCCACCCCGTCAAAAACATCAACACAAACGAGGAACTTGGTGCGTTGTCCTAATTGAGACTCTTGCCTCCTTTTCAAGAACCTCCAACTTCTGTTTTATTTTTTGTTTGTTGTTTAGCCATTGGCTACGTTCTGATTGGCAACGGGCTCTATGACGAAGCCATTAAACACTTCTCCGTCCTGCTGCAGGTACGTCCAAATATCATGTCATCATAATCTCAATATCTGAATCATGATTCATGTTTTTTTTTTTCCTTTGGCTGCAGAGTGACCCTGAGCTGGTCAGTGCCATTTATGGCAGAGGGATCGCTTACGGCAAAAAAAGTCATCAGGTGAATGACATTAAATTGTTTAAATTATGCCATGTTGATGCAACTGAATTTTCTCATTTACATCCTTTCGTTACTAACTGCAAAGTAAGTCATGTACATCCCCAACAAATGTGAAACCTCCCTGGAACATGGACACGGGGTTTGCTTTTTTATAAAAAATAATTTTAAAAAATAATTAATATTATCTGCAACTGCGGTTGCTCTCCGCTGCACTCTCCAGGACATCAAAAATGCTGACCTGGCGCTGTATGAGCTCACCAGAGTCATCACACTGGAGCCCAACTGGCCTGAAGTATACGAACAGAGAGCAGAGGTTAGCCGCTATCTCACCACAGGGCAACATAAGTTCCTATTTCCTGACAAAAATTAAACAAATCAACCCCCCTGTTCAGCTTTAATAACATTGCTGTGTTTATGTATAGATTTTGTCTCCTCTGGGTCGCATCAGTGAGGCTCTGGCAGACCTGACTAAAGCCATCCAGCTTCAACCATCAGCTCGACTCTACAGACACAGAGGGACACTGCTTTTCATCTCAGAGGTTTGAAATATAAAACACTGTGTTCGTGTCCACATGTTTGTTTCTATCGGTGGCGGGCTGTGCATTTGGTAGCAGGGCCTTCAGTGGGGACTTGCGCGACATTATTCACCCCCTCCTCCCGCCCCATACAAGCAATATTTGTGTGTGTGCATGCCGACCATCACGTGTCACTTGTGCCAGGACTATGTGGCGGCGTCGGAAGACTTCCAGCAGTCTTTGGAGCTGAAGAAGAATCAACCTATCGCCATGCTCTACAAAGGCCTCACCTTCTTCCACAGAGGCTTGCTCAAGGTGCTGACTTATTGGTGACCAAATTAATATTTTTACACTGAGGGCTGGTTGGAGACCTCCAATCCCCCATCCATGGGTCATTAAAAAATGATACCAAGCTCTGTTGTATCCTCAGGAGGCCATTGAGACATTCAAAGAGGCATTGAAGCTCAAGTCTGACTTCATCGATGCTTACAAGAGCCTGGGACAAGCCTACAGGTTCAGCAACTTCCTGTTGTCCTTTTTAAATTATTATTTTTTTACTCACATTTCTCGACTGCTTTCATTCTACTCTTCTTGCTTTGCTGTCCTCACAGAGAGCTAGGCGACTTTGACGCGGCGATGGAAAGCTTCCAGAAGGCCCTCATGCTGAACCAGAACCACATCCAATCCCTGCAGCTCCGAGGCATGATGCTCTACCACCACGGCTCCCTCCAGGAGGCCATCAGCAACTTTAAGGTGGTCCCGCGGGCTTCAAAGCGCAAACGTTGACGGCAGTAGGAAACGGCTAAATGGATAGATGCTGTATTTTCTGATTCAGATCCGTCGTGGCCGTTTTGCAGGATATTGATACTCCCTTCCACATTTGTCTCATTAAATTTCAAGACAAATGAACGGCGTCTTTTCCCTTCAGAGGTGTCTGCAGCTGGAGCCATACAATGAGGTGTGCCAGTACATGAAGGGCCTGAGTCACGTGGCCATGGGGCAGTTCTATGAGGGCATCAAAGCACAGACCAAAGTCATGCTCAACGACCCACTCCTGGGACAGAAGGCCAGCCCCGAATACCTCAAAGTTAAATACCTCAGAGGTGGTGATCGTCATTGTGGCAATTTTTTGTTCCAGATCACTTTGAGTATAACTCGTGTGATTTTTGCTTCATAAAACTAGAATACTCTCGCTACCTGCACTCACACCTGGACGTCCCGGTCGCCGAATACAACGTGGACCAGGACTTGCCGGGCAACTTTAAGAATCACTGGGCGAAAAATCTGCCCTTTCTCATCGAAGACTACGAGGAGCAGCCCGGCCTGCAGCCGCATATCAAGTACTTAGTTGTTCCCTCCGTCCAGTTTTTTCCCCCGCAGTTTAGTAAGAATAATGCATACATTATATGTAGAAATGGCCATTTTTAAAAATGGTCACGATGAATGATAATCTGGTTTACCTAAAACCCATCACCCTGTGTTTCCGTTTACCGAGAGCTTGGCTAGCAAGTTGCAAGCGTCCAGTGAGAAGGTCTTTCCTCGTTCTTCTCAAACTCAACGACGCCGGTCATCCGCCAACTACTATTTACTCCCTTTCAGGGATGTGCTGCCACAGAACTTTGAGTCCTACAGCAGTGACGTCCAGAAGCTAATCTGCACGGCCGACCATCTGGGGGCAATGATGCAGTACAACACGCCGGGCTTCCTGCCCAACAAGAGGATACACAGAGGTGTCTGAAATGACCACATGAGTACTCAGATAGTGGCATTTCAAAAAAGAAATGAAATGGGGAAATAACGGGATGTGCTTTGCTCTGTCCAGCCATGGGCCTGGCGACGCTCGAGGTGATGCAGGCCATGCAGCGCACGTGGAGCAACGCCAAAGTGCGCGTCAATGGCAGAACCAGGCAGATGCAGTGGAGGGACATGTTTGATATCGCCGTCAAGTGGAGGAGGTAGCAAATCTAACGTCTTATGGTTTAACCAAGTCTAAATGCACGACTGCCCCTGGTTGTGCTGCTTGCCAGTGTCAAAGGATGACCGATTGCGACTTGTCCTGATTATGTTTGCAGATAAGCCAGACTTTGCAAAAACGTTTTAATTATTTCTTTATTTTCCTGTCTGGAGGATTGCTGATCCCGACCAGCCGGTTCTGTGGTTAGACCAGATGCCTGCCAGGAGTCTCAGTCGTGGTTTCAACAATCACATCAACCTCATCAGGCATGCAGGATTTAATTACCTCGCTTTCATTGGATTTTTTTTTCTTCTCTAAAGTCTAATATTTCCCCCTTAATCTTTCCTCAGGGGCCAGATTATTAACATCAGGTACCTGGCTTACTTTGACAACATCCTGGATTTCATCAAAGACAGAATACTGGTCTACCACGGGTGCGCATTCACATCACATCTTTTGCTACCACACTTTGCTTTCTTCAGCCTGAATCGGTTGAAGAAGCGGCGTTCAGCCTCCGTGCTTGTTCTGCCTTCTTGATAACGAACAACAACATGACAATCATACATAAACGAAATGTACACATCATTTTTGAATTATTACACACTCCTGCGAACGCATGGTGGGTGTCACCCCGCTTTCTTCCCTGTACATTGTTATAATTTTCATTTTCGCAGGGCGTACAACCCTAAAGGGTTGGTCGAAGTCCGCCAGGCCCTGGAGAAGGTAAATAAAGTGGAGGATCTTCTTCCTATCATGAAGGTAAGTACTGAAGTGAGGGGAAACTGTGAACTTGCAGTACTGTCGGCATGCATTTGCAGCTCAGTGTTTGTTTCCTGAAGCAGTTTAACAGTAAAACCAGGGATGGCTTCACCGTCAACTCCAAAGTGCCCAGCTTGAAAGATCCTGGCAAAGAATATGACGGCTTCACTATCACCATTACGGGAGACAGGTGACCGGGCAGTACTATCATCATCTTTATTTCACCCTTTTTTTTTTTAAATCCCCCTCGACATTCTACACATTAACTCCACATAATTTGTGTACTTCAGCAGCTCTCATTTATATGAATTTGTTTTTGCCATCTTGCAGGGTGGGCAACATGCTGTTCTCCGTGGAGACGCAGACCACGGAGGAACGCACGCATCAGTACCAGTCAGAGATCGAGTCCATCTACCGGGAGCTGACGACCAAAGGGAAGGTCTTCATGCTCTCCGCTGAGTTTGCGGTGGGTTTGCTCGAAGAATCGGAAGCAACATATATAGTGTCGGAGTAACCTTTTGGAGGGATTGCAAAAACAATCGCCTGTTACTGAGCGCGCAAGCACACATTAGAAGTTGTTCCGCGAGTTCTATAAATTAGTATTTCATAACTTTTCTGAGCAAGTAAATGGGTTATTTCCCTGCGGCTTAGGAAAGCGCTCATGAGCTACATGAGTACAAATCAGACCGAAAAAGCTGTTGCAACTGCAATGCATTCTGGGACTTGTAATACCGACAGTATGTCCTCACTGGGCAGGTTGGACTATTAAAAAAAAAACATACTTTTTTTTTCTATTAGTCGAAAATATAAACTACATAAAAAAACAGTGTTAACAACAATGTTTAAACAGCATTTTGGAGTGTTTGGGGGAATTGTTTCAGCAGTGACATCTACATTGAAAGGTGGTGCTAGTATAGAAGGTACCACGTCGAAATAGAAGTAAACCTAAAGTTGAGATATTTTATAAAAGGCAATAACAAATGTGTAGCGTATGTTTTGCAGCGCACTGTAAAAGCGCTTTTTCAGAAAGCACATTTCTGGTTAACAATGTTATGGTCACTGAGCCCTCACTTTGTTTGTCCGTCTATGGAGAGGTACACTCGGTTCAGCCACGTGAAAGCCATGCATAGTTCATTACATTTTTTTGTCATGATTGTTTTTTTTTTCCACCTGACCGAGGCAACCTTTGCTCTTTCCAGGACGCTGACGCCGTGTGCAACCTGATCCTCTCGCTGGTCTATTACTTTTGTAACCTCATGCCACTCTCCAGAGGCTCCAGGTAATCATTGCCAAGGGCCATCAAATCTGGTTAAAAAGAAATGAACTCATGGTACCTTGAATGACACTCAGTTGAGCGCCAAGGCCCAGCAATCCCCATGCTGTATATAAATTGAGTTGTACATCCCTGACATTGGCATTTATCACATAAAAAAAAGACATGAAGTAATCAGTCATACCTATTTTTCGTCGTGTGTGTGTGTTCAGCGTGGTGGCCTACTCTGTCATGATGGGGGCAGTGATGGCCAGTGGGAATGAAGTCAGTGGTCGCATCCCCAAAGGAAAGGTAGCGTAACTTAAACGTGATGCATCTGTTGTTCCGGAGAAATGTCAAGATGTATATTGTCAAACAACAATCCATTTCACCTGGGCTCGGTATTTATTTCTGTTGTAAGCTGGTGGACTTTGAGGCCATGACGACGCCCAGTCCGGAGACTTTCAGTAAAACGGCAAAGAGCTGGATGCAGTTCAAAAGGTGAAATGAATGAAATCTGTAATTTAATCATAAGGCTCATAATAAATTTCATATTGTTGTTTTTGTACTCCGAAGCTTGCCCTCTTGGTACCAGAGTCTGCCCTCCGTGGCGGAGACCTTCCCATCCATCAGAACCATGATCGAAGTCCTCAACGCAGATTCGTTGTCACAATGTTCAAAGAAGTCCTAGCACAAAACACATGTGAACGGGAGTTTAGTTCAGGACAAGGTTTAAATTGGTTGGTAGAAAGGGAGTGACTGAGAATTGACCATGAATTTACAAAAGTTACATTAGGAAAATTCTTCCAAACAAGTGTAAATGTATGTGGCACAATTAGGTTTGGCTTCACAGCACATCTTATTTATAAACCGGAATTTTTTTTCTGTCACTCGCACAAAAACACAAAGTGACTCGTGTAAAATAAGAAAAAGCACACAAGTAAAGCACATCAAAAAGTGTCTCCAAATAGCGTATTTGGAGATGCATTTATTTGGGGGGTTAGCGCAACAGCTTATTTACTATATATACAAATTTTAGCGTCAGTGTTGATGAAGTCTACTTTAAGGGGATATTGGGATGAATTGGTTGTCTCTGGAATGTGGAAAAACATTTGTTTGTGTTTGGACAAAGTTGAGATTGTCAAATGATGTTTAAAAAAATAGAACCCAGTTTTTATTAAAAGTAAACAAGGCACAGGGTCCTGGAAGCTTTTCATAGTTTGGGGAATGCTAAATTAATGTAGAAAAAAAAAAAGATCGAACAAAAAGGTTATAATTTTTGTGAGCACCATTTGTGGGTAAAGGGTTTTGGTTGTTTCTAACAGTTCCAAAGGTTTTATTTGGCCATCGTGGAATAACTATTTCAAAAGAGAGTTTTATGTTTGTTTCCAAATTTCTGATTTTACTCATGTTCGTTGAAATTAGTTTCAGTGTGGAAGCAAAAGCCTCGGGGCAGTTCACCTTTGAATGTCTGGGGTGGGGGATAGTCAAGCTTTTTGTTCCAAGTACAGTATCAACTGTTATTTGTTTTTACCACTCATGCAGAAACCTTGCAGAGATTTATTGAGTGAATGTTTTCCAGCCAATAAACTGGTTGAGACGCGTTGATGTGTTCTTTGTGGCCTTTTTTCTACTTAGGAAATGACTGCTTACACAGAATGTTCAACCAAGCAAGAGAAGATTTGACTGCATGGTGCCCTATGTAAAATAATACCCACAGTTCTCCTTTTCATAGGTAGAGGCCGCCAAATCCTTCCGTTCGACGTAGCGGTCACGTGATGTCCCGGAAGTGCCTTCCTACCACGTTTAGTGTGTTTTATCGTCGGGGAGTACTCTACTGTCCTTAGTGTTTCAGGAGAACACCTCTGGACATGGAGGAAGACGTGATCCCAGAGGAGGAGAGCCTCGCTGCCGCTCTTAAGCAGCTCGTCAGTCTGGGCAATGCTCTGCTACAGCAGGCCAAGAAAGAAGCGGAGGGTAGGAAAAGTGATTTGGACCATTCCGTTCATTTACAGTACTTTTACGAATTCAGACACATTTACTTTGCTGTTTGAACCGCTTTTTATGTCATTCATTCTCCATAGAAGTCACAATGAAGCTAATTTCGAAAATGAGCTGTCGTATTTTCGTTGCAAAATCAGCTGTGTCGAATTTGGATTTTGCTTTCATTTTGATTGAAGCACACTAAACTCGATGAAATGTCAATGAACCATCAAGTACCTTGAGTTGAAACCTGTTCACAGCAGCGTATCCTAGACAAACATGTTTTTAGTTGCATTAACATTTTTACAAATAAATTTTCTCCCCACAATATAGTGCCTTGCTTCTTCATGGGGAATTGCAGATTGTCATTCTAAAACGTTCAAACAAATCAAGTTTCTATCGTTCTCTTCAAGATTCCATGGAGGACTTTGTCCCCTACAAAATTGCCGCTTTGTTGGGCCTGATTGCAGCTGGAGCAGATTTCTACGAGAGGTGAGCTTCATTCAACCTTGTGTTGAAAAATGATAAGAAAAACGGCAACAACAGTAGGTTTTGTACATTACAATACCATAGCACACATTAATTTACTTGCTCTTTCTTAGCATCGGAGTGAAGAACAAAAGCGAAGCCCAGGCCGCCTGGCAGAAGTTGTATCGGTAAGTGTAAATAAACCAAAGGTCGCAGATTACCATATGATTGTGAACATGCCACCCAAGTGTGTGTAGCAGGTTAAATGATCTCCATGATAACACGTCTCTATAAAGTACATTTATTCTCGTCACGGTCTCCCCTCCTTGCATCATACAAAAAAGTCAAAAGAAAAAGCAAATGTGAGAATGCAAATATTAATTTGGTTTGACTTTTTCAGTCAGATATTGGTTCAAATTGCACTTGCGCTTTGAAGGCTCTGATGTATTTGTAATAAGCAAGTTATCCAAAGTGCAGAGTGCTTATTTGTGTTTTCACAGCCATACAGCAGTGAGAGAACAGGTGGAGGAGCTACTCCAGCTCCAGGTTTGTACCACAAAATGAACAATCTTTATACAATTGCTCCTCTTTGAACAGTGTGTGTATGTATGTGTCTGCACAGAGCGAGTGGGACTCATTCCTGGAGCATGTGGACCGAAGTCTTCAGTCATCTTGTGCTCCTGTGAAGTTAGGAGGAGAAACAGCAGACATCTTTAGCCCTGAAACTTTGTTGACTGATGGACGGAGTGGAAAGTGAGTATGCGCAATGCTGTTTTAACACAAAATTGGTGCATTCCTCTGAAACTTAAAAAGGACAGTTTAGCCTATAGCTATGCCAGTTTACCATTATATAGCAGCCCTTTCCCAAAACATTTTGATCACGCACCCCCTTCAACACGCTCTCTCCTATCCCACCCCAAGGTTTGTGGTCGCCTCAGATATCAAGTTAACCTTAGCTCTCGAGCTGGAATGTATTTTTCTTTAATTTACGCTTAGCCCTTTATTGTTAGCCATTAAAACACAGATAGTCAGGTAACTTAGCCGGTTGGCCGCATAGACAACTTTAAATATGAATGTGTTGCATTTGAAGGCGTGTCACCCTAGATCACTACCGTTCTTCGGGGCAGAAGCTTCTGCTGGTCCTCATCAGACACTTTGGATGACTACCGTGACGCGACCATGTGGCTGAGCTTGAGGGCAGCAGGGTTAGTTCGCCCAGAAGTCACCAAACAAACATAAAAATGACTCCAATTAAATGTTTTTCACATGTTTTGTTGTCATCTACAGGCTGCCCTGGATGCTCGGTCTGTGAAGGTCTTGGTGGTGTCTTTTGGGGCACTGGAGGGGGCTCGGTTGTGGCTGCAGCAGACTGGATGCTCCTTGGACTTGGTACTGGATCCACAGAGGAAGGTAGATTACAGCTAGGGTTAGGCAATTATCATAATCTATATCACCCATTTGTTTGAGTCTCTTCAATTTTTTTCTCGATCGTAGTCGGTTGTGCAAAGCGTGACTGCAATTCCCGCTGAACATTCCCTAGATGGGAATTCTGACTTTTGGGCTGGGGTGGGAAACATTTTATTTTAAGGCGGAAATATGACCTAGCCTTAATTCCAGCTAAATAGTTGTCCTGTTGGTTTTAGATCTACCGGACCTTTGGACTGATCTCGTCCTGCGCTAAAGTAATGAACTTTGACTCCATGCTCCGGTACTCAGAGTACCTAGCTGCCAAAAGAGACTTCCCTGAATTCCCTATGCACATGCTGGAGGACATCTACCAGGTACATACATCTGAATCTTATCGCAGATAGCCAGCTTGCTTTCAGGTAGCCAGTTGGCCTCACTCAGCCTGTTTGCCACCTAACTGATCCCACTAAGTTTGCTAGCTAGACAGTTTAATATTGTTCGCCACGTAATGCTGAATCCTGAAAACATATTTTTCCAGATGGGAGGTGACTTTCTGCTCAGCGAGACCAACAAAGTCCTTCTGTCCCACCCAAGCAAGTACCCGATGGACCGACCCACACTCGGCGACATCCTGCGGACAGCGTCTAGCTCAACTGAGCTATTCGCACAGGAAGCCAGCAGTAGTGGCGCTCCACTGCACACCAATGACGTCACGCCTCACACTCACGACACCGTGAAGAGGTGCGACCGATGCAAAGCTGTGAGAACCGGGCGCCCCTTTCTTGCTGTCAGGTCCTTGCTATAACTGAAATATGAATAATTACGAACACCATTTGAGCATTAGGACAGTGTACTAGTATGGTTTGTACTTGTATTGTACTCAATTGTAGGGCAAATTTGGCAAACGAGTAATGGAACTATTTTAATATTGGAGTGGTGCATTAGTTGACATCCATGTGGCCAAAGTGGCACTAGTCATGCAAAAAATGTCACTTTCATAAGATGTATGATAATTCTACTGGTTCTACTCGTGCACTAAATAGTCTTTCCGGTGATGTTGAAGAGCTGACAAGTACACTGACCTTAAACTTTGTACTGAGGATACTGAATAAATGTTCAAATTTCTTTCTACAAGCAATGCAATACCCATCTTATTTGAATTTGGCACCTTTGTGTGGCCAAATGATGTAACTAGCTTTGTTTTCAGTGCACCCCCGGAAAAAAAGTGGATTTGGTTGACTGATGTCTACAGTAATAGAAGACCAAAAAATTACTTTTTCCTGATTTTCCTTTATTGCAATGTGACTTCATAATCACAGAATGCAAAGCGAGCGCACATGCACAGAGGTCCTGAAAACCAGTGCACTAATATCTCAGTAAAATAGTTCTCAAGTGGCATTTAGGACCCGTCGTAACATCCTTTAAAAAGACGTCTTGTGTAAGGATTCAGACGAGCATGCGACGTGATGCTAACTCGTGTGTGTGTGTGTGTGTGATTGGTCAACACAAGGCTACAAAAGTACCTGATAAACATTCATCCAAGAACAATGAATGTAACATTTAGATGAGGGCTACAGTTAGTAATTGGCGGGGTTTACTATGTTGTTGCCATGATTACCTTCTTGCTGAACTATAGTATTTTGGCTCTCAAGTCAAAACAAAATGTGATATGATTTCTAAAGGAATTGGCTCTCATTACATTAGCCAAGGCAGTTAGCGTGTGGCTAACAAACGACAAAGGCTTTACTGCATGTTTACATGCACTAGCAAGTAAGTATTGTGCTAGAGCTAATCACCAAACAAGAGCATACATTGTAGTTTTTGCACTTTAAGAGAAAAGCTCTGTACTGAGTGAAATCGGTGGCGCTCGCTAACACCAATCAAGCTAACGGATGCTGATGCAATTGGCATGGGAAAGGTCTGGTAAGGGAGTCTCGAGGTCAGGCAGTGGTAAGCGAGAAGTGTTCATAACGACAAACACCTCAAAAACGGTAAAATTGGGGCATGTAATTGGATGAATGGAATGTCGGTGAAGTGGCGATGACGTCATCCAGCGGCCCCGTATTCACCGTCTGGTTTACCAGTTGTCCAGAAAGTCGAATCCTGTCTTCAGGATGTTGTTGCTGGTGTTAAACTGAAAGGAGAGGACATGTTAGTGAGCGATTGAGGTGATTGACAATTTTGACGCTTACAAACTAACGTTTAAGTTAATGTTAGAAACCAATGTTAGACTCAGATGGAAGCTAATGTTCAAGCTCATATAGGAGGCAAACAGGTATAAGTGCTCACTGTGTAGAAATTAAAATGGAGTTGAATTATTGTAGTCAAGGTCACCTGGGGAAAGGCAGGACTACCAGGCGAGGCGTTGTCCTCTTTCTCCTTGTTGCCGGGGAGAGTGGGGCTCTTGACATGGGGGTTAGGGAACACCTCATCCACGGTGTAGCTAACAACTGGGAGAGTGCTCTGCGACCGCTCCCAGCCCGCCACCGATGACGAGACGCTGAGCGCAGGGACGGGGGTTGGTGAAATAGAGATTGCGGCAGGAGCCGGGGGTGCGGCGGCAGGAGGCTGTGGTGCAGGAGGCTTGGGTGCCCGTTGCTTGGCCGGCCTGGACAGCGCCAGATGGTGAGGTTCCGACTCCGGCTCTTTGACGGGGAAAGACGTCTCCTGTGGCCAAACACATTGAAGGTCTATTCTTAATAAGGACCACCAAGCTTTTAGACTGCTGTAATATTTGCTGTATTCGTTTTTTAATACAATTCTTTCCCCTTGAAAATTGTTACTCAAAATTTATTAGAGTGGACCATTGCTCACCTGGCGCAGGTACGAGGGGAGCGTCTTCTCCCCTTTCTCAAGGGACTTGATCTGGCTGGGCGTCAGTGACTGGAAGTCTGCTTGCTCACCCTCCAGGCGCGAACGCTCAGCGCTGATCTTCCAGAAAGCAGACTCCTCCTCGGGACGCCTGCTTTCGCTCACTGACACCTTGGTAAAACAAACAAGTCGTTTTATATGATGCTATAATATACATCTGGTGGCAGAGTGCCAGCAATCTGTTCTAGCATACTCAACCCACTTTCACTTTTGTTTTTTTTCCCTTGCATTTTTTGCATTTAAAGAAACAAAGAGAGAAATGCGTGTGAAGGGCATGTGTGGATCTTCTCATGACTTCAACCCAAGTGAGAACCCTCAAAGCCTCAAACATAAGACCTACTTTTGAGATCAGATAACCCCCCTCCCCCACCAAACACGAAGTACCTTGGTTCCAGTAGCACTCTTGCCATTTTGAGTGGAGTGAGGGGTCTTTGCAGATTTGGCGTCCCCCTGAGAGACGTAAATGCCCTGGTCTGGCCCAGATGTCAAGCTGAATTCAAGCTGGCTCTGAAAGACGGTGACAATGTTTTCAGGGGACATATTAGAGTGGGATGAGGGCTGGCTCATGTTCGATCTGCCCTTAAAAAAGCCAATTCCACTATGGAGAAAAACTCATACCTAGCTCACAGATTTGGCTGTTACTTAAGGCTCCACCTTTTTTTCAATTCAAAGGATTTCCCATAGAAAGGATCATTGCATTGTTTTCAAAAGCTCCTTCCTGCGCAGCCTTACTGGATCAGGGAGCATTATTTTGAAGGCATCCCGCCCGGTCAGCTGTTTATAAGACACGTCACAATGAATTTAAATTACCGGTAATCATGTTTACCTTGGTTTCCCATGAGAAGGGGGCTGAATGCTCGTCTCGCCATGTGATGTCCTGGACACAAAAGAGGAAAAAAGCTATTTCACCTGCCATTTTAGGCGCCGGCAATGGCTTTGTTAGGTACGTGACGTCACGCGAAAACTCGGAAAGAATTTGTGCTCACTACAACTCTCGAAAAAGACGAAGTGACTACAGTATGTCGTGAACTATTAGTAACGAGATGTTAATTTAAACACAGCCAAACAAAAACTTCCAAGGCAAAAACTACAAGCTAGCTGTATCCACTGCTACGTGGCTAGCGGTTCGCAACGCAGCAAGAATGGCCTAAAAACTCTGGTTTCAACTCCCACAGTGAACGTCTCTAGGCACCTCTTCCCCAAAACGGACGATCTTCTGTCCGGTCTCTATGAGGAGCTTGGGGTAACAGACCACCTCCTCCCGGTCTACCCGGTGCATTGCATATCGGGCTTGGATGTGCGGGTCCATCATCCAGTTGTCGATGGCGTTGTCCTGCTCTTGCGGCGACATTTTGTCCCACGTCGAGCCGTGCTGGTTTTTGATTTTCTCCCGCTCCTGCATGATCTTCTTGGCCATTGAATTGATGGACGAAAAGTATTGGAATTTCTTCTCATCCATGTTGTGGGCTTCGAGCCCTACGACCGACGCGGCGGCCATCTTGTCCGTCTTCCAGCTGTTTTTTGTTGTGGTGAAAAGACTGTCACTGCGTGGGCGGGACCTGAATGATTCAATGACTTCATGTGAAGTTAGGTTGTTTCTTACTGTGGGTCGGTGGCATTTGGACAGCATGCGAATAGCAAGTGACCACAAGGACACTGTACCGTTTATCTGTGGTTTTATTGTTCTTGTTCCTGATTGTAAAGTGTCAGTGTTTTGAAATGCGCTTATAAATAAAATGTATTATTATAGTCAAACAGTATAACGACCATTTGTCAATGATAACGAGGTACATGGAATGCAGCATTTAAGTGGGTAAACGTGACGTGGCTTTCCTCTTAAACCGGAAGAGATTCAAGTTCTCGTGTCCGAAGAGCTCCCAAAATCGTCATATTTCTTCGAAGAAACCGCTAAAGGGATAATGTAAGAAATAATATTGTTCTGCGAACTTACTACAAACGTACACGGTCTGATTTGGACAATGTGTCGATGTCTTGTTTGCTAAACAACCCCCAGCTTGATATTACTAGCTTACTCAACGAACAGTTTTGAGCATTTTCTGTGAAGATGTGTTGTATTTTTTGACATGATTTTCCGTTGCTGCTATTTCCACAAAGATGAAATAATATACAGTATACATTTCATTTCATACCATCCGTGTTCCTTCCATTCCTTTGCTTTTCTTAATTACCTTCCCTGTCACTTTCATGGCCCCTTGCCTTTCAAACTGTCCTCCCAGTTTCCCAGTTAATTCATTTTAAAAGGATGTCCCTATTTTATGTTTGTACATCAAATGTGCTATCTGTGGTCTGATTTTTTTGTTGTTGCTGTCAGAATGGTAACAGACGTGCAGTTGGCCATCTTTGCGAACATGCTTGGCGTGTCCCTGTTCCTGCTGGTGGTGCTGTACCACTACGTGGCCGTCAACAACCCCAAGAAGCAGGACTAAAAACAGTCGCACCCTGGGCAGGTGAGTGCAATCTCAGCAGCAGCCAACAAGACATCCCTGTTAGGTGATTATATGAAACCGGGGTCAACTTATCGTATGATGGGAAGACAAAACTTTTGAACCTCTGAAAATGAAAAGAAATTGAGAGCATAGATCCAAACAATACCAGTTTTAGTAGCAGATACTGACCCAAATGCTAAGTCAAAATGGAAATACACTTGAAGACTCAATACTTTATTTTTGTTTCCAAAACGGTGAGGTGCTCTACAAAGAAAAAAAATGTAATGTCAATTTTTTTTCCACTCTCCAGATGGGAATCACCACCACCTCCCCTTCCCAGGAAACAACAATTCCCCTCAAATTTCCTGAGGATTGTGCAAGAGTTACTTCTTTTTCAATAAAATATGCAAAGAAATATCCTTTCCTCTACTCTTATCTATAATCATGTTTTGTGCAGCGTTTCCCAACCCTTAAGCGAAGGCATGTACATACAAGTACTTCAGAAAAAAAATCTCACCTCATGGTTGATTGCATACCATTTGTGGAAGAGCTTTTAATTGTTCTGCTTGTCAAGATAGATACGTGTAGATATCGATGAACAATGATCAATTTTAGTACCTGTAGAATAATTTTCAGACAAAATCAAATTAGGTAACTACTCTGCAGTGGTTAGGAATAGCGTATTCACAGATTTAGTGTATATTAATCATATTTAGTCTAGAATGAAGCCATTGTAAAAGAAAGACGGAAACATAATGGTGACAAAATACTTTTATAGCATAATATTCAACACTTAGTGGTTCACAGTGAATATTTTACATTGGACGCATTTTTCTTAAAATTAATCACAGAAGGTATGAACAAATGGTGGAAGTTCAAGCAAACATCTTAACAAATTTTGGCGGCGGCGCTTGAGCGGAACTCGCCTGAATCTATGAAAACACACAAAATGCGAGACAATATCCAACGTGTGTAAAGGAGCAGCATTGAAGTGAATTCTTATAGGCAACATTTTACAGAATGAGGTTCGGTAACAAGGTGCTCATCACTCAAATGTGTGCACAGTGGTATCTTGACTCATGAGTTTGACCGAGCCCAACTTCACTTTGCTCGTCGATCTAATCTTCCCCATTGAAATGTCAGGAATTTTTTTGCAGCGCCAAAAGAAAATATTAGAGAATATAAAAGTTTTTTTATTGTATGCACTGCAGTATTCGTGTGTAGCCCCTGGGTTATTTTAGGTAGGCCTATTGAGAAATTCTGCCGGTCCGTTAAGGGCAATAGCACAGGTGGTGGTAATTAACCACCTGTAAGGGGTGAGCGAGTGGGCGTGTTTCGAGAAGAGGAAATGTTTTTTAGCCACTGGCCGCTCGTGTGTCGAGGACCGAGTGGGCTCCCCAAAACTCTGCTTCCACCACCAATTGGAAGTGACTTTTACAAACAGACGGCAAACCGTGGTGGGGTGAATACACAACTCCACGTGTGTTGTTGAGGAACGAAGCTATTCCCTCGCCGTGGCCCGCTGGTGACATTATTTCCACATTGAACAGGCCTGCCTCGGTCCTTGCCAGTGTTCTCATTTGAGCGAGGGCGATCTATTTTCTTTATTTTTTTTGGGGTGGGGGCAGATTTTGATAATTGCCAGAAATAATTCAGATAACCAATTATTCAGCTATTTAATTAAACATATAATTTTTTTGTTTGTTCTTGGGTCCCACAAGACTGACAAAAAAGATCTTTGAGGCACTCGTGAGTTCAAGGTACCACTAAATTGTAGGTGAGCGTGTCACAGTACAGTGTTTGGTGAATATATAGAGACATTAAATGCAGGTAAACGCTTGGTTATACTCACTGTGGTGAAGGCACTTGGACCTGACAACAACAATACGATTGCACTCAATGATACGGAAATATACATGACACTCACGGAACACTTCATGAGGAAGAGATGAAACAGCTGTCGGTTTTAAAGTTAGCGCTATTGTTCTGACGAGGCTATTCACTGCCAACCCACAGCTTGTTGAGGAAATGTGCAGTACCCAGATTGGCCTTCGTAGAGCTCGCTATTTCACAACATGGGCTCGGGCGGTGGTCCTCTTGAGGGATTTACACGTCTGCTGCTTGCTTCGCTCGTCATCAGCTCCTGGAGGGCACAAAAAAAAAGTAACACCACCTTAAATGACAGTTGGGGGTTGGGGGGGTCAACTCTTGTGAGTTACCTTGAATGATTCCGTTGGGGCGGTTTTTAGCGAGGCGCGCACCGGCGGACACCCCTGCCTTCCTGATGCGCACACCTGCATGTGGCTGCAGCTCGCACCTGCACGGGCGGTACAATGTTCAAACTCCACAATAGTCGGCCATGAATCGTGTTTTGTTGTTTGCTATCTTGCTGTATGTACATTTAGTGAAGTTAGCCTGAACTTTGCAAAGCACTTTGATACTTGACAGTCATAAAAAGGCATCATACCCATCGTGAGTCTTGCCAGTCAGTTCATTATAGATCAGCAAAAAGTATTGATGCGATGGAGTTGGTGCAAATTCAAAAATGTGACTGATAAAATGAAGTTCGTCTGTAAAGATTGCAGAGCATTTGACGATCATCCTGAAATGTCACCCAAGAGCTAAATATCCCAAACGTTGTGAGTAGTGTAATAATGAAAATAAAATCAAATTTTGGGACTCACTTGCTCACTTTGACCGAGGCCAGGATGTGCTCGGGCCCACAGTCTTTAGCAGCCTATGACAAAGATAAATGTAAGAACTCTCAGCAAAACCCAAATGTACGTTTAAAAATGAGTTGTGGAGGCTGACCACTGTGGCGGCGCGGTGGCCGACGTTTCGGTTTCCTCTTCCGCTTCGGCCGGCACGTGCAGGTAAAGCTGGTTTGGACCAGGCCGCCGCCGAGCCTGCATGGAAATCTGCACAACTCAGGCCTGGTGGGCACACAGGAAAGTTAAAAAAACAACAAGCTGGAATCAAAAACATGTTTTGCAAACACGTGGCCTTTTATTTAAAAGCAGCACAAATGAACATTTAAGTCATCTGTTAGAAACAATTAGCATCATGCTGAGCCAGAGGAAAAGGCTCAAAACTCTTGATGGTATGTTAAAAAGTGAAGGTTTTTACGACAAGTCACAGTGAGAAGCTTAACTAAAAAGTACTGCAAGGCAGTGCATTGCCAGTAAGTAAGCTGTCCCAGCATCTTCGCCACATAATTGTCACTATATTTTACTGAGATCAGGGAAGTTTTTATTGTTTGCTACATACAAAAAAAGATGAAAGGGGCCCCCCCCACTTCATTTCATGTCAACATATTCTATGATGACAAACAATCAAAAGGGGGGAAAGTCAATTTCACCTCGGTGTTATCAGAGCTAAGACAAATTATATTGTAATGTTTGCTTTTATTTATGAAAATTGAAAACATTTTTAAGTAAAAAAAAAAAACTTAAAACAAGCGTGTCTGTAGCTTTAAAAAAATGTATTTTTTTTTCTCCGAACCGTTTATCATGTTACATTTTATTAGAATATGCAGCGGACCTCACATGGATCCGTGGGGGACACCCCTGACTTCGTTCATTTACATAACATGTTCGCTATCAATCCAGTGTTGAAGATAGAAATAGACAAATATATATTTTCAGACACGAGAACAAAATATGACAGATTCCCAAATAGAACCCAACAACTCACGTGACAAGACGCAAGGTCACAACATTTAACGTCACTTCTACTAGTAGTACTCTTTGTGCACTGATGGTGCAGGATACACTACTCGTTCCAAAACACAACGCATCTTGTGGACAGTCCTCATAAGGACCACAAGGACGGGATGTTTGCTAAAGTGACAACGTTAACATTGACACACAAGAGACCACAAAATACAAATAAGATCTAATCATGGGGGGAAAAAACACATTGTTGCCATTATGTGAAAAATGTACAGCCATTTTTTTAAACACATAAATCTTGTGGTACCACTTGAACCAAAAAAAAAAGGCCATTTTAGTTAGCAACAGTGGTGGACAATATGGAAAACGATAATTAAAATCTGTAAAATTATGACAGTTCAGTTTTCAAAAATGTGAACAATTCAATCACAATAGCTCTCAAATCACAAAGCAAACATTATTTATACTTAATGTAAATTTAGCAGCACTTCACACGAGAAACAGAATCTCAAAGTGCGAAAGAGAAAGGCAGTAAAACCGCAAATAAATTTGTCTCTTCTATTTTTGTCAAATTATTACTTTTAAATCTCAAAATAATTTACTTCCCTCTCAAGATTGGAACACTACATTTTCATTTCATTTCATTCTGAAATTGTTAACATCGATTCTTTTCAAAGTAATCTCATTTACTAAACCAAATGTATTCAGTTATTCTTTTGGTTTTTTTGTTGCATGCAACCTTTGAAGATTTATGTTATTTTATCCTAAATATGAGCCGAGAAAATACTGCTTTCACCCACCTTAAAATGTATCATTTTGTATGCTTAGATAAAAGCATAAAAATATTCTGAACTATTTTACTCCGCGACACAAAAATAAACACTGAACAGCGGTTATGTACACTGTAACATTATGCGTAAAGGTTCCATTGTGTATTTGCATTGTTTAAGTAGTATCAGTCCTTAGCACCGATGAAGACGCTTACGAATTGACTCAATAATTTAGTCCTTGGTTTCCCTAGCCGGCGAGTTGTTGGCAGGCGGTGGGCCCTGCAGGAGGCGCGGGCCGAGCTTAGAGAGGAGCCCGGCCCGGGGCAGCGCCTGCAGGGAGGGCAGGAGTGCCGACAGGGTCGGGGACCGGAGGGAGTACACACCTGCCATGCTCGAGGAGACCGCCGCCCCCGCGCACGACGACGAAGAAGAGGAAAGTGGGGGTGAGGGTGGTTGAGGGGGGCAGGTGGGTGCGTGGCTGTTGCCGGGGGAACGCAGGACGGCGGGGAGGGGGTGGTGAGGAAGCGGGTGTCTCTTCTCTGCAGTTTTGGCGTCTACGGAGACAGACACACCTGCTGACACATGCGGGAGTGGAGGGGGGCATGCTCGGGCCCTGCTGTCGAGATTTCACTAAGCCACGTTCCGAACATGCTGCCCAGCCAATCGAAGCGCGGATCCAACGCCGATAAAGGTTAATAATTTTAAACTGTCAAGAATCAACATCTTCAAATCCAAGGTAACCAATGTACTTGTATCTGTTAAAAAAAAATGCTAACATACCAGTGGTCGTAGCCATTTGTTTTGGTATTACGCAATGTAGTCATCGCATCGCCACTGCAATACCTCAAAAATCAACACCGTTACATCCTTCTGTCAAATAATGTTATGCTCTTATTAGCGGCAACCTTATTGCACCTTCATTTTTTCAATGTGGGATTCATTTGGAATCCCTTGAGAATCAACACCTTTTGTCACCTTCAAGGTAGGCAATGTTCCCATACGGTATGTGAAATGTTTGCTTGTAAACCAAGAAAATGCTAATGAATGCTTATTTTTATTCTCTTCTGCAGATCCAGCGAGCATCAACACTTTCGTTCGGCAACTCACCCCTTGCGGTCCCGGCGGACTTGTTGCCGCCGCCTCGCCCGCTGCCGCCATTGCTGGCGTGGTTCTGCGAGTGCGCCCGCGGCGCGGGGCATGCGAAGGTGAAGCTGGGCGAGCTGGGCATTTTGGGGGAGGGCGTCAGGCTGCTGCTGCTCTGGCTGTTGCAACGCACCCTATCGAAGGACCCTTCGAGCAGCTGGCCGCTCAGACTGCTGCCATGAAGGTTTTTATTGTTACCATAATGTCAGTGCCATTTTCCATATGCAATTTCACTTCTGTATGTCGGCATGAAGCTCAATGATTTTCATGAGAACAAACAATAGTTTTTTTGGGAGCATTTTGTTATTTCAGTAAGTCAGTTTCACAGTAAACTTCAACTGGGAGTGACAGATAAGAGTTTGAGGTAAGCATGCTTGCATCTTATTTGGAGAAGAGTGATAATTTTATGTGCATGTGCGTGAGAACTCACTTGAGGAAGGTCTTGGGCGGCGATGCCTTGCCGGGGTGGTGCGCCTTATTCGGCGGGTGGGCGCTCGCGGCTTTCGTGTTGCGGATGTGCTTGAGCACCCATGCCCGCAGGTTGCCCAGGCAGTTGTAATCCGACAGGACCAGGCGGGGCCACGGGTTGCACTCGGCCATATCCAGCGCCGAGATGGCCACGGCACGCCCCACCTAGTGGGCGGGGCGACAGTCGTAGCTCTAATGGTACCGTGTCGTGCAAGACTGTCATCTCCAGACATGGTGGAGTGCGGAAAAACATTTTTGGAACATAATCAAATTGAGATTTATTCCCTCGACCCCATCAATATGCGGTTATATATTTTTAAGGTCCTCCTCCTATGTCTTTTTTTGTGGTTGTCACCTACTGTACCTGTTCAAAGATTTCCGGCGTGTACTTGAGAGGGAACGTCGGCATCATCGGTGGCGTGGCCCGCCCGTTGTCATGGCACGCTGCTGGGATGGGGTTAAGAGCCTTTCCCGTGTTGTAGTTGCACTCTAAAGTGTAGCTAATACAACAGCGAAGAAATGCTTATTTTATGATCTCTCAACCTTTTGTGACATCACCCGCGTATTTTACCTGTGCAGAATGCCGATGGCTTTATGAATGGCGACGCGGCCGCTGCCTTCCTTCGACTGGCCGTCCCGTTTGTCCCGTGCGTACATGTTCTTCTCGGAGAAGTTGCAACCCAGAAAGTCAAAGTGTGGCGAGTTGATGGCGATCAGCCTCGGGTAGAGCACGTTCTCCACCTGTGCACACAGGGAGCACCACGGTATGCTATTTTCTGCAACCCCCATGGCAAGAAATATCGCATCACGACGACATCAATTTAACCAGATCTTACTTTAAAAAAAAAAAAGTGCAAAATTGAAATGTTTTCTTCTTAAAATTCAGTTTGTTTACCTGCTGGCTCTCATCAGGCAGATTGTTTCCGTACATGAAGCAGCCCCGCTTGGAGGCATGGCCGTGCAAGTCCACGTAATAGGCCACGCCACCGTCCTTTGGCGGAAGAGATTCCTGCTCCTTCTCTTTTGCCACCAGTATTGTAGGTGGTCCCTCTTTCGGTGGCTGTTGCGGTCCGTCCGGCGGCACGGCGGCCACGATGATCACCGAGGAGCCGGACGAGCTGCTGACGTCTCCCTTTGCCATCCATCCAATCTTCCCCGTCGCCGAGGTGAGCTCAGGCTGCGGGGGCGTCGCGTCCTTAGCTGCATTGCGCTGGTTCAAGCTGACTTCCAAGGCGGTGAGGGCAGGAACCTCGTGATCGGCATCCTCGACGTGAGGTTGAAGCGTTTGGACGTCACTGGGAGGGGCCTGGGCGAGGGGGGCACTGGGCTGTGCCTTATCGTGTGTCGTACGGTTGTGCAAGTGATGGTAGAGCAGCAGAGCTTTGGCGGCGTAGATGGATGGGTGAAGCTCGGGGCTGGGATTCATGTACTGTCTGTTCAGGTTCACGCCCCGCGAGTCGGTCCTGCGCGTTCAAAACAACAACTAAACTGCATACTGTGCCAAAAATACACTCATTCCGTGAAATCGGGAGTTCATTGGCGAAATCGATCTTCCGCTGTTGCAATGCAAACTTGTACATTTATTCTCAAAATACTTCTGCCTTGGTCTGTCCGTCTATTTTTTTCCCCCCAGTCCACTCCTCCTGCATTATTCTTCTGAAGTGTCTAATTACAAACAAGTGAGGTAAGTTGTTCTGACCTGTAATGTCCCCGCACGACGCCATCTGGGTTGAGCATGGGGATGAGCTTGAAGACGAACATGTTTCTGAGCGCGTGAGCTCGCGGGTCATCTTTCCGCAGGATGAAGTCCAGGAAGCCATTGAAGACAAACGAGGACGGCGTCTCTCCGGGGTGCACGCGGCTGCTCAGGAAGAACACCTGCCAAGACCCATGTTCAAAAGTCACGACAAATAATGTGAGCAATGCGTGCAATTTGGGTGACGAGGGCTTTGCTTATAAGGTTATAATCCTTAGCGCCCCCCCCCCCCCACGCTAACAAGTATTTGTACCTTTTTGTTCTCGAAGCGGTGAGGTCTCGGCGTTTCAGCGTCGGGGAAGAGCTGCGGCAGGCGAGGCTCACGCTCGTCCTGCATGCCGCTGCAGTTGGTCACAGTGAGCAGGTCCACGCGGTTGCCGTCCAGAGAGCGACACAGCAGCTCACGCCGGTAGTAAATCTCATCTGCAGGGCTGAGAAACACAGAGAACATTGGGACCATTTGTCTTGTCCGAAAGTATACTGTACTTGTGACTTTTTTTGTCAGTAACTTTCTTTGTAATCATTTCATGAGTTTGAGGTGTTACCTGGAAGGACCGAGCCGTGCCGCGTGACGGTGGCTGTCGTCCAACGACTGCAGCATCTCCTGACACTCGGCGTACGAGAAAGGGAAGCAGAAGGAGAAGAAGGTGGTGGCGCCTCGAACCTCCAGCAGACGGTGAGTGAAGGACAAGATGAACTGGTTGCGAACAATCTGAAGAACAAGAGGAGCAAAAGATGCATTGTTAATTCTGTCACTCTTTGATTAAGCGCGTTTGGTACCTCAGTGACGGGTCTGTCTCGGACACGCTCCCACTTGTTCTTTCCGGGGAAAGTCCGTACGAGAGGCGCCATGCCTTGATTGTAAAGCTTCCTCTGGTTGTTCATGTTCATCACATTGATCTTTAGCAGCTTTCCAGGCGCCATGCCCTGCACGCTGAAGTGGAACCATGACCTCAAATACAAAACCATTTGTTAACAAAATACAAACGCTGTCTTTCAAAACTTTACTTGACATATGTCATCTATTATTAGGTGACTATAAAATTTTCCTGTCAAATTGCAACTTCCGTTTGTGACTTTCACAAAATGCTAACTTTTTTGCCAAACTGGAGCTTCTTTCTCCAAACTTTTTGGTCAACAAAACTGCACCATTATTGATTATTTCCAATGTTATTCATTTACCGTCTAGCGTTATACAGTCTAGTCACCTGTTGCCGTTCTCGTGTTCCGTGCCGCCACAGTCGGGGTGCGTCCACACGTTAAACTCGTAGTCGGGGATGTTGGAGGCGCATGTGGCCCCTACGGGGGCCGGAGCAGCATCATTAAGGAAGCTCGTTATGTGCTTATTCACCTTCTCCACGCGGGCCAGGTTGCCCGAGTCGAACTTGGAGTTGAACACGATGTTTCCAAAGCGAACCTCCATGGCCGCGTTTCCTCTTAGAACGCTTTCACGCCCCACAAAATCTGATGAACCAGCCGCCAAAAATACAGAAAAGGTTAAATGAATGGATGGTTTAAGGAAGACTATTTCTGCTTTGAAGGTTGAGCTTGATGTTTAACACAGTACAGTCAATGGTTCACAAACTTTTTAGAACAAGTTGCACCTCAAAACCAAAATACTTGGCTCTCCAAGTATCAGCAGTAAATTATTGTATTATGGTAAACCTCTAACATCATGCAATTTAAACTGTTACATGAGTGTGCTTAAATATTGGAATTAAAAATAACGAAATAATAAATGCTTTAAATGTAGTTAAATACAACTGAACTGTACTTGAATACACTGCACTAGATTAGGTGGGGGGTGGGGTACAATTACAGGCTTTTCTCGATATGATTCCCAAAATATAGTAATTTTATTTGGATAAAATTGTGATCTTTCTCCATTTTCCCCATTGGATCAGATTTGAACGGGTGGGTGTGACAATGTAAACAAGCAACAGCGATACCCAGAGGCGGGGAGAATAACTACGACCAAGTAAGACACATTTACTCGACGACACTCATTTATTTAACACAATGCGATAAATGTGTGAAAATGTGACGAGTACGATTGTTTCCAACTAACCAGCTCATGTTTATCCGGCAGGGCACAACAATCGCGATGGTTTGGTCCCACCGCCGCCTCCAAGACGAACAGCTGACACACAAAACGGGCTCAGGCATCGGGGGTGGGGATTCAAAGCCTCTCTCGCTGTCTCATCCGTCGGACAGGAGGATTGATTTCTATCCAGTCAGAGCATTAGACGTTTACATGGATGCAGCTTTCCGATGTTTGGTCCTTGAACGCTACCTGAACGTTACTAAGCTACAAGGGACACATTAGCTACCCAGATAGCGGTCATTGCTAGGAAGAAAGACCGTCGCTCCGGTCCTAATTCACTGCGCGTAGTCTCCAGATCTTTTTTGGATATTAGCACGGCCGTGTTCTCCGCAACGCACGAATAAATATCGATTTTATTTATTAGGTCATCGCTCGACATCCTTATGTTTTGATGTCATGTCTCCGTCCTTTTTTTCCTCCAAACTCTGCAGTCGGTCGCTACGACTGATGCGTTCCATGAACTCCGGGAAATGTTAAAACGCTGCCGTGTGCTGCGTTCATTGACCACATGTATGTTTTTGTGCCAACGAGGAATAAGCGCGAGTTAGATGCGAGTATGCAACATCCACTATGACTAATTTAATTTATCTCCTGAATTGATTATGCAGTCCCACAATGATCGTGCCAAATACAGGTATGCCTGGGTTTGCACGTCTTTGACTTAATTACCTGTCAAAATGTAAATTAAAGCCGGTGTTCAGTGTTCCTTTGAAACACTTTTCTCACCCGCATCTTCTTTTCACTTCATACAATCCACCTGCTCTGGTAGAGAAAAAAGATAAACTCATCCTTTCAGCATGCTACCCTGTTTTGCCCCCCAATTACTCTACCTTAAGTGACAAAGTTGAATGTGTAAAGGTGCAATCGCCTTCCGGAAGTACTAGTGACGTCTTCCTATTCATAACTATTTTATAGAGCACTCTTGCTGTTACCAAAGCGCAGACGTATGTTGCGTTCACCAACATCATGCAACTATGACAACTTCTGTACAAACGGGAATGAAACGTTCAGGTGTTTCTGTGAAAACAACTATAGTACTTGAAGCCCAGACCTGTTACTGCCGTGTGTTAATATGCCACGGTGCCGTAACATTGACTTTTACATTTTTTCATAAATTTGAAATACCTCCCATTAAAATAAAATCGTGTGCACGCTTTTGTCATGGGATGTCATGGCTGGATGGGTGGGATGTCATTGTTGTCCTAGTCTGTTATTGTACAGCCTGACAGTTTCTTCACACGTGGGCGCGCTTTGTGACATTTCTTTCCCTTGATCGCTTGGTGAAACGCATGTATTGCGCAAAACCGTTGCAAGAACACCGGTTACCACGATAACTTGAATGTACCTATCTTGAAAAGCAATTCTGCCGAGTTCCACTTATTCGTTCTCAATCTTATACTGTAGCCAAAATGAATGTAATATTGATGGAACCTTGCGTGCTTACGCCTTTCCCCCGACAGTTAGTCTTCTTTCTTCCCCCGTCCCGAAAGCATCGTCACTGAAGATTTAGATTTAGCCCTTCGCATTATTCAGCGATAAATAGTCCTCAAATTCAAAAACTTAGATGAACCCTGGTATGAGCGTTATTACACACGGAAATTATTATAGGGGTGCTGTGGTCACCTGGGTTTCAGATGACGGAAGTGAGCGTAACTCTCATGTGGTAGGTCTTTCTGCAACGAGTGGACTCTGCGTTGTGGTCCTCCGGCCTACAGGCGTCACTAGTGAGTACAAATCACTAGTGGGGTGTTGCCCTCTTCTAGGGAGGAGCGGCCAAAGAGTGTTCCGATATCACGTCACCCGGCGTGACCGACAGCGGCTACGCTTCTATGATCACTTAACTTCTCCTCGGCCGCTAAAATCAAATCTGGAACAGTCGCCCGCAGTTTCATCGTCATCTGTTGTATTGCGTAGTGGGCTGTTCCATTATGGCTTTTCTGTACGAGTACGTCACGCAGGAGCAACTCGCAGGCTTCGACAAGTACAAGGTAACACGCTAACCAGCTAGCCCCTCGATGTGTATGTACTGTAAAAAAATGTGTATTTACTGTATGTATATATGTATGCATTTCATAATTTTTCACAAATCTACAGAGCTTGTCAGTCCACATGTGTCAGGTTTACCTTTTTGCAAAACGTTGATCAGTGTGAAGTACTGAAAATGGCTTTCGCATTTTGATAAAGCAATGTTAATGTTTGTTCATGTGATGTGTTTGGGATCTTAAGTGTTTTTGTTGTTGTTTTTTGGGATGGGCCGAGGAGGAGATGGCAATAAGAATGATTATGCAGACGCCACCTCTGCTGCTCCTTTGGGAACAACACCAACATTGTCATATGCACCCTTGCTTATAGTCAACCGAAAGGGCATCATTTGACATCTTAATCCATAATTTAAGAGAAAGGAAACAGTTTAGGAAGTCCCCCCGCCCCCAATACATTGCCAAGGTATCAGGACTCTGTAGCGACAGATGCCAAAAATCAAATGACTTGGGTGCCTCAAATGTGATCGTGACTTCCAAGTTGAAATTATTTTACCCCCATTCTCCCCTTCCTCATGAGACACATTAAATATTTCCCCCCTGGTGCTTTTTAACTGCCACCCTCTTGAGAGCATGTTGAATGCAAATGAATTGAGATATTGTGAGTTAGTACAACAATTTGAGCTTGTACGTGTGATCACATGAAGTGTGCGGTTTCCTCATACTTCCTGCTGCCTGCCCTCTGTAATTACCGCAATGTCACCATGCTTAGCATCTTGAGGTTGTAATGTAGAAGTTGGCGATTGTACTTTATTAAAATAAAAGTCAAAATACTCTGAAGACACTTGTATAGTTGCAACATGGTTTTGCTTGGTAAAATTCATTTGTATAATTAACATTAGATTTACATTTACTCAATTGCCAGGTCTGACTCATTTTCAAAACGCAAATGTGAACCTACTTTTTATAATTGCTTATGTATCACAAGATTTGTATGATTTCCAAAAACAAAGGGTATTTATGCAGTGCGAGAATAAACCTGTCAAGACTGTTAATTAGCCCATGTGGCGTCCAGTTGAGTAACTTGAATTGTCAGTTGGGCCCTACCGGCATATTTTACAAATACAGTTAAAACGCGACCAGCTGCTGACCGAACGCAATGAAACCAAGTCACAGGCAGTCGTGTTCACTTGCATGCATGTCACGTGACAAATGACACTGATAGCGGTCTGTGTCGTGTGTTTGTTTGCAGTACAGCGCAGTGGACTCCAATCCTCTGTCAGTCTACGTCATGCACCCTTTCTGGAACGTTGTGGTGAAGGTGGGTGTGCGTTAATGTGCCTGTTTTGACAACGACTGACACTTGGGTGACACTCCTTGCAGTGTTGCATCATGTCCCATATTATTGCCCTATGGGGGTAGTTGTAATGAACTTTCTCATGACATCTGATGCAATCAAGTGTGGCGTTTAGATGTGCCCTACGGTTCGCTTGACCTGTGTTGCCTGCAGAGTTGATGTGGTATTTGTAAAGCTTTGAAGGGCGAGAATCGAATGTGATCAAAAGTTACTGGGGAAAAAAAATCAGACAGCCGCAATATTTTTTGGTTTATTGTGGAGACCCGCAAGGTAGTCATTCACCAGCGATCTATAACTTCATGTTTATGTGTTCCAAGTAATGATATACAGGAAAGGGTGGAAAGGGAGTAGCTTGCCATTTGCGGTGTAAACAGTTTTGCCGTAAGGAGGAGAGAGACATGCTATGCTTTTGTGTCCATTACTGTATTTTGATATTGTATTATGACAATGTTTTTTTTTTTGGTTTAGAAATAAAATTAGGATTCTAGAAGTGCATCTGTCCAAAAGGCCACCTTCCTTCTAAAATGCATTCACCGCCATCATTTCATGCCGCTTGATATCGTATTTTTACCACGTTACTACTACTGAGTCACTTCGTTCTTTCTCATCATTTCTTATCCTCACGCCGAGGCCTACGTTTCTTTGATTTTAGTTTCTACCAAAGTGGCTGGCTCCAAACCTCATCACGTTCACCGGCTTCATGTTCCTGGTGGTGAACTTCCTCATGTTGGCCTTCTACGACTATGACTTCAACGCCTCGGGTGTGTTCACACAAGTAACCCCGGTTTTACATTATCCTATAACTGATGCTTTCGTCACTAATTGAACCGCTAACGTTAGCTGATGGTAACTGATCAGGCATTTCAGGAACCTTGCAGCAAATTTGTCTTCTGTGTGCTGTCTCCTTTTTTTTATTTTGCGTGCGTGCATTTCAGCCATCGGACATCAGCATGTGCCGAGCTGGGTGTGGGTGACGGCGGGGATCTTCAACTTCCTGGCCTACACGCTCGGTGAGCAACTGCGCTTACATCTCCGCCTCCTCCCTCTTCCGTTTGTTTCCCGGCACACCGTGACGCCGCATCTGTGCAGACGGCGTGGACGGCAAGCAGGCGCGCCGCACCAACTCCTCCACGCCACTCGGGGAACTGTTTGACCACGGACTGGACAGCTGGGCTTGCATCTTCTTTGTGGCCACTGTCTATTCTATATTTGGGCGTGGTGCCAGCGGTGTGGGCGTGGCCACGCTTTACTACATCCTTTGGGTGGTGCTGTTCTCCTTCATCCTGTCGCATTGGGAAAAGTACAACACAGGTGTGCTTTTCCTGCCGTGGGGCTACGACATCAGTCAAGTGGTGAGGTTGAGAAAATTGCATCAACATGATCAGTTTAAGTTGCCCGGTGTTCCACGGCTAAATCCTTTTTTTTTTCTCTCTCTTGCTTTCCAGACCATCTCCCTGGTCTACGTGGTGACAGCAGTGGTGGGCGTGGAGACCTGGTACCAGCCTGCCCTGTTCCACTTTCTCTACAGAGACCTTTTCACCTTCATGATAGTGGGTGAGACGCATAATATATAGCATAGCATTATCGTGCCAATTGAACCGTTGAGGTAATTTACAAGCGCAAAAAAAAGGATTTGCACTCACCGGTTGGGCAGTCACCAGTCAGACGAGATTTTTCTCAAGCTATCTTCAGCAATTGAAATCCTTTGAATGTGACAAAAATAAAGTCTTGTGAGGAGCGCATGGTGAGTGTTTGAACCATCTCGCTCGTTCGCAATTTAATACCGTCTGATCATTTTCAGCCTGTTCCTTCCTGGTGACGTTGCCTATGAGCCTCTGCAACGTGTTCAGGTAGGATTTGTTGTTGTCGTCGTCATGAATTGGTATGTAGCTTTGGCATAAAGGGGGACCTGCTTGTGTTTGTTCAGGGCGTACCGCAGCAACTCGTTGAAACACAGCAGTGTGTACGAGGCCTTCCTGCCCTTCCTGTCGCCCGTGCTGCTATTCGTCCTGTCCACCGTTTGGGTGCTCTTTTCTCCTTCCGCCATCCTGGAGCTGCAGCCCAGGCTCTACTACCTCATGGTGGGCACGGCCTTTGCCAACGTCACGGTGGGTGTTCTCCAGTCAACGCGTTTGACGCAGAATTCTCTAGTGCTTCTTGCGATTATTACACTTTTTTTTCCCTCTAATTTGGTTTATATTGAGATGAAAGTCCTCTGGATTTTCCCGGAAATCTGGATTTTCAAATTTTCGTGACATTTCGTCCGGAAAATTTCACGTGTGTGTGTGTATGTATAGCTGTATGTATCTATGCATTTTTGTATTTTCATAAGACATGTTTTTATGTTGATAGGTTCTGATTGGCTGTTGAAGTCAGAGAAACAGGAAGTGATTTTAGTTACGAGAGTTGTGTTCTTAAACGTGCTGTGGGGCAGGGGTCTTTTTTTTTTCGGAAAGTACACTTTCATCTCGGTTTATATGTAGGTTATTTTGTTTTTAAAACCAAGTACCTGTGCATTTCAAAAATAAAAGATGGCTCTTGAGCAGTCAAGTCTGCTCACTTTTTGATTTGATCATTTCCTTGACAGTGCCACTTTGCATTTAGAGCTGTGCTCGCGCGCGTATGTTTCAGTGCAAGCTGATCGTCTGTCAAATGAGCAACACGCGTTGCCAGCCGCTGAGCTGGTTGCTGCTACCGATGGCCGCCGTGGTGACGCTGGCCGTGTCGGGCCTGGTGGCCGATGAAATGCTGTTGCTGCACTTGTGGACGGCCGTCGTCGTGCTGGCGCACATACACTACGGCGTGTCGGTGGTGAGGACACGCGCTGTAGTGCTACTGTTCAGTTGTTGTGACAGTCATTATTTGGCAAGTATGTCGTCAATGATTTACTTTCCTTGGGTGCAGGTCCAACAACTCAGCGGCCATTTTGGCATCTTAGCCTTCTCGCTGAAGAAGCCCAGCAGTGACTGACACGAGGACGAACGAATCGGCTTGAAAGGAGCGGAGGTCTAGACACACCCCCGGTACACCTTTTCTCTCTGCTCAACGACATGTCACCGCGGCAACCGTATCCTCTCCGTTCAGCGAGGGATGCCCCAAAACGCACACACATGCAGACACATGCACAAATGGCCATCCAACTCAATTTCTTTGATAATGGGGGAACGGGAGGGGCAGGGGGGGCTTCAGAGATGCTCCGACTTACCTCATTGGAGGATTGTCGCACTGTGTCGAGCCAATGAGGTGCGAGTGTTTCCTACGGAAATGTGTTCCATTTACGGGCTGGGGAGCCTAAACACGCACGCCCACAGACTTGCACTGATCCACTGTCTGCTTTCAGGTAGACACACACTATTATAGTATTATGAATGTATCCTATTAATAAGCCTTGATGGGAACTCGGACTCAACTCGAAAGTCTTATTTCGCTCCTTAATTCATTGGAAGTAGACCCGACTAATGGATCATTTTGAATACGCTTCTCACTGGTGGCAATCGGATGCGGATGATGCAGGGAGGTGTCACGTCTTTCACGCTGATTTGTTCTTTTCGGTGTCAGTGGGTTGTGTTGTCGTGGCGACGGCAGCCGCTTGAATGAAGAGTGTGTCCCAAAAACCGCATGTGGGAAGGGATTTACTCTGAGGGGAAGGAGCGCATGCTGCCGGCCTTTCTTTTTTATTTTTTATTGTTGTTGTTGTTAGGAAACCAACTTTTTATAACGGTAATGATTGACAGCCTCGTTAGCGAGTGCCAGAGTCTGCAACTTGGCTCGGAATGCCTGGCCAATGGGACATGAGTGTTGAGGAAAAGCCTGCATGTGTTTCAAGCACAGTCAAGTAAACTCAAGTGTGTGTGTGTGTGTGTGTGGGTCTTTGGATTTCATACATTGATTAACATGTAATAATGTCCATTGTTGATCTTTAATATTTAATAGTCTCTGTGTGTGTTGGGAATCTGGAAAAGGAACGACTGACAGAATATAGAAGATGAACGCAAACAATTGATGGATCTATAATAGTAAATTAATGAGCCACTGTGATCAATGGCTGATTTGTGTGGTGCTATTTACACTCCGTGTTATTAAAAAATGTCCAGCAAGTGACCGCCCCACCCCTCATTAACCAATGTGTTGTGCGCACCACTATTTGTTTTTGTTTCTATTTTTTTATGAAAAAATGGGGAGGAGAATGCGTGCAGTGATTTCTACTCCTGATAAGTTCCTGAAAATATCTGAATAAATGCTACTCAAACTGGAAGTGGTGGACTTATAATTGCAGAAACAAGCAAGAGAAGTTGCATCCATCCATATTCAACACCGCTTATCCTAAAGAGGATGCGGGGGGCTGACGGCTAACCACAGGCAGAAGAGAGACTACACTTGTCACTGAGTGGGAACCGATCCCACGTTGGATTGGCGGAAGTGACGTCAGGCCTGGGAGGGATTTGAAGATTAGGTGTGCACAAGGAGATTCATCAAGTGCGCTGCAGTGGTGCAGCAAGGTGGCGTCCACGCATGTGCCCTTTTTTCAGCTGAGCGAGCGTGCCTCGTCGGACAATGAGTAATCCACCACCCAGGCCACTCCCTCCAATCAAAAAGATGAGACACCCAACACGATAACGTCTCAGCCTTTCGGTAAGGTTGCCAGTCTCAACAAAGGATCTTGAAACATTTTGACTGTTTGGAGGTTTTTTTTTTTACTAGAGCAGAGAAGACACTTACGACAAAACTCCTTACCATAATGGTAGTTTTTTTCCCGCCAAAAATGCTTGACTATACATGGTCGTTTTTTCCGGCTAAAAACGCCTTACTCTACATGGTCGTTTTTTGGGGGCTAAAAACGGCTTACGATATAGGGTCTTTTTTTTCGTCGTTTGTTTCGGCCCCCAAAAAAGCCCATGTATAGTCAGTCGTTTTTAGCCGATAAAAACGACCATGTATCGTAAGGCGTTTTTAACCGAAAAAAAGGCAGAAAAAAAACAACTATGTACAGTTAGGCGTTTTTAGCCGAAATAAAAACAATGTAGAGGAAGGCGTTTTTAGCCTAAAAAAAACGACCATGTATAGTACGGCGTCTTTAGCCCAAAAAATGACCATGTATATATAGTAAGGCGTTTTTAGCCCCCAAAAATGACCATGTATAGTCAGGCGTTTTTAGCCGAAAAAAACGACCATGTATAGTAAGGCGTTTTTAGTCCCAAAAAATGACCATGTATAGGAAGGTGTTTTTAGCCAAAAAAACAACCAGATATAGTAAGGCGTTTTTAGCCGAAAAACGACCATATAATAAGTAAGGCGTTTTTAGCCGAAAAACGACCATGTACAGTAAGGGGTTTTTAGCGGAAAAAAACGACCATGTATAGTCTGGCGTTTTTAGCCCCCCAAAAATGTCCATGTATAGTAAGGCGTTTTTAGCCCAAAAAAACGACCATGTATATAGTCTGGCGTTTTGAGCCCCAAAACGACCATGTATAGTAAGGCGTTTTTAGCCGAAAAAAACGACCATGTATCGTAAGGCATTTTTAACAGAAAAAAATGACAGAAAAAAACAACAATTTTTAGCCGTAAAAAACGACCATGTACAGTAAGGGGTTTTAAGCCAAAAAAACGACCATGTATATAGTCTGGCGTTTTGAGCCCCAAATAAATGCCATGTATAGTCTGGCGTTTTTAGCCGGAAAAAACCACCATGTATAGTAAGGCGTTTTTTGCCGAAAAAAAACGGTATAGTATAGTAAGGCGTTTTTTGCCGAAAAAACGGCATAGTATAGTAAGGCGTTTTTGAGCCAAAAAAACCGACATAGTATAGTAAGGCGTTTTTGAGCCCAAAAAAACGACAGGGCGGTTTTAGCCGAAAAAAACAACCATGTATAGTAAGGCGTTTTTTGCCGAAAAAACGACCATGTATAGAAAGGTGTTTTTAGCCCAAAAAAACGACAGGGCGGTTTTAGCCTAAAAAAACAACCATGTATAGTAAGGCGTTTTTTGCCGGAAAAACGGCATAGTATAGTAAGGCGTTTTTAGCCGAAAAAAACAACCATGTATAGTAAGGCGTTTTTTGCAGAAAAAACGACCATTTATAGAAAGGTGTTTTTAGCCCAAAAAAAACGACCATGGATAGGTGTTTTTAGCCCAAAAAAAAAAGCGCCCATGTATATTAAGGCGTTTTTGGCCGAAAAAAACGACCATGTATAGAAAGGTGTTTTTAGCCAAAAAAACGACCATGTATAGTAAGGCGTTTTTAGCCGAAAAAAACCACCATGTATAGAAAGGTGTTTTTAGCCCCAAAAAAAGCGACAATGTATAGTAAGGCATTTTTGGCCCGAAAAAAACTGACATAGTAAACTAAGGCGTTTTTGAGCCGAAAAAAACGACATAGTATAGTAAGGTGTTTTTGGCCCGAAAAAAAAACGACATAGTATAGTAAGGCGTTTTTAGCCGGAAAAAACAACCATGTATGGTAAGGCGTTTTTAGCCCCCGCAAAAAACGACCATGTATAGTAAGGCGTTTTTTGCCGAAAAAAACGACATAGTATAGTAAGGCGTTTTTGAGCCAAAAAAAAAACGACAAAGTAAAATAAGGCGTTTTTTGCCGAAAAAAACGACCATGTATAGAAAGGTGTTTTTAGCCAAAAAAACGACCATGTATAGTAAGGCGTTTTTAGCCGAAAAAAACCACCATGTGTAGAAAGGTGTTTTTAGCCAAAAAAAAAGCGATAATGTATAGCAAGGCGTTTTTGGCGCGAAAAAAAACGACATAGTAAACTAAGGCGTTTTTGAGCCGAAAAAAACGACATAGTATAGTAAGGTGTTTTTGGCCCGAAAAAACCGACAGTATAATAAGGCGGTTTTTGCCGAAAAAAATACCATGTATATAAAGGTGTTTTTAGCCAAAAAAACGACCATGTATAGAAAGGTGTTTTTAGCCCCCAAAAAAGCGCCCATGTATAGTAAGGCTTTTTTGGCCGAAAAAAACGACCATGTATAGAAAGGCGTTTTTAGCCGAAAAAAACATCTTAGGATACATGTTCATTTTTTAGAGTGTTGCATTTTCACACCTAACAAAGCAAGGTTTGAACCAGGGTTGCCAGGACCGAAAGCCAGCATGCAAACCCCTACACTACAGTGACTGTGACTTGTCCTGCACTACGGGCGTATATGACATTCACTTTCAAGGGTTTCCAGGAAAAAGTAACTGTGTGTTGCATTTCCACACATAACCAAGAGAGGTTTGAACCTGAGTTGCCCGGACCGAACGCCAGCATGTATACCTCTACACCACCAGTGACTATGTCTTGTACTGCACTATAGGTGTATTTGACACTCACTTTCAAGGGTTTCTAGGAAAAAGTAAGTGCTGCATTTTCACACATGACTGAGCTGGCTTTGAACCGGGGTTGCCTGGACCAAAAGCTAGTGTGTACACCTCTACACCACCAGTGACTGTAAACTGATCTGCACTCTTTGCATATTTGACATGCACAGTAAGGCGTTTTTGGCCGAAAAAAACGACCATGTATCGTAAAACGCCTTCTTATACATGGTCGTTTTTTTCGGCAAAAAACGCCTTACTATACATGGTTGTTTTTTTCCCGGCTAAAAACGCCTTACTATACATGGTCGTTTTTTTCGGCAAAAAACGCCTTACTATACATGGTTGTTTTTTTCCCGGCTAAAAACGGCTTACTATCCTATGTCGTTTTATTTGGGCTAAAAACGCCTCACTATACTATGTCGTTTTTTTGGGCTCAAAAACGCCTTACTATACTATGTAGTTTTTTTCAGGCCAAAAATGCCTTACTATACATGGTTGTTTTTTTCCCGGCTAAAAACGCCTTACTATACTATGTCGTTTTTTTTTGCTCAAAAACGCCTTACTATACTATGTCGTTTTTTTCGGCAAAAAACGCCTTACTATACATGGTCGTTTTTTGGGGGGCTAAAAACGCCAGACTATACATGGTTGTTTTTTTCTGTTAAAAACGCCTTACTATACATTGTCGTTTTTTTTCGGCTAAAAATCCTTACTATACTATACTATGTCGTTTTTTTTTTTGGCTCAAAAACGCCTTACTATACATGGTCGCTTTTTTTTGGGCTAAAAACACCTTTCTATACATGGTCGTTTTTTTCGGCCAAAAACGCCTTACTATACATGGTCGTTTTTTTTGGCGAAAAACACCTTACTAGACTGTCGTTTTTTTCGGCTCAAAAACGCCTTACTATACTATGTCGTTTTTTCTTCAGGCCAAAAACGCCTTACTGTACTATGTCGTTTTTTTCGGCAAAAAACGCCTTACTATACATGGTTGGTTTTTTTCGGCAAAAAACGCCTTCCTATACTTTGTCGTTTTTTTTGGCTCAAAAACGCCTTACTATACTATGTTGTTTTTTTCGGCAAAAAACGCCTTACTATACATGGTCGTTTTTTGGGGGGGCTAAAAACGCCTTACCATACATGGTTGTTTTTTTCGACTAAAAACGCCTTACTATACTATGTCGTTTTTTTCGGCTCAGAAACGCCTTACTATACTATGTCGTTTTTTTCGGCAAAAAACGCCTTACTATACATGGTCGTTTTTTGGGGGGGCTAAAAACGCCTTACTATACATGGTTGTTTTTTTCGGCTAAAAACGCCTTACTATACATGGTCGTTTTTTGGGGGGCTAAAAACGCCTGACTATACATGGTCGTTTTTTTCGACTAAAAACGCCTTACTATACTATGTCGTTTTTTTCGGCTCAAAAACACTTACTATCCATGGTCGCTTTTTTTTGGGCTAAAAACACCTTTCTATACATGATGGATTTTTCGGCTAAAAACGCCTTACTATACATGGTCGTTTTTTTCGGCCAAAAACGCCTTACTATACATGGTTGTTTTTTTCTGCCAAAAACGCCTTACTATACATGGTCGTTTTTTTTGGCTAAAAACACCTTTCTATACATGGTCGTTTTTTCGGCAAAAAAACGCCTTACTATACATGGTCGGTTTTTTCGGCTAAAAACGCCTTACTATACATGGTCGTTTTTTTCGGCTAAAAACGCCTTACTATACTATGTCGTTTTTTTTCGGGCCAAAAACGCCTTACTATACTATGTCGTTTTTTTGGGCTAAAAATGCCCGACTATACATGGTCCGTTTTTTTTGGGCTAAAATCGCCTTACTATACGTGGTCGTTTTTTGGGGGCTAAAAACACCTGACTATACATGGTCGTTTTTTTTAGGCAAAAAACGCCTTACTATACATGGTCGCTTTTTTTGGGCTAAAAACACCTTTCCATACATGGTTGTTTTTTTTTCGGTTTAAAACGCCTTACTATACTATGTCGTTTTTTTGGGCTCAAAAACGCCTTACTATACTATGTAGTTTTTTTCAGGCCAAAAATGCCTTACTATACTATGTCGTTTTTTTGGGCTCAAAAACGCCTTACTATACTATGTAGTTTTTTTCAGGCCAAAAATGCCTTACTATACTATGTCGTTTTTTTTTCGGCCCAAAAACGCCTTACTATACTCTGGGTTTTTTCGGGCCAAAAATGCCTTACTATACATGGTCGTTTTTTTCGGCTAAAAACGCCTTACTATACATTGTCGTTTTTTGGGGCTAAAAACACCTTTCTATACATGGTCGTTTTTTTCGGCTAAAAACGCCTTACTATACATTGTTTTTTTCGGGCCAAAAATTCCTTACTATACTATGTTGGTTTTTTCGGGCCAAAAACGTCTTACTGTACTGTCTTTTTTTGTGTGTGCTAAAAACACCTTACATGGTCGTTTTTTTCGGCTAAAACGCCTTGCTATACATGGTCGTTTTTTTCGGCTAAAAACACCTTACTATACATTGTCGTTTTTTGGGGCTCAAAACACCTTACTATATATACATGGTCGTTTTTTTCGGCTAAAAATTCCTGACTCTACATGGTCGTTTTTTTCGGCTAAAAACGCCTTACTATACATGGTCGTTTTTTTCGGCTAAAAATTCCTGACTCTACATGGTCGTTTTTTTCGGCTAAAAACGCCTTACTATACATGGTTGTTTTTTTCGGCTCAAAATGCCTGACCATACATGGTCGTTTTTTTCCAGGGCAAAAAGACAGGTCCACCTAGTGGATGTGTGCACATGACTGCATCGCAATATGGAGCTGAACGAAACAGTCATATTTTCATGACTTTATTACATTACAGCGGCAGAGTGTTCCTCGTGAAAGCGAGCTGAGGGCGTGCATATCTGACCTTCTCTCCAGTGGCAATGTGCAGGCCCACCATTGCCTTGGCAAAGGAGCCCTTGTTGATCATCTAATGTCGTGATATTTTAGATTCTGTTCATGCAGTTTTTAATTCTCTTTATGGCTCTGCCGGCCACTTCTTCTTGATGTGTCAGCAGTCCATGTTGCGCAGCTTCCTGTCCGTCTTGCGTTGAAGCGCGGCGGGGAGCAGCGGGAGATTGAGTTCGGTCATCTGTCGCTGCAGAGTCGAGTGGAACTTTGCTACGGAGTTCCTCTTGGTTCCCGTCCCCTTCCCACCCTTTGGAGCCAAAGTGTTTTTTTGCAAGGGGCAAGTCAGAGTTTTGGACCCACTCAATTGCAGTCCAGCGGGCTCAAGCAGGCTTGGCGGGACCCACAACACCTTCCCACCTCGTCCGTTTTTCAACCTCTGGTCGGGTAAGCGCGGCAGTGTTTTGGGCGCAGCTCTCTGCGTGGTTTCGAGGTGCATTCTGGGAGAAGCAACGCTCTTCTGTGGCGTGTCAAACCTCAGGACGGCCTCCATGGGACTCCCGCCGCCGTCCGACTGCGCGGTCCCGACGTGCTGCCGCGCCAGTTGGACAGGCACCGAGGCGCCGTAGTCTTCAATTGGTTCAGCGGGCGAGGCGGCATGGCATGGGGCGGAGTCACACAGGTGCGCTATTGCGGTTTTGGGAGGAGGAAGATATACCACTTGGTGTTTTGATCCCAACACTAAGAAGATTCATAGAACTCATCATCAGCAGTTGCAAAAGTAGTTATAAAAAAAATTGACTTCGTCATTTGGACGGCTGATGTACCGTCGGGAAGAATCAGAGTGTCCCTGTTATTCAAGATGGCGGCGGCGGCGTCCTCAGTGGCCTGTGGTGACGGAGAGGGTTTGAAAATGGGGTGAGAGGAAGACACCGCTCCCTTGTCCCCCTCCTCCTCTTCATCATGACACCGATCTTGTGGTCGTGGTGGATGCTGGGGTCTGGTCCTGCCGCACCGCCGCTCTGCCACTTGTTTGCTTTCCTTGAGATGTCTGCTCGCCGTCTTTTTCTCCTTGACGGTGTCGCTCTGACACGAGGCGGTGCGGCGGCGTTACAAATTTAATGGCTAACCAACTGACAATGTACCGTATTTTCCGCACGAAAAGGCACACTGGATTATGAGGCGCACCTTCAATGAATGGCCTATTTTGTATTTTTTGTTTTCATATATTGGACGCACTGGATTATAAAACGCAATCTACAATGCGTCCACTAGATGAAGCTACACTCCTTCCGTTCGACTCGAGAGGCGTTCATGACCGCCTCCAAAAAAAAGAATTAATGATTACTTCAATGAAACTACAAGAATTTTTAAAAAAGCATCAAAACAGAAAATCAAGCAAGCAAATCATAAAATTAATTTTATAGCCCCCCCAAAAGAATTTATTTTGGCATTTCCTTGAGCGTAGTGCCAACGGAACGATCCAATGTCAGTAAAATGTAGGAGACTGGACTGTCTCAGAAGTGTTGTATATTCCTTTGTTGTGTATTCACAAATGAGGAAATCACAAAATAAATTCTGTAGGGAGGCTATATAAGCATGTCTCCAACAAGGAGCCATCTTGGGGTCGACATATTACCGTAATGACCATACACAAGGCGCGCTGTGAGCTTTTAAGAAAACTTTTCGGTGCGCCTTATAGTGCAGAAAATACGGTAACTCTGATCAACTAACGAACCAACTCAAACTAACTAATGCAATGATTGATTCAACGACTGACCAATTGTTGCCAACCAACCAACCCGACAGCGACGATCTAACCATGACACGTCGGCGGCTCCTTTTGATTTTGGCGAGCAGCAAGTGGTAGGCTGCCATGATGGCACAGGGCCGGTTGTCGACGAGCGTTCGCGTGACCTCCGAGGTCAAGTAGCCCAGTGTGTCAGTCATGTACGCCAGCACTGACGGGTCCAGGTCCTCAACGCGCAGCCTGTGGGCCGAGGAAAGACAGATAAGTGACTGTGTGCTACTTTAGCGAGGCGGGTTGTGCATTTGCTAGCTGGACCTTCAGTCACAGACCAGCAGAACTGTGCAAAAATGCAAAATAAGAACATGAGACTGAGCTAGCTGGAGAAGTTCACATTGGACCGTTCATTGGAAACTGCGGCAGAATATCCAAGTTATGATGTCACGTACCAAAAGAGCCCTTGGCTCCTCACAGCCACTAGGGGGCGTGTTCGAATCATGGCTCGGCTAGGCGTGATGACATTTCCACAGCGCTCCATAAAAGCCTTCAAGCTGACGACCGCAACAATTTTCATTTGCCTTCATTCCCTTCTGCTCAATGCTCTCGGATTACAAACCTCAACGATGTTTTCAACGGGGGAATTTTCTCCCAAGGAAAACAAAAGGAAAAATATCGATGTTAGCATTAGGATGTGTTTGTGTGTTTATGTGTTCGTGTTTGTGTCGGTGTGAGATTAAAATTTGGTACTTGGGCTTTAAGTGAGGGCCGGAATTTAACCTCACCCCAATATGACGACGATGTCGCGGTTACAGAAACCAGAAAGACTAAACATGAACCAATCAGATCTCAGTGTTCTGGCCTGATCCTGAAGGCGCTGGGCAGGTTAGGTCGACTGTTTAACACAAAAGCTGAAATCTTATTGGACCCAAACCCCCAACACACACACACACAAAACAAAATCTCCTACTACGACTACTGGAAGCCATGCAGCCTCGAGAGACAGAACCAAATGAAGAAACTGGGCTTGTTAGCTGTCCCTGACTACTCGCCACAGCATAAGCGCACAGACCTGTTGTTGGGCGACAGTGTGTGGAGCGGCCTCTTGGCATAGCCTTCGTTGATCCAGCCCCCCTCCATGGCGGCTCGGATGCTGGGTCTTTTGTCAGGGTCGGGTTCCAGCAGAGACAGCACGAACGTCACCGCACCTTTCAGGCACGTAACTCAAATGTCACTTGGTCGAGAGCAGCCCCGCCACCCAAAACAACAGCCCAAATTCCTTGACTTTTTGTGAGTAGCGTTGAGGATGTTGCCGTTGCAGACCTGTGCTGATGTCACCGGGCATGTGTGCGATGTCGCCGGCCACCATTTTGTGGTGCAGATTTTGGAGGTCGAAGGGCTCCACGGTGAAGGGCAGTGTGCCGGTCAGCATGGCGAACACGCTCACACCTCTAACGCACACGGACACACGTCACACACCTACTGGCCGATTCCCCTTGAAGGCACGCAACCAATACACAGATACAACACTGGGTAGAATAACTCAACTTGTTGTTACATTTTTTGTGAAATATATTCAAATTTTTAAATAATGCGATAACGGCGCGACTCACACAGACCACGCGTCCACTTTGGGTCCGTACTTCCTGTGGGCGAGGAGCTCGGGGGCGGCGTAGGCGGGGCTTCCGCACTGGGTGCTGAGCAGTTCCGGAGGCAACGATTCTGACCTCAGCAGCGTGTTGCTCAGGCCGAAATCTGCAAAGCGGAAACCAAATCAAGTCGCAGGCATGACATGCCATGCGTTCCGTTCCGACACTTTCACGTTCGGCGTTTCCGGGACGTACCAACGATCTTGATGTTGTTGTGCTCATCGAGGAGGAAGTTCTCAATTTTCAAATCTCTGGCACAGAAGACAGCACAAGGATCGCGGTCATTATCAGGTTTTGATGATATTCGCCTGGTCAATGAAAAAATTTTGTATGAATCGAAATGCCAATTATCTATTGAAGCCGTGTTTCTATAGCGGGCGGGGGGGGGGGGGGGGGGGGGGGTTAGAATTTGCGCTTTTTCAGCAATTCCCCATAAACATATATACAGATATGATATGTTGATTAACAAACCTCAGAATTAATCTTAGAAAATTCTTTAAGGGCCCAAACTTGGATGTTGACGTCCTGAGACGCACCCAAAAGAGGCTCTTGGAAGCACGCAGGCGTAATGAACATCTGCGCTCGACATCCGCCTTGGGAATCATGCATGCTCCTTTCAAGTTTATTCATCTCAAGAGCAGATGCCGAGAAACCAGACAAAAGGAGACAAAAAGGAGGAAAGAGCCGCCGTGAAGGGGGACCAAAAAAAAATCCTGAACGTGGGGGGAGCAGGAAGTGGGTTGCAGTGCAAAATTTCCCTTTATTTCTATTTTAATCATGTGGGTGTGTGTGTGTGTGTGTGTGTGTCTGGCCATCGTTGAGGGACTTCATTAGAGAGGAAGTCAGTGATGTCGTGATGATGTGTGAATCATGGCGCCGGCGCAGCGTGATGAGGTCATTGCCTGGTAATCACATTCCCACCTTGGAGGAGCCAAACCTCGTAAAAAAAAAACGGGCACCGCTGCACTTTGTGTGTGCGCGTGCACGCAAAAGTCACACCTCGTCGCACTTTTCTGCATTCGAATTCCTCCGCATGTGTGCCTGCGCGCTCATCAATGGCAGGAAGTAATGGCGAGCGCATAAATACGTCGTTACAGTTCTTCGCTATTTCTTTTTCCTGACGACTTTTACACACTACATTTGAAAACCTTTTTTTGTTGTGGTTGTCAAAATGAACTTTTTTCAACCCCAATGACATCTCGCAGGGGTAAAAAAAAAAAGCTGTAAATTGAAGACTGTCAATTTGAGTTTTGGACTTGGTTTGTTTAGTGAACATAAAACATATACGGTAATAATTTGATGGAAAATAAAGTAAATAAAATAGTAAAAGGAAAGAGAAATCAGTCATCATTCAACACAGTTATTATGTTCAAGGGAGTAGGAAGAAGTAAAAAACTTATCTAGTCCTACCTCGTTTGTATCTAATAAAATTATATCAATTTTCTCTTGTATTCATAAAATACGGTTTATAATTTTAACTGACTTAGCAGGTTTTTTGACCTTTCTAGCGTACTTTTAGCGTTCCTTGAGTACACGAAGGGAGTTGAATCAGTACTTTAACTTTCACCTGTGCACAACGCCACGCTGGTGGAGGTGCGCCACCGCCGACAGGATCTGCCGGGCGTATCGTCGCACCTCCTTCTCCGGTAGACGCTTCCTGTCGCAGATCCGCTCCATCAGGTCGCCGCCGGCACACAACTCCAGCACCATGTAGAAACTGTTCTCCGTCTCCAGGGTCTACGCGCACGCACACACATCACATGACGTAAGGATTCCGTTTTGAATACTGCACATCATTGGGTTACCTCCAGCAGGAGGACGACATTTGGGTGTCGTATCATCTGGTGGATGCGAGGCTCTCTCTTCATGTTCTTTTGAACGTAAGGGTCCTGCCGCGCGCGCTTCTTGTTAATCACCTTAATGGCCACCTTCACATACAAATATGATATCGCTGTAAGTCAGTCAGTCGGTAGTTAGCAGAGTGCGTGCGTGCGTATCGGACCTTCTCTCCAGTGGCGATGTGCAGGCCTACCATCACCTTGGCAAAGGAGCCCTTGTTGATCATCTTGCCCACCAGGTAAGAGCCAACCCGTTTGGTGTGGGGGAAGCTCCTCAAAAGGTCCTGGCAGGGGGCCGCCAACAAGGCCGGGCCTGCGCCCACCTTCCCCTTCACTGCGGCGCCGGGCATCGGGAAGCGTAGCGCATACTGAGGAGAGACGCGAGAAAGCGACGGAGCTGCTTCCTGCTGAGCCGCTGGTGTATCATTAACTCTTCTTTTCTGCTGGTGACATGCGACACCCTAATTATGCCCCCCCCACCACAAACACACACACACATACCCTTGTGAACCGCTTCCCAAGAGTTACACATTAACCACTCAGACGCTCTTACGTCCACCTGCTCTTACCTGCGGTGAGCTGCCAGGGTCACTCGCAGAACCACTGATCTATATTTACAATTTTAAAGTGAATTCAGATCTGTGTTTTGATTTTTTTTCTTGGGGGGCGGGGTGGGGCTAAAACGGTGCAGTATGACCAAATTAATTATTTATTCCCACTAAATATGGCCCAAATATACAAATATCACTTTGGATGGTCTGCTTTGGAGCGCCTCATTGTCAACCACGAGTGCGTGCACGTCACTCACGGTAAGAAAGGTGGAAGTGCAATGAGGGGGAATCTTTGTTCAAACTTTTTTTTTTTGGAAGTCCAACTTGATGGCGACGTGTGGACAGAGGCACACCAAGGTGTCATGGCTGCTTTAGAGTGCCTCGTTGCCGTGAGAACAGGGTGTATTGTAGTATATATTATTTAGTATAGAACGTGTAAGTTCAATGTCAATGTTGTATGTCAAGCAACCGTTTAAAAGGCTAGAGGGTGCAATCGTGATCAGTGGAAAACAGAGGTGAGGTTTCACGCTTTGAACTCCATCAGCACGTGTGTGTGTGTGTGTGTGTGTGTGTGTGTGTGTGGCTCAGATTGCAGCGTTTCGTAATCACTCACGAGATGCTCCAATATGCATTGTAACATGATACACACACAGGGACAGGGACACACACACACACTCTATTGAGACCAATGCAATTTGCAACAGCTGAAAGTACATTGAAACTACAAATACAACTACTATTATTACTGCTGCTGGATAGTTAGAATAATATTTATCAAGTTTTAGGAATTATTTTTTTTCTCTGGTTTGTTTTATGTGTGCACATTATAGTGTTATGGTTTCGCATAATAAAGAAGCCTTGTGCAGGAGATAAAATATAGGTAACATTTTAATTTCATAATGCTTGATTCAGGCAGTTATTTTTATGATCATAATATTGTCATCATTGGCGCATTCATTGTTAGCTGTTGAGTCGAATCAGATGCGCTGTCACTGTCGCCCTCTAGCGGCCACGGCGCAACGCACAAAGCCATTTGCTTTACATGTTATGAAATAAACTTAAAATGTGATGATAAAAATCAATGTACATGAACATCGTCATCTTTTTATTTTTTTGCTGAACCGGAAGCCGGTCAATTCGCGTATGCATTTGATTTTAATGGCAGATTTGTGAGCGCGCATGTGCAGTGTGGGTTTGTGCGAGTATTCTGGATGCTTGAACCGTGTATGTTTGTGTGCATCCGCGCATGGGCGTGTGTGACGAGTGGTGACGGGAGGCTTGGCCCACTGTGCTTTCTTCAACCTTCAGCAGGGTTTCCCTACTAAAAAGCCCAATCATAGTTCAACACACAGACACACACACACACGCTTATTAAAGCAGAATGTGGTGCGCAATTGTGTGTGTGTGCGTGCATGCGCAAAACACATGTGGGTCGAGCCGCCAGGAAATGACTGGTTCGCTTTACTCTTGTCATCACCTTCCAACACGTTTCTTTCACATTTCAATTCGGGGAGCGGAGCAGCGCACATACACACAAACACACACACACAAGGTCCACATTAGCAACGATGCTGGTTTTGCCTTCACAAACTTGCAGCGTGTTGACACCAGAAAACATTGACGGCACATTTGCATTAGAATGTGCAGACAGGTGTACCTAATCAAGTGTCCGGTTAAGGAAAGTTTTCATTGTGGATATTTAAATATATAATGAGTCTTTTTTTTTAATTGAGAACAAACCGGTAAAAAAAAAGTTCAGTTTAAAATATATATACATATATTTTTTAAATCACTATTGGGTTCTTGCAAGAATATAACAAGCAACACAAAGAGGCTGAAATCTGATTGGACGAAATGTTTTAACATCCAAGTATACATGCAAGTGAAGCCATGAAAAACAACAACAAAAAAAGTTTGGGAATTTGGATCATAAGCGAAGCTCAGTGCTTCTGATAACATGTCGGCCAACATTGTTAAAAACCGTACTCTATAAATATTGCCACCTGAGTGTGGGGGGGGGGGCGCTTCTGCTGCATCACGTTGTCACAAAAGCTCAATGCCAATGAAGTGCTAAGTGTTGCTTTTTATGGGGAGGAAACATACTGGAACAGTGTGTGTGTTTGTGTGTGTCTCTCTCTCACGCTCACACACACACGCACACAAACACACAGAGGTAGAACATGTTCTGAGTTACAACCTGTTCACTGATGAGACGGCCCCTTAAGCTTTTTCCTCACACGCTCATTAGCCCCCATGTGTGTGTGTGTGTGTGTGTGTGTGTGTATGTGTATGTTTTTGTGTGTGAGTGTGTTAATGCGTGTGCGTGTGTCAGAATCTGTTCCCAATTGGTAACTTTTAATTAGCCCCCCGAAAGCAAGCCCCAGTTCACCATAAAAGCCACTTTGAGCGACTCCCACGGAGGCCCAGCATCAACCGACACAAACACTTCATGCGGTGAAGTTGCTGTGAGAAGGCGATTCGTTTTAAAAGACATTTCATGCAAAATACACGTGCCGCCATTTTCATCGCCATGTTGCTCAAGAATTCTGCACATTTTGACAAGATCAATAATGACCGGGTCAACATGTCCAACAAGCGATTAGATGTGACTTACGGGTCACTATCCTCATAGTTGTTGAATATCATTGGAGGGGGGGGGGGGGGGGGGGGTAATTTTGAATGCGGTACCTGCTAACGAAGGGCCTGGATGCACCATCATGGAGTCTCTCTTGGGTCATCAGCATTGTTGGAACACCTCGAAAAGGCGGGGGGGGGAGAAGAGAAAAAAGTTCACTTTACAAGGGTTGTGTACACATACATGTACACATGCTCTCTCTCACACACACACACACACACACACAAACGGAATTTGAGGGGATTATTGACAGAAGCTCCCGGCACACCTCTCCCTCCCCCGCGACAACTTTGTTGTGAATTGTGTATTAAAAACGTGTTTTTGTGTGAATGGCACGCTGTCAAGTGTGCCCTCGCTTGTTAGTGAGGAATCAAGAGTGCGTGTGTGTGCGTGTGTGCTCATTAAGCACGTGTTATGTTGTTAATAGCACACCTAGTTGGCTGGCAAAAATCTGGCCGTTAAAACGGCGCACAACTGTGCTTGCTTGTGTGCTTCACAAAGACCGGCTTGTGTGTGCGCGTCTCTAAGCACAACACAAGCCATGCCTACGGTAGTTGTACACAGCTAATTAAAAAAAAAAGGCATTTGAAGGCTGCCGCCAACATGTCACTGCAATGGGTGCCGCCATCAAGCCCAAAGGCCGTTTTTAGCCAATAGGAAGCCAGAAGAAAGGAAATTTCCGGGAAAAGGCAAATGTCTTCCAAAACTCCAAACTACCATTTGATGCTTCTCAGAGCGACACGTCACTCCACTCTCACAGCTCACCAAGGCTAACCGCATCTCGGGTGCTCAGCCCGAGTCATCCGCCTATTTTGCGAAAACATCCGGTGCTAAATTTCACCACGTGTTCGTGAACGCCCGTCCCCGGATTTCAAGGCAACATTTAACGCGTGCGAGCGACGAGCGGTCCGGTGCGTCGCGTTGAAACGTCGGGCTTTTCTCCTCATGCCAGCTGGCTGTGCTAATGTGCTAATCTGCTGTTTAGTTCAACCAGATGGAGGGAGGAGGAGGTGGGGTGGGGGTGGGGGGCGAAGAGGAAGTTACCTGCAGAGATCTCCTCTCATTAAAGCACAACATGGATTGGGTGGGGGGGGTGGGGGGGGTTGCTCCAAAAGTTGGAAATAACCCATTTGAAGATTCCCGAGCAACAGGCAGCGGCCACATGACTCGCATAAGGCAATCAGAAGCCAAGTCAGTCCGGGAAAAAGGCAAAATACCAACAATGGTAAAGTAATACATTGATAAAATAATGAATAGTGTTCAATGATACCGTTTTTTTTTTAATCGTCCGACAAAGGTTACATGAAACTAGTAAACCTACAAGGTTACTAGCTTGGTCACGGACCAAATTCAACTTCAAGTTATGGTGCCACACGAAGACGGGCTGGAATTAGCATGTGGAGCCAGCCTCGTCCTCTGTTTGACTTTCATGTGCAAGCTCGGATGATTTATTTTTTATTTTTTATTGTTGCGTGTGCAACGTTTATGGGAAGTCAAGAAAAAAAAAAAAACGGCGTGTGATGTCCACGCCAACTTGCGAACGTCACGATCGCAGGATGCTTGAGCGCTGTTCAGCCAGATCTTCAAAAGGCTTCTTGGGTTGAAAAAAAAAAAACACGCATCGGGACGCCACCCCCCCCCGCCCCATCCCAGGGAGTGAAAAGTCAAGTTAGACGAGGTGCCGGCCTTGATGTGTTTCAAGGTGTTTCACGGGCTTCTTTTGCCACACCATAAGGATTTGAGCGCACTTAGATGAGTCCGTGGATGGAATGCTTCGTGAAGAAAAAAAAAACGGCGTCCCAATATTTTTGTCGCCAAGACTAACAAGTTACAGATTTTCGAAGAGCCATACAAGAGACGAATGAAATCAGGGCGTGTAGAAAAAGTTGCGCTCATAAGCGCACCCCTTGTAAATTCCACATCTTTGATAGCATTTACAAGAGAGGTTTGCACGGCCATCTTGTGCGAGAACCGCTCGGCATCGTCGAAAGTTTATTTCAAGATGAAATAGTCGAGGATGGATGAATGCGCAGGCTGTAAAAACATTACAAGGCATCTGGATGAGGGGCAGGCTGCCAGGTAGCCCACGGCCCGCTGCTGCAGTGCCGTTTGGCTTGCAGCAAGCGCAAGAGAAACAAAAAAACAAACAAAAAAGTTCAAAAATTGCTTTTTGGTTAAAAAAAAAGAATACAATTTAAAAAAAAACATCAAGAAAGAAGGCAATTGAGAAGGAAGAAGTCACCATTTTAAAAGAGAATTTTCTAAAATGGCAAGGCGTGAGAAAGAATAGCTTTACCCACAAAAGTCTTGTGATTTTATGTCAAAATATTTTGGTGGGATGAAAAATGAAGAAAATCTGACAAAAAAGTTGCAATTTACTGAGAAAAAAAATTCAAATTTTAAACAAAAAAAAAAAAACACACCAAGCAAAGCAACAGAACAAAAATGCTCCATCGGTTATTATTTTTTTTACAGTTAGCAATCTTTGCTCCACACAGCGCAAATCTACTGACATGCCGCGGTGGAAAAAACGAAACTCGGTATCGGGTTTCGAGGCTCCACATAAAATATGTTGGTCCGCATGCTTTTCGACTGAACCGCAAAAACATGGTGCGATTGTCAAAGGAGAAGCAGATTGCCATGAAACCAGCGGTCATCTCATGGAAATGATGTTGCTGGGGGGGGGGGGATGAAAAATCTGAAATGATCACGAAGCAGATCCTTCTGCAAGTCAGCATCTTTATTTTTAAGCGCTGCTTTTCGGGAAGATGGGGCACGCCGCAGGCATCAAAAGATGGCGGATGGGAATGGGAATATTTTCTCATTGTCATCACTTGTTGTACTCATACCCCCGAAGGCCCGTTCACAGTGTGGTCCCGTCCTGACCCCCCAATCCCCGCTCGCCCCCCCCCCTTAGACGTCTTTCATCTCGTAAAGATTGAATCCAAACACTCCGACTTCCCGTGCACTCATCTTTTATTAATCACATCTCAGCGCCGCGTCGCCTGCTCTCACACACACACACACACATGCTAAAAAATGCCTCAAGTGTTTCATACCCGTTGCACCCCTGGGCTCGTTTAAGGCCTGAAGAGGTGTTGAAGAAGGATTAGTGCGCACACATGCACGCACACACGCTAAACACGTGCAAGCCGAGCGGATATTCCGGGCGTTGTTGTTCCAGGTGTGGAGTCATCGGGGGTCTCCATGCTGTGACCCCCGTTATCCCGGGAAGAGGGAGGAAGAGACGCTGGATGAAAAACACATTTCTCGCCCGAGGCCGTATCAGTGAGGACAAAACCACTAGGGGAAAAAAATCGTTGGGGGGGGGGGGGGGGGGGGCTTCGAGCGAAAGCAGAGCAGGCACAGAAAATGGCTATTTGCTTGTCTTTGTTCACTTACACCTCAAATTTAGGCTTTTTTTTTCCCGATATTCAACCATTCACACAATTATAGAACCACACATACACTCACTTTCAGTCAACTGTTAGGAGAAAAAAAATCGGAATGTATGAAAATGTATGGCAATTTCGGAGAAAAAAAAATCTCTAATTGATTCAGAGAAAAAGTTTTTTCCTAGAGGAACAGTGTTATATTTTGAGAATTTTTTTTTTATGTCAGCGGCGGAAATTTTTTTAAATTTTTCCAAAGGAAATGTATTTTTCGACAAAAATATTTTTTTTTTGTAAACTTAATATGACAAGAAATCTGAGGGGAAAAAAAGGTCTGAATAACAAAACTCGATTATGGACAGTAAAAAAAAAAGTCTGACTAGACAGCCAACAAGTGAACAGGGGTAGGAGCGGGCGTGGCTGCTTTAGAGTGCCTCGTTGTGGCGGTTGACTTTTGGCAGGAAATGTGGAAAATACAGTATGTTTGACCAAATAACGCAAAATATCGCCAAAGTACATGACGAATGCGAGTTGGAGTGAATTTTATTCTGAAAATTATGTCAAAACATATTACGTTCATATCATATTGTCATATAATATAAAAGTACAGCCAAAGGTAGATGGGCTCGTCAAGGGAACACGCGTAACCTGCCCACACGAGCTTTTCATGTTGCCGTTTGCCGTTTAAATGGAGTCATTGCCACCAATTAGAGAAAGGTAAAAATAGGGAAACACTGGAACGCTTTCTTTCCTCTTTTTGCAAAGCGGTTATAAAAAACTGGACATATTTGTGCCCGTTTTTTTCCGCCCTAAACACACCAATAAAACGACATTCCTTCAATGTGCGATAAATGCTAGTTGGACGGCGAAGAAAGGCGGGATTAGCGGCCATTTTTTTTTTAAAAGACTTTGGTCTTTGATTAAAAAAAAAAAAAAAGTATGTTTAAATGCTTCCAGTTGCGTCGGGCGACAGAAATGAGATGAAAATAAGTGTGTGCTTTTTAAGACGCATGTGCGCTCGCCACTCCCAGTTACGAGCTGCAGATGTTTGCATTTTAAGATTGTGATTTTCACATCATCATGAATGTTAGCGGCGCGACGGGCACCCCGACTTCTTCAAAAGAGCGGCTTTGGACAAGGACAACAAGTTGGAATTTCCCCCCCCCCCAAAAAAAATGTATGACAATGCATTTCAAGTTACTTGCCGTTTTAGGTCATCGATTGGACGGCAACTGAACCGTTTTGCTCGTCTTGGACGTTGTTTGGCCTTCAGGTTCAGCTTCAGGTTTGGGCAGTTGCATGGGCTGATGAAGCCCGCTCAGATGAGAGGCCTTGCAGGGCACTTGCCAATCCATTCAGTGCCCTGAAATGAAATGACCAGCACGAATAAGAACCGGTTATCATCCCACGCTGACATCATCGCCCCGTTTAAAGTACAAGCAAAGCAGGTGTCGTTTTTTATGGAAGTGAAAACTTCAACCTCACCTCTATTAAGTCAGAAAAAAACAAAAAACAAAACCAATGTCCCAATTTAGTCACCAGCAGAGGTTTCATGACCGTAATTTTCACTGCCTAAGTGTGTGTGTGCGCGTGTGTGTGTGTGCGCGAGAGTAATCAACTTCATAGTTTCCAGAATGCGGCCACGTAATGAGCTGCTAAAAGTGCAGGCATGCAAACTGTGCTTCATCAAAGGACTAAATTCATTGCATGCGAAGTCTGATAGTTTGTCCTTCCATTAACACGCGCATGCGCGCGCGCGCACACACACACGCACAGGTAATGAGCCTAATGCTCAGTACAATCTAAAAATAACAATTGTACAAAGCAAATATCTACAGCTCCCGTGATGCGTTTCTCAGTCTCGTAAATGTTATTGATATCTGCTTTTCCAGTTATTATTGATGCCTTTTAGTACTTCATTGATTGCTGATTTGTGCTCGAGCCTTCTGTTAACGACCGAGCAGCGCTTTAGCGTGTACAGCTATCACAGAAAATGGCGTGAGTAGTTTAATTGTATATTGCAGTTGAATTATTATCGATGAGTGCTTTTGACAGTTTATCGCTAACATGTGCTTCAAAAAGTTAATGATCAGTGATGTGTTTTAGGATATCAATTACTGGCACGTGTTTTAGTTCAATAATTACGGACATCATATGTCTAGTTAGCAATGTTGTGACTGGGACTGATTTGTGTAGAGTAGTTCAATTGTTTGTGTTTCGGGAGTTCTGTTACATTAGTAGATTAGTCATTACTGATCGGTGCTACACTGCAGCATGCTGAGAAGGCTTTCAAAGTAGATAAAAAAGGCAATAAATGTAATTATTATCCAAATGTGTCGTGATATTATGCGGAATACTGTATATTTCTGGAAACGAGAATACATTTATAACAAATGACAATTTTATCACAATACTTGAGTATTGCATTTCCTCCATTAATTTGATTTAAATATATTTTAATGTAGAGTCGTAACGTTTTTTTTTGTTTTTTTTTTTTTTTAGGTCTGAATATAAAAATGATGAAAAAGGGGCCTGCAGGCTGGTACCGGCCGCCAAGGCCCATTCAACGAAGCTGTCAGTATTGGGAGATTTTTTTTTAATTCCCTCCCCCAACAACGTCTGCTCGACTCCGATTGGCTAAACGCGCACGCGCGGAGGGGCCAACGCGGAAGTTGTAAACCGTCTCTCAGGCTGATTACTTTGTTAAAAAACAAAAACAGTAACCTGCTCCTTTTGGTCTGCATTTAATCACAATACAAAACAGTCGCGCGAATGGAAAAAAATACTAAACGATGTTCAACCGTGTTGTTATCATTTGTGTAGAATATGAACCCAGTCGTAATTTTAAACGTACTGCTCCATTTTATGATGACTAGATATGAATTGGTTGCAGACAGTAATATTTATTCCAATAATGATCATGGAACAACAATGATCGTCAGTAATATAAAACGCATCTTTGACCACTAACGAGCAACATTAACGTTATCTGTATTTTGTTAGAGTCAGTAACACTTTCCTGTTCATCTTGAAAGACAACTACATAATTTAAAAATATACGGGTAGATTTAGTGGTACATCGTTAACACTGTATCGACAGTAAAAAAAATTAAGACTACAGGAAAGGGCCAGAAAAGGGACGACTGAAATCTATCTACTTGAAGTACGTATCCTAAAATAGAATGATCCTTAGTTAGAAAATGGAATAAAATTTAAACAAACGAAAAATACTTCCAGGCACAGCATGCACAATGCAAAATATGCAAAGCTATTCAACAAAATATCTGTAATTTGTTTTATGCAAATATATACACATCACACACATCAGCGATTTTTTAAATGTAAAAGCAGCATTTTAAAACATCCCATCTACTTTTCCCGACATCATAGTTTTGACGCATGCACAATCAAATATTATATGTAAGTCCGAAATAATTAGTAATAATAAGTAATTCTCACCTCCTTACTTGCTCACTGGTCGTGGAGGTCCAAGCGTCCCTTCGGGGTGCCTTCTCACCATTACTGAAACAGAAAATGTCGATAAATGGTTCAGTGACTCTTTTCATTCCAAAGGGGTTTCAAATCAATGCTTAAAGGACAGTTTTTGTCAATATCCATTTTCGTTTTCTGAACATTCAATGAAAGTCCAAATTAATAAAACAGTCATGTTCGGTTTTACTTCCTCACTACGTTCGATAATAATAATAATAATAATAATAAATAAAATCCAATTGTTGTGTTTAGTGAGAAACATTACCCAGTATGTTTAATGCTTCTGTTATATTTTGCATGCAAAAAAATTTACTTGGAATTACATCGCGCCTTTTAAAGAACCAAGGACACGCAACATTACCTCAAGCAATGATTATATTTTATAGATATTGCCGAATGTCCTCTTTGAGTCTACTTTTGATTAAAGGTTCAACATTGACCGTGATGATCATTGCACCGCGGCCTATGCAGTTTATTTTTACACTTTGCATTTTGGGCGCATTGTAATACATCACATTCATGTAGCACTGCTCTGCACAAAATGTACAATTATTACTAGAATACATTACCACATACTAACGTGCAATATCTTGATTTCTTTCTTGTTTAGATTATTTTTACATGAATTTTAATTCCTGATTCATGCCGTTTGCATTTCTTGGCACCTTTTTTTTTGCCCTAAGGTTATGCATGAAGGGAATTCCCCCACGGGAGCGTATCTGTCGGCCTAAATATCTTCAAATTTTGTTCAGCTGTATGCGCACACTTTTCTGATTTATTAATTTACCTAGCGTATCACTTTTGTGTTAAAACGCCGAGTAAGTAATGCAATAAATTCGAACTGTAGGGTTTGATGTGGTGCTGCTCCACTCGTTGATCAACAAGGGCAGCACTGGTGGGAGTGGCCCGGGAGGGAAAACACTTCCTGAGCGGACGCAGAGTCGACTCCTGATTGGTCGAGGCGAGTTGTGACTGACAGCTGCCCCTTCGCCCCGCCTTGTTTCTCCCCGAATGTTGACACCTCGCTCCAAAGAAAGCGGTGGATAACCCAGACGTCAGACGCGGAGAAACTTGCACCTCAGAACACTTCCTCACCTTTTCGGGGACTCTTCTTCGTCGTCGTCCAGACTACCAGTCAACGACGACCGCCGTCGCTTCCCGGGACTTGGGATCCGGAACCATGGCCGAGAAGCGGCGCTCGCCGTGCGCGCTGAGCGTCAAGGCGCACGCCTTCTCCGTGGAGTCGCTCATCGGGGCCGAGAAGAGGCGCAGGACGGCGGGGGAAGGGGCGACGTCGCCCGGCTACGACGTTCCGAAGGCGAACGCCGGTCCGGAGCTTCAGCCGGCGGCCAGAGCCTACGGGAGCGAAGCGGAATACGCCAGCGACGGATCCCGTGAGTAAAAGCGCCGCAAAAAAACAAAAAGTCAACTGTATAACACGGATGGAATAAAAGTGTCACACGTCTACAACATCCAACAAGACTATCGGCTGCAACTACGTTAGCGATCCCCCCCAGCGCATCGTGTCATTCGACACAATATTGACACAATTATTAAACTTGACTATTTGCATGCTAGGAGCCACTCCTGCAAACAAGACATGTGAGCGTGTGGCCGGTTTGCAAAGTGTGTCACAATTACGACTGTGAGTCGATGCTTTATTTTATGAGCTTTTGGCTGCAGTCGTAAACACGCCAATTAGCGGCAGTAGAAACGGACCCAAAAGCACCAGGACGCACTGGAAACGTGGAAACTAAAACTCGAGCCGACAGTCTCACTTCCATTGCAATATGGGCCCCGCGTGAAAACCATTCAATCGTTTTTTCTTGATCGAAATGATCCGTAAATCGGTTCCATTTACCCCTTCCAAATTGTATTGTTATCATATTCCTATGTGACCAAATATTGCCTATAATAGCTACTTAAACGATTTAATGTGCTTTTTACGGAGCAGTAATTAGTCACATCGAGTACGCTATTGTAATAAAACAACTAGAGTGGAGCAAACTATTACATAGGAAAAAAATATGCATAGAATTCATTTGGTGCTTTCAAAAACAATAAATCGTGTGTGTGTGTGTTAAACAGAGAGCGAAGACGCGCTCCTGGAGAGTCCGCAACCCGCAGCTGTTAGCGGCAGCGGGAGCGAAGACCCACGCGTGGAACTGCAGGGCTCGGACCTGTGGAAACGCTTCCACGAGATCGGCACGGAGATGATCATCACCAAGGCCGGAAGGTACACAGAAACATTTTTTTTCAAGCCGCATTTGCCATTTTGTCTTCACGCAAATTGAATTTCCTGAAAAGCCCAATTAAAGAGAGCGATTTGCAGGTTTTGATTCAACGCGTAATCGGCACGTCATGCTTGGGGTAAACTACAGCAAAACGTTCACGTCTTAATGAGAAACATTCAAATATATTCAAAGACGTATAGGAAGAATTTAATGAAAATGTATGCCAAGCGTAGCATCGCTTTTTTGCCGCAGGAATTGAAAGCTTGAATCTAACTACATTCCTTTCTGCCCCTCTACGTCATTTGTTATTATTATTATTTTTATTATAACGATGGGTTTTTGTTTTTAGGCGGATGTTCCCGGCCATGCGCGTCAAAATGTCCGGTTTGGACCCACATCAGCAATATTACATCGCGATGGATATCATCCCAGTGGACAACAAGCGATACAGGTACGATAGAAACGAGAATAATGACACGGTGCCGTCGTAATTCTTTGCTTTGCTCACAAACGGCGCCGGGCAATGTTGTTTAGTTGTTCCTTTTGGACTTTTAACCTCCGTCTGCGGGAAGGTCAAAGCAGCAAATGTGCCGTGATCGTGGCGGGGGTGGGGGAGGGGGGCACAACGAAACTTCCTTTTGTGCGCATTGACGGATATCGCAAAGATTCAACAGTCTTTTTGGGAAACGTATTCCGATATGAGCATAAATGGCCAAAGATGATTATGCGCCGTGTGGGTCACAGGTACGTGTACCACAGCTCCAAGTGGATGGTGGCGGGCAACGCCGACTCGCCAGTGCCGCCCCGGGTCTACATCCACCCGGACTCGCCCGCCTCCGGGGAGACGTGGATGCGGCAGGTGGTCAGCTTCGACAAGCTCAAGCTCACCAATAACGAGCTGGACGACCAGGGACATGTAAATCAGCCATTATTATCATCATATCATCTTTTTTTTTTTTTTTTTAATGTCTGTCTGGTCAATCTTTGTAGCGCTTATCCTTATTAGTATTAAGCTGTATTATTATATGACTATAGTGCCACGACATATATACTATTACCTAGTTTGAAAATATTAGAATATTAGAAAATGACAAACTTTGAATTTTTAAATCCGACAAAAAAAAAACCTAATTGCTGAACTGGCACCCTGCTGAGCTCAGACCTCCATCAAGGGCAATGTTTTAAAATCTCCTACCTGATTTCCCCAATTGTGGCCTAAATTAGGATGATTTGGCTATAATAACAGCACCTCATTAATTTTCCATAGTTTACTGAATTTGACAGTCAGTCATATGCGTTTCCTAATTTTACAAAAATCCTCTAAGCGTCTTCGGTCTGCCCTGGGGGAGGTCAATTCTGCAGTAGATGAAGCTTGTTGAAGGACCTGGCAAAATAAAATAGACTTCTCGAAAATTGAACTGAAGATGCGATTTACAGTCAAATCCAGACATATTTTTAAAAAAGACATACCGTTTTTTTTTTTTTTTTGAAACAAAGCGTGAGCAAATTGTGACCCAACTGCCCTGCTCGCTCTCCAGATAATCCTGCACTCCATGCACAAGTACCAACCACGGGTGCACGTGATCCGGAAGGAGTGCGGCGAGGAGTTGTCCCCGGTAAAGGCCGTACCCGTCGGCGAGGGCACGAGAACCTTCTCCTTCCCCGAGACCGTGTTCACCACCGTCACGGCGTACCAGAACCAGCAGGTTTGTCCTTACTGCTCACCTTCAAGTCATCATCTCCACCCATATTTAAAACAATTGTGAAAACTACGTCATGCAGTTGACTGCAGATCGCCGCCACAGCCCAACAAAAATCCCGTCGATTTTTTGTTGATTTATTCTTTTTGGATCTTTTTTTTTTTTTAAATCTTAGTCACACTATTTATAGTTATAGTAGTATTTATGAAAATGACTACAGCATACTGTACTTGTCGCTGTCAATTTTTTTTTTTTTTTGTAAATCTGCCAAATAAGGTAATTTTGAAGATGCACGTTTTTCTACTAGACGGTGACAATTCTATCCGCTCGTCCCCTTCTCGGGTCACCGTGTCATTTTCAAGTGCAACAATGACTTCTTAGGCGCTTAGTATTGGATTATGTTACATGAAGACCCGATTGTCCAATTAAAAGCATGCATCTCCAAATTGTGGGAGGTTTTTTTTTTTGGATTGAAAAAGCAGCCATGTGGCCTCAGAAACAAAAAAGTTGCGACATACAGTAGTTGGATACTTTTGTTTGCGTAATCCTGCCATCTGACAAATAATTTTTCTGTCAAAAATGAAAAAAAAAAATCTCGGAATGGTCGACATGATCTACAGCGAGCCCAAGACTGAACATCTGACTTTGGATGCGGCTCACAAGTTCGACCAAATCCTTTTTTGACTGGGGGGGATCACATGTGCGCCGCAGCAAACACACCGCTTCAGTTTTTGAAATGCCAAGAGACAAAAAGCGTCATGTTGCCACGTCCAACCGAAGTTTAGACAAACAGAAGACTATTTCTCCTGGCATGCTGAATTTGTTGTCATAAGATTTTGGGGGATTTTTTTTTCCCTGTGTTTTGCAGATAACCAGGCTGAAAATTGACAGAAACCCTTTTGCCAAAGGCTTCAGAGACTCTGGAAGGAATCGGTGAGTCGGGACCTCCACATTACACACCGCAACTGGGTCATGTTTGATATTTTTGCTGGCCTGTGTGTGTGTTTTTTTTTTTTTTTTTTTGTCACGGCTATTCCAGTCTGATATTACGGGAAAGGGGAAAAAGCATGGCCTGCATTTATTTATCCTTCTCTCACGGGAAGGGTGCGACGGGCCTCTATGAATGTGAAAATCCATCCAGGGTTGAACTAATCAAGTTCCTACCGCAGAGCCGTCGGGAGATTGAATCCTGGAGCATTCGTCATTTTGTCACTTTGTTGTGGGGGGAAGATCGATTCACGGCCTCTGAAACATAAACGGCAAAATATGTCCAATCTGTACAAAACAGCAGCACGAAATTGACAATTTGCCATCAAATATGTTCTACATGAACTACACTGGAGAAATGTGTATATTTTTACACGCACACACACACAATTATACATCTATGGAAAAAGTACCCGGAGATGCATAACCACAATTTTTGAGTTTTGGCCTTAATGTAGCAAAATTTCCTCAAAAGGTTTCGAGTAGTGAGGGGAAAAAAAAAGAAAAAAAAAAAGATCCTGCACCTGGAACAACAAATTTTCCCGTGCGCATTCTGTTGGCCAAACGTTCCATTTGCTCAAATGCAAAGTATACATATTTCTGAATTCTGTTTTCACTGCGTAAAGAAGATCGATTGTAAGCGTAGCAAGTAGAAATAGTGCAACCTTCCGATGCGTTCACACGATTCTGTGAAACGCAGTGAAGGTCGTAACCCAACAAAAGCAACTTTTGGTCGCGCGTTCAAATTAAGTCAACCGGCGAAATGTGAACATGACAGTACAGGCTTTTCACGGGGCAGCTTGTCCAAATTATCACCGCGGCTTGAACCCCACGGGTGTTTGCACGTTTCACGAGGGTAGGGGCCCCGACTTTCATCCTCACGCTAACGAGGTCGAATAGAGCAGCGGCATTGGGCCCGCTACACCAACCTACCTCGGAGGAGGACGGCTGGGGCGAGGCGAGGGTGGCTTATCCCACCTCATAAATCCACGCTGCGGCTTCCTGCCTCCTTGCTCCTGATTGGCCCATAAAAGCCGCGTGAAAAGCAATTACCGCCGAGCGCCCGGCCGGCAGCGGCCAATGGAGACGTGGCGTTTATGCTCCTCATTACCTGCACAGACAGAACAAGATGGCGGGCAGGTGGCGGCTTTACAAGGTGGCGTGGGCTAATGCGATCGTTGTTTGCAGGATGGGCCTCGAAGCCCTGGTGGAGTCGTACGCTTTCTGGCGGCCATCTTTGCGAACGCTGACCTTTGAGGACATACCCGGTATGGCCAAACAAGGTATTGTTTGTTTTTGTTTTTTTGGTGGGGTGAGGGGTGGGGGTCATTTTCAGTCAACAGCAAAATCGTCGACAGCCTGAAACGGGTGCATTTGTCTGCTTCATTCCACAGCAAATAAGTTTTTTTGGGTTGTTTTTTTTTTGGTGCAGGAGTCCAGGGACCCCACGGAGGTGTCGGCGCGTCGTCCCACTTGCTCCCACCCTCGCCGTGCTCGTCACCCTTCCAGGTGTGCCCCCTCAGCCCGAGCGACTTCACCTGCAGCCGCCCGGCCCTCCCGCTCCACCGCTACGCCACCCCTCCGGAGCCGTTCCCCCCACCCCGGGGCCCGCCGCCCTACGAGGGCGACGCCTTCTGCACCCTCCCGCTCTCGACGTCGCAACTGAGCTACCTGTCCGGCCCCGCCCCGCAGGGCTACGCCGGGCTCCGCCTGCACACGTCTCCCTACGGCTTATACGGCTACACCTTCCCGCCGTCGCCCCGCCTGGCCGCCAGCCCGGACAAAACGAGCGCCGGCGCCAGCCAACCGAGCACCCTGCTGGGCTCGTCCCCGAGTGGGACGCTAACGGACAGCCTGGGGTTGCTCGCCACGGGACAACAGGGCTTCTTATTCGACTCTCGAACTTTGGGGCTGGCAGGGAGCCCGTCGGGGAGCGGGGGCCCGCAAGTCGCCGCCCACCTGGTTTGACGGACATCTGAAAATGTCACCAAGGGAGGTTTTCAAAGGTCGACCATCGAGCGATGATTAAACACCCAACCGGTTTGTGTTGCCGAGCGCTTCTCCTCATTTGGGTGAGTGGGAGCCTCTCTCAATTGACTTTGGGTTGAAAAGAAGGGTACACCCCGGACTGGTCACCAGCCAATCCCACAGATCATACAATGACAGCGGTGAAAGCTGCAAGTGAATATATTGAGGAGGCGGAGGCCGTGTGACTTGACGTGAGCACTTTGTTCTTGTTGGGAAGGAGAAGCTAAACTCTGCTTGCCTCTCAAGGGACGACATCCAGTATTCCATAATTCTAATAATAATAATTTGCTTTTCATGACATACGCATTGAGTGAGTCAACTTACAGGCTCGATTGACACATCAGGTCTAAATTCCCATTCAGGCTGGATTTACACTGTATTGTATTCCAATTTTATCCGTACTTTTTTTTTTTTTTTTTAAACATTATTGATATCAATTTCAAATGACATAGTGTATAAAAATAGAATTAAATGAATAACAAAAACAATGGCATACATTTGTTGTTTTTTTTTTTAAAAGACCGAATTTTAAACTTTAAACCAGTCCATTTTAGAACAGGAAGGTTAGACGTTGCGCACCAGAAGTGACAGTTTGGTTCTCTCACTGCATTGGTCCTGCAAAGAACAGAAGAAAACAACAATAAATAACACAAAAAATGAAAGTTAATGATGCCGATGCCTTTAAGGTCGCATGCGACAGGGAGCAGGTCTGACTGTCAATCAAAAAAAATTCTGCTAATAATTAGACGGTAAATATATTAACGAACATGCTCCGAAAAAAGAAATAAGCCGGGGGTTCTGTGAACAACAAATATGCTACGTGCCTCAAAATGAGCATATTGAGACCATGTTTAATTAATGGTTGGTGCTTCTTTAGCTGCAGGTGTTTTTAAAGATGTTTATTTGCGGAGTTCGGGTCGAAATGTGGGTTGTCGAAGTCACCGCTGATGCAATGGTGGCAAGATGCCGTCTGTGCATTTCTGCCGCACAGGCATTGGCAGATATCCCATATGTGGATCGGATTTCAATCCGCATTTGGGAGACGCCTGATCGCCATCTGTGGATATGCAATTCCGTACGTTTATACGCCGCCATTTGCGGCGCTTACGGACAATTCGTTTGGTAGGAATCGGCATTTCGGTTCAATTAAAAACAATTGCAAAATGTGACGACGGGAAACAATGATAAATTGACTTTTTAGGAATTAAAAAAAGAAAAACCTTTGGAATGAAGACTAAATTGGCCTCTGATGTTATTTTAAAGTTGGTCATTTTAAGCGGTGCTTGGAGAGTGACTTATTTTTTGAGACGATAACCACTGAAATATGACAAACGTGTACATTCGGTTGAGGTCGCTCACCTCTGTCGGAATGAAGCTACGTCTTAAACCAGTGTTGTGTAACGACGTAAACTGACGCCCCCCCAACCCCAACCCCACCCCACCCATGTGCTCCCTCCCCCTCGCTAACTGCGCTCTCGCTCGCATTGAGGAGAGCACGGGCATACGTCAAGGAGGGTGTGAAGGTGCGAATGTGTGTGGCAACAGGTGGTTGAGACATCCCAAAAGGTCACGCGCTGATCCCAGAAAATCCAAAACGGAGCTCACCACCCGCTTGACTCCTTCGATGAAATGTTACGCCAATGCTGACACGTGTACTGTAGGTTAAAGGTCAAACGTGTTTTTATCATTAGCGCCACTTCGTTTCCGCATCAAAAAGGACTTTGGGAGGATGTAACCGTGTTCATCGAGTTTATTTCGTGTCAACTTTGATGCGTTGTTCCATTTATTTCGATGTTAAGCCGCCAGGGCGGTTTGCGGATGGAGTCCGCCCAGATGGCTCACGTCGTCAACATTGTATCACCAATGCCAGAATTTTACGACACGACCTTAAATTTGATGTGGGGCTTGGCAAGTTTTTATTTGTGGGAAAGCAGGAATCGATTAAAAAAAAAAAAAAAAATCATAGCTGTGTGTGTCTGAATATATTTCTGGCACAGTCGTATTAACCACAACAGGACGCACGCTCATGGTGGGATTACATTTTTTTTTGTGGTGGAATGATACACTCCAAAAAACAAAAACAAAAACCCTCCCCAAAATACAATAACAAAAATACACCAAAGCCCCTCAGTTAAAATTGCACAACCAACCCATAAAGCAATGAAAACACTACATTTCGGCACCGAACAGTATTTTATACCCTTATTGTAAAGTTTGCGAGACAATGTGCGAAGAAAAACAACATTTTGGGCCGGCTTACGTGTACAAACTGCTTTTTGGCCGTCTCCCGTGATGCCTGCTGTCAACGGGAGGGCAGCCGGTCGCTGACGAGACGGGCATATGGAAGGGGTTGGTGACGGGAGCTTATTTTAGAAGACTTGGAATGGTCGGCCTTGTTGTTCCCGAGTTACACACTCACACACACACACGCAGTACAATGAACGCAAACATGACGTTAAAATCTCTTTTCAAATGTGAGAATCGGTACCGTATATAATTCTATACGCATGCACACAATCTGAGGAACATGGTCACTTTTCCGCAACCAGGTGCCGACGTGACAAATCTGTCACGCTAGCTGCCAGGAGCAAATTCGGGGCGCGTTGTGGGACCGTGGAGAGGCTCTCAGCGAGGGGCAGGGTGTGACTTGCGACTAGGTTCAAGATTTCGGAGACTCTCCCGTTGAGCATATACTGTACGTACGATTAAGATCGTACCAAATCCGATTTGTAATGATCAAGATAACGCCTGCAAATCACGGCCAGCAGTTGATTTACTGCGAGTCCGTATTGACGGAAGCGCAGAAATGAAACTGCGCTTTTAAAACGCACCGAAATTGTGATTAATCTCATTTTTTTTAATCGAGAAACGTACACGTCAGAGCAAAGTCCAATGACAAACGTGGCTTTTAATGGCGCTCTATTTTGACGGCGCCGTGCCGAAACGGATTTCAAGGCGCTTTAAATATGGGCGGGGCTTCAGAAAATCTCCATGAATTCAACCCTTTAAATGAGAAACGTGTAAATTTGACGGGCTTCAAGTAGACTTTTGCTGTGATTAGGCTTCAGTGGGGGGGAGGGGGGGGGTGGGTGGGCCAACATGGGTTTGGCCGCGCCGAGGATCAGTTCACCACGTGAGCCGTTAACGACTCGACGGCTATTTGATGACAGTCGCAAGAACCCAAGCGACATGGCTGTCCTTTACAGCTGTTAAATCTTTGTCAAGTCAAGCAATGATTTGCGGCGCACACCCAAACCACTCGGGAACACGAAGGAGCCGCCCCCCCCCCCAAAAAAATCCCAATAACTCCGCATTTAAACACCTGTCCGACAAAGATAGTCCAGGACCAAGTGCCATTTTTAACGGTTGCTGGGATTGAACAATGGTGCTGTTCTACCATCAATCAAAAAGTTCGGATATTTGATAACACGGGAGTAATGCGGCTCTAAAATTAGCGGTCTAAAAAATGCATGGATTACACAGTACAGTATATCCTGATAGTCAGCCAAGTCTCCAGAAAGTTCCCCGCCGCAGCATTCCGGGGACCGTCCAGCTCGCGCGTTTGGACTATTTTCAGAGGGCAAGATATGACGGATAAGGCGGGGAACCGTACGATGGAGGGGGGAGAGGTGGAAACCAGGACAGGAAGTGAAATAAAAATCAATCTTCCATCATGAGTCTTAAAATCTTAACTTGAAGCAAAAGGAGCCTGCTTTCCAAGCGCGATTCATTTTTACATTGAAGAAGTTGCTCGGCACTCGTCCACTCGACACGGGAGCGATGGGACACTCAATTGGCAGGAAGCGTAAAGCGAATCAAAGGCGGAGTTTGCCGCTCCATCGGTTTCCATTCTTGCAGATTTCTCACGATTTTGAAGCGACTGTGAGGAATTTTGTCCTTTTTACGAGGTAAGCGGACCGGGCTCCATTTTTCCACACCAAAGTCATCCATGCGTGCCTTTAAAGGAAGGATCTTGGAACTCAGGACAAGGGAGGGGGGGGGGGGGGGGGGCTCTGCCAAAAGTGTGCTCGCACAATTGGGAGCACACAACTATTGAAACATCTCACAAAGAAGCTGGCGAAATAACGACTGGGTTTAAGCAAACCTCAATTCCTCTAGGTGGGGGGTAGTCAGTATTTACTACTGGGAGGGGGGGAGAAAGATACCTTAGGATTGCATTGGTGGGTTTGTTTGGATGCCTCACTCTTTCGTAACCAAAACAAAGCCTCATCATGACCCCCCCCCCCCCCCAACACCCACATACGTGCCTGCGTGTGCGTATAGTGTGTCAAAGTTATTTATAGCCGAGTAGCTCATCAATCTCAATAGTGCAGAGCGGCGCAAAGAGCTGATGAAATGACAGACATGATCACCATTCAGTGGCCGAGTGTAAATGGGGGGGTGTGGCGGGGGGTCGGTCGGGAGGAAGGCAGTAATAGCAATGGTTACCGCGGCGGCGCGTACAATTGCGTCAATATCCTGCGTTTTCTGGGTTCTGCGTGAAAAACACTCATACAGAATGAATTAAAAAGAAATAAAAAATTTAAATCCCATCTGTGTTGTGTTGAAATCAAATATTGCAGTCATGAAATGTCATTTTCCGGATAATTTTACATAATGATTGCAATCATTTTTTTTCAACGTGTTTAAATCGTGTGTTTCATTAAGTTCAAATGTGTGGGACGCGAGAAAAAAAAAAATAAACGCCCAACGGCTTTTTTTCCTGCATTTTACAACGTGGGGACAAAGTAGGTGCAGATCAAAGCGGGTCCAAAATGTTTAAAACGTGCAACGTTTATTTGGTGTATATTTTGCCTGCCGGCGGCGGTGCCGGGTGGTGGCGACGGCAGCTGCGAGGAGACGTCACATGTGCCATTCCTCACACTTCAACAGCCAACGAGAGAGCGATTTATGGACGCGGCGAGAAGGACACATAAACAGAAGCGGCGGAGTCGAAATAAACAAAAGGTGGGCGGAGCTGATGCGAGATAAAGTCGAAAAAAAAAAAAAACGAGAGGAAAGACAAATTGCATGTTCTGCCCATGCCTACGTGGGTTTTCTTCGGGTACTCCGGTTTCCTCCCACATGACCAAAAACATTCGTGGCAGGTTAATAGAGCTCTCTAATTTATCCCTCAGTGTGCGTGTGAGCACGGATGATTGTTAGTCTTTGTGTGCCCTGCAACTGGTTCAGGGCGTACCTCGCCTACTACCCAAAGACGGCCAGGACCGTCTCCAAGCACACTCACGTAACGCCACGCAACATGGCCGTCCAGTGAATGTGACCTGACTAAGTGGGTGAGCGCGTTTGCGCGCGAGTTTCAGGGAGCACTCTCCCATGACGTTCACGTCAACGACCCGAAGACCGTGTCAACAGGAAACCCAGCTCTACCCGATTCAACACACACGCAAATATGTGCACGTGGTGTTGAGATGTATCCCGGGGGGGGGGGGGCATTCTGAACCACTCGTGAACCTGCCGTGTTTGTTGCCGTAGTGACGGAGCTGTCATTGTCTGCTACCACCCAGGAAGAGCTGTCAATCACGGCCCACCACGTCGGCAGCTTGGACGAATGTTCTCTTTTTCAGTCATATTCAGTCACAATAATAATGAAACGTACTTGATTGTGAAATGTCACACTTAATGGGTGAGCAGGCAAGTCATTGGAAAAAATGCCTTTAAATGGATTCTTTCACAAACCCGACGGGACGCGGGTGTGAAGACAGACGAGTTCATCTTTCCAATCCAAAGCAGACGCTGCCTCACGGCACGATGGGGAAGGAGAGGGGGGGGGGGGGAAACTAGCCCGACGGAATTTCGACATGACGAGCGGCATCCTAAATCATCGTTACCCCTTTTCTGAGGCGTTTACTGTATGACATCAACACACGCACGCACCGAGGGGTGCAAACAATTAGCGTTCGACTTTGAAGGATGACTTCATGATTTGATGCCTCACGGAGTACTTGTTGATGTGTCAGCACGCATAAATAGTGGCAAGAGGGGGTGGGGGGAGGCGCAGATTAAATAATTATGTTAAGCACTATTGTGTTGGTTAAAAAATAATCCTCTCAATTCAAATAGAAATCTAAAGTTATTGATGAAATCTCCAAAATGTGCTTAAAAAAAAATTCTATTGCCAACTACAGTCATTGCCGCTCTTAGTTTTTTTTTTTTAAAACATCAATTCGAAAAGAAAGCTAATCTCCAGACACTTCAGAAAAGTACTTATCGCACGCTCGTTTTCTACAAAAGCCGACTAAATAAAAAAATCCTGCTCACTCCAGACTTTGAGCGCCCCACTTTGATCTACTCGTGAAAACAAAATGACTGTACATTTAAACCTTGAAGTGAAATTCCACAAAACGGATGCCAATTACTTACCTTTGCTATTCTTCCCATTTTTGTGACGAGGGCAGGCGTCGCTAATGAAGTGAGCGAGTCACGGGTGGTGTGCAGAGGAGGGTTGGGGGGGAGCATTGGTGAAGGGGTCGTGGGGCTAATTAGGCGAATCAGGTCCTAATCCCTCTCTCGGGCCATCCGCTGGGGTCAGGCCTAAAAGAGAGAAAGGTCACGGAAACATCCGGCACGGCGCATTCATGACTCCTTCGTACTGTAGACCGTGTGTGTGCGCGCATGTATAAAAAGAAGGGGACTCGAATCTGGACAAAGCCTATATATGAGTATCTGTCAACGTGGCGTCATGTAAACAAACATGCAACGGATGGATGTGTGTGTGTGCGATTGATCACTTTGCATTGATCAGCGATTACAGTGCATGGACAGGATTCACTGTATGGGCTCAGTACCTGCTCAAACACATTATAGCGGCTACTGTAGGCCAGAAGGTGCAAATCTGCAGATGTGTGACCAGCCGACAAGGACGGGGATTAACACGCGCACACACACACGCACACACACACGCACACACACTTGTATGGCCACATGACCAGTAAGAGAAAGGCTAACCCTAAATTAAAATTTTCCAGCCAAAAAGTCTTACTTTTAAGCTTTTGAGAAAATGTGGTTGCAAAAGTGTGCACCCCCTCCGTGTTGTAGCCGTCTTAAGAATAAATGCAGCAATCAAATTCAGAGTCATGTAAAATGATTGTAAGCACACACCTACCCGAATAAACTTCAGATGTTGGGGGAGGCTTTCGCTGACGTTTTTGTAGGTCACATCTTACTGCACCAGCCACGGCCCGCAGAGCGCCATCACAGCATCGGGGGGGAGGGGGGGGATCATTCATTTTCCCCAAGTATCAAGCAGGAGAAGCCTACAAAAGAATTTGCAAGGCATCATCAAGTGAATGCACAAGAACATGTCATATGCTTGTAAGAGTAGTTTTCTTCTTTTATTCACGGGAAAATAACACCCTGGGGGCTAAAAAGTCTCTAGTAATCATTTGTGTGTCAGGAGTGCGCTATAATTAGAGACATAAAAGAAAAAAAAGACTTCGGGTTACTTCCAGGAGATTATTTTACATTTGTATATATATATGTGTAATACAATGATGAGGATTACTGAGAGACAAATAAAGTTTTTTTTTTTAATTTTATATTTATCTGGTCATAAGGGACTAACTGCACAACACAAAGCCCATCTGCTGAAATCACGTCATCTCGACAGATCCAGAAGGTTCTCCCCAAATCTCCATTAAGACCCCCCTCCCACCCCTTCCCCTTAACGCAATCACCTTGTCCCAAATGCTAACAGTCCCTGGTAACGTGCGTGAAATGTCCACCAAGCCTAAACAAGTGTATTTTGACTGCACTCGCAGGAGGAGGAGGAGGAACCACAGATTGGATTTCCACGGGGGCTTTAAAGCAGACGAAAACATCCACGCTCCAACGGCGGAAATGGGCCTGCCTGTTAAACACAACACACCCACACACCCACACCAAGCTTCACGGCGGTGACCGATCAGCTGTCACCGCGTGCGTGAGTCTGATCAAATAGAAAACAGAATCACGAGTGTGTTTCTCAAAGAAGGGTGGAATAACATGAAGAAAAGGTAACTCGCATAGTGCGCATTATTTTGTGGCATGAAACAAACAGGCGGGGGGGGGGGGGGGGTACTGTATGAGGGTGTATTAGAAGGTTGTGGCGGGGTGGTGGTGAAATACTGTCAGTGGTTCTTAAACACACAAATCCAGAACGGGACAGATGGCTGGTTACACAGCAAAAGGCTGCAAAAGCCCTATGGGAAAACCATGTGGGCACACGCACGCGCACATTGATACATTGAGACTTATTGCAATTTCAAAATAAAAGCCTGAATAAATAAGATCCAGCGAGAGCCTTTGCTAAGAGAGCCTTTCAGGAGGTGATTTTTTTTTTTTTGGTCAGTACGATGTCCTGTGTGTAGAAACTTTGGTGGGTTGGGGGGGGGGGGGGTAAATGAATTTAGTGCAAAATGTGGAAAAAGTGCATCACTATGAATACTTTCCGGAGATAGGTTAAAAAAAGTTGCTAGATAGGTAGGTTACTCAAAAGGTCACGAAAAAGGTGATCTCATGGGAGATTCGGTGCGATTCCCAACCTGTGCAGCATTACTGTAAAAATTGAAATATGAATATTTGGATAACTATATGTCAGAGACATGAAAAATTAAATAGGCCTTATGTTGAAAAAAAAGACTGCACTGTATCCTGTTGTTGTAATTCACACCTGGAAAAAAACAACTGTCATTTCATTGGAAAATTAAAATGAAATCCCTCTTAGATAATACCGCCGAGTAACAGAAACGTGGAGATAAAATGCGAATGGGGTTGTGGGGGGGTGAATGACTTCACTTCCCCGCTCCCAAACATCAATATCGCTCTTTTCTGTCAGCACCCTCAGCATCCGGGTGACGCACAGTCAGCTCCGGAGCCGTAGACGGGCGCCAAAGGACGCAAATAATCTGTGTCCATGAGGCGGGAGCGTGCACGCTGGCGGCGAAGCGAGACTATCGGGACTGCTCATCGCATCGGATGCGCTCGGGCGGGCGGGAGGAGGAGGAGGAAGCAGCGTCAGTGGTCTCACGAGTAACAACATGGCAACGTTGTTTTGCGCCCTGGCTGCAGTCTGTTTGGACTCACCCATTTTTTTTTTTAGCCAAGGCGGTGTCCTTTTTTGAAGAAACTATTTAATATAGAAATGCAATTACAAACATTTGCGACCAAGACCTGCTGCGAACAGCAAAATGGTGTTTTTTGTTTGTTTAAAAAAATAAAATAAAAAATTAAATCACAGTCATGAGGTCAGGCGTAAAGAAGTGGTTCATCCTTTTACAGAATTTAGATTGACAAATTGCCGAGGGTTTACTTTACGGTGCACTGCCAACGCAAACCCGATGGAGAAAGGCAACATTTTATATCGAGTTTTTCTGCTTTCTTTGATTCGAATCTCCATTTTCTTGTACGCGCCGAGATGACTTCCTGCCTGCCTTCATTTCCCACGACCGACCTCGCAGCGGGGGACGACACGCCGTTCGGATGCTAATGTAGCGTGAGCCAGAACCGCCACAGCACTGACCGTAGTGTACGCGTACGTGTGTGAGTGATATCATTTCCCAGCGCTGCTGCTGCTGCCCACACCTTTCCATCCGTTTTACATCCATGACCAAATAAACATGCTTCACACTCCATCTCAAGCCACACATGCACACGGTAATTGAAATAGAACAACGTCATGGCCTCTTTTATGATTTTTTGGGGGGGGGGGGCAAGGGGGGTCTACGACATTCCCACCGCCCTTCTTCCACATGTCCTTCACACTTGGGTGACTCATGGGCAATGTGCAATGCATTATGGGTTTGATACGAAAAAAATATACACATATATGGGACTTTACACAATCAACATATGGAGCCCCAAAAGAGTCCAGGGGAAGTTGGGAATGAATCCAATTGAAAGAATTAATGATACACCTCGTCTAACACTCCTAAAAATCTCAGATCAGTAAAATATTTTGAAGTTTGTGGGGGGGAAAAAAAAGATCTCAGACCTTATTGCTTATAGTCGATAATTAGCAATAGTGCAAAAAGGCCTCAACAGCGTGTTCATCAAAATCAACAGAATTCTGCTTTGAGGTGTCAAGATCAACTTGGTTGAAGTTTAATTGTGGACCATGACACGTCGGGCTGTTGACAATCTCCTCCAGATGGGCGGACGAGACGTTCCCATGTCGCCACTTTGTCTTGCCGCTAGTTTGTTTTCTCTATGCGCGGATATCCAAATTCCTGGTCAACGTCTTCCGTCACATGCCCGACCATCCGTGAAAACACCCTCCCAACACCCTTCCAGTGCCTTCCCGAACACAAAACGTTTCATCACTCCAGCACGCAGCCATTCAACTCACACGCTGCAGCGAGGAACTGGCCTTGAACTCTGAACCTAAGGGTTGTAATTTCACTGCCTTTGTATCCCACAAACACACAAACGTGCATGGAGGGAGAATTGGAGCTAGCTAGAGATGCCTCACTAGCTAGCTAACTGAATGTCACAATTGTGCTGGATAACCGCTGATACAAACAAATGGTGCTCAAGTTTGTTAACTATGTAGCTTAGGGGCAACTCGTAATGGGGCCCAAGTGTGTCAATTAGCCTCGCTATAAAAGCCTAAAGTACCATTCTCTCGCATGCGTGGTATAGTAAGATATTTTGTGATGTTTTCTTTAATCAATGTATATCTTGTCAGTGAAAAACTGCTTTGGGATGATTGCATGACTTGGTGACTTGCTTGCCTAAGCAACTTCAGAGATGGACTCTGGAGCCTGTGTTTGACGACTTCAGAGATAAACTATTGTTCCTGCTTTGACGACTTCATAGTCTGCTTTGCTTGAATTGTCGAAACTTGATTGTGATCAACGCCACTTGGTTACACAACAAACAGTGTGGCGTAGGGAGGGATGAGAATGGACACTCACCCCTCCCGATGCACACACTTTAGAGGATAAAAGGAGGGGAGCGATGCTCCTCAGCAGAGTCTGCTGTGGGTTAGCGTACGAACGCCCAGCTCGTATTGAAGCTCACTCTGCTGAGGGTGTTGGCTCTCCACCCTAATGGCATACGGTAAGAGTATATCATCTTTAGCTTCATACAACTTGTTTGAACTGTGTTATCATTTCTGTGTGGGACCAATAAAGTGCCTTTTGTTGGTAGCCAGAAGTGTCTTGTCGTTATTTCTGAGTGCCTATCTCCGACGATCCTTTATAAAACTTGATATTCATTCAAATTGAGTATCAGAAGTCTTTCAAAACAATGCGCTAACATGTCAATTCGAATGGAGCGACCAAATGTCAGTCCCGCATCTGCGCGGTGTCGTAAACGCTAAACATAGCAAGGCTCAGGCTAGCAAGCGCTTGTGATTAGCGCTGTGATCAGAGAGCGGCGTGATCGGAAACCGGAGAATGATTTTTTCCCCCCCGTTTTTTTAAACAAGTGCTTCCATTTCAGAAGCAGCTCTTCTGAATTGGCCAGTCCCACGGCAGCGGGTAAACACTAAACATAGCTTGGCCAACGGTGCATTCAAGGCCAAGGAGACATACGAGTTATTTTAACAGATGCCGTGCGGGTGCGGTAAACACCAACAAGATGAGGTGAGCCTTAAGTCTAAAATGGTGTCTCATTACCAAGTCTCGAGGTGCTAAGTGCAGTGGTGTGGAACATCAAACGAAGGCCAATTAAAGACATAAACAACTGTGCATGTGCACAGAATTAAGCTAGAGTTGGACTAAAAATATTTTTGAATATTTTCCTGTCCAACATTACATGCCCCCCCCCCACAATATTCAAATATTCAATTTCTTGCTAATACTTCTGTATATGCCATTGACTAGCGTCACGAAACAGAGTTTGATTTCTTTCGGTTTTATTTGCCAATAGTAGTAGCGGCAACCCTGAACTGCTTATATTTAATAAAAAAAACAGTGATGAGAGATTTACCGCACAGAAATGTGTTCCGTCGTAAATCAAAGCCATTTGTAATTGAACTTTAGGATCCACGAGCGTCCATCTATGCCCCGTTATTTTCCCAATGGTCCGTTTCGGTCCCGCGTCACATTCCACATCTTGCTTTAGCATTTACTGTCGAGCTTTACGACGCACGCCAACCTTCACGCAGGAATCGTATGTAATTGAATTAAAAGCTTACTTGAAATGCGTAGAAAAGGGAGAGAGCCTCAGGGACTTAATTGAAGGGCCAATGAAATCTTTATGGTCTGAAGCAACGCTTGGCGGACCAGGAAACGGGAGATGGAGCAAAACTTCCTCGACAAGTGGACCTGAAAAATCCCACGTTCTCCCTTGGTCTCTGCGGTACAACTAAGCTACTGCGTGCGCTTTCATTTATGTGTCGGACGTTTCATTATTTCTAAACAATAGATGCCAGAGTACTACCGGGTGGAAAAACATGGGTGACTAGCGATGACCTGAAAGTGAAACAATGTTTTTAGTATTGTGCTGCCAAAAAAGGAAGTACCCAAAAAAGATCCAAGAACCGAGTGCAGGATCCGCCACTGCATTATTTACTATCAGTCCACAAATTACCAGTTGAACAATCACAAATTTAAACGAGTTTTGTCGAGTCTGAACGGTGCAACTCAAAGACGGGTGTTAGTGAGCACCCCCGCCCCCTCACCCTCACCCGCAACCCCCCTCCGCATTCTCCCAGCACGCTTATCAAACCACTGCTACTCCCCGGGCCTGCCAGAGGCCTGCCAGAGGCCGGCCTATCGGCGCGAGTGTCATCCGAGCAAGAGATAAGCGCTCGCCGGCGATGCGTTCGCGGTTCGAACCGAGTAATTAACGAGCCTGCGGGGGTGAGGACATTCCGTCAGACGTCTGTCTCCGGGTGCGCAATCAAGCCGATTACCTGCGAGATGAGGCGGCGGTGGCGAGGAAAAGCAGAACCGGCCTCCGGTCCAGAGTTTGTAGCCCGCCGCTGACCTTGCAATGAGTACAGAGAAAGAAAAATCACAAACGGGACGCCATGTTAGAATAGGAATTAAAATCACTCGTCATTTTCATGGAAGACAAGTCACGAGAGGGGGTCGGAAAAGTCATGAAATATAGTGAGAAAATCCATTCATTGCTCAGCCCTGCAGCGAGTTGGATTCCATCCGGTTGTTTGTCGGCTGGGCGAGGCGGCGCTTATTTAATCACGGTGAAACGAAGCAGGCCCGCCAGGCGCTCTGAGGCCTTATTAGTCAGATTTACAGCGTGCGAGAAAAGTTTCGAGATGGGACGAGGGATTGGTGGAGGTGCTGGGAAATCAACCATAAGCACTGTCAGCTGTTCGTCGGATCAGGAACAGAAGACGTGACGCAGATAACCTGTTGCTTTATGTTAAGATTTACGACGCCGACCAAAAAGATTACGTTTTCATCGCCATTCCTTTCTTGGATCCAAAAAAGATAGATACACTAAAATGTCATAGTCAGTTGTATTTATATAGTGGCAAATTTTACGCACACATTTTAAGGTACTTTCCACACAATGACGCAAAGCAGTTCTCCTTAAATGAGATAGTCCACATTCTTTTCACAATATAAAACCGTTTCCAGGTGTCTTAATATTTTTGTCCGTGACATGTTTTCATCCAAATACCCAACACGGTGAAAATTAAACCCTACATTTTTAGTTTTGTGGAAGCAAGCCTGTTAGGGATTTGCAATGAAGCTAGCGCCAACTATTAGGCCGCTAGCTTCATTGAGTTAACTCAATGTGCTCTTCTGGACAAAAATCTTACTTTCGAAAGGTAAAATTCCTTCGCTCACTTCGTAACATGGTGTCGTCTCCCGTCCACCCCCCGCGCTAATGCGCCGTTAGCATCATTTAGGAGCGGTGACCACAGTCGGCTGTGTCAAAGCTGACAGAGTGCTCATCATATCTGCTTGGCTACGAGCTCTTATCGGGCGTCTAAGCGCTGGAGAGGGTGAGAAAAATCAAGCCGCGGTCTCTGCCCAGCGTCTCCGTCACGTCCTCGGACGTCAAGCGGCTGGGACCTGATAGCGCTTGTCGCGTGCTTGAAGCGTAAGTGTGGCTTGATTTATGAGCGTAAAAGCTCATCGCATTGCTAATTCTGAAGTAGCTGCTAAGAGTTATTAGAAGTTTCAAACCGTTATTGATTGTGGTGATGACAGAAAATGTCTCTTCACGTGGCAAATTGAAGTTGAAGGGGCGACTCCCAAACTAGCAAAAACAATACCGCAACTATTGCTCAAAATGGCAGCCAACAAGTCCCAACACCGCTGGTTACCCAAAAAAACCAAAAGGCCTCAACCAGGAAGCAGATGAGGCCTCTTATAAGACATTCACAACTCTTTGCCATTTCCTGTAGCTTCAAACTGAACTTTTCCCACCCCGGACCTCCCTTCCTGATCTCTACTAGCAGCGATCTTTAAAGCGAGATCCACTTCCTGAGCTCTTCGAAGGCCAAGATGGCGCACCACCGAGAAGGAAAAACCCGCAGAGGAAGCGCCGTTTGAAGTGCGGCCTATCGGTGTCATAAGAAAACACTCGGCGTCCACAAATGTGCGTTTTCATCGAAGAATCCGTCAATAAGGTCTTTTAACGGCGGGAGTCCTTCATCCCCCGCCCCTCTTCATCTCGACTTCTTTCACTGCTTGTCTCATAGCGGCAGAATGATGAGCCCCGCCGACTCCAGCGCTCATAAATTTGATAAGGCGTCTCCTTATTAATACGATAACCGACTCCTCCCCTGACGCGTTCTTGCCATCACGCCGTCTTTTCGCTGTTATCTCGAGTCCGGACAAACTGGGCCAGTAGGCAGCGATTGCATAAACACAGCGAGACGGAGGGGCCGGAAGACAAATAAGTAGAGAAGATAGCAAAGGAGGGAAGGAGGGGGGGGGGGGCAACATGGCTCCATTCAGGAGAAGGTTGCAGGCAGACGAAGAGTTCGTCTCGATCCGGATTTCACAATCGAAAGGCGGATCTCGTTCGATGGCGCCCGTGTTCCAAATGTGATGTCAGCCATCCGTCAAGAGGAACCTGCGCATCACCCTCGGAGATTCTCCAGGAAAAAAAAATAATAATCTAGCGCGAGGTTCGGCTGACCTCGAGGCAGCTTTGAATAATTTTACAGACAAGGGTTGGAGGGAGACGGACGGACGGTGACAGAGGAAAAGGAGGGGAGTGCATGGCGGCCATGTTTGAAGAGCTGACAAAGTCCCCGATAAAAGACCAAGCTGGTTATTCTCAGACACGCCGGGAGGATGCATCAAGTTCAGGGAGGGAGGGAGGGAGGCCCACTTCGATTCTACTCAGGAAATAAAGAGGTCGGTGACATGAATGGTTGAAAAAGGGCAGAATCACTTTCGGAAATAGAACATGTCGCAGAAAAAAATAAAAATACACACACAGCCCAGAGTGACTATAAAGTGGCCGACGCGCCACATGAAACATTCGCCATTCAGGCAATCTCATGCCTTCTTAAATCCCACACCGCATTGCGTTTTTAATCGACGCCTCGCTGATGAGCCAAACAGTTATTTGGCCATTCTTTCTTCCCGAGCGACATGAATGGAAAGCCGAAAACGCGGCGGTCAATGTGTGCGAAGCCCATCCGGCTCGCTCGTCCCCCTCTCGTGACTTGATGTGGACTTGCGGTCTGGAGGCTTTGGCTTATTTCTGAACGCAAACGGCGAGGAACAATCTGAAACATTTTTAACGGGGGCGTCCTTCAAAGGCAAGTCGGCTCTGTGGTGAAGCTCATAAACAGACACGATCCAGATTGGACCCAAACGCTTTTGCCGTTTTACGGGCCTTCCGCAAATGGCCCAAATCTTTGGAAACATCAAGTTTGAGCCTGCAGGCATTCGCGCCCAATATCTGCCTTTTTTTTTTTTGGGGGGGGGGGGGTATCTGGATCGATGGAAAGGAAATGTTCATTTTTAAAACACTCCGGATCACAAATTAAATACACGCGCACTTTATTGCTTTTAAGTGTTGCATCTGATTTTGCCATTAGGTTTGGATCTTAAAAGAGCCCCGTGGTCATCATTTCAGCTTTTGGTGCTTTCTTCCCTTTTCTCCATCTCACACATCATTCTCTTTGGCTATTTGTCGAAAGGCCTTTTTTCATCTTGCCGGTTTTGCGGTAACGCACGTAAAGCTCGTTCGCGCGCCAAGCGCCACATGTCGGTAAAACATGTTTTTTTTTTTTTCGGACTGAGAATTCACAACGCGCCCGGTGATGCATTCCACTCCAGTTCTGTAGATGGCGGTAACGCGCATGACAAAAATGATCCGTAACTCGAATACCCTGTCTATGTCTAAAATAAGGACTTTGGCGGAACGACAGCGCTATACTTCGCATGACGGCACAAAAGGTCGGGAGGTCGGAGCCCCGCTGACTGCTCCTGCGATAGTCAATCAAGCGTCCGTCAAAGGCTTGCAATTAACTCTATTTATGCGACACGGGCGTGTGCGAGGACAAAGCCATGTCAAGAATTCACAAAAAGGACCTTCGACAAGAATCGAATCGGCTCATTTTAAGGAATGACGGGAGGGAGGGAAGGATGAAAGCCACAAAATCGAGGCAACGGGGAAAGCAAAGAATGGGACGCAAGCAAAAAGAAGCATACAAGCAAAGAAATGGAAAGACAGCGAGCAAGGAAGGAGAAAACCAAAGGACATTAGAGTAAAAACAAAAGCAGAAATGTAAAAGCAAGGCCCCCCTCTCATCCGATGCAGGCCAATGCGCAACTCACGTGCGTGTGTTTCCATAAAGAAGCCCCTCCAGGTGAGACTGCCCACTTACCCCTTGTTGCACTTTTCAGCCGCTTCAATTTCCCTCTTTCACTTGACACATGTGCTGGCACACACACACATAGACACACACACACACACACACACACACACACACACGTGTACACACACCTAGTGCTGCTTTAAGGCGATGCCTATCCCAAACAGGAAGTCTGCCTCTGCCCCGGCAGCAGTCGAGGCTTCCAGGGTGGAGATTTCATTAGTTGCGGCTAACAGGCCAATTATGCGCTTCGGCACACCTGTAAAACTTTACTGAATGTCAATCGTGCTTTGGGGCGGACCCAAGTGAGTTGGCGTTTTTGCATGTACGTACTAATATGTGTGTGTGTCAGAATCATATGCAGGAACTTCTCACCATTTTTACTACTGTGAGTGTCCCCCCCACCCAAAAAAAAAAAAAAAAAATCATCCCGCTGGCCCGGAACACTCAACGGCGCCCCCTGCCTGTAGCGATGTTGGGACTGTATCAGATGTAAGGGCAATAAAACAGTTGGCGTAGCAACATGTGAATTTGTAATGTGCCTATGCTGGAATTGCGGGCGTCAAAATGCTAAGCAATACTCCGGGGGGGGGGCTAAGGGGAGGCCAACCTGAACACCTTCCATCCTTGTCATGGTGGAAGTTAATTTTCTGGAGTTGATCCACAACTTGCAAGGCAGTATGAGGCGCACCTTTTGGTAAATCTCAGGTCTGTGGACCCCCTAGTGGTCCCACGAGTTGTAATTATTGTTTCACAGCTCATGAATATTTAGGTTGAAAGGTTAAAAAAAATATATAAAATATACATAAAAGCATTGGCATGAGAGGGGATGTGGAAAAATGTCTCGGCATCAAAAAGTTGGCTAGCATATACAGTTGCAACAACCGTGAGACCTGTTCGGAACGCTTGCCCCCCCCATGCACGGGTGGGTGGCGGGCCCACGTCCTGGAAGGTCATGGAGCAGCAGAGAAGCAAATGGTGTCGGTTCCCTCATCACCAGGGCAAAGTTCAGAAGGGGGGGGGGAGGCTCTTACGACAACACTTCTTTACCTACAGCACGGACACATAAAAGACTGCGTTTTTTTTTTATGGCCACAAATGGCCTGCCAGTTTTGGACGCTCCCCCGTGCCAAAAAACATGAGGCTAATGAATACAAGCCGGATGATGTCATCATGGAGGCAAATCGAGATTTAAGTGCGGCACTGCTCTGCTGCGCCGAACAAGAGAAAAACAAGAAAAGTCGTTCGATGACGACGGCGGATGTCGTGGCTACGCAATTCTTTCAAGAAGACCTTTAACAATAATTTCAGCAACGATTGCACAGTCAGGTAGGCTGCTTGATGAACAAAGACGACCCCCCAAATCCAAAATGTGTTTTCGTTCAATCGACTGCATTTCGTGAAACGGCTATCATATTATTTAAAGTCCCATTCTGGATGGGAATCGAAAAATCCATTGGCGATTGATCACCGACCCGGGGACGCGGAGTTGAGTAATTACAACTCCCGCCGTCACCTCGTGAGGGGGGGGTAAAAAAATGTGGTTTTACAAGACAAGATGGAGAAATGCTCGCTTGAGGGGGGGGAAAAAAATTGTTTGGATGGCTTTCAAAATGTCGGATTTCAATTCAGTCAGCAGATAGGCGACCCTGCAAAGTCCCGAGGCTTCAATAATTCTGCCTTGAAGCGAGTTCACTGCAAACTGCCGTCACCTTCACTCGTCTCCAACTCAGCTGAAGGTCCGCGAGGTTAAGAAAATAAAAAGACATTTCGCTGTTACTTTGGCAGCGGAGGCTTTTTCTTTTCCCCGGGCCCCCGTTCTCGAAGCCGCTCCCCCCCCCCCCCCCCCCCCCCCTGCGCAGACGTGCTGACTGCGGTGATTTTGTGGGCGCAGTGGACCGTGGTGCACCCTTCACCACTTGTTGCTCCGCCAGGCGGGGGTGTCGCCGCTCAAGCGGAGAGGCCGCCAAAGCCATCTCGTCGAGCCCAGCGCCGGGCGGAGGCCCGCTAACTTATCACGATGCGGCTTAGCCAGGTGGCGTGTCAAATAAAATCTCCGATTTCGATGTTGCTTTCGAGTTGAACTTCAGTAAAAGAAAGCAAAAGTACAGAAACGGAGCGTGGTTATGCAGACAAATTTGCAATGCAGGAAATGGGAAGCCGTGACTTTAAGGAGATAATCACTCAAACAGGTGTTGGATTATGAAACCGAGCGGGATGCGAAAAAAAAAAAAAAGTTCGGAGACGATGAATAAGAACCGCAAAGACCCCTGGAGCGTTGCTCCATCACAACCGGAAAAGAAGACTGATCATTTTCGCCGTTTTGACGAAAGAAAAGCCATCAACAGAGCGAAACAGCACCCAAGCTAGTGCGATTGGTGACTGCGATCGGTAGAATCAGGTGATTAATCGGGTGATTAATCGGGTTTTATTGATTAATGACCCCCCCCCCCCGTCAAAAATAAAATGCATACAAATATCACATGCCATTATTAACCTTCCAAAAGTTGTCACTTGCTGTTGTGTACCGCTTGCACTATGACAGAGTGGAGTTATTAAAAAAAAAAAAGTTGCTCCAATTCATTGATTTTTCCGACGCCTCTCGTGACTTTTTTTTCTAAGCAACAACTCGACTTTTTAATAAGCTGCTCAAAAACGATTTGACACCATTCGGCGCTCTGCTGAAAGACACTCAATCACGCGGAACCTTTTCCGAAGCCAAAGCTGCATTTTTACACATGAAATAAATTTAGCGACAAGTTTTGATCTGACGTGTCCAAGCCACAAATACTTGGCTGGAATCCCCTTGCCAAATGTTAATTTAGCAAGTATACAAACATATTTGGACAAAAGTGACATCTTTTCCCATGAGAGGACTTCACTTTGACATTATTTGCCAATGTTAAAATCTTACAATTTAATCCATATCACCCAGCGCTCATTATCGGAAATTTTCATTATCCGAAACTCAAAGGACGACATATTGTTGCTCTAATCCAAACAGTTTGACACCAATGACAAAGAAATACTTTTTTTTTTTTTTTTTTTTTTTTACATCTGGAACCAATAATTCAATCCAACTTTGATCAACTTTATCTCGATTGCACAGGATGTCCTGACGCTTCACAGTATGAAGGTGCCGGTGTTGGCCAGTGGGAAGTGTTTACACACTTGTGCTACCTCCGCCGCCGCCACACATAGACACTGTCGCATGGAGACACAAAGACACACACACACACACACCGTGCTGGTGTACCTCCTGTCCCCCTCTGCTTCCACATCTAATATATCAAAGCATCCCAGTGTGGCTGCGGAACTCAGCCGCCTTCATTTCCGAGGCAGTCATATTCTTGATCTCGCACACTCCAACACTCACAACGCAAGGTGATGAAGGATGGTACCCCCAGCTGATTCACACACACACGTTCCCTGAACCAAACACCTGCAATAACACCACCAACACACACACACACACTCACAAAATGGCACAAATTATGGCTTATGTGGAATTTGCGTGGGTGAAATAAAAGCAAATTTGAGTTTCATTATATCATCAAATTAGATGGAGGATGGCAACTTGTAGTAAAAAAAGGGGAACATGTTATGGAAAAGTTTATAATACCTGCATGGCCTTTATCAGCCTTTTTTAAATGAGATTAACGCAACATTGTGGCTAATTTACATACCGTTAGTAATAGCATCCCAAGACAGAAGTTCGTCGTACACGACTTGAAAACTTTGATGGACCAAGATTCTGAGCCATTTTCAAGCAACAACCACCGAACCTCTGAAACACTCCATCAAAGCCAAGAGGTAAGCAAGGCGCGATTGGGGCCGGCCCGCATTCCACCGAATCGCCGTTCACCCGTTTTTCGGGTGTTTGGTCTTGTGACGTTGACAATTGGCGGTCACATGAGGCCCGAGCAACGTCATTTTCAGTTGACAAAATCGCGACTGCGGAGATGGCGAAACACGGGTGCGGTTTGCCGATTCATTCATATTCCACAAACGCGATATTAATCCGAATAGCATGTTTACATGAGTGGGGCTGCATAGAACGTGCGTGTCAAGAAAATATTTGACTTGACAAAGTGGCAACAACGGTCAATGTGTTTTTATATAGTGCAATATTATGAAATGAAATTGATATTCCTAAAAATATATATTTTGGTGGGGCGTCCTTGTACGGATTAATGGCGGGTCAATTGATTTGAATGGGAAACACTTGAATTCATATCAAGGCACCATTGGACCCTCTAAGGGGCAGCATCATTTCGTTTTAAGGCTTAAGCGGGTGCCGTCAAATGTTATACAAGCGCTTCTCCACAACAACAACAACAATCTTCCAAAAAGCTATAAAAAGACGAAATCCGCTCATTGCACTTGAATGTAAAATACGAAGCACACAGCGGGCAAAATAAGAAGAGTCACTTGTTTTACTATCAAGTGTAATATGTCACGAGTAATTGCAGTGGCCTATCTTGACGGATAAAGCCTATCTGGGTCCACTTCCTAGCGAGCGGCAGGAGGAGGAGGACAAGGAGGAATAAAAAGATTAGTGGGGAAAACAGTGGAGCCATTCATGGAGAGGCTTCCTCTGGGAATGTGGTGCTTTGTACCAACAAGAACCGTGTGAAGACGTGCGCGTGCGGGTGTGTGCGTGTGGGAGTCAGAGAAACGCATGAGGGTCAAGCAAAAATCATCAGAATAGGTGGCGGAATCCAATCGAGCGGAACACGGTGTATGTATTTGATCCATATGGAGATGCATGTATAGAACACACAAGCGTGTGCGTGTGGTCTCATCCTCCCATCCTGTTTGGGGATGGGGGGGGGGGGGTGGGAATGGCGCTGCTTCCTTTGGCTGGGAACCCTCTGTTGTGACTACATTATAAGGCCAAGACTCGGACGCCCCCGCCTCACCGAGGACACCCCTCTGAAGCCAGGCAAGGTCCAAGCATCACTTTCGGGTTGAAATTACTCAAAGGCCGCTCGTATCCTACAGGCGGGAGTGAACTTATTACAAGCTGCCATTTTGTTGTTCTGGACAAGCGACGCAGACGTACACAGGAAATGTCGGGATGAAATCGACCGGCGAAAAAGTCTGCAAAAGGTTCTTCTCTGCTAGCCGAAATCCTATCAGAACCTCTGACCTACAACTTAAATCCCGACATTTATTTGCTGCCAAAAATGTTTTATTTCTGAACAATTCTGTTGGCAACACTGCTTCCAGTGGATGCTACAATTTCTGCCCAATTTGGATTACAGTCTCTAGGTCACTGGTGTCAAACTCAAGGCCCGGGGGGCCAGATGTGGCCCGCCATATCATTTTATGTGGCCCACGAAAGCAAATCAAACACGTCAACTTCCACGCCTCTTCCTAAAATCGACCAAAATTTAAAATTCTCATATGTAATAAATCAGAGACATGTCAGCATTTCCTTGTTACCAAACCCCTTCATTACAGTAACAATAGTTGAATAAACCGTTATTGACTTTTTAAAAATATTGTTTCAGTCATAACGGCCCTCCAAGGGAAACGGTAACTAAAATGTGGCCCACGAAAAAAATGACATGATGTGGAGCGTCACATCCTGCCCCCGGGCCTTCAGTTTGACACCTGCAATCTATTCGATTAGTTCTCCTTTAAGGAAAAATACTTGCACAGCAATGCACCCTGACAAAGTACACACACACACACACACAAAGAAGACTATGGCTCACAGGGGGAAACCTGGAATGAATTTCTCCGTGTTTACCCAAAATATACAGAACCTAGGCCGCCCTCCGTCCGAGCCGAGCGCCGACAAATCCGCCAACCGCTTATCAAATTAAACCGCCATTAGCAGCGTAAACACACGGAGCTGGCGCATACGCTCACAAACACAGCCGAGCGCCTCGCACATGTTCGCGCAAAAGCCCTCCTTCCTGCTCGTAATCCACCCCCCCATCCGTGTCTTTGGTGACCCGCTTTGGTCGTTTGTCAGCGCCTGTCGCCGCACATGTTCCGAAGTGTGCGGTGGATTGCAGAAGTGGGGGAAAAACTAATCGTACTCCGAGTCCGATGCTACGTAGACAGCGTCTCTGCGCGTAACAAAGAATCTCTCGTCAACATAACGGCTCATACCGAGAACAAAATGTCACATGATTGTGTTTAAGAGCTAGCGCTAGCATGCTCTCATAGCTTTGCTAACGTGAACTGAATCATAAAAATGGTAACATTGGCTAATGATAACTGGAAAAAAGGGACCCCACTTTCATGTGGGGGGTGGGGGGGGGGGTTAATTAGACATTTTTTGAATGCCGGAAGCTGTCTGGCAGGAGACAATCCATGAGCCATGAATCCAACATGGAACGTTAGCATCAAACAATTATTTTAAATATGACCACAGATGGCGAATGTCTTCCCTTCTCAGAATTTGCCATTTATTTTTCTTTTCACATTGTCGTCAAGCGTATTAAGACAAACACTAAAATGTCTTTTCCAAAGGCAGGCAGTAAAAATAACACGTTGTCAAAATGAATATAGACAATTTGAATAAGCTACTGTACTGTAACAAAGCATTTCCCACCACAGGTAGATTGGCTCTCATAATATCACACCTGATGACACAAGATGAACCCCCCCCCCCCCCCCCCCACACACACACACACCTCCCGCTCCCTCTCACCAAGGCTAACTTCTTCCATGCACGCTTGTTAATGTGCAGGATTCTGCCGTAAAGTGGCGAGTGCAGCTAACAGTCTTGTGAAAGTCAGGCAGCTTTGGGGGAGATTTATCTCATAATGGCGACTAAGGTAAACTGGCACAGTGAGAGACGACTGTTTAAAAAAAAAAAAAAGTCAGATTCTTCCTTCCTTTTTCCTGTGAGGCCCCGAGGGAGCGCCTGAACTGGAGTGAACGGAATAGTCCATCAGCGTAAAGCAGTCATCATGCAAACAGAACGACATGGCTGAACAAATCTCATTTATGACCCACGTGTGGCCCACGTATGGAAAGTGGTCTAAGGATGCTAAATTTCTTAATTACATCTGGGGAAGAAAAAGTGGCCAGAGAGGAGGGACCATCCCAACAGCTGACTAGCAACCGGAGCTTCAAGAAAACGCTCCAATCACGCAACCAAAGCTAAAAATGATCGCGCATGTCCCTATATATTCGCTGGATTGGGAAAAAAGATGGTACAGCCAATATTTGTATGAAAATCACATAATGGGCCACGTGCAATGCGGTAAATGTTTGTAACCGCGTCACACACTCTGGGTCAACGGCGGACTCTCTGCACTTGGATGGCTCAGCCAATGCCGAGTCCGGTGGAGACATTCCAGTCAAGCTGAATGTGATTGTTAATAAGAATCTATTTTCAATGTTTGTGTGTCTTACTGCTACGCACGTCGGAGCGCATTCTCGCCTGAAACTTCTCCAAACAGAAAACCAACTGTCCCACTCGGAAATTCCAGCCCTCGTCGTCTCCATTTTCAAATAAATCCAAAGGGGGGCCCTTTTCCCAGCTTTTACAGGAACAACGAGTCGTGAAACGGTTGATTTCAGATGGCGGCGCGCGAATGTTTTCGGTTAACTTTATTGATCCGTGGCCCCCGCAGAAAGCTCGGCCCGGGCGGATTCACACCTCCTGACATTTGGGAGACACCTTGAATGCCAGATGGCCCGGAGCCCGCGCTCTCCCCCCTGCGGCCATACCGACCTCTGCCGCGGCCAAAAATAAGACGGTGGTTTTGTAAAGTTACCGCTGAATGTGTATTTAATTGAGTTGTGAAAAATGTCACGAGCACTATTTCCAAGCAATCGGTAAGGGATGGGGGGGGGGGGGGGGTACTAGGATGGCTTAGGGGGTCATTTTATCTTGCTACTAGGTGACCAGTCGAAACAGGAATGTGGAACATTTTAGCGTCTGGAAGCACATCCCAGTGTTCCTCATTATTTTGTTTAGATTTCCAACACGCAAGTTCCCCTCGGGGACGGAAAAGCGGCGAGGTCCTCCTCTTCCCACAACTGCCCTGGCGACCGCTCGACTGTCAATCACTTCCACATCACATGAGGCCTTGTTGGCATGCTCGCACGCGTGCACGCTCATGAGGGTGTTTCGAATTTTTGGTCATATTTATTCAGCCTCCCGCACCAGACTCGAATTCAGTGATGTTCAAGCCGTAACCTCAAGATGAACTGCCTCTCAAGGCGAGAAGGAAACTTTTGGCGTCGCTTTGCACTTTTGTTTTACAGTGAAAACCGGATTGCACAGAAAAAAAAAATCATACACCTTATTAAATACCTAATATTGACAGGTCATTTTTTTGATTCACATTTTTGTAATACGATGGCCCTGCTTTTTTTTTTCTTTTTTTTTAATACTCGCGTTGACTTGAGAAGTGCTCCATTTTTTTGGATCCCATACATATGCGTGCAAAACTTGTCAATGAATATCATGTGTTTCTTTCCACACAAGCACGCACAAATTAGAGGCTGGAACCGCCGTGGCGCGCGCGCGCTCCATCATTACGCCAATAAGACTTCGCATTAATCTCTGCGCACTGACGACTATTAGCGCCGCACCGCAGAGGCTCCCAGGGCAGAAATAGCGGTCGTTCGGCTGGCTAAGATGCCGGGCGGCACCTTGCAAGGGGCGCTTGAGGGAGGGGGAAAAAAAAAAAAAAAAAAAGTGTTGGTGTACAAAGTGCCTGATGGCCAGCACATGCCTGCACGCACACAACCGGCGCATGTTTAGCCAAGACTTATTAAAACCGTGTATTTTCTGCTCATACATCAACTAATTTGGAGCATAACGACCCGCTAGACAGTTTAGTCGTTAATTAAATGTAACATAAGATCGATTTAGGAAAGCCATTTGGAGTGTTGCAACTATAAATCCTTTGCTGGGTTTTCTTTTTACGCTACAGAGCCAAAAATAAATAAAACAACTACAAGTGACAATTATAGTTTGTTCATTTGATAACCAGTGAGATAAAATAAAAGTAGAGTAGTATCAAAACACGGAAATGTATTTTCATTTTGCAATTTGGGTCAGCGGTGGCAAAATTTCCTTCTGATGGCACACGAAGTGGACTTCTAGGACCAGTTCGTGCTCTGAGCATCGATCCCACGATAACAGCTCCAAACGTGGCGAAAGCAGGACGGGCAAAAATAGGGAGGAGGGGGGGGGGGTGCCAAGCCCTTGTGCGTCTGGACAGGAAATGGGTCGCTTTAAACTTTGACCCCAGTCCACTAGGCACCTTTTTTTTGGTGTGTGTGTCTTGGAACAGGTTCTTCTGTGCTCGACTGACAGATGGTCTTCAAGCAAGCCGGTGCAGGTGCCCTCGGGTGGAGGCAAGCGGATGAAGTCCCAAGAAGGGGGTGGGGGTGAGGGGGGGTTGAAAGCTTGGAACAGTGGTCAGGTAACAAACTTTCCGGGGAGTGTCCACTTCGATGGGCTGGGATGGGTTCTTGGCGGGACCAAACCACAAGGGTTGTTTGCTTCGCCGCTGGGCCGCAATAAAAGAATATTGCCTCAGCAACCTTCCCGGAACACGAACTCGGATATTGTTCCCTTGAAAACGGTTTGCTCTCCTTTCAACGTTTTTTTTTTTTCAGAGCGGACCGCAAATGCAGAGCGAAAGGAGGAGCCCCCCCCCCTCCCCTACCCACACCCCTCCGCGCCGAGGGCCAGGGGTCACTGCTGGGGACTCTCCCCTCAAGGCAAGTCGGCTACAAGCGGGTAATAATAAACGCTCAAAGTTTTGGATTTCTGGGCCAGCCAGTCTGCCTTCGGGAAGTTCGTGACGAAAACTAAATGGCAACGGGACAACTAATACGATAAAGGTTGTTTGTTTTTTTAGTGCTTCGATTTTGTTGAAGCGTGGAAATCGCATTCATGAGCTTTACTTCACTGTTTTCAACCGAAATCGCAAACTTTTTGTGACTTTTAGGAGATGGGTTCATCAAATATTTTGGTGGGTCTCACTAAGATATATTTGCTAGCATATTTCATACATACCAAATCAAACTGGCTTTGAGGCCTGAAAATGAAAAACACTGATAACTAACAAACATCAGTCCACACCCAAATTTTGGTTTGGCTTCAAGTTGATCAAATCCCTCATAAAAGGCGAATTATGTGAAGAATAACCACAACGAATAAATGAAGCAAGGCCTGTCGCATAACACGCAGATTTTGGCCAAGACTAAATAAATCCATTCCAGATATTTCATCTCGGGCTTCGCCGTGTTTGTTTTTGTGTTTACGGAAGAATGTCAGCCGTCCGAGGAGACTGCGCGGAGAAAGGTCATAACCGCGACACCCCCGGAAAGACTCGGCAAACATGATTAAATTCTAATTTGTTATAGAAGGGATGCCATTTATGATTATCGCTGCTAATATCGGTTTCCCTCAATCAAGGCTTGAATCCACACGAGCGTTCTATACAAGCGCTGCGGTATAACGGAACTTTCATCAAAAAAAAAAAAAAAAAAAATCGGATATATTTTACATCACTTGTACAACGCAAATATCTCGAGGAGGGAAGTAATAAATGACTCAGATCGTCTGGTTGCACAAGTGTGCACACCCTCTGATAACTGGGATGTGGCTCTCTTCAGAATGAACCAATCACATTCAAACGTATGTCAAGTGGAAATCAGACCACGCCCGGCACCATTTTAGTGCCTCCGATCCCCAGCAAATCACATTTCAGATGTTCTTGTAGGCTTTTTCTGACATGTTTGCTTTCTAGCATCAGCCTGAAGGTTCCGTGTCGACACTGACAAGCCATTTCAAACTTTCTCCTGTTTTTTTTTTCTCCAGCCTTATAAGACCCCAACATGCCAATCAAACTAAGTCTGCATCTATCTGTCATCCTCACCTCACTGCAATTACATATTGCTTCACATTGCATCATGGAGGTTAAAAAAAAAAGTAACTAATTTGACAACCCGAGGAGTACAAAGTGCAGATAACCATTTTCAAACGTAGGGAGTAGTGAGCACAAAATAGATAAACTCCAGATACCTGAAATATCAGGAATTTATACACACACACACACACACACACACACACACACTGCTACGTGCCAATCTCTTTTCTTGACCGCACTGCACGTTAAAGCTTTGTTTTGAAATTTGAGTTAACACTATGGAACGGGCACACATCTACACCCCGAAAAGATGTAAACACGGGGGAGGCCGAGATCTTCAACGGAGAGGATGGAGACAACAAAGCCTGGTGCTGAAAGGTTGTTAATCTGTGATGGATCTTTGGCTCTCCGACACAGCGGTGATGGTGTCGGTCGGGAATGTTGCCGCCTGCCTGCATGAGGGGAACATGTGTTGCTTTGTGCGCTATGTGGTCCGTGCACTCATTAGTGCGAGCTGCGGTGCAGACTAGCTCCAGTTACAGTAGTAAACACCACCTTTGAAGTTTTAGTGGAGGCCCGAACAGCCGAGCAGGCCCACGAATGAAAAGAGTGGCAAAAAGTTGTGTGTGGGGGGGGATTATCGAGGTAAAAGCAAGAGGACAATGCGGTCACGTGCGCGAAAGGTTGTCAAAGTAAACGATGCACAACATATGCACCTGTCTACAAAAGAAACTCGAAACTGCTCCTCATTCTGGTGAAGCTCTCGGGGTGTCGCATGATATCAAATATTAAATATATCCAGCCTGTAGTGATACTAAAAAGCTTAAAATGGGGAGGGGGGGGGGATTAAATTGGTGCATGTTCATAAGGGTGGGTGTCTGTGTTGGCAAATCGGCGGGGGGGGGGGGGGTTGCAATAAACAGATGTGGAGCCTTTATGAGGTCTTTACAACAGGTTCAGCTGTGCCCAGATGTGTATGCATGCTTGTGTGTGTGAGAGAGAGAGAGAAGCACAAAATGGAAAACTCTCATTAGTGAAACATTGGCAAAACAGGGTGTGTATGCGTGTGTTTAGGGGACGGAGGGTTGCTGGGTGGGCTTGGGATTGCTATCAATTACCTTCAATGTCACTCAAATAGGTTTTCAAATCGTACCCTTATTGCCATTTCTTTCACTTCAGTAAGTGACAGCACAGCCGAAACGCGATCGTAAATTAGAATTTGGCTCACAATACTATAAAAAAAAGGCCTCCTGTAACTCTAACCGTTTGTAAGTATGGGCATTCATAAGTCAAAATACCGCTGTGCTAAACCGAACTCTAACAAACAAGGACTTAGAGACATTATGTCTCTACCTGATATTTCACTTGCTTTAATTATATTTTATTAATCTCACAAGGGGACAATCACAGGTTTTAATTTGTATGGTTTAGAACCAGGAATGTACACGAGCCATTTTATGGCAGAAATCACATGAGGACACCGCAAAATTCAACTTGACTTATTTTCCTCTTTCACAATAACGTCCAGCGCGAAAAAAATGACTTGCGGACACGATGACGCCACGCGGATTTTTAGCACCTTCGCTCGTAAATTTGTAGAAAAACAAAAGAAGCCAGAGTCAAAATAAAGGATTTACGGCGTAGGAAGGGGGGCCTGGAGATTTTAGACAATATGAAAATAAAAAGCCGCTGGGCTTGATTGTGGTCGTCACAGGGATGTGGCGGCGCTCCAACATGGCCGACTTTATTGCTACATCTGAAAAAGCAAGCAGGCGAGCGAGCGAGCGAGCGCGGCGGGGACGTCAACAGATTCAGAGACCATTAGAGGCAAATCTTTTTCCTGACGTGGCCGAGGTCTCCAGCGGGCGGCGGTGGCTGGTAGGGACCCGGGGCCCCTTCTCAGACCAACTTCCAAGGAGGGCTCAGCTTACCGAGCTTTTTAAATTGATACCCCGCCTTTCTTTGGGTTTACAGAAATCCTTACGTCACTGAGCGGGCCTCACTATTAAAGTGACTTTTATAAACATCAAGAGGGAAGTCGGAATTCATGCTTTTAAGGGGTAAAACAGAGTCAAACGCACAAATCGTTTAGCGCCGTTTTCTTTCACCATAACACTCTCGCCCCACCGAAAACCTACTAGTGACATTTCCGTCTGTTCGCGGAATCATTTCGCAAGACATCCACATTAAATTAACTATGCATCCGGAAAGTACTGCGTGTAAATGACATCCTTTTCGGCAATCATCTCACTGTCGCACACCTTTTTTTTTTTTTTTTCAATGCACTGTTGCATAGAATTGGACTCCATGGGTCTCAAAGAAACTTGTACTGACCTTCTGGAAAGAGGGGTTTCAGGACACAATGTCAATGACAGACGTGATGTAAAGGCTCCATCGTGAAGCTCAGGACGTCCGTGACAGGGTAAAACTACAGAAAGAAGAAAGAGCACTTAAGTCTTGAATCTCAGACTGCTTTCTTGGCAAATGGAGCGAGGTAATATACTCTGTGCTTTTTAGTTGTATGTGTCACTCAGTATTTCATTCAGTTTGATGACTGTGGACAGTGTCTGATGGTACCAAATTGCAATTAAAGTAGAGCACACATCTCACCTGTTACTTGTAAAAATGTTTTGGAATGCGGACAAAATATGGCTTGTTGACTCTTTCAGAGGTTCCACTGTGATTAAAATCCAGTGGTTTATGTACCACTGTCCTAGTGTGTGAAAACGATTTCTTCTTTTTTTTTTGCGGGCATCTTGGCCCTTTTTGGCCAGCACCGCAGATCAGAGGTTTGGGTTTCACGGATCATAGCAGGGGAGCATTGAAAGTGGAGACTACGACAACAAACAGGGGCTCTGTATTTTTAGGTTGCCAGTATAAAATCCGCTTTTCACAGTTTGATGCGGGCGTGCCCAAACAAACTGCGGCCTTCAAAAAAAATAATACGACTGGGGTTCACAACTGGGATGGGATCATTGCTACATTCATGTATGCAGAGACACATAAAGCAGAGTTCCTCCATTTTTACATTTACACCAATACAGTATACATATAAATGCTTTACAATACGAAGATTAAAAGACATGCAGTCAACCTGCACATTTCATTTACAAGAATAGAGCGTGAGAAAGGAAGCAATTGAGTGAATGAAAACAAGCTCGGCAGGCAAGAACAATACGTGACATTCAAAAACTCGAAAATAATTGCATTATTTTAAGCCACAAACTGACTGCAATTTACGCACCCAGAAAGGCAACATGAGGACAGTGTTTTGCACACCATTTATGTTACTTTGTCTCTACCTAGCGGCTAAAAAAGGACATTGCAACGTAGACACAATGCAAATTGGGAAGATTTCTAGTAGTGTGCAAGAAATAAGAGAACGGAAATTCTTGGACTTTCTGAAGCTGTAGTTATTTAATGTTGACTTCTCAAACTTCTAGCAGTACTCCAACGAGTCCAATACGTACAACTGTTGACTTATTTTTGGAGGAAATTTTGCTCGATATGATTGACCGAAGTTAGTCAAGCATATAATTCAATACCAAATTAGTTTACCGTAGTCAAACCAGGCTTGCAAGAACACCAAATTGAACTATTTTTATTTTAATTGCAAGTGTAGCCGTTGGCATTTACCTGGGAAGGATGATGGTGCCGAGCGTCCATCTTGGAACGACGTATCAAAACTCGCCGGGCCAGTCGGTAATAATCCGTGGAGAAAAAATAAAATCCACAGGAGCAAAAGTAACAACAAATAAAAAGTGAGCTCTTGCCAGGTTCGTGGTCAATAAAAAAAAACAGCATTCGCTGGTCTTGACAATAATTTAATGGCCATCATATCTAATTAGCCAATCGGATTTACGTCCTGTGTTGCAGGTGAGATAAATTACGAACCGACTATTGACAGTTATTCTAGCCAATCAAGTTTTGATTAAACATATTGGACTGAACTTTATGAAGTGACAACTTACAAAGTTCAAGTCAATGCCCCCTTTGCCATATTAAAATATTTAATCATTGTCTTTAACAACCAGATGAGACGAAAACACGGCGTATTGCGTGTATCACCCAAGAGGACATCAGTACTTTCCCTACACACAAACGTACTGTCTACGTATAATCTAACTTATTTTTATAAGCATCCAAACAAACAGATGTGTAAAAAGTCCAAGTCTCTCCCTTCTCGTCATGCTCTCTATGACAACTGGAAATGCTCACAAAGCACACCCACATAAATGCCCAACCCAACTGTACTATTCGTTTAAGGCACCTTGAAGATCATTTCAAATGTGGCAGGGCTGTTGCGAAGAACTTACTGCGAGGTCGGAATGTAGGATCCTGTGCTGGCTGCTCGGTACGATACAGCTGAAATGACAACAAGAAGGATGGGAACATTCATAACAGTGTTAATGTGAAGAGACTCACCTGCCTTGCCATGTGCAGTCATCTTTGAGATCAGCGTTTGTTGAGAGCTTTTACACTTGTGAAATATACATTTTAATTGCCCGCAGAATGACTAAGGGTTCTATGAAGGCCATAGTTTGACCCAGGAAGAGATTATTTTCATTATTTCTGATAGAGTTGGGTGATGGATTGTGTATTAATTCTGTATTTCCGTTTAGCAGCTGCAGAGAGGAGCTACTTTACAAAAGCACAGGCAGTGCTGACAGCTTTGAACATGTTCAACCTCAACGTGTTAAAAAAAATTAAAAGTCTTCTAAATTTGACACACCACAATGATGAGTATTGGGCACAACACTGCCTAATTAGAAAAATGACAATGAGACTTTAAGTTCACCCCCAAAACAATCACCCAGCTCTATTTTACTACCAGGAAACAGAAAAAATTGACTTTTAGAGGTTCCACTGAATGTGTAATGTAATGTGTGACACTTTGGACCACAACATGCATGAAACAACGTACTTTCAGGGCCAGTCAATCAAAATGTCAAAGTCACATTCAAAGTACAAGTGTGTCCAAAATATCAATTATCTGACGCAGTACACAAATAATCCATGGAGTTAACGTTAGAGAATGGAAGAGGAGGACGGACATTTTGTTTGATGAGAATCCAGCCTGGCCTGGTCCTGGAAGCGAAACGACCTCTTAAAAAGGTCCCGATAGGATTTATCAAGACACACCAGCACAGACCACGACTATGACACTCGCCAATTTGACAGAATTTGCTTTAAAAGGATGTGGTGTGTGTGTGTGTGTGTGGTCACAACACTGAAAAAAATACAGTAAAAAGCACATTGCGATGAAGCTGTGTGGGGAATAAGTGCATGTGGCTATAGCGTTGGTTACGTGATATAAGTCACATGATCTAATAAATACACAACTTTTGTTCGTGTGTCTCTCTCACAAACACATACATACGCATCAAAGACTTAAAGGCACATTGCTAATGCAGTAGGACCTACACATGAGCTCTTATCGTCCATGTTGACACGCAACAAAACATAATATAACCCTTCGGGACCAACAGTACAACATTTGGTATTTCAGCACACGCATCCAATTATCTAAGGAAAAGAGTGTGTGTGTGAGATTATATATATATATATATTATATATATATTATACACACACAAACACACACATTGTGTTTTTTGTAGAAAAGCAAAAATTCTCCAAATTTGGCCATGTTGTTTTCCTTTCCAGAATGGCAGAGAAAACGTTCCAAAATTTTGGTTATGAAGTTTTGTTTTTTGTTTTTTTTTAATGCAAGCATTTTTGTTCCCCATTTGGCAGGGACCCATACACATGATGGTGATGTTGTTGTCCACTGAAAAGCAACGATCTCCAAAGGTTTTTCTGTGATTCATGAAAAACGATTACTAACAAAACGTTTTTGTGATTTAAAAAAGTATTTTTGCTATGAAACAAAAAAAAGTAGATGACTTTTCGCCAATTATTCATACTGATAATAGCAAAATGACAAGTGAAATATTGTAATTTCTTGACAAATTGAAAATAGTCAATAAAATTTTGTCACGATACAAGTTTTTCATTGGACGACAACACGCACACATACTACATGCATCGCCACAAATTTCCTTTCACAAACAAAATGCAATCAAACAAATTCATGATTAAAATAGTTTGTGGAAGGGGCTACAAATTTAAATTACCAACTTTGTAAATACGGTACCTAATTTTCACTGGACAGCAAACACTCATTTTTTTCTGAGCAGACTCACACACATTTCAATTTTGTTGTTGTCCACTGTAAAGCAATGCATCACCAAAAGTTTTACAAGTATCGTTATAAAAAAAAAAAGAAATTGGCAAAAAAGTCCAAGAAAAAAGTGTGTATAATTTTTGGGCACAAACAGGAAGTGTCATGCTTTTCATTGGACAGCAACACATAAGACTTCCAGCAGAGGGCGAAGCATCATGTACAAATGTTAGAAAAAGAAAAAAGCAGTCAGGGGGATTTATAAAAATGTTCTGGGACAGGGGAAACGTTCTGGGCTCAAGTGGGAGTTTTTGACCCCCGCCCATCCACTGACGACAGTACAGTTCTGTAAAGCAAGCACTCCTCCTGCGGCTTTTCTTTCAAGTACGAAGACAAGGGAGAAAGTGTGGGGTCCAACATGGACCAATACTTGAGGAGGAGGAAGGAGGGCAGGGGGGCACAGCTTGGATTAGCAGCAGCTGGGCCAATGAGAGCGTGTGTGTGTGTGTGTGTGTGTGGCCCCTTGCACAGCATTTCCGCAAAATTGCTGCATGACAAAAAAAAAAGCGTTTCCGTGATGAAAATTTAAAAATTTCAGCCTTCCTCTTGGAAGAGAGAGAAAAAAAAGATCAGAATATGGTGGGAAAAATCCCCAAAAGTAAAACCGCTACTTTTGAGTCTTTTCAGAAAATGTTATTTTTATCCAAAGCTTTTTCAAGCCCACAGAAATCAGCAGGCTGTGATGGGTAGTGTGAAAGGGGCTTGCGTGTGTGTGCGCGCGCACGAATGTCTATGTCGGGCTACCAGCCAATCAGGTTGGCCTTGGCCTTCTCTGTCAGCTTGCGTACGCGTCCCTTGGAAGAGGTTCCGAAGGTGATGGAGGAGTCCTCAAAGAGCAGTTGCCTCTGCTCCTCCTCCGAGTCATCCTCGACATACCAGGCTGAGCGTCGCCCCTGGTTACGGGTGCGCATCGAGCCCACCGCCTCATCCTCCTCCTCATCTTCCTCCTCCTGGTGATCCGCAGCCCCATCCCTCCGAGTGCCTCTTTGCGTCCGTGGCATGGACATAACGTCCTCGTGCGCTCTGCGGCTGCTCCTCCTCAGCGGCAAAGGCTCAGGTGTCTCCGAGGTGGTAGGAGGAGGCGGAGAAAGCGGAGGAGGAGTAGGGAGAGGTGGGGGCGGTGTCATCTCCTCAGTTCTGAGGGACCGTGGCCGGCCCCTCTTTCTCGGCGTGCCAGAGTCTGACGTGGCCGCTGTTGACGCGCCGCCCTCGTCGCCAGTGGATTGGTCAAGCTCATCATCAGGGGTGGGGCTGGCATGGTCGTCTTTGCTCCTCCTGCCTCGTTTCTTGCCCGGGGGTCGACCGCGCCTCCTGGAGGGGCTGGTCGGAGTCGCCGGGTCTGCTGGCGGGTCCGCTCGGGATTTGCGACCCCTCCTTCCCACTCCAGCCGTCATGTGACCGCCGTGGCCATTCAGGAGGGCTGTGCTCTGGGAGGGGAGGCTTTCAGGAGACCCTGGGAGGGCAAGTGACACAAAGAAAATCTAAATGTTTGGAGATGCTTTTCATTTGACAGCTGTCATAAAAAGACATTTTTTTTTTTTAAATACAAAGAAAATGGAATCACAAAGTTGAAATGTGATTTTTTTCCCCCCACTTATTTGGCTAAAATAAATATTTAAAAATGGAAGGAAAAAAAACTGATAATTTTGCTTGAAACAGGCTTTTGGGATATAACCAATTCCAAATGTAGATTTGGGGGGGGGGGGGGTGTGTGTGAAGATTCTCTCAAAAACATTACCTGATTCACGTCTTACAGGTGTCCTTGGTTTCCGCCGAGTGCTTCCGGTCACGCCACCTTCTCCAGCCGAAGACGGTGTCGTCCTCTCAGCTGCTGCAGGCGGCGTGGAAGCAGAGACATAATTGTGCGTTCTCAGCGAGCGGGTCGACTCTAGAATGGAGAAAGAGTATTAGCAACACACAAGTAAAGGTCATACATTTTTAAACGTTGTCTTTGTATATTGTTTTTTTCCCCCTCCAAAATCACTTTCAGAAAATGTATTAATTTACAAAAAGATTTATTTAATAATAGGTGTCTGATTTTGTGTACAAAAAAAATCATTAGGGAAAAAAAAAATCCGTTATTGTGCTTTCAACCACCTACATAAGACGTCATATGGTTAGACAGTATTTGCATGTAAAATTTTATCAATAAACACTTAAACAAAAACAAATGGTGTCGTGTGATCTGACCTGTGGCGCTGGAAATGTTCGTAGACGCTGAGGGGGGCGGCGAGTGTGCAATGTGTCTTGCGGCGCTGCGCGTGCGTCCCGCTGCTGGCGTGTCCATCTTCCCGTTAAGCAGCGGCGGCGTGTACTTTGGGGGGAGGTTCTGTCTCAAGGAGGGGGGCCGTGAGGGAGGTGGCGAAGGCTCACGCCTGCTGGTCACTCGGGACGAGACGCGCCTCTTCCTCTCTGGGCTACAAACAGAGGGTGGGTTATAAGACTTGTTTATTAAACTTCAGAATGACCAGATTTTGGAGTCATACCTGGAAGCCGCGCTGCTGGGAGGAGACTCGCTGCGGCGACGTCTCTTCACGTTGTGCCGCGTGGGTCGCTGGTCGGGGGTTGAATGTTGGGCATGGCGCTCGGCAGTCCGTCGGGTCAGCTTGTCCGTCAGGCCGTGGATGGCCTGGTAATCAGCAAGGATGGAGCTCATGTGCTCCTCGAAGAGTGCAGACAGCCTCAGACTCATGCTGTAGATCTGAACACACACAAAATTTCAGTTACTGAATGCTGTAGTTTGGAAAGAATTTGGTCCATGAAAAGAATACTGCCCCCCAAAAAAATATTTCGACTGACTTTTGCACAAATATGCACAAATCTAGGTGTGTGTGTGTGTGTTTGTATGCATGTGCATGCGTGCGCTTCTCTCACCCTGGACTTCTTACTGGGCGTGTACGCTTTGGAGTTGCTGAAGATGAGGCGCACATCCTTGCAGAGCTGGATGGGCGTCTGGTACTTGTCTGTAGTCAGCATGTTGAGGACAGTGCCAAAGTCCATTGGCGAGTCGACAATCTGGAGGTAATCCTGGCGCAGTAAAAGTGAATTAATGATGACTGAATAACCATACACACGATAGTTTAGACACTTGAGTAAGAATTTAACAGCTTTGGCCCGCATGAAAGAAAAAATACCCCCAACCCCAAAAAGACACTGGCTGTCGTGCGCATGCTTCACCTACAGAGGGTGCTAGAATACCTAATGCAAGACTACAAAATCTCTGGCCACAATCAAATCAAGTCATCAAGTCATCATCCCTGATCTAGCCATCATTTGATACACAAACTGACCTGCATGGCACGCCATCGCAAAATAAGGATAACTTCAAAATATCATGATATTGTATGTTAATCTGCAATTGCCAGTCCGCCTCATAGTTCATCAAGCAAAGCACGTTGTTCGTACCGGATACTCCTGCAGGTCTACGGGTTCTCGGAAGGGCTCGGAGTCCTCGCACTGGAAGATGAGGTCCAGTAGCTCCTTGCAGCGCCCTCGCCACGCTTGAGGGTCGTACGAAGGTGGTCGCGTGCGCAGTCGCTGCCGTGTTAGACGCCGCTCCTGCGAAGGACACAGTCATCATAAACAATGAGGGGGAAAAAAAAAACTAGCCCTTTCAGACATGATGGAGATCAGCGGTTTTGAAAGTTTTCAATGATGAAGTACCGCCTCAAGCAATACACACACACAAGCTCAACAAGAATTGTAGCTGAATGAATAAAAACATGTTTTAAAATAGTATTTTGATATACTTAAAAATGAAATCTACCCAAGCTGCTTCTTCTAATATCTTTGACTGTATTTCACATTGTACATGCATTTTATTTGACCTTCTGGTTTTGCGTGGAGGTTCCTGGCATACTGGTGTCCTCGTCTTCCTCATCCTCCTCCTTCAAGCAGAACACGCACATTAATCTTCGTCGACCAAATGTGTACTTCGCTCCCGTTTTGAGAAACGCACCTCGTCTTCAGAGTCCGAGAAGGTGGCCTTCTTCAGGGTTTTGTAGAGTGGCATTAGGTCTGTCACACTTTGGTCCCTGAGAATGGAAAACCAAATATTCATTCAGTTTTAAATGCATTTCATGCCACTTCGCTTGGGCATTATGAAATAAGAGAATTAAATACAAAATAACCATGAAATAATCAAATGTTCCTTTATATAGATATATCTATATAAAATGCCATTGATTCATTCAAACGCTTGGGGACACCTTACTCACTTGATGAACTGCAGCATGAGGTCGGAGACAAACTTGGCCGTGGTGACGATGAAGGAGCCCGGCTCGTTAAACGTCTGCGCGTTGTGCTCCACGTAACGAACTTCCCACATCAAAGACGACAGACGCCTGAAGCCAAAGTGCGAGCACACGCTGCAATCCACTGCGCTTCATCCTATCACACGCGCAAAGTCGCATTCCGATACCTGTAAAAGCGGTTGACCAGCCTTTGGCGTATGGTGCTGAGGTCTGTGACATAAGCCACCACCGTGCAGTAGGTGGGGTAGGCTTGAAGGTCCACCGGGAAAGCAAAAGGCGCCGCTATGTCTGAAAACAAACAAAATGGTTCGTGTTCAACTACCGTAACACAATCTTGTGCATGTGACACACCTCCAGGCTCGATTTACACTGCGTGAGTCATGTGACAACACCCAAAACACAAGGAATCGGGAGTCTTCAGATCAGAATAGGGCCTTCTGGAAGCGGTGTTTTACATGACACAGCTGCAATGAGGCAAGGCGGGACGATAATCAACGACGATGATGGGAGGATATCCTACCCAGGGTGCAGAGCTGGTCGATGGCGCTGATGATCCGCTCGCACTCGTCGGCGCGAGTGCGGCAGCCCCATTCGCCGTCCAACGGCACGTACAGGAGATCGCGATGCTCCTCCTCCGTGAGCGGAACACTTGTGCCCAATTCATCCGGGAAGGACGCTGAGGAAAAAAAAGAGACTTCGGAAAAGTGCGACTTACAAGATGCTTGCTGTGTTGTTACAAGGACTCACCCTCATCAGGAATGAGCTCCATATCCCAGGGACTCATCTTCTCCGTGTCGCCATTATCCCAGCTGGAACCAAAGATGAAGTGTTAGCAATAAGTTTTTACAATGATTAGTTTAAAAAATAGATTTTTCCAGAATATATCCCATTCCATTGCCCCGTTTTCGGTCAGTTGCTGTTTATCATACATCTGAGAATATAATGTCCTTTGAGCTCTGTTTAGTGTTTGTGTTTACCAGACATTGTAGCACAGAAACAGGCTGTCCGGGTACTGCAGCTGGAACGGCTCGTGACTCTCGATGGTGCCGAACCACCAGGCGTCGTCGATCACAGAGCGAAACCTATCACCTGCGCACAGGAGATCACGGCTGAAATGCCGCCGCTTCACGCTAACACACGCCGCTTCGTTGACACCTTACCAATACTCCACTGCCTCTTTCTGGCATTGTCAAACTGCTGCCGGAGCACCAGGAAGTCGATGACGTCCGGCATGTCGTGGTACCTGTGACCAAAAAGTAGCACATCATATGATTACGATTTTTTTAATTAATGGAGGAATTTGAAGTGCAGCTCGAGATCTTTACTTCATTGAGAAGGATCCTCCAGTCAGTTTGCCGGTGTCCGGGTCTAGGAAGGCCAACTTGAGGCAGCATAATGTGGGCAAGCCCACCTCATACTTAATCCCCACAATCTTCATCAGTTCCTGCTCCTGACCGCACAAGAACAGACAGCAAAGACCTTGTTTAAATTATCTGATGAGTAAAATCAATAATTGAGGTGACCTAAAAAGTAACCCCCTCCCCCTCATTTCAAAATAATACACAATCTGCGCGATTTGTAGCCCGCGAGTTAAATGTTATCAATGCATGATAAAATTAACTGTCAAATATATTTCTTTTATTGAGCAAAGTGTCGTGAACATTGATTGCATGTTTCAGAAACAATCTCTTGAACACAGCAATTGTTGCTTGCAAGGAATCGAAAATAACCCTGTGAGATACGCTGGTACTGTATATAAACATTATTATTATTATTTCAATCTATTCTTACCCGTAGCTCCATCTTGTGCCAAGGTTGCTTCTTAGGGTTGATGCTGTAAATCTTTTTTTGTTTGGCCATCTCCACGTATGCCTCGTGGCCCTGACGGAAGTAGTACAACTGCAGGCACAAACGCAAACATTACCCAACATGACAAAAGAAGCCGTCGAACAAATACCTCACCTTTCATAAACATTACTTGGGGATCATCGAAAGTTCACGTACCTCGTCTCCCATCTGTGGAATATAAGGACATCTTCTGGGAAGCAGGTCCGTGATCCAGGAAGAGGGAAGCCACTCCTCCAAAGTTAGCCCTTGCTCCTGAAGCTCTGCCCTCTGTCAGACAACATCATTTGTTTTCAAACAAATCAGACCCCCCCCCCCCTCCTTGATGCGGAGCATGTTTTCCTTTTAAGATGACCAACCTTCCTTTTCTCTTTTGGCGTCTTTTTCTTTGGTAGCGCGCCATCTTTGTCGGCTTTGTCCTTCTTGCGTTCTTTCTTGGGGTCACGCTTCTTGTCGCTGTCCTCTTCAGAGCTGCTGCTCTTCTTCTTCACCTTCACGCTTTTCTTGGGCGGCTCCAAGTTGATCCCCGCGTCAGCCGTCCAATCCGAGTAGTCGCTGGAGTAGTCGCTGTGCGGACAAGACAACAATGTCAGGATGCAGGCTGGCGTCTTCATGTGCATGTATGACAGTGCCCGCAGAGAGTCGCAATGATAAATGTCGCAAGCCTTGAAGTAGGGTTCACCCTGAGCATTCCGTTTGTACACAGACCCGCTGAGCAATGTAGCTGGGGTACGAGGAGAAATGCAGAAAATACCAGAATGGGACGAAAACATGTCATTTTAAGGCCACATCACCGAGCCATACCTCGAACTGCTGTGATCATCCGGCCATGGTTCTTTTTGCTCCTCTTCCTTCTCCTCCTCTGACGAGTGCCCATTGATCTGCCGCACCTCTGTCTCGCCCTGATAACCCAGACATATTTAGAGAGTTGACACAATCTGGATTTGCTCCGTTTGTTCGTCTTAATACGTTGCAGAGTTTTGGGATCTGGATTCTGCGTCGAAAAATAGTCAAAACAAAGTGACTCGAACTCTGTCACACAATCAGGACATCCTGAATTTAGCTCCGTGTCAGAAACATTAAACAACGAGAAGCTGAGCACGTCCATTGAAAAGTTTGGAAACTATCAAATTAAGTACACCCTGTAAAAGTTGTGGTGCATTTTACTGTTCATTCTGAAATTCCACCCAAAAGCCCCAACTTTACGGTTTCGGTTTGCAACAGATTTAAAACTCTAAAATTCTCATATGCGAACGACAAAAGTTGAACTAGGATGTTTTAAGATTGCTCCCCTTTTGTTGAAGGCGAAAAGGGTGCGTTTATTTGAGGGAGGCGGTTATTTGTCTTGGGTGGATGAAGCACTGGGTGACTAATTGGTACACGACCTCTACTTAAGGAAATCTGCTATGTTGCATAGATGTGCTCTACCTCGGAGTTGCTGTCGTCATCGTCAGCCACCTCGGCACTCTGGCGGCTCGTCTCCTCCACGGCTGCCCGGGTCTGGTAACCATGGTTACCCTGACTGCGCCTCCCCTCGTCAGACACGCTCTCTGAAGTTGGATGAACCTGCAAACCAGGAATTAGCAAAAGTGATGCCATCATGATTTGTAGACTTAAAAGTCTTACTCTGCTCTCCTTGGGCAGGGAGTGGATGGTGCGTCTCCGGCGTTCCGACTGGTAAATGTTGATCTCCTCCTCCCCTTTAGCCTCTCGCCAGTTCACCTGTTTCCTGCATTACCAAAACAGACAGACTGTAAGCACACAAAGGTATCCACGGTACAACAACAACGCGCACAGTAAAACCCGCTGAAGCTAAATAAAGTATGTTGCCGTTGCCGTGTTGCGCTGTTTGTTACCTGACGGAAGCGTCCTCCAGCTCAGGCACCAGCACCCGGCGGCTCCAGGCCACCAAGTCTCCCTCGGTGGCCATCTGGCTACGCGGGGCGTTGCTGTGCATCTGCCGCACACCCTCGATCTGCCCGCTGCGACGGAGGCCCACGTTGGGTGGCGAATGCACCTCTGTCGGAGAACTCACAGACCCTGAAGGATTTAAAAACAACCATGAATTTCTATATCTGATGGTTGTAAATGCGGTGTGTCAAGTTAATGTTTTGGAGCAATATTATAATTGGTATGCAGATCCCCGAGTCCCTGGACTGAATGCTTCTGATTTTCTATGAAAAAATGAATAATACAGCAAATGGATGAAGACTTAGCACTACAAAGCACGAATACCTCTGCTGACTCGGGAGCTTGCGGTAAGAGCAGCAGCGGCGCCAGGACCGGTAGCAGCAGGTGTCTCATTGGAGCCCCGCCTCTGGTCCTGTTCCTGTTGTAATCTCTGGATCATGGTATCCAGAGGACTGGAGCCATCCACCGCCTGCTCGCTGACCACTTGGTTTAAGCCTGGTAAATAAACCAAAAAAAAGAAACAAGAATGAATACACGGAATCTAACAGTGGAGTTTGTTTCATTCGCCCTGTACATTTTAATGATCTCTTAATTATGTGCAGTCAGTAAGTTGCTTCAAGTGACCTGTTAACTGACATTCAAGTGCGGTTGTTCCTCTAAATGCATCTCGTTAAGCACATTAAAAGGGGGATAATGTTCTTGTCTTGGCGAATGACTCCATCATATCTTTCAGTCTAACTGGACAGGCGTAGTCATTGACAACCGTGACAAACATACGACCAGATCACATCTGAAAATTTGACATATTAGCCCTGAAATATGAAAATGGTCAGCGGGCTGGATTAAAAAACAAAGTGGGCCATGCTTTGTCCAGCCCCCGCAGTAGACCTTTGACATTGTTGTTATGACAACAAACCAACACAAAAAGCGCGTCAACGACATTGCACTCGTACCCGAGGAGGTGACACCCATCTGCGGGATTAGCTGCTCGTCCCGGCAGCCCTCCCGGCCGGGGACCAGCCGCTGGTATCGGGGCGGATGGGGGTTGCCGTCCACGTCCACCAGGAAGGGGGGTGGCATGAGGTGAGGCGCCTGCTGGGTCTGCTCGTCCAGCACGTAGTTGTTGGCGTCGCGGATTAGCGGCCGGTAGTCGGTGTGGAAGAACATCTGGTCGGCGATCTTCGATATGGCAGATCAATGGAGTCAGGTGATGACGTCGTCATATGTGTGTGTATGCGTGACCTCACCATATCATACTTCCCGCTGGAGCCGAAGCCAAAGATCAGCAGGTGACCATGGGAGTCGGTGGCGGCAAAATGTTGCCCATCCGGACTACACTTGCAGTCAAACAACGCCCCGTGCCCTTGACCTTCGATCTAGGACCAAGGAGGTGACAAAAATACGACCATAGGTGACTTTGGGCAAGAGGGAGACTGGTTACAGTGGCGTCTGGATTTACGGGTGACCAGACGAACAAGTCTTTTGAGGTACGAACTGTTATTTGGGGGGGGGGGGGGGGGGGGGGGTTGCCTCGACTTTGAGAGTAAATATTCACGAGACAGGAGCACTCTGGTAGCAGTGAACTAATGTGTGGAGGTTTTATAACACTCAGCAACTAATATTTGAACTCACGCAGGCAGGTAATAAGGGCACTCATTATCCCTGCAAGGAATGACCAATAACGCGGCTTTCAAAGCAACGGCACCATCGTCAATTGTTGAAAACAAGTTAGAAACATTTTTTCTTGTGTTTTGGAGGAAGCTGGAAAATATTAATCATATTGCCATTCATATGCAAAGTGTTTTGAGTTACAAGCTTGGTCATGTAAATGAAATAAACTCATCTGGAGACACCGCTGTACATCTTAAATTCGTTTACTCTTACTTGAGTAGATTTTTTGACACTTTCTTTCAATATTTTACTGATCTTTGCATCAATTTCCGCCCAAAATGTGGAGGAGAATAGTTGCTGCAGCGACTCTTTGTTGTGTATCCATTTATTCATGCAGTCCAGACGCCTGACTCAAAGTGAAACATCTGCATCACATGTGTGGAGGACAAAACAAAAAGAAATGCAGATCTTTTTCCAGCGCCAGCTCACCATGTTGAAGTAGGATCGGATCTTGACGCCTCTGGCCAGGTCCCACACGATACAATTGCCGTCGTGCCCCGCCGAGAATAGGATTCGGGGATCGAAGGGGTGCGGCTCCAGTACAAACACCTCGTCCTCGTGACCCTGTACAAATGAACTGCCTGGATTGAGCTTAAACATTTCAACGACGCACCGCGTCCATAAAGGCGTTGTTCGCCCTGGAGCATTTTTTATGTATGTCAGGTACAATTTGACAACACTTTATGTAAATGAACAGAGTTGACTGTGTACAGAGAATTGTTAGGGCCCGGGTACTCCGGTTTCCTCCTACATTACAAAAAACATGCATGGCAGGTTAATGGAACACTCTATATGGTCTCTAGGTGTGAGTGTGAGTATGGATGGTTGTTCATCTAAGTGTGCCCTGCCATCGGCGGGCAACCAATTCAGGGTGTACTACCGCCTACTGCCCAAAGACGGCTGGGATGGGATCCAGCACGCCCCGTGGCCCTTGAGAGGTTAAGCGGATTAGAAAATGGATAGCTGTGTGTTAATGTACTTAAAATAGACATACATACCATCAGGACGTGAACCAGGTTCCCAGTGATGGAATTCCAGACCTTCAGAGTCAGGTTGTTGGCTGCTGTTATCACCGTGCTGTCGTGGCAATCCCACGCCACCATGGTGACCTTTAGCTTGGTCACCTTGTCTTCTAGTGGTGGTGGGTTGTACTTCCTACAAGAAAGGTCCCAGTAGAGATATTGAAAATCAATTATTCATCAGGCAAAGCTCAGAGGAAATTTGCTTGAAAGCAAAAAATTAATAATGGCTCATCTACGGAGTTTCGGCTGAATGATGCTTTGAGGGGCAAAAAAAAACAGGGGGCTGACAGAGTACTACATATACCCTGGTAATTTAGTCTGCATGTCCAGCAGGATGCTCCTCCAGCCTTGAGGCTGCAGCTGCCAGATGCGCGCCGTGCCGTCCCTGCTGCCACTCACAAACCTAAAAAAAACAAAACAAAACACAAGAATAATCACAGACACACACACACAATAATTCAGCAGCCAAACTAACACAAAAAGAGCTCCTCACGTTTAATGTTTATACAATTCATCTTCAGTATAACTCACTTGCTACACAAGGAGACACACAAACTTACCGATCGCTGCAGTGTGAGAACTGGATGCTGTCAACTTTGTCCTAGTTGACAAAAAAAACACAACGCATAATGAGTACTTCTTTCATTCATTCATCTTCCGAGCCGCTTGATCCTCACTAGGGTCGCGGGGGGTGCTGGAGCCTACCCCAGCTGTCTCCGGGCAGTAGGCGGGGGACACCCTGAATCGGTTGTCAGCCAATCGCAGGGCACACAGAAACGAACAACCATTCGCACTCACACTCACACCTAGGGACAATTTAGAGTGTTCAATCAGCCTGCCACGCATGTTTTTGGAATGTGGGAGGAAACCGGAGCACCCGGAGAAAACCCACGCAGGCCCGGGGGGAACATGCAAACTCCACACAGGGAGGCCAGAGCTGGAATCGAACCCGGTTCCTCTGCACTGTGAAGCCGACGTGCTAACCACTGGACTACCGGGCCGCCTGAGTACTTCTTATATTTATAAATTTACATCGACGGGAACCGATATACTTGCAAAACTTGAAACGTTCAATGATTTGGACTGACCGTATGCGACTCCAGTTCCGAGATCTTCTCCGGTTGTCCTGAGCCAAAGTAATACACTCTGATGATGTGATCCGTGCTTCCCGTAGCCAGAAACATTCCACCTGTGTGAAAAGAAATCCCTTTTCTGTTTGAGTTGATATTTTGAACTCACCTCATGGTGTAAAATGTTGAGACGGTGTCATCTGTAAACAATATTTTTGGATTAAACAGCTGTATTCACCTGCGCTGAAGGAGGAGCACATCATCTGGACACCCGGTCTGGAACGCTCAGTGAACTTACTTGGCCTCTGACTGGATGCAAGGAAAAAGATGATGTCAGTACCAGCAATGACAAAGGAGGGAAAAGTGCCATGCTTGGATTTTTTTTTTTTTTTTGCTTTGTCTAGGACTCTGTGTACTTTTCTTTGTTTTAAGAGTTTAATAAAGGATTGTACTCTGTGAGAAGTGCAACATAAACACAATTTACTTTCTTTATACATATACCTGTGTAAAGTCAAATTAATATATATTCACTAAAAATAAGAAAAGAAAAAGGTGGGAAGACGTTTGATTTTTTTTTACATTTCTTTTCTCGCGTTTTTAAACTTTACAAGGGGTCAATTTAACCTGCAACATAAGAGTGTTTTAATAAAAGCTGGTCCAGGAACAGATGAATTCATTTTAATCATAATGTCAAATGGCGCCCAAGTTTGGAGATTCCGCTGTAGTGTCCAGTCCATATGTTCATAATAAAGTTATTTCCGTACAATAAAGAAAATCTAAGTGCGCTCATTACAGTGGCAGCTGTGTCTCACCCGAACTTGAGTGTGCGTGCGTCCCACTGCCAGAAACAGATGGTGCCGTCAGCACCCGTGGAGGACAGGTAGCGCTTGGAGCCGCAACACAGAGGAGAAAACTGCAAACGCAAGCGGTTTATAATAAGTTGAAATAATAACTTCCAGCATAACCGTAAACTCGCGTTTATCTAGGGGAATAAGTTCAAGACCCACTCACAATAGGCGAAAGTCTGCGACAGAGACAAAAGTCCACTCGCATACTAGCAACATATGTGAAACGTCATAGACGGGCTAACAAAAATTAGCATAGCTATTCCTGTTATGGACGCTGTATTCTCATACAGTAGAAGGAGACTTTTCACCTGAAGAGAAGTGATAGAGGCGGCGTGGCCCTCCAGCACAGCTAGCGGGGCGCACGTCTGCAAGCACCACACGCGGATGGCCTTGTCGCAGGAGCCGGCGGCGATCATGGTGTTCTCGTAGCTCACCGCCATGTCGGAGATCTCGGCAGCGTGCCCACGCAACGTTGCCAGGAGACACCCGTTGTCCGTGCTCCATATCTTCACCAAGCAGTCATCGGAACCCTGAAGTTGGAGAAAGGAGTCCGCGCATCAGAATGACTTTAATGTAGGGCTGGTTTATATGACGTGCATTTCAAAGAAGTCACAATTATCCAGAGGAAGAAATTCCATTCAAAATACAAGGGTGGCAAAAGGTCATCAAGCGAGTATCTATTATTTTGTCACCCCCCCCCCCAAAAAAAAAACAATAGCAGCAGAGAAACAAAAAGAACCACAACACCACCAGGGTGCCAAATATTGGAGCAGTAAAGATCTGTTTATTTAGTGCCCTCAACAGCTTTTGAAACTGCAATCACAAAATTGGAGGTGGCAAAAAGTGGTACAAAACAGATGCGCTACTATGGTACTATTTAAATGGAAGGTAGATTATCACTATTTGTTTTAATATTACGATCTTGATTTGAATTCGATTAACTGCTTAGACGAGTGAGGATCTTTTGGAATTGCCCAAATGATGTCACCTATCTCAAAAATGTTCACTTGCACCTCAAGGCACCACTGCATTAAGCTTATCATTAGAGAGAAACAACAGCTTACAGCTGCCTTAATCGAACGCTCAACAAGGAAAAAATAATCAGCATGTCCGTCACAAGGTAAATATGATTATGAAAAGAGACTGCAAACTAGGGAGGGGCGGGGGTGAAGGAGACGGAGGATGAATGTTAATTCTGGCATTTATCCAGCAAGTGCCTCAGAGGAAACACTCTCACTCTCCAGTTGTGAGGAGGAAAAGCGGGAAAAAAAAAGAAAGGGGGAGGGGGGGGCGTTGAGAAACGGAACAAAGGAGGGGCCGCAACGGGAGAAGAAAAAGACGGCGAAGAGAGCCCAGGAAATGTACAAACGCAGAGACATAACGGAGGAGTCAATGTAGTACCCATGCATGCACCCCTGACCACCCCCCCCCCCCTTCCTCCTCCGCAGCCATTTTTAGACATTTTATGGCATGAAAGCTGCAAATGGAAGCAGATAGCATTAAATAAAGCTCAAATAAAGTAAGACAATCAGAAGACAACAATGCTGAAATACGAAAACCACAAGGGGTGGGGAGTTCACAATGACATTGACACACGTGCACACACACACACACACACACACACACACACACAAAAGTTGCATCTTTTGATGATGGACTCAACCTACCAGAAGAGAGACACCTGTCATTTTTTAAAGTACTAATGTCCTAAAAAAAATAAATGCTAAACAATTTTAACAATGGGACCGTAAATACTCAAGGCTACATAAGCTCACACTTACGGTGAATATGCGTCGTCCAGTCCTGTCGAAGGTAACGCAGTAGACTGAGGAAAGGTGTCCCAAAATTCTCTTATGCATCTTCATGTGCTGATACACTGCGGTGGGCACCAGCTGGCGCAGGCGGTAAGAACCGTTCAGGCGCCGGCCGTGGCTGGTCTCCACTGACACGAGTAAAAAGATGCACAATGTGAGAATGCAGAAACTAAACAAAAAAAGTCCCGCCCATAGCAGCTTCCAAAGCCTGCTTCAGAAAATTGTTTACACTCAAAACATGGTGGCAAACATATGGGTGCTAGTTTACTCAAGAGGCACAGTTTAGTCCGTTTAGTCAGAATTTATGTGTATTTACAGTTTCAAATAATACGCATCCATCTGTTTTTACAATCTAAGCTGGCGGCCATTTTGCCACTTGCTGTCGACTGAAACTGACCTCACAGTGCCAAAGGCCTCAGGCAACGACCGTCGCGGCTCACCTGTTTAATTATTTATTTTTTTTTAGGTTTGCTCATGTGACGTTCGCACTGTGATGTCATTTTTAGTCGACAGCAAGTGGCAAAACAGCCCTACCAATATGTATAAACCCGGCCATTTTTGCTTTGTAATTCATATTCCACAAAAGTAATATTAATCAAAATGCCAGGTTTAGACTACTAAACGTTCTTGTTTTGAATGGAACAAAATCACAAGTGTTATTTACCGATGTTAGCTGGGCTCCCATAGATGATAGGAGGCTCTGGTGGTCGTCCGCAGTGGAGCGCCGCCAGCGCCGAACCCTTCCACACCACATGCTTACAACCTGGGCGACACAAAAACAGATCAGACCTCATGTGCCCTTGCGTATAGAAATGCATTTCCACACACATCCTTACGCTAAATATCAAATCAACACTCAAACAAGCTCTCCATAAGTGTGCTTCGTCCAAGATATGTGCGTCGGCTCACTTTTGCTGGTCCGAAGGAGATTTTGTCGGCCGGCCCCCAGCAGGCTAGTGAGACCCGGCACACTGGCTGGGACATCGCGCTCCAGTAGAGGACACACCCTGGAGCACACGTGCAGCAGGTGCTCGGGACTGATGTGGCGGTACAGCTTCACCTATATGGTCATACAGATACACCGTCAGATGGGCAAGTTCATCAAAACACTTGGCAACATTCATCAATAAGCTGCATTTGCACATAAAAATGATTTAAAAAACATTTCTGAAGATGGAGATATGGGATGGAGCAATAAATAAAAGGTAACATGATAGCCAAAGGAGAAGAAATTAAGGTTCAAGCTTCTTGATTAACATTGTATCTAAAACAAACTATTCAGTGCCTGTGAGATTTTTAAAAAATTCCATCAAGTAGGAAAATGAAACATAGTTTCAAGGAATTTCAGGGATGTGTGGGAACCTGACAATTCTTCAAAAGGGAAGAAATAAGGAACACAAGATCATATTACATGGAACAAAGTCACTCTGTATCAAAAACAATAATTAATCAAATGTGTAACTTGTATTGCATCCAAAGCTATAATTAGCCATAAATCAAAAGGGGGCACTTGTGTGTAATGAATAAATGAACTAATGTGAATTACATTTACATTACTTCAAAAAATTTATTTTTCCTAAACCTTACAGAGTATTTGCACTGCTTTTGCAATAGAGTGGCATCGTATGTGTTTCGCAAGGATTCGGTACATTTTATTTTGAAATTCACAGATTTGGGTTGTATTACAGGGATTGTCAATGACCACTCATGACATGTTCACACATTCAAATACTGACATTCAACACACGGACACACAGACACACACACTATCCATTCTCTTATCAGTGCATGAGCAGCCTGAGAAACACACACACACACACACACACAATTAATGGCCACCCATAATTACATCCAACATTACTGCTGGTACAAGAAACGTGATTAGCATACCACAATCCACACGCGCAGATATTAACAATGTGCTCTGCACATAATGGCTCCCTGTACATAACTGCAAAAGAAGCAGTCTTCATAACTGTCATTATCCGCATGGCACATGAAAGCACAAGCACCGAAAAACCAAACATTCTCAAGATGGCTCGCCATTCACTGAAAAAAATTGACATCAACACGTGCAGCTGTACAACCCCTTCTCATGTAATAATGCAAAAATATCGGCCTTTGATTTAATTTAATGCATCTTAAATCATTACCCCTAATTAATAATGCTAATTAATTCCTATCTCGATCCTTGCAGTGTAAAACGCACAACACACTTGGGAAGCACAGCAACAACAAAATAGTATTAAGCAAGTTAATAACAAAGGTGACATCACGGAAATATTTTTTTTCTTAAAAATTAATAGCATTTGCAAGATTTAAGAGAAGCATTAGAGGCAGTCTTTGATTGACAAGCGGTGGGAGGGGCATGCAGAGAGAGCGAAAGTGAGGGAAGGGGAGAGAAGGAGAGAGCGGGAGAGACTACGTGTACTCACTCTGAAATATATTTTGTGATTCCATAAACATGAGAATTTCACGTCCTCTAATCCCCATTTATAAATGTATAACATCCACGTAAGTGAGCGGAATGCAAATATTCAAGTCAGAAAAATCACCCCAAATGCATATTAATGGTTTACAATATCCGATTAAATCAGATAATCCGATTAATAGCAAACTATGTACATTGCTGTTGGCAACCATAAGGGGTTTGGAGTATTCTCTCCACTTCATAAAACGCCATAAAGGCTTACTTATGCGCTTTTTAATTAGCATAATATGAGCATTAATTAAGTGCAATATTTGAACACATGCAGATGGATGACACTAATTTATCTGTGAGGATTTGGGGACCTGAGGGTTGCGGTCCGAGTACTGCTGTGTGAACAAATTAAAAGACGACAACGAGGATACATTCGTCTGCTTTTAAACTACTGCCGAGGTACCCTTGAGCAAGGCACTAATACCACCAGTAGATGACGTCAGCGCGAAAGGTTGCGGTTTCCCTCTGACATCTCTCCTTGCCTGCCTGCATATGTGTGATCCGACTCCAACGTGTGGTGTGCAACAGCGGTCAGAGTCCAATTTACCCCTAGAGGGATTCTAATGAGAATTAATACATTAAAAAAATAAGAGGTCAACATTACCCCTCATCTCCATGTCCAAAGTAAAGCCTCCAGCGGAAAAAAGTGTATCCAACAACACCTCTGTGTGTTTCTTCCTTCCTTCTGAGTGGCAGCTGCTAATCCGTATTCAATGCAAATATGCAATGATTTGTTAAAAAAAAGATTCAAATAATCCAGTTTGGAGCCGAAGAGGAGTTTTGTTTCAGTGTATGGAGCAGGCTAGAACTGAGCGAGAGTGAGAGACTGTGCTCCAGTCCAGTCCAGCCTGCCCGCCCGCTCCCACAACACTCGTGACGTAGCAACAATTCCACGCGCGTTCAAACTGCACTTTCCCCTTTTCCCTTGCTTGGGACACCACTTGGGTGAGGATGCCAGGTCCTGACTGACCTAAAAAGCCTCATCTTACCTTGATTATTGTTATTTAAAAAAAAACTGAAACAAAATACAGGTTTTAAAGTGTTTTGCTGTTCGCATGGGGAAAAATGCGGGAAATTCAATTCGTAAAGTTGCCGTGTTGAAACTTTCTCTCTGCAAAAGAGAGAAGCTCCCTTACCAAATTGTCATACGTCCCGGGGTGTTCCTGCCCGGTCCAGTCCAACCTCCTTGGCAGCAGCTACACACGAAGCAACACACGAAACATCGTTAAGTGTTATCATTAAAAGTGTTGTTTTTAAAACATGTCTAAGAGAAGCAAAAAGAGGCGACATTGCAGCGCCCGCGCATCTCTCCACTCCACATACCTCCTTATCCTCCACCTCCTTGATCAGCGTCTGAAAATGGATTAAAAAAAGACAACATGACGCCTCATGGCCGCCGTGATCGGTTTCAAACGAGTCCCCAAATTCTCAAACACCAACCTCGGCTGCTTCTTGGCACGGTCCGGCTTCGAGAAAGCGGGCGATTAGGAAGTAGAGCTCTGGTGTGGGTCGGAGGGAAGAGAGAAGAAGCACGGGGGAGCTGCGTTACAAGAGGGCTACCGATCGCGGGGAGGGAGAAGGGGGGACATATACGACAACCTCGGCCCGCTCCACGAGCTCCGCTACTCACCAGAAGTCAACTGCGCGATGTGTGGCCTGTCTGAAGCCATGTTTTCGGCGTGCTTCGGCGGGGGCAGCGCCGGAGACGGGCCGCTGGGTGTCGGTGGCTGCCCTGTAGCTGTCACTGTTTATCCACCAGGAAGAGGCTGCCTCCATTCAGGCGCTTGAAAACAGTCCCGGCTCGACTCAGCTCACAGTGCTCCTCCGCGCGGTGACGATTCTAGTGCCCCGCGGTGGGTTTTGTCGCCAAACACCGTCGTAAATACCTGGGACGCAAACCATGAGCAGACATGTGTTTGTATGAGGTGAAAATGTTGATTTTAGTGGTCGAGTTTTAATCTTACGTGGGTGTTTTTATCCAGATCCCCCTCCCCCCTTCAAAGGGGAAAATGCGAGCCCTCGGCGGAGGGATATCAGAGGTGTGTTTCACGCACAGGCTACTGTGGAGGGGAGCTTGTAATGGCAACCTACTTGAGGAAGCGAGAATTTGTTCGTTACTTGAAAGTGGTCGATACCTAACATCGAGACGACGTTTAACTCGTTAATAAGTAACGCTTGAGTATTAATCGAGCTGCGGATGGACACTTAAAATTTTTAGACGTAAAACATGGCTGCCGAATCTGCGCGAGAAGGCTAGCTAATCCCTAAAAGCCAACTTGACGTCGACGTTTGTTTGCTTAAGTGTTCGTTTCGTTTTGGTGTTATTCTAACAAAATGTTTCGCTCACACACCCTCGCCCTCCCCTGAAAGCCTGCTCGGCGCGGAAGAAGTCCATCTCTTTATCGCCGCCTGACACTAAAATGGGGGAAGGGTTGTTGTTGGCGGCAGAGGGGGCAACTACGTAGCCTGATGAAGGAAAATCTCGTGAGTTAGTGGAACAGCAGGGAAACATTGGAGTAACATTATGGTAATCATCACGAATCCACCGGAGGGACACTTAACTCCTGGTTTTCCTAAAGCAGCTTCAATTAATTAAGTGACTCAATACACAAATTAACAGTTGCCAGTATGTCTCATAGCTACCATTCAGTGTACATAATCACAGTAAGAATCACCGACGGCCTTGCTCAAGGGCACGTCAGCGCCCCCCTCATCATGTTCCATGCGTTGTAGGTCTTGACCCTGGAAGATCCCCAAACTAAGGCCAAGAACATTTGACAGGAAAATGAAAAGCCATCAAAATGCAAAGTTTGGTTGGAAACTTAAACCTGAGTACAAGGCAGAAAGAATTTTGAAAATCAACTCAGATGTTTAAAACGACACGACTTCAATATTTCTCAACGTTCTACTTGATTCTTTCAATTTGTCTCCTAATCAGGGAACCCCCTTCTCCGATTAGATGACAAGTTTCAGTTTAAATACATGCAGGTTCAAGAGTCAGATTTATTTGTGTGAGAAGAAACAGGGGAGCACCCACCTGAATTCATTTTCAGTGTTTGACAAATGAACACGTCTGAAAATACCAACCTGCAAATAAAGTGAAGCACCTTTATGGAAATGCCGAGACTTTGCATTTGGCAGTTACAGTGAAAATGATGACTCAGTCATCCCGGCAACCTCGAGCACAGAGGTCACCAACCTTTTTGAAGCTTAGCTTGACTTCCTGGGTACTGATTAATGCAAAGGGCTAGGGGTTCAATACACACTTATGAAATAACAAATTTGCCCAAATTGCCTTACTGTTATATTAATAATGAATTCATTGATGCAGAGACACTGATCATGTTAATTCTCAGTAGTTAGGAAATGGCTGAATATCAATATGTAACACCTCTACAAATCTCTGCCAATGTTTTTTTTTAACTGATACCATTTTTAAAATCTTCCCTGATATGAATAACTTGGTCCTTAGGTCTGTTTTAGAAATTAAATGTATGTGAATATTATGAAACTTATGCTGTGTTGTAAACAGCGGTGACCCTCGGAGCCACAGGGAGGCAGTCTCTCCTTTTGCTCACTGTCATGTATTGCCAAAGACAGCTATTGATGAATCCATGATCACCAGTTCACGACACAGTGCTCAAGTTTCACAGAAATCCACAAAGAAAGAATCATGCCGATTCCTGCGATTCAAAGAGTCTTCCATCGCTTAGCAGCTGACTAACAAAGAGTGCAAAATTCGCCAGAAATAATCCATCAGCATGGAATGATTCTTGATATCTTGTGCTTCTGAGACTTTGGCCATTATGAATGCTCTCTGGTTCACTCATACTTTGCGTTGCTGCTCCACCTGTTTTTTTCCCCTCGTAAGACTCACAGACCTCAATCAATCGTGGTCTCAACCACAGTTGACTTCACCTCTCTCTCGTTAGAAAGCCTACGAGCGGCCTACCTATCGTGCACGGGTATGAGTTCCATAGGCTCTGCGATTGCTGACCTTTCACTTGCTGATGCAGCACATTTTTGTATTTGTCTGTGCAAAGTGGCATCACACAAAAATATGTACAACTACACGTACACATGCAGGTGTGCAGGGCCCCGGTGCTCGAAAATGCCCTCAAAAAGCCACTCCAGAATGCACACAACGGCACACTGGCGTCTCCCAGTACATTTACAATCAAAATGTTTCAGTGGAAGATATTGAATTCAATGAATAGAGAATCCATTAGATCAAATCAATAATTAACTGTTTGCCGGTGTGAAGTTCTAAGGAACAAGTGTTACATAAGTTTTAAGTTTCTTGGGAAGTGAGACAAATTGCAGCTCCCTTTCTGGTGTACTCTGTCAGTGTTTTGAGGCGCTGGCACCAATTAATAACCTTTCTTTTCATGTCAATAATGAACCTTGATTTGAGATCCAAATGATTGGGGTTGCGAGCACATTCAACATAAATCAAGGCACCACATCACATATGTTCAGTTTACAGTTCAGTTTGCATTACAAATCGCATTTGTTTTTGTAATGTGATCAAGCAAATAAAAAGTTTGGATTTAACAAAAAAATTCAAATTGGGTAAATGTGCTGCATTGTGCACGTAGCCTAACAAATGGAGTCTTGCAGAAGAAAAACCAAGTGGTCAACTTTTTTCGTTCTTTTTTTTAATTTGAAAATACTCTCCCAACAGAATGAAGCCAATTGAGCACCGCACTACTGCTTATTGCTTTGTCACTCTGCTGCAGGACCAGGGAATTAGGGAGAGGGTGGTGTGGGGTTGGGGGTTGACTATAGGAGAGAGAAAAAGGTTGGGAAGTCAAACACAACAGACCCAGCATCGCGTCCAGCCTAGCACACACATATAAAAAGGAGCAATGGGCCATTCTGTAAAGGAAGAGCTGTAAAAATGCTGCAGGTGTTCTCAAAGGTGACCGCCACTTTCTCTAAAAAATACTCTTACCACTACTGAAATATGATTAAAGAAGGAGAGATCAGGATAAAGAACATAAGCAGCCGTCCAATCATAATTTTTTAAAAAAAGAGTTGTAAAGGTAGTGTTGGAAGTTAAGTAATGTGGACATAAAATGTGGATTTCAGGAAACGCTGGTTGTTTATCTCTAGCATTTATCACAAGTCTACAAAAATTCAGCGTGTTACAAAAAAATGTGTCTATAGGAAAAAAAGGGGAAAGAAATGGCGCCTGTTGTTTTCACGCTTTCTCCTCGGGGCCTTCTTCAACAGCCTCAGTTGCCTGCAGGGAAGAAAAACGGCAAGAATGAAGATTTGTTTTTTTTAATGTTAAAAATGTATTGTAACACAGTGGTCCCCAACCTTTCCTCCACCGCGGATCGGTTCAAATAAGTCCAGACCGGCAACCATTCATCGACCGAGAGAGGGGCGGCGGGGTTCAATGTTACAACAATCAACACCAATCTACTATTACACCCCCACCCACCAATATTGAATGACCTTTTTAGCCTTAGAAATGTGGGTAGCCACCAAGTATAACGCTCTCAAAAGCACTTACATTTGTCGGCGAATCGGTTTTCAAGGCTTCATCGACTTGCCACCACGTATTGTGAAGAGCGGGCTTGGTGGGTGGGAATCACCTGTCGCAATCAATCCATATTTCAAGTAGGTGTCCTGGGATTGGCTGTGAAATGCACCTTTCATTTTCTTCTTGGGCATCGGCTATTGTGTTGAATCCTCAACTGGGCCTTCCCCTCCCCCATTGTAAATAATCTTTCCGATATTGTTCATTTTTCTCCCCCCCTCCCTCCATCTCCTTCTGCAAGCTTTTGGGTTTAATATTATTGTTATATGACTGTGACAAATCAGGATCTTGATGAAAATCCAATCCGTTTTCCAAATAAAATATTTTCAGCCCCTGATAATAAATAAACCGGAAGGAATGTCAGTTTATTTTCTTTCACCTGTGTCGGGGACCACTGCTGCAACACACTGCAAATCACACAAACAATCACAAGATAGGAAATTCACACGGCAGTCCAACCTCTTCAGTCGTAGCATTTCGAATTTGACTACATCTATATAGGATGTAAGAAACTATTGCCACTCTGAAATCACTCTGCCTCCACCTCCCCTATTGTATACTCCGAAACAACTTCATGGTCCGCCAGCCCCCAGCAGCGCCATTGCGCCTGCAGCAGTCCATACACAATGAATGGGTTCTATGTTGTACTAAGTGCAGGGTGAAAAGGCTTTTTATTCTAAAGATGAAGCTATGAGTTAGTAGGGCACGTGCAAAGTTGGGTTAGCGTGACACTCTGGCATACCCTTCACTCTGACTGTCTCGGTCTGCCCTCGCACTGACACGGTAGAGGGAGCTGAGTTTCTGATGGATGACACACTAACAGATGGACGACACACAAGGATCTGCGTGTGCATGCATATGGTATGTATGATGTGTTGAAACACAAACACACAGTCAGTAATTCCTCCGTTTTTTTTTTTTTTTTTTTTTGTGTTATTTTTGGCTTATTTCAAACCTCGTTAGCCTTGGCGTCTCCGTTCTGGGCAGGGCCATCTTCCTTCTTGCCTTTGGCGGTGCCCTTCCGTGTCTTCGCCCCCTTTTCATCTGCTGCCTTCTGCTGAAGAAGTCATTCAAAGATACAATATTAGTTATCCATTCATTGATCAGTAATATGGGTCAAATGTTAAGGGAAGAGTTGGCTTCAGAGAAGCCTGTTAAGATTGGATATGTCATAATTTGTTTTAAGAAAAGTCTGCGTGTTTTATTTACCTTGATGACGACCTTCTTGGCTTTGGACTCAGGCTTTGGCAGAGGAGGCTTCTGTAAGACCAACAGAAGGTGGTTAGACTGAATCTGCCTGTTGGAGCTTTCTTGATATGGAGAGCCACCCGTCTGTCTTGTAATGCCGCTTTAAATTTGGTAGCAATTGAACAAAACTTGGGAGGACGTGTTCATCTTTAAAGGACAGGAAACCGGCATTTCTTTTCAGGCGTGACTTCCTGATATTCTTTTGTCTAGTCGACTTACTGTACTCGTGATCAACAAGCCTTTTAAAATTAACAATTCATGATGACCACTTAGAAAGAAAGGTCATTTCAATCTTACAGATTTGGTACATATTCACAATTAGTCAAGTTGTGTGGTGTGCTCTCTTAAGTGTGGGAAAAGTAGATTTGAAAGGGCTCCAACAATGAAACAGTTTACATGTACATCACATTGAACACTTACATGTACACCATTCAGAGGTCGACAGTATTCACTGGCGTCGGGCTGAAACCTTGTCGCAATTTGGTAAATATCAAATTTTTTTTCCACAATTCAATGGTATAGGTCAGTCTACATGTGGGTGTTATTTTTATAAATGATTGACCAATCATTCATTTGAAAATGGCTTGCTCTAATGTAAGTGTTTATTTTTGTAAGTACAGGAATTCTGCCAGGTGCCAGGGAATGTATGAACATAGAAAAACAGGCTGTGTGGTGAAGCAGCTATCTGGAAATCATTTATACAAAATAAAACAGTTCCCACAAATTTGGAAGGATACGATGGGCCAAAATTTGGTGAATTAAAATTTTTTTGGTGGTTGTAGTTTTACCAATTATTGATTAATTTCTATTGCACCACACTTGCCAAAAAAAGAAAAAGAAAAACATAGAAAAGACAAAACAAACACGTGCAAAACTTGGGAGACTGAAAAAGAATAGTGGTGAAGACAGTGAGGAGGAGAGAACCAAACTTACCGCTAATAACCTCTCGGACTTCCTGGTGGGCTAAGATGATCATTAAGAGAGTAAGAGACAGTGACAGAAAGAGAGAGAAAGACAAATCAGTTGAACTTCTGCAGTCTGTGTCTTTACCTGATCTGCTCACTTTGAGACTGCCTCTCATGATGAGCGAAAAATCAAACGAAAGCGCATGTGCGCGCGCGCACACACACACATAAACACACACACACACACACACACACACACAAGTTTACCTCTTGTTTGGTGACCTTGGAGCTGTCCTTGCGCTCGAGGTTTTCAGGAGACTGGTGGAGAGAGCACAGTGAGCACATCGGATCAGAACATTACATCTTTTATTCCGATGACACACACACACAGTGAATTAAAACAAATCTGCATCACACCTTGCGAGCACTAAGCAAGGAAAAAGTACAGCAGTAACCTGATGTACAAGGGGCCTAACTTACAACTTTTTCAGGTTATTGGGCAGCGCTTGGTAAAAAAAAATAAAAAAAATTTTTTTTGCTTTGCGTTGTGAGCCCAAATTTTCATTAAAAAAGAGCTTCTCATCCTCTGCAACTAAGTGAAAATTAAGAAGGTGTCAAACACAAGATTAAAACACTTGCAAGGAATGTTAGCATTTTATTGTTCTCCAGTTGAAGACGTTTTGAGGTGGAGAAGTGCTGTGGATGCCCCTGAGGTGGATACCCCCCCCCAACCTCCTCCAACTTGCACGTCACTGCCTCAAACTTTAGCAAAGTAAAACAACATGCATACACAAAGCCCATCACGTTATCAATCAATAGTGCACATTTTCCCTCAGTTGCAAGATGGTATTTACATGGCCAGAAATGAGCTGCCTCGAACATCACCGATTTACTCAGGCGGGCTGCTCTACGCGCATGCGTGACATCGCACACAAAGAGCGACGACGACGATCCACATAGTGTTGGTTTAGGATGGGCCCAAAGACCCCCCCCCCCCCCTCACCCTCATGTACATACACACAATGGTAGCATCCAGGTGGTACACGAGAATGTACAATGATGGCAAAATAGCCCTGAACGTTCTGAGTACATTTGTCTCGTGTTATTTGGAATTTTTCGACACATGACATGACGTGTTCTATTTTGGCCATTTTCCATTTGGCGCGTCCTCGTGACATTGTGCACGGAAAACACGGAAGCGGAGGCTATAAAAAACAACAACAAAATAACGGCGAAAGAAATTCCACACACAACACGTCTTCTAACTCGCAATGCACTTGTTCGGATGCATGGCGCTGTTTATACAGCGAAAATTGCGAAGCGGACGGGACCTCAATAGCAGCAGCGACACTCACCTTCCTTTTCGGCATGTTGCTCGTGAACGGAAAAGCACCAAAGAACGACGCTAAGCTTAAAGGTCAACGCTTGAAAAGTCCACACCGTGGGATAATTACAACTAGCGCGCAAAAGAGGATCGATATATAAAAAGCACCTTGGCTAATATGTTGATTATTATGCACTCCCCTAAAACTCTGTGCCTCGCGACGCCATTGGTCAGCACGCGCCAAATCTTTTCCCTTGCCGACTCCCTATTGGTCGTCACTGTCTCCATGTAAATAAGAGCGTCGAGGATGTTTTGATTGACAGCTGGCACTGACCGCATACGATTGGCTTGGCGGCCTGGATCGGACCCCGCCCACTGCTCCCTCAAGGCGAGCTATGACAGCCATGCCTAGCCGAATCTCGGCGGCTCTGGATCCTGTCGGAGCGTATTGTTCATTGGCCTGAAAAACATCAACAACAACAAAAAGGACCGGGAAGACTGACGCAATGCTAGGCGCGTTCCACGTCCATTGGGTGATGTGGAAGTTAGCAATCCTCATGGCATAATTCCACTAAAAAGCACGACAATCCATCATGCTTTTTAAAAATAAGTGCCGTTGTTTTTCAGTTAAGTTTGTTTGTATCACATCAATTTATGTGGACGACAAAATAAAGATGAAAATAAAAAGCCTATCACATGCAACCCACATTTTTTCATAGTTTACAATGACCATTAGACCGATGCATTCTCTTCGGAAATTTGGGGATATCAGAGGCCTTGATAACGATATTATTTGGTAAGGTGTAATATTCCACATATACATGTGTAGCGCATGTAATGTCTGAGTCAAATTTCATCCTGACAACATCCAGAACCGTTGGACCTAAACGCTCGACCTTTGTGTGCAACGTCACACAAGCAGAAGTGTGTAGGGAGTGCCACAAAATGACAAAGGACCTTTTTTTCCTGCAAACAAAACAAACCGGAAAAAAAATCCTTGTCATGAAGCGTGCGCGTGTTGAAAAGCACACCGTCAGCTGAATGAAACAATGAGGAGCACAAGTGTAATACATCAAGCTTGTGTAGAAATGTGTAGAATTTGCACGTATAGAGAACACTGCATCTCATGTTATTACCAGACAATGTTTGCCTTTTGTTTAAAATATCTTTGTGGAACTTTTTGGAGATGACCCGAGCATTGACGGCAGCCATGATGACAAAAAGATCGTTAAACTCTCTCAATTCAACAGGAATGCTGGCAAAGCTACAACAATCAATATCGAGAGAGATTGGTAAATATATTTCCTCAAATCATGGCTTCCGGTCAAACAGATGCCATGCTCCAGTCACATCAGTAAAGTAGCACACTACTTTCAATACATGCCTGTGTTCATCACTCAACACTCAAATAATTCCAGAGTCAAATTGTACATTTCATAAAACATTGAACCTCACAGGCGATGTTTGAAGAAACATTTGTTTGAACCATTGTTCGTAATGTGCATAAAAACAATCACACAAACTGTTATTACATCAGCGTTATGTGGAGTTGGGATCAATCTTTTTTTTTTTATCATGCATAAAGAGAACTTAACCACAAGAAACGAGTATCTAACTTGAACTATATCTCTCTCTCTCTCTCTCTTTATACACGTACTGTATATGCACACAAACAATTTTTAAAACCATACATAATTTCTGTCATCCTTTCCCTTCACGGTTGTGTGCAACTTAGTGTCGGTCTATGAGATAAAAACTCAACTAAACACGCCATTGAGTGCAATAAGCCTCGACTTGACACACTGAGACAGGCTTTGACTGCCATCAGGTGGACACTCACAGCACTGCGGGCTGAAGTTTTGCCATTGTGCAATTCTTCCTAGGCTAAAATTTACCAAGTATAAAAAAGAGCAACTGCACATTCCCCTCCATACCTTTGAGCAAGTTAAAAAAATGCATTTCTATAAACATTTTCAAAATCTTGTTCTTGCATTTTATGCCCTCTGTATTTTTGTCTTTATTTAGCTTTTAAATGTCTTATTTTGTTTGTCAATGCCACTTAACGTTGTATGAATGGTGTTCGAAATGCACGATATAAATAAAGCTGCCTTGAGTTTTCTGTCCGCATAATGTTTGAACCTTCTGCGCCCTCGCCCCTCCCGTCGCGCAGACCTTATGACGTCATAGACGCGGGGCACTTGTCCGTCACCGCGCACAGAGAGAACGCGCCATTCATTTACATCCATCCATCTGCTTATCCATGCATGCGTGCAGGGAAATCGTGCATTCGATTGAAGCATTGCGTTGTTGTCATGTCACCGTCTGAGCCGCGTTCGAATACAAATACACTCAACAAATACGTGAAGGCTGCCAAATAGGCGGGACTTCCTTTCCGGCCGTCAGCAGAGTTAGGCTGTTTTATCTCAGTGCGCACGCAGTGCAACGAGATCAGATAGCGAGGTAAGCCTTTTGGTGACACTGCTTTTTATGTCATGAACATGATGTGCTTTTTGACGATGTGCAGTTGCTGTTGCACCGTGGAAACGGTGCGAAAGGTCTAAAATGTCTGCAGCAAATTTAACCCGGCGGCGACTAAATCCGTGTCTTTTTTGCTTTGATGCACTCATGTTCGTCACCGAGTTATTGTCCGCTCGCGTCTGCACGCCAGACTCCTCCTCTAAGATCATATCTGCACATTTATTCACGTCTACTGTACCGTATTTTACTAATACCGGCGAACCCCCGTTTATCGCAGAAATGCGTATCAGGCCCGTCAGGTGTAGCGATAACATACATGGCAAATAATTGACATGATCGGTTTACCCATCACAGAGAAAATTAAAAACTGCACATATTACTTGCAGTGTTCTCCAAATAAGTGGCAAAGCATGCTTGCTTAATTTTTTTGTCATTTGAAGTTTATGTAAAGCGAACACATGAAACTAAAGCGAAATAAACACATTGTCTATTTAAACGTCAACATGTTCGATCAAACCACTTAATTTATTTCAGTGGAAGGCTAATAGCTTGAGGCTAACAGCTAACGATGTAAAAAACCTACTGTAGGTCTAATACAAATTTGTATATTATGGGAATTAATAACCTGTAAACATTTATTACACACACGTGGAGCAGCACACAGGCAGAACATTCAAAAATATTCAAACATGAATTCTCTCCTCTGTGGGAAGGACTATTATTGACACTTACAGTAGCCGGCGACCTTCTGCGCTCCTCCTCTTGCTCTTAATTACGCCGCATCTCTTCCACACGACCTGCGTGCTGGTGGGAAAAGCAAATTCCATTAATTAAGTTGAGTATAAATGTTACTAATAGTTATATAGCCGTCATCGAGGCTAAAAACACAAAAAGATGGTGGTCCAGTGTTAACATTTTGGCAGTGTTAGCTGGCATGCAAAAAAAAAAAGTCATTCACTGTTAATAATAACCCTGTCAAAAATAAAACACGGAAACATTCTAAGTTGAAATGTTAAGACGCATCGATACAGAATCAGACAGCTAGTAAAGACTTACCTTGTCTTCTGTGTTCGCAGGTTTCTACACATGATGCTGGGTCTTCTCCTGCGTGGCGGTCTGGGCCTTCTGGTCCTCTTGTGGTCCTTCATACCGCCGTTAGTTTCTCTCCGGGACTTGGCAGAGCGCCCCAAGCTGCTCCTGGTGTCCTTTGACGGCTTCCGCTGGGACTACGTGAACCGCGTTCCCACACCTAACTTCCACATCCTGATGGAGGAAGGCGTGACAGTGGAGCGGGTGGAGAACGTGTACATCACCAAGACCTTGCCCAACCACTACAGCCTGGTGACGGGCCTCTATGCCGAGACGCATGGCATTGTTGCGAACGACATGTTTGACCCGGTCCTCGACCGCTCCTTCTCCATGGACACAGACAGCCTCTACGAGTCCCAATGGTGGGAGCAAGCGGTACCCCTGTGGGTTACCATCCAGAACTCTGGCGGGCGAAGCGCCGCCGCTATGTGGCCCGGTTCCGACGTTAAGATCCATGGAATGTTCCCGACTCGCTACCTCCCATACAATGCCTCAGTCGGTTTTGAGACCCGGGTGGAGCACATAGTCAAATGGTTCTCTGCTCCTGAGCAGGAGGCTGTGGATTTCGGGGTCCTTTACTGGGAGGAACCGGATGACAGTGGACATGATTTTGGGCCCGAGAGTTCCCTAATGGACGCCGTCATCGCCGACGTGGATGAGAAACTCGGCTTCCTGTGCAACGAGCTGAAGAAGGCGGGCCTGTACGAGAGGGTCAACTTGGTGGTGACCAGCGACCACGGCATGACGCAGCTGTTCGCCGATAAGATCATTGAACTGGACCAGTATGTGAGCAGAGACCTGTACACCTGGGTAGACAAGAGTCCCGTGGTGGGAATACTGCCCAAAGAAGGTAACGCATGACACATTTACATTAAAAGTCACATTTCCATCTCATGCTTCTGGTTCTCTGTGATCCTGAAAGGTTCCAGTTATCGTTTGGACATGTAAGCCATTGCCATTCCCGACTAACTCTTGTAAAACTTAGCAGTGGCATTTTTTTTTTGCAGGGAAGCTCGATGAGGTATATGAGAAGTTGGCTGATGCCAACCCCTACATGGCGGTCCACCTTAAGGACGCCATCCCCGAACGTCTTCACTACCACCACAACGTCAGGATCATGCCCATCCTGTTGGAGGCTCGGGAGGGATGGACCATCGTACAGAACAGGAGCACACCGCTCATGCGTACGTCTCTGCACCTCCTACAAATTCTTTTGTTTGCACAGCTTTTCTCCCTTTGTTCTATTATTAGCGCTGCTGGAGGTTTTTTGTTCTTGTTTTTGAAACACTGAACCGAATCCCTCTTGATGTAATTAATGAAGAGCAGTAGGAGGATGTGTGGGCGTAAGCTTACTCTTTGTTTCCAAAAATTGGACATTTTTCATCAGGTTGGTTGTCAAGCAGAATTCCTCTCATCCCTTTGACAGTTTTTGGTACTGCCCAGGCACTAAAAATAGTACACCACAGTACCTGTAAATGGAAACGAGCCGACTTTAAAATAGCACTGCGTGAAACTGTAAAAAAAAAAATACCGCATTGAACGCATTGGTTCTTATGAATTTTGATGTTTTTGAAAACTTGTTTATTTTTCATAACATTGCTCCAGCCAAGTAGAGGGTAATCCAGTATCAAGATCGGTTTTGTGTTTATTTAGTTGCGGTCTCTCCCCAGTGGGAAATCACGGCTACGACAACACTCTGCGCAGCATGCAGCCCATCTTCTTGGCCCGTGGTCCGGCGTTCCGCCAGAACTACGTGAAGCCCACCATGCGCTCCGTGGACCTGTACCCTCTCATGTGCCACATCCTGGCCATCCCACCTTTGCCGAACAACGGCTCCTTCTCGAACGTTCGGGACCTGCTGCACCCAGAGCCAACAGTGTCTCCGCTCAGCTTCCCCACCCCTCCTGGGCTGGTGCGGCCTTCGTATTTCCCCGTGGTGGTGGGTTCCCTCCTGGGCTTGATGCTGGTCGTGGGCTTCCTGATGATGTTTGTGCAGCAGGTGACGCTCAAGCAGCTGCCCTCGCTCAAACATGCCAGCAGGGAGATGTCGCAGCCTTTACTGCAAGAGGACTTGCACCTGTAGTCGGACGCAAGCGGAAACGCTGGACTCGTATCCCCGTCCTGGAGGAGATCCGATTATGAGCAGGTGGGGATTCTGGTCCAGTGTGGATGCTTTTTGGTGGTAGGACTTTAAAACCTTTGAGCGAAGCTTTTAGTGGTTTTTCTTTGATTGTGAACCTGGTTTCAAAGGGCTGGAAAAATGTCTGGTTTCTCTAAAGTTTCCCGTCAATATCCATTGGAACTTAAACTGGGGACTTTTGGAGATAATCTATTCTTAATTGGAAACTTTCCATGAGGCTAATGAAATGCAATTATATCATCACAAATTGACATCAGCAAAAAAGTAGAAGCTGAATAGATTCAAAAATACATTTCCCCCAACTATATTTGAATTTCCAACCAACCCTTCAATTTGGTAGATTACTGGTTCGCCGGCTGTTATCTCAGTTGCAATCAGAGTCAGCCCTATTTTTTTTCGGTATAAATAGCACCAAACAGGTGGATGAAGTCGACTTAAAAATGTTCTGCCTTGTGAGGTACTTTTAAAGGGTAATATATACTTATGCAATCCTGTGACAGGGTTGTCAGTTTCCCTGCCCTTTTGCATCGAAAGCAGATTTTTACATCAGCAGATGTGACCTTTGGCATTATCTAATTACCCATTTGCATGATGTAGCGCTGCTGTGTGAAAACACACAGTCGCTTCATTGGCCTGCTTTTGCACGGATAAATCGGAGGTCTTCTGTTACAGTTCTGATGAGGCTATTTTGTGGGATCATTGTGTGATATCGACAAGTATTTTGAAGCTGAAAAAAGTTTCTGCTTTTATGCAAAAGGGACCAAAAAAACCTGAGGTATTGCAGCTCTTATTTCCATGTTCAACGCCCTTCTGGGCAATATGGAAAATACCGCCATAATTAATGAGGCTGGGATTCTGAAACAAAGCAAAGACTATGAGACAATCTCTCATCAAAATGGCGTGAGGGATGGCAACGTGCCCTGGAAATACGTTACCCTCCTACGGAAAGCTGTTTTTGCATTTAATTTCCTTGATATCTATTTTAAGGTCCATACACTAGTAGAGGGACTTACTAGTAGCACCCCCCCTCCCCCTACTCCTGCCTTCCATGAATGTATGACATTTCTGCACACTGGAGAACAGATATTAGGACAAGTACATGTTACTACTGAGGCTAAATGACACTTGTCACCTTAACCTGGATGTCAAGGATATTGAATAACTGCGGAAACGGCTATCCGTATCCTCCTGTGTTTGAATGTCACCTGGCAACCACTCAGACTTGCCAATCATCCAATTCCGAATCGCTTTCGTGTCCTAGAGCCTTTGCGTGTGGTCTGTTCTTTTGGATGTATTTCTATGTTGGTGCAATGTATAGTGCAGTTTTGCCATTGTGAGTATTTTCCTCTCTTTGGAGGTTTTATTTTTTTCCACCTCGTTGCTTTGGGCCAGAACTGTTCCTGCGATTTGCACTACATGACCGATAGGGGGCAGTAGTCAGGTTATGTATACTTTCCGATTCATGTTGTTGTGAAAAAAATAAGTAAATAAAAAGTTAGGTGCCTCTAGCCAAAAGCTTTTAAGTCAGTGTGGACACAAAGGTGTTAGCAAATTATTTAGTATTTCTGTGTCTATGGCTTTCAGATTAACAAGGTACCGAAGTCCCCCCAAAATGACACTGTGATGTATTGTTTTTCAATTTCTATGATACATTTTGAAAACGAAAGAGGAAAAAATGTCTCGCTGACAGATGAATGAAACGTGCAGACACGCACAAATTTGAATGATTTGCTCAAAGAACGATGGCTTGAGTTGCATTTGTAAAATGTAACAAATTGTGTCAAGACATGTACCGTATTTGCTATGTTGACGGAATTAAAACATCTTCTGAGTTAAAAGGACTTTCAAGCAAGTTGTCTTTTCCATGTTGATGACAAAGAATGAGATTTCTTCATTAAATTTATTCAAACGCATTAAAGGAAAATGCAAGGAAAAAATTTATGAAACAATGAAAGGATAAATTGTTTAATAATGCATTTTTACAAATGAAGGTACAGTATAAAAATACAAGGCAAATGTAAACAAAATAAAATACAATTTAGAACACTAAAATACAATGTTAAAAATACAATGAAAAATCAGAATGACAAAAGTTGATTCTGGTTTCACTTAGCACACGCAGGTACAGCATACTTAACATTAAGGACTGCGAGTGTTTAACAAGATACAAGATGTGAATTTAGAGTTTAGCGAGTAAAACTTGGAGTCATTTAGTTTGTGTGAGGAGTCGGAAGTGAAGCCTGCAGGCTTTGGTGGGGGGAGCACACTTTGTAAATGATCAGTGAGCTGCCAGGTTCAAAGGTCCTGCATAGGGAGTCGTCACTGGAATTTGCTCGATGAGGCATCGGCTGAGATTCAGTCTTCCAGGAGCCAGCCGCCGCCAGCGTCGCTTCTCTTTTCTCCACTCCTCAAAAGCACAGAACATCCATCAACCAGCATGGAAGTGACCGTGGATGATGTCATGGTGCACGTCTTGGACAAGGACGAGCACACCTCTCCCGACTACATGGACACCAGGGATGGAGACAAACGCAGCCGCTCGTCGTCGTCGTCGTCGTCCTCTTCCTCTCATGATGAAGAGGAGAAAGCCCAAGTGAAAGTGGAGGAGAAGACAAAAGAGGTGACGGAGATGAAGACTGTCGTCCAGGAGACCAAAGCAGAGATGGTGAGCGATGGATCCCGACGCTCTTCATCCTCCTCATCTTCGCCGGAGGAGGACAACGCTGAGGACGGGATGATGATGGCCTACAAGCACCACGAGTCCAACTCCAAGTTGGCCACGGAGGAACAGGCGGTGGACTACAGCATCAAAACGCTGGAAAACCTCACCCTGGACCAGAGCGCCCTCGCTCCAGTCGAGCCCGCGCATCCTGAGATCTCGCTCTTTGTCAAGGTAGGACAATGTCTGCAGCTCCCAAGTTTACAAGTTGAGGTTGCGTGTCCTTCCATTTCTTGATTCGCCAAATAGTCCAACTTGGACAGTCATCTTCATTCAGCTTCTAAATTGGTAAACTTCGATTCCTGAGTCAGCCAGTATCAGAGTTGCCTTTAAAAGTCGACATTTTTAAAACTTGGCACGCTGTCCAAAAGCTATTCAGGTCGCAAAATATTCATTTTTTCAGCTTGTATTTTGCAAACGGCATCTGTTTCGTGATGACATGAGCTAAGTCCTTTGCAGTGATGCTTCTGGGTGTGTCCTCACATTTCCAACACTGTGGAATGTGTTCCTTTTGTCTTATCTATAGCTGACACTTTAGATAAACGTCGGGCAGAGATCACCAAGGCAAAGCACCACGCCCAATTTTTACATATTTCTCCATACTTCCATAAAAGCAAGCATGTTAATATATGGAAAAAAACAGTATCATATGTAAAACAAACAAAACAGTTTCAAGGTTAAAGTGTTGTCATTTTATTGAGCTTGTTAAACTCATTAAAATTTAAGAAAAACATTGGCATTGCTCCAGAGTTACTTAAAAAAAATCTCTCTCTCTCTCTCTCTCTCTCAAATAGAAAAAAAAATTAAGTGCAATAATTATTTTACATTTCCATTATTTATTTAGTTCAAATGACTTTCTTTATCGGTCAGAAGAAGTCAAAGTGTTGGAGTTGTGTTACTGTTTGACAGGCCAGTGAATGATTAGCCTGAAAAGTCACTGATTTCAACCATCATCTTTAAAGACATCGTTTAATTGCTAAACCTTTGGAAATTATGAATATTTCCTCACTATTTTATTTGATCGCTTTTGGGAAGGTTAGGGGGACAAGAAATACCAGGACAAAACATATTTGAATTACCTTCCACAAAAAAGCTCACACCCACCAAAACCCTCTCTCATTCAAAACTCACACCCACCAAAACATTCAGACATATCAAAAAACTTTTCCGACACCCAAACTCACACAAAAACTCACAAAAACACCAAGGGGGAAAAAAGCCTCTCACACTTTTATAATCACATATTCATGTAAAATGATGCTAGTTTACTGATTATGTAATTTTGATACAAATTGATATTCATTTATTTATTTTTAAACAATTGTCAAACCTTGTATTTTCCCATGGTTTCATGCTCACTTTCTCCACCTGCTGCAATCTTTATTAAAAATGCAGCTCAGGCTCTGCCCATTTCCGACTCCCGCAACCCTCCCACCCCGTCGTCTCTCTGCAACAGAGCCCGACACCTGTTTGCACTCGGTGTCATTGAACGCTTTGCTGCATGCATTCCAGCTGCTTTACGAGACAAATCTGACCTCAGTCTGCATCCCCAAACACATCAGCTGACTTTAGGACCACTTTAGGACCACGTTGTTGCATAACTGGACTTTGACATTGGGGACTATGAGAGGAGTTTGAAGGTAGCATGTAGTGGTGTGATACATTCCGGTGTTTGGTATTGAAGAGGAAGAATGACAGATCCTGATAGGGAGCCTCAGATTGAACTTTTTGTCAAGGTAAGACTTAACCAAAACAAAAAAAAGTTGATTTTTGTGTGTCTAAAATACGTTTGTGTGTGTGTGTGGACGAGTAACACAATAACAGAGGTAACGTTACCAGGGGTGCTCAGTGATGTGCAGCTTCTCCTTCCGTTGTCCTCACCGGTGTTTGTTGTGCTGCTCGGCGCCCCCAGGGACTCGACGGGTGGGTGTGCGCGCACCTGCGGCAGGTGGCATAAAATTAGGAAACAAAAATAAAACATCCTCACGGGAATGCTGGTTAATTAAAAAAATACTAATTTTACAAGTCTACATTATGTCAAATATAAACTTTTCCATTGCAGATGTGGCCAAGTCGGACGGGCCTGATGACAAAACACATCCCAGTTTGGATGCGGGATATAAATTAATAATAAAAATGATGATCATGAAAATAAAGAAAGAAATGAAGAAACTATTCTTTTCATAATCAAATACATTTTTACAAATATGTAACTATGATATGAATGCATGCACATTTCTCACAAAATATTGCTTTTAAACCGTAATTCTGTTGGTTCTGTTTATGACTGCTAAATGCTCCGGTTAGTCTGAACTGGTCTGTCGCGTGCTGTGTATCGACCAGCAGGTCAGCAGCCTTTGAGTGTGTGTGTGTGCATGTGTGTGCGCGCGCGTGTGTGTGTTGCCCATGTTGACTGGCTGTCATTATTGTACATTGTATTTGTTGTGTTGTTTTTGTGTCGTGACAATGACACATGCTGGCGCTGCATTCAAGCAGACTCGGCAACTTTTTAGACAGACATCTGCTGTGTTCTGGTGTTTGCCTCTGTATGTCTGTGTGTGTGGAGACATGCATAATTCAGGTGGTGGGTTAGGTGGAAGCTCTCAAATGTGCGCTGAAACATGAGCTCATTTAAAATCAATAGGCAGCTTGCTGCGTAGGTATTTTTTGTTGAACAACTTTGTTCCCCGCCCGCCATGTCACAGTTCATAGCTTACGCCCCTTCTGCGCCACCATTTTTTAAGCAACCTATTTAATTGCATTTTACTGACACCATGAGAACAAGCATGAGGTAACAGTTTACATAGATGTTTTTTCCTTATTACCGATGGGTCTGGTATGCACCTCCCCCAATAAATGGGGCTTCAATATCATAAAAAATGTATAGAATTCTTTCTCCATAATAATGACGACTAAATGTTCTCAGGCGGGCAGCGATGGCGAGAGTATTGGCAACTGTCCTTTCTCGCAGCGTCTCTTCATGATCTTGTGGCTCAAAGGTGTCGTCTTCAACGTCACCACCGTGGACCTCAAGAGGTTAGCGATTGATGTCGCCGCCGCCAATGCTTCGCTATGTCGCAAATCACTTCTTATCCAATATATATTTGCCATATATCGCAAGGTTGTAGCGCTATTCAAATGCGATTATCAGTTATTCCCTATAATATGACACTGAAGCTTGCATCATTTGATTTGTTAGCATGAGAGAAATTTACTGTTTGTTTGTTGGCCTCCCTTAGGAAGCCGGCAGACCTTAACAATCTGGCGCCCGGCACCCACCCGCCATTCCTCACCTACAATGGAGATGTCAAGACGGACATCAACAAGATCGAGGAGTTCCTCGAGGCAATGCTGGCGCCACCCAAGTAAGCCACAGACATCATATACATTTCAGGTCAAAAGTAGTTGTACGGTTTTAGGGATTCCAGTTTATCAGAGGTTTTATGTGACTGCTAACAGTGGCGATGAATACCTTCTTTCAATTATCCTTGTTTCCTTCCAATCTTTGTTTATATGCCTTACTTTTGAAAAGTGCAGACTGACTTTTGGCCTGCCCTGTATACAATTATAATACTACTTCTTGTTCTTCTGCTTGTCACTGAGGTATCCCAAACTGGCAGCCAAGCATAGAGAGTCCAACACGGCGGGCAACGACATCTTCGCGAAGTTCTCAGCATTCATTAAGAACACCAAAATCGACGCCAACGATGGTGATGCAGCTTTGCAATTTTTTTTAATGTGCGAAATATGTTTAAAAAATATTTTTCAAAGGAATTTGTAATAATGCCTTTCATACAAATGCAGGAGTGAACAATTAATTACTTTTTCTGGGGGGGACAGTGCATATTTAAATAATTGAAGGTAGTTGTTTAATTTTAAAGAGGTTCTTTTTCATTCAAGTGTTAACAATTCTCTTCATTGTATATGTGAAAAAAAATCATACAAAAACATCAAATTGGGTGAAATGATAATATTCCTCACTAGAGGGCAGCAGACTCCACTGTTTGCTCTTTATTCAATACTTTGCTGCCACCTAGTGGACATCATCCGCACTCTGATCCATTGTTTTGCATGTTTCAGCCCTGGAGAAAGGTCTGACGCGGGCTATGCAGAAGCTGGACGAATACCTGAATAGTCCGCTGCCTGACGAGATCGACGCCAACAGTATGGAGGAAGAAAAGGTGTCCAGGAGAAGTTTTCTGGACGGAAACGAGCTGACGCTGGCCGATTGCAACCTCCTGCCCAAACTGCACATCGTCAAGGTAGAAGACCTGGGAGAGACCAAGACAGAGGAAAAATTAACCATAGTTTGACATATAGACTCGCACTCAACACTGACGGGACACTGCGGGCAACACGTGACCACTCCATACAGGAAATTCAAACATAGTTTCCGAGCCCCTTAAATAAAGCCCTTTAAGAGGTCAAGTGACTCCAAATTTTTGTTTTATTAAATGACATATTTTCCAGTATTTATGAATGGACAATGTCGGCCGGTATTTATGCAGTCTGTATTGCCTTCATTTAAAAAAAATCAGGGCTGATTTTGGTCATGTCACAAATCTCTACTGAACATGTTCTATTTTGATGTAGAGGTGGTTTGATTTTTTTATATCATGCAACTTAAGATTCTGTATTTTGGACAGGTGTGATATTGGTTTGGCTGTCGGGTGCGCATCTGATGTTGCTCACCGTGGTCCAAATTAGAGGGAACATTGGAGACAAGTTGGGTGAAATTGAAAACTTGTCCATTTGTGTCTTTCAGGTGGTGGCCAAGAAGTACCGTAACTACGACATCCCCTCGGACATGACGGGAATCTGGCGCTACTTGAAGAACGCCGCCGCCCGTGACGAGTTCAACAACACGTGCGCCGCAGAGTCCGAAATCGAGATGGCCTACAAGGACGTGGCCAAGAGGCTGGTCAAGTAGCTTCTTAGCTCCCAAAACCTTCCTTTTTATTCTTAGCCCTCCAGAGATTTATTAGTTATTATTAGTTTAAGGATGCTCAAACGCACTCTGATGTGACGGATGGTCCCGATCCTGCTGTCTGTATTTATTCCTCATGACACAAAGCCCCCTTTCACATGTGCTGCAAAGCTTTGACTCACAGGCGCGTCGAGGCGGTTAGATTTATTTATCCCCACGCCCGTGGACGTCTCGCCTGACGCCGATGTTTATTATTGAGCTCCCGCTGCGCCTCGTCTTCCCTCGGGATGGCGCGCCTACGAGCCATCAATGTCAATGTTCCTCTTGGTCGTCATTAAAGTCCACTTGTTTTGCCTCCTCGCGCTTTCTCTTCATTCCGACACGAAATCTTGAAATACACTGACAAATACGTTCCAGACTTATCCGTGGCCTGTGAAATAGACAGGCTTCATGTCAACATTTTGGGGCCTTCCATTTCTGTAATGATAAAGGCTGGCAGTGTTCTGGACATGATGCCATTTGTCAGCCTGACACGTCTTTACCACATGTCAGTTTTGAATCGACAACACTGTTCCAAGTGCTCACCATTTTATAAAGGCAAGAAACACGAAAGAATTCAAGAGTGACCTTGGAAAATGGCTGCCCTTTCTCCCCTTTTTGCTGTAAAAGCCATCAAGAACCTTCAAGGTCAAAGTGTTGTTAAATATTTGTTTGTCCAATTCATTAGTCGTTTAGTTTTTGCATGTAAAGCAATAGTTATTTTCTACAAAATGTATCGTTTAATATTTTTAGATGCCTGAAACGGATCAATTGGATTTACATAATTTCACATGGGATATATTGCCTTGGATTTCAGGCGATTCTGTTCCAGTCAAATTTTCTGAAATGGATTAACTAGATTTCATTGCAATTAAAGTGCTGAAGTTGAAAAAAAAAATCACCTTAACACAATTACAGCGTCATTAAAAAAGGAAGCAAGGTGGGAGACAAATGACCAAAGTTCTATTTACAACTCAAGCTTAAAAGGTTGACGATCTTCTGGGCCTCGAACAAGCTTCTAGCCCGTGCTGTGGTTTGGAACATTTAATGTGAAGGTCCAGCATTTTAATGCTGACTTTGCAAATAAAATCCCATCCTTTGGCATCCCGACTGATGGCTACAAATGAAGGAGGCTTTCATGCCAGAGCTCGAATGCCTTCCCGTCTCCGAAAAGCCGAGGAGCGCCGCCACGCGAGCCGTCTCCAGTTTTCTCTCACTTGAAGAAGCGCTCACCCAATTCTGCGCGGTGGTTCCGCGCTGCTAACTTGATGCCAGAGAAAACAAACGCGAGCAGGCCGCTTTTGCCTGGCGTTTCCACAGCGTAAAGAGTATCACGCGAGACTCGGTGCTTGCTAATTCGCTGTGTGGGATGAAACAAATACTCACAATACTTCAAGTAAGTAGATTTTTCAGGTGTCAGTACTTTACTTGAGTATTTATTTTTGGGACTTTTTATTTGCCCTTCGTACATTTGAAAACAAGGAGGTACTTGCTCGTCGTTAGTTTGTCAAAATAGGCCTTTTTACCATCTTTGTTAAAAAAAAAAAGGCACAGCAGTGGAGGTCTTGATTATTTTAGATTTTTTGGCCAGGAGAAAAAAGGCACAGCAGCAGAAAGGATCGTGAACCAAGGAACTTTGACAATGATCAGCCAAAAGATTCAGAGAAGCAAGATATCCCCTTCCTTGGCCTTGTTTAAGAGAAGAATTTGTTGTCAAAAATGATTAGTGATTCAAGTGTTGCGTCTTCTGCCAAAAGAAATAAAGAAAGAAAAGGGCTGCTGGCATTAATATTCTCCCTTTAATCTAATTTTTTTCCCACCAGTCATTGTTGACCACTTTCAGTCACTTATAAAAAAAAACCCCGCACACAATTCGCCCTAAAGGAAAACCTCAGTTATGGGGAACTTGTTCCCGACCCACGTGCATTTTTACCCCTCCTAGATGCTTTCAACTTGATAAACCACACTCCACACTTTCAAAAATCATTCCCCAGTGCCTGTTCTCACTCTGTACGGAGAAATACGACACCAAATAGAATCCGATACTGTACATTTAAACCAAAATATGTCATTTAGCCTCGCGAAAGTTTGCTTAACGTTACCCAATAACGCAAAACCAATTGGCAGAATCATGGAAATTAGCATGGGTAACTCTAAACATATATTGAGCAACAATGGGGTGTTGTATGTGTGTGTACACAAATAGCGCGTACAACAATACTCACAGGCATACATTTTTGACTACAAGTGAAGCTTTGTTGATGACCTCTGCCTCCTCTTCTTACTGCAGCACCTTTTCCAGTCGCGCTGAGTGCTGCTTGGCATGTTGTGGATCACTCTGGTGGTACACTGGAAGCATGCAAGTCTAAATTTGGACTTGCTATTTATTCTGTAAAAAAAAAGAAGAAAAAAACATCAACAATGAAGAATTACATGAATTTTCAAATGGTAGGGTTTGACTCTCCACGTTTGTTTGTTTCTTTTATGTTGAGTCACATTGAAGTGCAGTGCATCTCCATGTGTGGGCAGCAACAATCACACTTATCAGTCCATTATTCACTAACGCACAAAGGGTAGTTTGAGGATGGGGGGGCGACTTAGGGTGCTCCCTTTGTGTCCCCTGGCTGCGTGTGTGCGAGGCCTGTTCCGCATGAAGTCCTGGCACGCAGCTTCAGTCCGCCTCGTGTTGCGTACCCGCCTGGGCCTGACAGTTGGGATGATGTCTAATTCCAAACAGTGACGTGAACGCGGGGGCGCCGACAAAGGGGTCCTTTGTTCGCACACTTGGTCGCTGTCCATGGTCCTGACACTTTGAAATTTGACGCCATCGCTTTCACGATTGACTGCCTGATCAGATCTGGCAGATGTTATTACATGTGTGAAGTTGATTCAATAAGCACGCTTTTCTTTGTTTTCCCAGACCCCAAAAAAGCAGTTTGAGAGGGTGGGGAGGGGGGGGGGGGGCGCACGCTATAATATTGTACTATAAAAAAAACACAAAAATAATTAACACCAGGAAGCACTATATTACAATTATGGAGACACAAACCAAAAAACTATAACTTCTACTGTAAGTGACACAATAAACTGACAGTTTTCATATAGAGAATAAAGAATATACTTGTTTGCCCGAATAACGTTATTTGATCTGTCTATATGTGTTATTCCATCGTGTTCAAATAGCTATTGCTGTTAAAAATTGCGGCGATCGATCTAACCGTTAGCATCAGTCAATTGTCGAGTTTATCATCGCCGAGTTTATTTCCTCCTCCCACATTGCTTGACTGATTCAAAGCTTTAATTTCTGGCTTCTGCAAGGATTTGGGCGACTGCCTGGATGAACTATTCCTGACAGCTGATCATTTCTCGCATTGGGTCAGCAAAGAGAGGTCGGGTTGATCGGTTGGGTTCGGGTTCGGTGGCCAGATTAGTATTGGGGTGGGGCTGCGAGGTTGAAGGCGGTGGGGGGTCTGCACGCCGGGCGGGGCCGGGAATCGGGGACCGACTGAGATCTGGCATTCATTTAGCTAGCAGAGGCAAAAATGTGTTGGAGCGGCGCTAACTTAATAAGCACAACCTAGCCTGCCTTTTGGCTCCAGGGAAGGCGCCATGGGTGGGCAGCCCACCTCAACCAGGCCAGGCTCTCCAACGGCCACTAAGGGGCGCCAAAGTACACACTTGCTTTTGACGGAGTGGGGCCAATTTAAGATGCCTCAGACATGGTTTTTCCTGGCTCAAATTGAGACAGAGGTGGTACCATCCTGACCATGTGCCACAACATCTAGGAATGAGGAAGCTCGTTAGCTCCAGAGCTAACTGGTGTTGAGTGCATTGCATCATGGCATGAGGCGCCCACTGCGATATATTCCTGCCACTGAAGGTTTCAAGGATATATTTTTGTGGCTCAAGTGTATAGAGATGTGTAGTCACAAGAAATATTTGTGTTTGTTCATTGACATTTGAGAGGGGTGCGGTTGCAGCGACCGGAGCTTTAGAGAGAAGACAGAATGGCTGGATTTTGAAGCTTCATCATAAACTCAGATCTTTTTTTTTTTTTTTAATCATTCAAATTTGGCAGGGTTGTGAGAAACACTCTTCTCTGTGGCGTGTCAAGTTTACAGGACAGATTTATTTTTACGATGCAGGCACTTGTGGACTGAAAACAGCACAAGACTTTCAGTAAGCTCCGTGTGTACCTCTCACGAGTGAACTGATGCAAATGTCTTTGGGCGTCTGGCTTGTTTTAACTTAATCAATGTAATTGCACAACGCCGGGAATGTCAAACTGTAACCAGCGGGATTTTTTCCCCTTCCACAATAATTTAAATTCAGGGAAATCCCAAGAATGTTCTTGACATCAGAAAACACATGGATGGTGAAGTTTCAACCCCTCATAACCCCCCAAGACCCCCCCCCCCCCCCGCTTTTCTTCTTTTTTTCCGACTCATGTGAACAGTCAGATTGGCTCTATTATGTCTGGGAATAATGTAAAACAGCTTCCCAGCGTGTCCGTGTCTCTGCTCCCGTCTCTGGAACGCCACTTTGACGGCGGCTGGAGTCTGGATGAGCGACGCCTAACTAAGCCACTGCACGCCCCCCCCCCCCCCTCTCCCCGTCCCAAAAATTTGCCGCCATCGCCATCTTCCAAAGACAACTCGCGCTCAAAGCAACGATTCCATGGTGACACCACGCGGAAAAGGCGGAGTAACGACAGTACTTTGACAGACAGATGAAATAGTGAAAATATTTTATATTATATTAATGGTGGAAAATACACAGATACGACCGGATCACAAAATGCTAATTAATTTGTGGCCCGAATTAGGGATAGCATGAATATAAATAACGAACTAAAAGTTGGTGGATACGAATTAGTTGCTAATTTGTGCTCTCAACACACCAACTGATAGCCACAAAAAGACTAACTTCAGCAGTAGTCAGCCACGAACACTCCTAAAACACCAAAAAGTTTGACTTTAAAGTTTAAAATGATGGCTTGCCTTCATCTGGAAGCTCCGTATCATGTTTCCAAGATTCCAAGTCATTCCATCTACAGGTGTAGAAAATCCTCTACACCTGAGGCAATCAACAGCATCCTAAAGCTAAAGTTAACTAGCTGAGGAGATGCTCTCTTTGGTGTAATATTTTTTGACTAGCGTGACGGCGGTTTGATAGACAGAAGAGATGGGTTTCATTCAAACCGGAGTGCTAAACACGTAGCTTAAAGCTAGTTAACTGGCCAACGAACCACTAATGATCAAAGGAACCCACTTCCGGGTTCATCGTTTGACGGACCCGCTCCCCACCACACGACGCATGCGCACTCTCTACATAGCTCTCTTAAAGGGACACGACACAACAACCTTGAAATGATGAGGTTTTTGAGCTATTTCAGCTTTTCAGGCTGAAACAGCAGATATGTGATTGTGTGTAATGTTTGATTCCCTCTGCATGCCAACCTTTAATAATAAAGCACTCCCAAATGACTTATTATAATAGAGCTCAACAGATCTGATGGCGACTGTGCAAAATTGATGTCTGCATCTCATTTTGTGCCAATTGTATGTGACACGAAAGTTTATCGTAGCGCGAGTAGTGTAAAACACTGTCCATGATTGATGAATAGAAAAAAAAATCCTTCTTAAAATGCTGTGACTAATTTAAAAAAAAAAGCGAGTTAACTTCTCATTTCTCATAATTTAGTAGGAAGTCAGAAAAAAACTGAAGCCGACTAATTTCTTAATTTTAAAAAAAGTTTAAAAAATAACCTTTAAAAACTGCATTTTAAATATATTTAAAAATAATTAAATAGTAAATTTAGAATACAAAAAGGTTCTTTGTGAAAAGAAATGTGCTGGAAGTGAGGTCCCACTGGCCAAAATCAAAACATTAAAAAAGTTGTCACCCTAAAAATCGTGTTTGCTACTAATTCATTGGAGATTCACAGGACACATACATTCACAGGCGACTTTGGAAGATCAAGTGTGTGTCGTAAGTAAGATAATTGCCGACTGATCAGCCAATCAGGCAACAGGATGACATCACATGACTTTTGTATCCATCAATAAGTGCTTTTACTGATTCAAGATGGCATCAACATGACAAAGAAAAACAAGATTATTTAAGGAAACAACATGAGTGTCAAACACTCTGACCAACTTTCTCAAAGCCGTCACGTATCAAACAACAACAACAACAACAAATCTTCTGGTCCTGAGCTCTTTTATTGGAACTATGCTGATTGTCTGAATCTTGGCTGTCGGCGTAGCACTTGCTTCTTTGGGTACCGCCGTAGTTTCTCCATTTCTTAAATTACCAGCTTTTTGTTGTTGCCGTTTTGAAAAATGTAGTCATAAAGACGCAGCAAAAGTATTGGGATGAGTCAAGTTTCAAAAATACAATATTACATAAGTTATGGCTTCATAAGTTAAACAGGAAGCGGAACGCCCTGTAATATACACGTTTAAATAAGTCTCGCTGCTCAGTGCGTCTCTGTATTGTCGTATAGAAAAAACAAAGAAAATTCATGCCTAATGCGGAAAATAAAAAGCCTTGAAGAACCAATCAGAAGGAAGGACACGTAAAGGAAAAGGAAAACAATTACACTACCACATTGACATCGGAATCTTGCAAGACAACAATTGCATGTTTTAGGAAAAGTTTAAATATTTCAAGACATTTTTGAAAATGTAATTCAAGGGGGTGTGAATTGTATTTTTGAGAGAAAAAATATATTGTTGAGAAACGTTGTGCTTTTTAGAAATACTCATATTTGAGATTTTTTTTCATAATTTTAGAAGGTAAATGTAGAAAAGTTGTACTTTTAAAAAGATGTTCACTTGTTAAAAAAGTGTATATTTAAGAAAAAAGTTGCACATTTTCAAGAAGAAATGTTTCATCTTAGAGAAGACATTTTTCAGGAAAAACTGTTATAAAATTGAGGGAAAAAAGTCACAGATGTGCGAAAAAGAAAACATTCGTATATTTCAATCGAATATATCAAAATACACAATGCAAAAAAAATGGCATACTTCAAGTCAAAAAGTCATAGTTGAGATTTTTCCCCCCGCTGATGCAATGTCCTATTTTCAAGAAAAGTTTTATTATTTCAAGGTAAAAAGTTGCTGCTGACTTTTCTTCTCGCATTTATTTATTTGTTCATTTTTAAATGTCATTTATATCCGACTTCAATATGGTAGTGTAATTCAGATTATTTTGCTCTTTGGAGTTTGTGCCTGTTCCACGTTGGTCTGAAAAAGATTTTGAAAAAAAGTCTATTCGGAAGGATGTGCTGCTTATTGCCACTCCGAGCGCTTTGGTCCAAACATTCCAGGAAGACAAGTTTGCACAAGTCGAGACGAGCTGCTTTCAACAAAATAAAAATCCCTTTTTCAGTCAGGCATTCAGTAGGGCCTCCACACGGCCTCATCCATGCGTCCCCCCGTGTTGAGGACGGTGGGGGAGTTGCTGTGGCTCCCATCTCCCGCGTCCACGCCGCCGTCCGCCTGGCTGGGAAGGTTGGGGTTGACCAGCGAGGTCCCCGTGGAGGCGCTGGTGCAGGGCGGGGGGGCCACTCGCGAGGGTGAGCGCTCGCCGCCCCCGCCCGACACCATGGAGATCTGGTAGGACCCGGACGAGGCGCCGTAGTACAGGTAAGGGGTGCTGCTGGTCTGGAAGGGTCCGCTCTGGTTCTGTGTGGAGCCCGGGTAGGGCGGAGGAAGGTAGGTGTGGTAGTGGGGGCCCCCCAGCGACATGGCTGAGGTGACGGGCGGCGTGTAGGTGAAGGTGGCCGGGTAGTGCATGCGAGGACTGCTGAAACGACTCTCAGCCAAGGATGACAATCCCGGGAACTGGCGCTCAAACTGGCCCGGGAAGGGGCTCAGGTCCGAAGAACCTGAAGGAAAGACGACAACAACAACAAATGTTAGCGCCTTGAGACGAGGGGCAACCAGTTAAGTGTTTTTAATTGACGAAAATAGCTATTTTGGATAAAAATTGGGTCCCAATTACTTGGCGGGTATTGGCTATTTAAAAATCCGCCAAAATGGGCTTATTTTTGGTAATTAAAAAAAAAAACAACAAATAAACAAATCTTTTTTTTTTAAACATAAGAAAAAAAATAATGTTTAAAATCCATCCAAAATTAGTCGAATCAAGAGCTGGAGTCAGGTTCTCAAGGAGTGGGGATCTCATTTCTTCTTAACAAACAAGGCTTAACTTCTTATTGCACTTACAAGACTGTTAAAAGCGTTTAAATACTGCAAAGACTGCAGAAAATTCAGACCCCCCCTTTTTTTTCCTCTTACAATGATTTCCTTTGGGTGGAATAAAAATGTGACTAAAAATGCCTGTATTGTTTTATTCATCATCTGTCTCGCCGGCCGACGCTGACAAAGCGTTTGCATGTTTACGCATATTTACGTGTGTGAGTGTCTGTGTGTGTGCTGTATCTACACCCAGAAAAGTGTGTGTGTGTGTGTGTGTGTGTGTGTCTGTGTGTGTGTGTGTGTGTGTGTGTGTGTGTGTGTGTGTGTGTGTGTGTGTTGAATGTGGAGCAGCACATGTGGAAACACTTTATGCAAGAAACAGTTTCCATGAGATCCATAATGAGGCGGACCCCGGCTCTGATGTGGCTCCGACGTTCGCCTCCCGTCGGCTCCAGCGAGTGTGTGTGTAAGTGTGTGTGCTACATCCCCCAAAATAAAAACTACCCCCCCCCCTCCACCCTCCCTAAACCACTAACTGGCTGTGGTGAGCACGACGCTGGGTGTAGAGTTTATGGAGAATGGGAGGTCTACTCCGTACCCCCATGCCATACTTAGCCCTCCCCATACCTTCTTCCACAGCCCCCATTTGTCCCCCTCAGTGGTTTAGTTCAGCTACAGCAATTCATATCATAAATCACGAGGCGTCTTCCCTGTCCCCACGTCTGCTGCGAAAAAGATGGCGAAGAGGATGAGAACGAGGGGGTGGAGGCCTCGCAGAGAGAAACGGAGGGGCTCGGCGTGTTGACGTGCAAGTTAGCGTCACGTAGCATATGATGCTAATTAAAAGACTCCTCCGCCCCCATGATTTCCTCTTATTATTTTTGAAGGAATATGAGATTGTGTAACATGTTCAGGTCACATTCGTTTCTCGATTGCAGCTCTGATGTAGTATATTTACAGTATGAGATTTAACGTATGGACGCCTCTCATACATTACATATAATTAGATGATATGTAATATATCAAGACTGAAATGTGTTATTCATGTTCCAGGTTCCATATAGCTAACGCAACATATTTGCACCACATTTCATATCTTCTAATCTCTACCTTTAAAGCATTTATTTGAAGCACATGACACGAATGTTGTCAGCTGTGTGTCTGTAGCACATTTGTGCGGTCAGGTCGTAGTATTTCAAGGTGTCCACATGTCAATTGGGGTGTGTGTGAGGTCATGAATGAGTGTGTGGTTGTGAGAGTTGGTTGTGTGAGTGTAACAGGTTTTTTTTTTTGGTTTGTTTTTTGCTGAGTGTGAGGGTTTTTTTGTGGTGTGGGTGAGAGTTGCTTTGGCGTCTATAAGTTATGTTGTGATGAGTGTTTTTTTTTTAAATGTAGTATTTTTTTTCATTTGTGTGTTTGTTTTGAGGAGTGTGGGAGGGGAGGGGTAAGTGTGACAAGATTTTGTTGGGTGTGAGAGGTTTTGGGTGTGTATGACTGTGTGTTTTTTTTTTTTGTGACTGCAAGAGGTTAATGTTCTTTTGAGTCTACATGGCGCCTCATATGAACGGGAACAAAGCGTGCAAAATGAAAGCCGAGCAGGGGAAACTCCAAAGTCATCTAGGCCGACAAGGCAAGTTGACTGCATCTGAATGATGGCATTGAGTCAACAGGTGTTCAGACAGTAAACTTGTCTGGCGGCATGCTTCAAAAGGAGCGCTTCACTTTTATTTATTTTTGGGTGTATAAAATGTAAGCCGGAGACACACAAGCCAACTCATGCAATTTGGCACGATGCCTCGTGAGGGAGTGCAGAAGAGTAGCAAATCGCCGAGAATGACACTTTGATGGTGTTTTTATTTTTTTCCAGCTAGGCCTTTTGGGATCAAAGGATGATGGTCGCGCTGTTAACATCACTTTGAACACCTTTGCTAACTTCTGCTAGCTGGTCTATATTGTGTTCGCAAAAAAAATGGCGCAGTTTAATTTGCTTGAACATGCGGGCTTTTAAATACTGGCGGTTCATTGAACAACCTGGCAAGCGTCTGGGCACGTCGCTGATGGAGGGCAGGCCCGTCCCTCTGCTGGAGGAGAGCGGGGTGGTGGAGTGCACCGAGGGGGACGCCATGGGACTCAGGTACGACGGGTACGTCTGCTCGTACGACCACGGCGGCGACGACTGCGACTGACGCGGGTCTGATGGAGTGGAGAGGAGGAAACAGTCAGTGACGCGTGAACGTCTGACGGACTCGGTCTGAGTCCTTCAGAGTGTTTACTTTGCCGGAAAACAACTTCCTGTCTGTCGCAGTGGCGTGTCACTAAGCAGCAAAAGCAGGGGTGGGAAAACGTAGGCACTCGAGGGCCACATTTGATGTTATAAAGCGAACGCATGGGCCAAGTCATTAACATGTGCCTGTAAACGATGTACATTTTCAGAATAAAATAAACCACTCTCAGGTTTTGTTTTTGAATTATTATTTTGGGTTGAATGATTTCGAGAGATAGTTGTAATTGCCATCCCACCCCCTCCCCGATATCACGATTGCGATTTAGTGTGCGATTATTTTCTCAATTCCTACTAATTTAATCATGATTGCTTGAGCTTAATGCGATTTGAAAATTGCGTTCTACTGCAGTGCTACGTCGGCTTGAATTCTATTATTTCTTGAGCCCTATTTTTAAAAATTATATTCTACATGATGAATTGAATGAAAAAGTGATGGGAAAAAATGTATTTTTCCAAGTATTACCAGTGATCTGCGTCTGTCCCTGCGCCGTGAACGAGTTGGGCGCCGTGTTAAGCGCCGGTCGCTGGGCCTGGGCGGGCACCGCCACGCGGACCCTCATCCTCTCCAGCTCGCTCAGGCGATCCGAAAACAGGCCCGACTTTGGAGGGTCCTCCAGCTTCTGCCGATGCCCTGGGGACGCAGCGCAGTGCTTTGGTTACATTTTGAAAATATGCCATGTTCCAAAGACTTGGATGTCGAGACTTAATATGAGCTAATAGTGAAGGTAATGCAAGTTTCACACTGTATCTGAAACCATACTTTGTGACACTAACCCTAGTTTAAAACCCTACTTTGAAACTCTAACACGACTCTAAAATCCTACTTTGAAACTCTAATCCTCATTTAAAAGCGTATTTTGAAACGTTAACCCTAGTTTATACCTTAACCGAAGTTTGAAACCCAAACTGCCGTTTAAAACCATACTTTGAAACCCTAACCAGAGTTTATTTATTTTTTTTTTTACAGGAAGTGAACAGCAGTCCAAATGTCAGATAAACGTGAACTAGTCTTTAAGCTTGACAGAGAAACTTATTCCCCCCCCGCTCCCGAAATTCCCAGAAGAGTCAGTTTCAGTTGCGAGTGAATCTGAATCCTCCGACTGCGAGAGGAAGCCGTACGCTCATTAAGATGAGGCCTGTTCGTCAGGTAAACAGAGTTTCTCACGCCACGCCGCCATTATCCCTACAGGAGTCGCGCGCGCTGCCAAAAATATTCTCGCCGCGCTGTCTTCCTGCATTCCTCTGGCAAAATTTTGACACCCCTTTGTCACACTTGCACTCCTCAGAGGTGTGGCTTACTGTACCTAGCACACGCATTCGTTTCCATAATGGTCCATGTGCTCACTCGTCTGGCGTTTATTTCTAGACTCAGGTGTGGACACACTGGCAAGTACATTGATTTTGTGGTCGTTTGATGCTGCGCAGCTTTCAGACAGCGGCGGAATTCCCGCCGCGCTTTGGCACAACTCCATCTGGCTCGCTAACAATCGGCAGGATCACTCACAATCAAGATAAACCTGCTTACGGAGGGGACGACACCTAACCAGGTCGAGTTTGTTGGAAGGCAACATGGAGTTAAAAAAAAAAAAAACCTTCACAAAGGTTGCACCGGCTTGTTCTTACTCCTTGTGTTCTCGGACGTTGCTCAAACACCACCGTGGCAAAGCTCGGCTAAGCTAGGCTAGTTTACAGTGTAATCACCCTTTATCATGGGGTCAGGTCTGCTATAAGGTTCTTTTAAAAACATATTTCCTCAAATAGGAGCCTGCTTGAATAGGTACTCAGAATAATTGCTGTAAAAAATTAATAAAATAAATAACCAATTCTGTATTTTTCAAGCAAATCCATGTCGCTCGCCGTGTTTATGAAAGTTGCACAGATAATTAAGGCCTTTCATTTGGGAAGAAAAGTCCCAGACGTTAATTCAAACATCCCCGACCACGTCCCATCACCCCCCATCACATGTCTCACATTGTAGCCGCAGGGCTTGTTGTCTTCCCCACAAAGAGTTCCCCTGAATGATAAGAAGTTGCCTTTTAATAACAAAATCATTGCCATGTGACTGACTAACAAGAAATGGATTTATTCTGTTTGGACTTTTAAATCCCCCCCACACCAAGCGATATCCTTGACTCTTACGGTTTTTCATGTAGCGTGTCTATAACCGCTGGGTTCAGGATTGAGTGTCAGTACTGAACCACCTCTACTTGTCGGGTGGACTTGCACCTCCTTGAGCACAACTACATGCTTATCATGGCTTCTGCGGGGCTTAATTATTCCTTTTTCACTGCCAGAGACAAGCTCTTATATCAGCTGTTTTATCGGAACTTTATTCAGGCAGCTGAGCAATGAGCCCGGGGTGTTTCAAAAGAACCAGGAAAAAAAAAGGGGGGGGGGGGGCTGGACGATTTCACCCAACGGTGGGGAAAGTCCCCGACATTCCCATCATCACCATCAGCAGCAACAACGATGGCAAAAGTAGCCACACTGTACATGGCTACGAGTAAAGGTAGGGTTGTTTGCCGTGTCTTTCATGCTATTTAACAATGAAATAATAAATAGTATTTAAAATCTACTTATGCACAGGAAATAAGTGCCTGTACTTGCAGATTAGCGATAGCACCGTCCCTGCCACTTCCTTCCCCGGCCCAGCCCGCGGCCGGAAGTTAGGACAGATTCGCACCAGATGTGTGACCACTCGGCGGCCGCGTGCCAACGCTCGCACACAAGTCGTCGAAAGAAATTAGATCCAAAAGGAGTTATTATTCTAACTGAAGCTCTGTGGCGCGCCGCTCTAATCTGATCAAAAGAAAAGCAGGCAAGGACAATAAAGACGCTGCGTGATTAAAATTAATGGAGGTGGTTTTCCTTTCACGGACAAGGTGACCATTCGTGTCTGGGATATGTGGTGACAGCCAGGCGAGTTACGCTCCGCTGCCGGCGCTAGCTTAGCTTTGCTCAGTCTTGACAGTTGGGAAATCAACATGACTTTATCCAGAATTGAGCAAAATGTCAAACAGACTTGTGGGTTTCCTCTAAATTTATGCTAAGCTAGGCTAACATTATGTCACCCTGTCACTTCCGTTTAAAGCTCTTGTCTTAGCTTATCTCAGACTTGAGAGTTGGAAAAACAAGGCCCGAAAAACTTTGTCCAGACGCAAGGAAAATAAATTGAGAAACTTAATAAAACAGAAGACTGCAAAAGCTCTTAGTATAGCTTAGATACGTACTTCATTTAATCCGAGTTGGATAAAAAAATGCATTTGTGTGGAATCAAGCACAATACATTTTAAATAGAGACTTGTGGATTTTACCTTTATTTATGCTAAGACAAGCTAACATCGTCTCAACATCACTTAATAGTGAGTTATGATTTATTTCAAGTCCAAAATACCTCCTCTTCACACATGACTACAGTCTGCTGAATTAAAACTGTGAGAAAGAAAAACACTGGAGTGATCTCTTTCACTGGAATTCTTTTATGCATGTAGACAGCTGGGCTAGTTTTGCACTCTGCTTGAAGGCATTTGAGAACACAAAATGCCAAAGATAGCTGATCTTAGCATTTAGGAGCTACAAAAACAAGCCTAGCTTTGTCCATAATCAAGCAAAATAATGTCAAGTGGTAAGACTTGTGGGTTTGCACTTGATTTATGGGGTCTAACGTCACCTTACGGAAACATAAAACTCCAAATGCTATCTTAGCTTAGCATTGCTGAGCCTTTACAGTTGGAAAAACAGGCCCGGCTTTGTCAGGAATCAAGCAAAATAAATTTGAAGTGAGACTCAAGATGTGCTGGTTGAAACACGCCTCGCTGGTGTGATAAATGGATTAAAGAAGAAGCAAAGTCACTGTGGCACTAAACAAGGCAGTAAATCGTGGCGCTACCGTTTGACAGATTGAAATTATGTCAAATTATTAAATATGCATATCATGGGCAAGAAAAAAAAATCCCCAAATTTTTCTTCATAACCTTTCAGTCACTTTCAAGATTGTGCTTGATTGTCCCATGATGCAAAGCCATTTTTGGTCATAATATTTTTGCCTCTGTTTTTGTCACCACAATTCAGTTAGTTTAGTGGAACTTTTAATTCTTGGTACTATCATTCCTTTAGCTGACTGTGGCCATCAATCCTTTTTCTTTTTTCCTCACAGTTACACCACCATTTCAGTTCTATGGTTATCATCACATTTCACCATTGCCTTTTGCTGTATTGTTTTTGAGTCAGTTTGAGTAAGCATGTTTTGTGGCGCACTAAAGTCTCACTACACGTCTACGTGGATGCCAATCATCCATGAATCCAGTTCTATTTTAAATTCTGAGGCCTCACATCCACCGTTTTTATTTTTTTGACGTCATGAATAATTCCAGTGGATGACTTCCAGAGGAAAAAAGTGTGGAGTTCGGCTGGGCTGAAGGCAGGGTGACAGCCAGGCGCCCGTCCGCCGTGGGGGTCTGGTATCAGGGGGAGACGGATTGGAAGAAATGAGGGCAGATGATAAAACCAGAGATGGAGAGAGGAGAAAGGGGGAAAAAAGAGGAGGTGGGGCGGGAGAGGAAGAGGAAAAAAACGAGTGAAAAGGAGCCATGCTGACTGCAGTGGAACGCTGCCAGGCGTCTGTGTGGTCCGGCCAGGGAAGGGAAAACGCGCGCTCGCATGCACACACACACACACACACACACACACACACACACACGTACATTATACACTTATGTATATAGACGTCCAGGACAGCTCCGCCAGGCGATACTATGATTTCATGCAAAAACACATTAGAGATGATTCAGAACGGGAGAACAGCTTTCTATTTCTTTTCCTCACTTTTTCAGACGCCCGCTGAATGATTTTATGTTTAGTGTGACACATGCACAATCAGGCGCCCGCAGACACTCACATGCACTCACTCACTCATTCACACACATGCTCAGTCATCACTCACTCACTCATTCACTCACATGCACGCACTTGGCACATCTTGAAAAAACTTCACACAACTGACTGGCTGTCTCGAAAAAGCGTTTTACTTTCTTCCTTCTCAGTCTAAAATAATTATAATAATTACTAATTTTAGATGAAGCTAAAATTTTCCATGGATTGGCATTCATTCATCTCATGGTATCCAAGACAAAAACTTTACAATAGAAATTCAAAATGTGTCCCAAGATTGTCTAGTGTACAGTGTCAGTAGATTGTTGTTTACCAGATAAAATGTCAACAAAATCAGCTAAGACAATGATATTAATTAATAATAATGGTGATCGATCCGATTATTGAGCTCATGATGAGAGCCGTCCATAATGTTTTGACCCATTGCTCCGCATCAAAATATCGGTATCGTAAAATCTGCTTGTTAAACTCTTGTCTACTGTTTATATTATTGATGATATAAACAATCACTACCGATCTTTGGGAATGTCTATCAACAGCCAATTGGATTTAGCGTCCCGCAGGGCTCTGTTTTAAATTATCTGCTCTTTATGTTATGTTATGTTTTTTTTAATTATGTTTATTTTGATCAATATGTGCAGCATAAATGACATTCAAGTACAATGCAGCTAGCAACAATTACTAAACATTTGGCTTTGGCAAAAAAGTGAATTGCCACATGAAGATTTTGAGTCATGAATATTGTGAAACCCTGTTTTCCCCCCTCGCATATCAAATACTTGACAAAATGATGTGTTTTCTACTTTTCTAGGCCTTACCATTATCTGATCCAGGTTTTACTCTTTTGAAAATTAATTTAGAGGGGATTTTCTTTCTATCGAATCAAATACCGATCAGGGAAATAATTATGTAATAATTGTGTGAATTTTGGGGAGCACTACTCAAGAAAACACGGCTTTTTTTGGGTCATAAAATTGTCAACGAGTCATTACGACACGTTATAGAGACGAGTGGATTTTAATGCCTGGCTGTGTGTGCGTACTGTGTGTGTGTGTGTCTATGTGTGAGGTTAGTTCGTAACCACTAATATGGTCTGCAGGAACCGCTGCCTCCTCACCAGAGTTGTTAACACTCTGACCCCCACAAAACACAAGGCACACGCACGCTTAGCCACAAAGCTAACTTTGTGTGACACCACAATGTTTTGTGTCACCTCTCGTGTGAGTCTACCATCAATTTGATTGACTAACTGAATATCTGCCAAGAGGAAGTGTGTGCTTTTTGCTACTGTTGTGTTTCTGAGACACAAACACACACGAGCACACCTGGGCCTGAGCGTGACCACTCCCTGCCACCTATTAGCTGCAAATGACATTTAATGAGGCCCATTAGTTGCACTGTGCCAGCACTCTGCTAATGACACCATTAACATACAATCACACAGTCCGACATGTGTCCTGAGCCACTCACACACACACACGAGGGACGACAGGACTTCAGGCGTTAAGAGTGCTTTTGTGATGAAAGTCTGCCGACTCGTCGCGAATGACATCATCGATACTGTTTCGGTGTCGAACTGTAAATTTAAAAAAATCATCAAAAGGGAATCCTTTGCAGGAATGTACATTATTTCAAAATATCTGTATGGACATTTTATTGCCTGTTAAGGCCTTGTGTTTAGATTAATGGATTCAAAGCCTTTTAAGCCTTTTTAAGACTCCACTGGGACTCTGCAACCTGAACTAAACTCAACCCTTACGGTCTCGTTGAAATACTGATTGGGTGCCTTATTTTAATACCTTTCATCACTTTTATATACTACAAAGCTTTGTTAACATGAATTAGTTGCTGATGTGTCTCATCTGCTGGCCACCAAAGAACGACCAAAAAAAAAGTCATGTGACACGCAGCAGCAGATGCACAGGAAATGCTTTTGATCAAACAGCGAGCGAGCGAGCGAGCGTGCGTGTGACCGTGTGTGAGTGACTGTGTTCTTGGCAGAGCGAGCACCGTTCCTAGCGGCAGAAACGACGTCGCTTGCTAAAGCGAGCGTCTGCCGGCTCCGCTGTGTCCCGGTGCCACATGTGAGCCTTGTTTGTCACATCACTAATAATTTTTTTCGTCATTTTTCATGAGTTCCTCAAGGAGGAGGCAAACAGCTGCGTGCCAGACCAGCTGGCACTGACGGCTCAACGATAGTAAAGTGTCCCCCTCCCCAACCCCAACTTCCTGCTCAGTTCTTTTTATACAGCCTATTAAAAGGAGCTGATGCTAGCACTCTTGCTACCCGGTGTAGCTTCTCGGGAATATCCCACCTCATTGTCTTGGTGCTTAGTGTGGGGAAAACGCCTCTTTATCATGGTTCATTCATTGTTTAGCTCATGGTGAAGTCAACTTGAAGATACTTTTTTTTTTCATCCCTGATGTTGTGGCACGTGTATTGCATGTACTCACTCCTGGGTTCTCGTGGTCCGTCCACTGTAACCTTGATGGCTCGGTGGTAAGTGGCGACTTGCGGCGGGTTGGTGAACACAGTGATGGTCAGCGTGAAGCTTTTGCCTGCGGTGACATCAAACTGACGTCATCATCATGATTCCCAAAGTTGACACGCCATGCACTTAAGGGACAACGCGCCACATTCAACACAAACAGGGGGTGGGGAGGCTTTGGCGAGGTGTCATGGTGGACAACGGCGGCTTGTGTGAGAGGCTCTCGACTCCAAGAGACATGACGGCGTTATGTGTGCTCTTTCCGAGAAAGAGTGGGCTCTTTTAATTGGCACTTCCTCTCCCTAAACAGTGAACACCCTCTATGTCGCAGTTTAGCATTTCACTTTTAACTGCGGTTGCGGCGTTGCGCAACAATGGAGGCGCTACATCAACAGCCGTGAACAGGAAAGACCTGAAGCAACTACCAAATAAGAAACAAAATTGCGTGGCGGCCGCCTCCAAAGCCAATTGGTATCGCTCGACCGAATGTTAAATATCACGACGTGCTGCACGTCTCGTGTGTGTTCACCCTATGCAGGAGGGAGTGATTTCACTTTGCTTCGAGCAGAAAACGAGGAGGAGCGCTCGTCCTCCATCCTAAAAAAGTTTACACATCGCCAGTCAGTCTGGTGGACGACGGTGGTTGCGTTGACAGCTAAATGCTATCGTGGTTGACACTCGAACAGCTGTCAACAATTAAATCCAGCCGGTTAAGAAAGCTGGCGGTGTTGTATGCCCCTCGGTCCCATCCCACAACATATGTCGGTCCCGTGAGTGACATCATGCATTCAAAAGCAATAATTCCATATTAGTTTTTGCTTGATGATACATCTCCAAAGTGCAACTGAAGGAGCCATTTTCAACAATTTGCTCCACTTTATGGATGGAACATTTCAATTAAAGTATGTTTCCTGTTAAAGAAAGTGACTCAGTTGAATTTACAGAATACATGCACGTCACGGGGCATGATTAGGGTGGTGCCACCTCTTTCTCAATTTGAGCCAGGAAAAACCATGACATCTTTGCTAATTTTCCTGTCAGTGGCATTTTGCATGTTAAGTTAACATTTAGCTAGCAGTCTTTTGTTAAGCATGATAGTTTGATTGAACAATTTAGTGTCCAAGCACACAATGTTTAACTCTCTTGTTTTATATTCCAGTATTTCAGTAAACTTTCTCCCGAAATGACAAATGAACAAGTTGAAGCGAGCATGCTTGGCTTCTTTTTTGGAGTGTGCGAGGGGGTTCACTTTAATCCCAACTTTGTGCGTGGTAGTTTGTGCGTCAGCACCAGGAATGCTGTGAATCACAGGCATCGGGTCAGCAGCGCTATGAAGACTTGAAAAGGTATGCGTCATGTAACCATGGCGACAAGCAGCGCCGGGTATGGGACAGGAAACGGAGGCGGGCCGAGGGGGTTAAATGTGGCGACTCATCGAGGCAGCTGTCCACGCGTGGGCGTCTGCCGTGCCGACTGTAAACGTGAGTCCACATGCAACAGGTGTGCGCTGCGTTGGAATGGTGAAGTGGGCAAAGCCACTTTTCGGCATAGACGGGCTAGCGTAAATTAGCATAGATGTTTCGGAAATGGTCAAGCTTCAACAAACTGCTACTTTTTCAACGCAAAATCTGCGATATAACCGGAGCACCAACATTACAGCAGTTAACTTATTTTTACACTTGCACGACTGTTAAATTGAGCGCAGAATGAATTCACTCAACAGCAACCAACCCTATTTTTTATGGCCAGTGTGGGCACTAATACAAAATCGAAACTCGAGGAATCAAAACAGTATTGTGGAACCTGCCTTTTGAGCTTCCACTACCACGATCAACGGTATCCGCTTACACTACGCTACCTGCACTATCAATCGTGGCTGTCACGGCCCCGATGTGCCATCGACATCCTGCCTCGTCACCGGCGGCCGGGTATTCATTTCAGACACCTCGTAGTCTGATCTCTCGCCCTCGGGCTCCTATGTCACTTCCTATCGACAGATTCTGTGACAAGGGTTTCTGCGGCAACGGGCCAAACACTTTAATAACTTGGCCGCCTCTTGAAATCTCACCTCTTGATATTTTGAGAGAAAATTTATGACAGGTCCTTTGGTGGGGGGAGTGAATCGTGTTTATGAGCATGCTCGTTACCACCAACAAGGAAGTTGCATTTTCTTGGTTTTGTTTGTGGTTTGTTTGTTACATAACAACCAATGAAAACATTTATTATGTCGCGTCTGGAAGAAGTATGTCCATTCAAAAACAAGTCGACAAACTCCAATGACATTTGAAGCTGGGCAGGCAGTTCAATTAAAAGTTTATCGTTTTGCTGTTGTGAAAATTGGCTTCCTTGCATTTCACAACAAAGAAAGAAGAACCCAAACTGAAAGATAAAAGCAGAAACAACTTGCACGCTTTACTGCGCCAACTAACATGGTTGCCATCAATGTCAGTGATTTATATTATCAAGATTTTCCAACTTTAATCGCCATTTTAGCCCCAAAAATACATGTTTTCTTTTTTTACAGTGTTGGCAAATGTCTTTTAAGCACATGCGTGCAATTGAGACTTGAAACACTTTCACATCGACTCTAAATGACTACAAGCTGCTTAAATGCTATCATTTCTCACAGAGGATAAAGAATATATGCCGGGCTGTGTTTTATATTGTCTGTCTACATGTCTCGATTCAACATTTACAGTGTATTATTATTATTATTATTATTATTAACTACTTCCTGTTTCTTCTTCTTTGTGTATTCTGAAAAAAAAATTGGATACATACAGAAGGGGCGTACATCGATTCCAATTAGGATTGTGTGCAAGCAGTGGCTTTGAGTCAGACATGCACTGGGAATGGGAGAGATCGTTATGTGGTTGCCACGTAAGCGAAGGAGACCACTAATCCTCACCACCTAAGAGCGTGTGTGTGTTCACATTGTAAGTGTGTGTGTGTGTGTGTGAGTGTGCACGTGTCTTCACCTCGTCCACTTCGGCCGACGAAGCGCAGGTCGTTGAAACGCGCCACCTGGTTCTTCATCACGCCCGAGGCGTTGCGCAGTTCGGCCGAGTAGTTCTCGTCGTTGCCTGCCATCACTGTCACCACCGTGCCGTCCGTTATGTCCCCAAGCGCCACCACCTGAGGGTGAAGGCACAAGCTGACTCAAATTTATAAATATAAAAATATAGCAAGAACAAGAGGCAGAGAAGGCCCCCCAACTTAAGTCCAATCATAGAAAAAGAAGATTGTCTGTTTTACAGTAAACTTGAAGTGGGAGTGACAAAGCTCAAAGAAAGCATGTGTTGCCTCTTATCGGGAAAACTTTGTTAGCAAGAAATTAAGAACAAGCGCTCTCTTTTACTAAATCAAAATATATTCTGTTGTGGGGGTTTTTTGTTTTCTATAAAGCATGTGGTGGAAGTGAAGTTTTTATGTAGTCTCTTACTATGATAATTCTTCTTTTTTATGTATTTATTTATTTTAATTTATTTTACGAACGTAAGAATGAGGTCATCTTTTTAAGTCCTCCTTCCCCTTTCACTTCATCTGTAAGGCTGAAACGCAGGCTTTCAGCATCCTGACAGTCAATGTAGCCCCAGTTAAACAATAAAAAAAATTAAATCCATTAACTTTTCATTTTTGTACATTTTTTTCCCATGCAATCAATTAAGCAAATAAAATATCAGTGGAACCGGCGTAAAAACATTTCACCCTATGAATTTACCTTGAGTGCAGACCTCCACCAAAGCAACGCTAATCCCCCGCAAGCCTCTCTGGAATATTTGCTGACAAATGAATTCAACTGAATTATTAAAACTGAAACATGGCTTTTAATCTTTTGATCCACATCCGCAACAAACGCCACGTGCTTGAAGGACACAAAATATGGCAACTTGCCAACTCCGTGTCAAAAGTAATTACAGAGCCCATCTCAGAACGCACATCAAAACGCCTTCAAAGTTCTTTTAATTTCATAACAGCAAGAAAAAGCCTCACTCAGATTCTCGTTAAGATTCCTGGAAGGCGATAACAACAACAACAACAAAAGGATTCGGCAGCTTCTTTTACTACCCAGACAGCAAGAGGTGCTTGTTCCAAAAAAAAAAGAGAAAAAGAAAAAAAATAAAACGAAAGAAGAAAGTAAGAAAAAAAAGAATTATGAAAAACTGTGTTTGTTTTCCAGCCAAGCAACACATTTCAACACACTGAGAGCGTTTGATCCATCTGCCATATATCCGAAAAGGGTTTTGCATATAAAAAAATCACAGCAGCACAAAGTTTAAAATGTATTTCTAATTAAAAATAACACAGCAGTTATTTTCTTAACGTCCCACCCACGTAAGTAATGCTTGAAATAACATTTTTGGCGTGGTCTACAGCATTGTGCCAAGTTGGCAAGAAGCGTTACTGTTATCATTTATAAATCTGCAGTAATATTACGCGAGTGACATCTTACTGAGACACCCCCCTGCCCCCAAAAAATACTACTGTATTAAAGTAACAAAACAAGTATGTGTCCTTGGGTGGTTTGAAATGTGTTCAATCAGGTACAATGATTATCCACAATATCCAATTCAAATGATGTTAACTTCATCTTACCTTGAAAGCGACCGGCAGAGTCTTGTTACATCGCCAGTGCGACGGCAGTACGGAACACAAAAAGTTGGGGCTGTCGGTGCGCACCAACTCGGCCGGATGGTCGGCAATGATCTCGGCCATGCTGCGGTTCTCGTGGGCGCGCAGTCTGGGCACCACCGCCGCCGCCGCCGCGTCCGCCTGCCCACCGGGGCCACCTCCTCCTCCTCCTCCGCCTCCTCCGCCGCCACCGCCGCCGCCACCACCTCCTCCTCCGCCGGCACCCGGTGAGCTCACGTCCGTCATCTTGCCCGCGAGCGGCTGCAGGCTGCTGGACGGCGGGCTGAACCTCCGGCTGGCGCTCGGGTCTACGGGGATGCGCATCACAAACAACGGGGTGGGTTTAAATGAAGCAATTCAATCGCCTCCGAAGGGAAATCAAAAAGAAAAGTTGAGGGGGGAAAAAAGGCCGCGATCCTTCCTCGGTAGCACCGCGAGTAGGAAAACCTCCTTTCAGGCGGACAGGAGGAGGAAAACCACGCGTGGGGAGTGTGAGAAAAAGGAGGAGGAGGAGGGTGGTGGCGGTGGTGGTGATCGTGGTGGTGAGGGTGGTGGTCTCTGTGGCTTCTTAAAAAGTCGGTGCGCCACCACGCATGTGCGGCTATAAATAACTTCAAATGGAAGTCCACGCGTGGGGGGCTTAAAAAATATGTCGGGGCAGCTTTCCAGGTGCGTCACAAACCAACTTGAATGAATTGCCGGGTGTGATTCATGGAGTAAAACAACTTAAAATGAAATTCTTCATTCCAAATATTGCAAAACAAGAAAAAATGTTGCATATAATTTGAAAAGTAATTTGTTCTTTAAACTGCGCGAGTTTTTTTCTTTGCCGTGTGCGGCTTTTCTTTCCTCCAAGTGATTCTGGTACATGCAAGCGTTGCGTTCACGGAGAGCGTCCTCTGAGCACTTTCACAACGTGACGACAGTGCGCGTGTTGCGTTCAGGGAGTGCAGCCGAACGTGTGTTTTGCTTTGACTGAGCGATTCGAGCCTGTTGCGTTCACCGAGTGTGTGTGTGTGTGTGTGTGTGTAAGAGTCTCCAGTGTACACGAGTGTGTGTTGTTCACAGAGGAACTCAAATGTGCGTGTTGCGTTCAAGGACTATCTGATCGCGTGTGGCGCGTTTAAAGCGCGTAACTGGTCTATTAAAGATATCCAAGAATTTAAAAACTCCTGGGCATATCTTTATTCATTCCGTATACAAAACGCATTAAAAAAAGTCTCACTTACGAGAAAGGATTTAAGCAGGGATTTACTCATTTTAAAAAGTAACATTTATGGAGGTATCTTCGTAGGAGGTCATTTTAACAGGTGGGAAAAATATTTAATCCCCCCCCCCAAAAAAAAAATCCCTAAAAACGTAGTTGCTCTTGTAATAAAAACACTAAAAGAAAAAAAAAACAACAAATAAAAGCATCAATTTTCTAATCCGTTTTTCCTCACAAGGGTCGCGGGTGTGCTGGAGCCTCTTCTAGCTCTTTAATTTAGGCAGTAGGCGAGGCAAACCCTGGACTGGTTGCCAGCCAATCACAGGGCACACAGACAAACAACCATTCACCCTCACAATCACACCTCGGGACAATTTAGAGTGCCCAAATCAACCTGTCATGCATGCTTTTGGAACGTGGGAAGAAACCGGAGTACCCAGAGAAAACCCACACAGGCACGGGAAGAAGATACAAACTCCACACAGGAAAGCCCGAATCAAACCCTGCACTGTGAGGCCAACGTGCTCACCATTTGACCGTGCCACCCACAATAAATTTAAGCTCCATGGTTCTGAACAAAAAATAAATAAATCCAAAAATATGTAGATTAATATTATTCTTGTACGCAAGTACTTTTTATTATGATAGCCATAAAAACTATGTTTAAAAAACACTTTAAAAAAGCGCAGTCAGTGCTCAAATGTAATCTATATATTACACAGTGTAATACATTGTGTGTGGGTGTGTGTCTACTGTAGAGGGCATCATTGACCCTCTGTGAGGCTCTTATTCATTCTCCCCAATTTGCCCAACCCCCTGATTAGGCATCAGTCTCCAGTCAGTCTCCTGGCCGCCACATCACACACCCAAACGAATGTGTGTGCCTGTGTCTGTGTGCGTTATGCCACTGCTGCTTTTCCACTGCACTCAAGAAACTTTTATTGCATGCTAGCGCTTTGATTCCTTTCAAAATGAGAGCTGCACATCAGGCATCGTCAAGGTGGAATAAGATTTGAAAGCCTTTCATTGCTCGTTATTTAAAACACCTACAACTCCGAACTCCGTTTTCCATGCGGGCACGTAACCCACCGCCAATAATCAGAGACATATAAAACTATTTTTGCAAAATAATTTCACTGCTCCCATACCTATTAAGACAGACTTTGAAAAGTATTCATCTCTCATTGTGACATAAAACATTTTCAGGGAAACAAAAACAAGGCTAGACGGCATAATACTCCAAATAAGAGGCACAGCGTGCTTGCTTCAAGCTCTCATCCTTATAGCTGGCGAAATGCAATTTCTCAATGCCGCTCCGAGCACTCGCCTTTCTCGTGCCAAATAGTTGTTTGGTAGCAGCAAAGAAGTGAGCCCCTCTGCACGGTTTTATAATCCCTGGGAATATTGGAATTCCGCCACCGAGCTTTCAGTGAGGTCTGCGTACTGTTGTGATATCACTCCTCTCCCATAAACGTTTCTGTCCTGATTCCAACTTGGAGTAGATTCAAACCACAACCACGGCCATACGCCTAAGTCAGTAGCATCGACAGCTAACTGGGATTTAGAGATAACAGTATGCAATTATAATACTGTATTGACGTACATGCTTGATAGCAATCCCATAATTATGAAGTTAGCATTTTAAGGTACCACTGTATTGTGGTACAAATGCTAAAAACATGACTGAAAAACAGAAGCCTGGACAGTTTTTTTTTTGTTTGTTTGTTTTTTAAATTCCGGCGTCATCAGTGGTGCATTTTTCAAAACCCTTAATTACAGCTTCTTGGAGAAGCCCGCCCACCAGGCTTTCGGCTAGCAGGGAGATGTTTACACGTTGGAGAAGATGCCTGCCAGGCCGCATGGTCCGTGATGCGACCTAAGCGGGATAAAAAAAGCGAAGGCCGTTGCCGGAGCAAGGCTGGCATCGGAGATGGCTTGACCTGCTCGAGGACAACAAATGATGAGGGCAGGTAATCTGACCCTGGGTGACCTCATAGCGGTGCGCTTCACAGCTAAGGCCATAATTAATGTTTGTCACGTAATCCGTGACATCAGACAAAGGGGCCCCAGAATTCCACTCAATCTCTTCAGAGAGTACTGCGAACACCCCGTTTGCAGATGAAAAGCTGATCTATCGAGAACATGAAGATTTTAATTTTTTTAAATCTATTTATTTTTAAAAATTGGTTTACGTAGGGTTGTGCATCTGCCCAGTAAAAAGTGAGTCAATACTCAATGCATAGGGTGTAATTCGATTCAAGGATGGTACATTTGAAAGAGCAACGAGTCGATTCGGTTCTACTCAGGGTAGACTCTGATTTGACATGCCAAAATAAAATTAAAAAAAAAAAGATCTTGAGGTATCTTGTTGTCAGGGAACTATGTTAAAGTGATTTGAGCAGATGAGTTAAAAGACAAGCTGTGCTTTGCTGCCATCTTGTGGCCTAGATAAACAATTACAAACCTTTTTGGGGGCTATTAATATCACCATCAAAGGAAACTCCGGTAGCTTAATGCTAACATATAACATCATCATCATCATCATCTTCCGAGCCGCTTGATCCTCACTAGGGTCGCGGGGGGTGCTGGAGCCTATCCCAGCTGTCTTCGGGCAGTAGGCGGGGGACACCCTGAATCGGTTGCCAGCCAATCGCAAGGCACACAGAAACGAACAACCATTCGCACTCACACATACATCGTGAATTATAAATCTTCAACCAAATGGCAGTTTCACATCCATGGAACAGCAACAATTACAAACTAGACATGTTGTCTCTCCGCTCTGTGGCACTATTACCGTTATTATTTTTGAACAGGGGTAAAAGGACGGAGACGGCAATGCCGAGTGGGCGGCTTCTCGCTGGTTGCAGCGAGGAAACGAAAGGACGCAAAAGGTGGCGAGGGAGGTTGTCGAGGAGGCGATGGGCGTATGAGGACAATTTCCTTTGGGCTCCTACCGCTCTGACTGTCTGCCGCCTAGCGCCTTCACGGAGGTCCCTAATTGACATCACTTGTCTGCAAAAAAAAAAAAAAAGGCACTCGTGAGGAACTTCTGTGGGCCGGCAGAGAAAATAAAGCGTCGAGACCCGAGACGGTTAATACGCTCCCAAGGACACATGTGAGGGGGCGACACGTTTCCGCCGACACGTACAACAAAGTGGGAACCAACCAAGGTCACAAAATATCTTGGTTACAGTACTTGTGTAGACTTTCAGTATTTTTACTTCACCTGCGCTTTTATTTTTCCACCAACCCTAACGAGTATATACAGTAGGTTCCATCCACATTTACAACTGACCCATGTTTTTGTTTTAAAAGCACTCAAATGTGGCCCTCGTGATCAAAACTCGTGGGCTGCAGCAGACCTCTAACAAAAGCATGCTGAAACATGGGACAGGCCAGTTTTGATCTTGTGGTCTGTTCACAATGGGAACAGCCACTAATACGTTTTGAGTGTTTCTGTTCGGGTCGGGTTTATTGATGGGGTGCCATTGTCTGGGTTGGCGGCCAAAAACATGCCAGGAAAAGAAAAGAAAAAAGACGGGATTTCAAGTTTTCCGCTTTTACATGCAACCAAATATCTTAACAGGCTTGAGGCGTTTTGGCTCGTGCGGCTCTCTATGCAGCCTTTGTGTCACTCGCGATACTATTATTAGCCCTTCACTTCAGTTCAGCCACGCCAGCCATCAAACTCTGCCCGGAGCCGCCGCACTGCTGGGCCAGAGTGTCTCCAAGGTTGTCTGCTTTTCCCTTCCATCACTCAATCAGAACCGATCGTGCTACGGCGAAGGCCCATTTATTGCGGGGCGTACGTTCAAGACCCATTAGATTTGTGAATGATTGCAAAAGAGAGATTGAAAGTCACTATATAAACACCATTTTTGGGGGAGGCTATCATATAACATCATTTTTGAGGAAATGAAAAGACCATGTTGCAGGCACAGTTCTTCAAATAAGAGGCACAGCATGTTTGCTTCAAGCTGCCGTTCGCTTCTCAAGAGCATGAATCGGCGATCTTATTGGCGCAGGACATCGATCGAGCCACGCCACCAACAGCGAGTAATTGAACCACCCCCACCCCCACAACCATCCCCCAAAAAATTGGCTACAATTGCCTATAGATGGCCACAAGATGGCTGTAAAGCACTACTTTTGTCTCAATCTCCTGAAGTCATTCAAGATGCCAAAAGATGCTGCATGCTGTAGTTGAATTGGTTTGTCTCAAGCATAAAAACTGAATATGCAGCACAATTTTGTACTAGACATGAATCCAGAAGGAACGATTGCTAAAAAATCTACGATGTCGCAGAGCGGGTGTGGGGCGCACGAACCATTTAGCATGATGTAGTGGGGGTTCAACGTGCCACATTAATCAAACGTTGAGCCCGCCTTCCTCCTCCTCGAGGGGAAATGCGCCGTATCGAGCAGCGCAACGGGAACCCTGGTAAGAAGCGTTGTTCTTGGACGGCGAGCTTCCAAAGGTGCTAAAGACAATACAGACGCTCGTTCCGGGACAACATTCTGCTTGACCACACCCCCTCCCACCACACACCCTTCGCTCCTCTGTGCATTTCGACCGGCTCCGCTTCCGCTTCACGCGCGAGTATCCAAATATTTGGAGTACATCAGCAAAGACACGCTGTTCTCATGTTATCCGAACCAATGTTTCATTGGGCGAGGTAAAACTAACAGCGGATTTATCGGCCGGCGTTTCTCCTCTGTCCATTCCGGCGCCATTCTGTCACCGGCGGGGATGATTGATGCGACGGCGGGTGATTAATGAGACCCGGGGCGAGGGGGATATGGCGACCGTGGGGGACGACAAGCGGCGCTGGCCGGCTAGCTAACGGTTAGCGCATCCGCTTCCAGGTCGAGAGAACCTAGCGAAGGCCAGAATAGAAAGAATCAATACATTCATCATAATTATTATTATTCGTGGTAGGTAAGGTTTTTATTCAAGGGTTCTCGAGTGACTTTGAGAAGGAGGCCGTAAAAGCGGGAATACATTCCCATTGAGGTCTTCTTTTTTTCGATAAAGACGGACTGGGACGTGCTACTGCAAATAGGATCCTTGAGGGTTGATGCAACAAGAGCTTCAACGCTACATTAAAAATAAATTTTGCGAATCTGAATTTTTCACCAAAAAAGATTTGAGAGTTTTCGAAGCGGGATGAGAAATGGCTCGAGCCATTGCAGAATATTTTAATGTTTGTCTTCATTTGAACGGCAATCACTTAAAAAAAAAAATCACTGGCAGAGGGAGAAGGCCTGTCAAGAAGCATCACAATCCAAATCAGATAAACAGGAAATAATAGGAAGAGATTTTTGAGGCTTTGGATCTTCCGATGACATTCCGGCCGAGCGCCATTCCGCAATGCTGAACTCTTGCAACCCAGACCGGCAGACTCCCGATGGTTTTCACGCTACCGCTCGACTATATGAAGAATTTCGGTCTGGACCAAGTGTGAAAATGGCCCCCAAAGCCACGTTTTCCACCAAGCGGTCCAGTTCGGTTTGCCAAGGTTCATTTGGGTAAATCCTGAACCCGATCCTGGATTACATTTGCACTGAAGGGCGGCGAATAGCATCTTTAGCGTCATCTCCTTATACATCGTTCTCACAACAGTGAAGCAAGATTGAGGAGTAACAAAGAAGTTAAACATGACACGGGGCCGTGCCGCATGAAATTCTGGGAAAACGTCTTGGAGTGAGCGAGTTAATTACATCAGGCGGCGAAAAAGTAGCGCTACGGCGCTTGGTGTCTTTTCTCATAACATTCCCGTCGGCTGTGCTCCGACGCCAGCGAGTCCCAGCGGGAACATTATCGTCAAACTTTGTGCCTCTCAAACATTTCACGCTGTTGTATGATGGCAGCGGCTTCGGCGGGATGCGGTCGCGAACTGACACTAAAATTGCGCGCGTGAAATACGACCGACTTTAAATCTCCCCGAGTTGGATTTCTTTATAGCCTCGTAGATCACGCGTAAAATCTCGGGAGAATGGGGATAAAAAATAAAAAAAAGGGTTCCCCGGTATGGTCGTTACTCACGGACAGACAATTAAAGCATCCATTTTGTCTTTTGAACAATGCCAGTCAAATGCTTGACTTGCTGCCAAAGAGACTTTCAGGCGACAAGCAAACAAAAGAAAAGGAGCAGTCAGCGTACAGTCAATGCCGAATAAAGATTGAAATGTTGACATTTTTCCTTTTTGTGAAGTGTTTTATTGGACCTCTTCTTTTCTTTTATTTTTTTAAAACACTTTCTTTGCAGATTTTGCTCTTAACTTATTCTTTTAGACCCTTTTTTATGTATCTTCTACATGTACAGGAGATTCATTTTACCATTCCAAAAAAATTCAAATATTTTTCACAATGCAATTCTCACTTATTCTGTCACGTTTTTTTTTACATATTTAACATTTTGTGACTTTTTTTTGGTTTGCTTTTAAAATAATTTCAGATTTTTCATTAATTGCTGCTTGACATTTGCATAGTTTCTTTAAAACAACATTTTCTTATGTAATTCTGTGACTTTTTTTTATTTTTTGGGATTGATGAATTAATTTCAACATTTACTTTATTTTTTAACATGCATTAAAATTTTTCTAATTGTTTTATTGTATCCATCCATCTATTTTCTAATCCACTAATCCTCATGAGGGTTGCAGTTTTTTTTATTGTATTTAATATACATGTTTTTGTTTATTATTCATATGGATTTTTTTTTTACTTTTCACTCCCAAATATAAATAAAATAAAATATCTTTTTTCATTTTTTTCCCCAATTGACATTCAAACATCCTTTTACTGCATTAGCACCGTTATTGATACTTTTATTATTAAAACATGACGTAATGCATACATTTCTGATGAACCGCAACCACGGACGAGCGTACATTTGTCTATTCGACAGAGATCTTCTGACGGCTATTTTGTAGTGGAAATGTGGTCAGAAGGAAGAAGGTATCCATCATTCTGTAAGCCAGAGGATGTTCTTTTCTCCCCAAAAACAATCACAGAAAATTACAGCTTATCGCTGCCAGAAGCTGTCTTTAAAAAAAAAAAAATGAAACCCACAGTCAGCTCTTTCCTCTCGCTATGCACCCACTGAAAACAACATTAGGTACCCGATACATGGCACGGGAAAAAAAAAAAAACATTTGACTTATTTTTCGAATAATACGTTTTTCATTAAAAATCCGGTCACTGCTTGACTTTGATGTTTTATTTTATTTTTGGGAGGGATGCTTTGGAGTTGGGTTTTTTTTCATAATAAAGAAAATTGATGACCTCTCCCTCTGTAGGTGGGAGGTGGGAAATGGTGAATATGAATTTAAGACCTCATGAACCTGAAGCATTATTCTAATGGTTGTTATTATTATCAAGGCCAAATCTTTCAAAATGAAGACCTCTCCTTTCGTACAGGGACCATAAGGAGTGGTTATTTATCTTAGTGTTGTATTCAAATGTTCAGGAATATTTTTGATGTATAGCAGACACGATTTTAAATGCCACTTCAATAACATTGAAGACCTGCCCCCCCGCTTCTGTAAATTTTAAAGTGATATATGCGGGTCATTATTTTGAGTACCGTATGAAATTCAGCATTTTGGAGAGCGAGCAAATTTAACGAGGCAAAATGAATCTTTTCAAATGCCACGTTCATAAAATTCAAAACCTCTCATTCGGTGAACATGACCGATGAGGGAGGAACGCCTGTGTTGCATTTTAAGATTTTTTTTTCCAACATAAGATTTTTTTTTCAACATCCACATCAGCCCTGCCTGTTTTTTTTTTCTGATGGAAAAAGGTCAGAAATAAGCAAGAATCTCTATTTGCATCAGATGTGTCAGCAAAAAAAAATAAATAAATTGCTTTTCTTTTTTGTTTGTAACGAGACAGAAAGCGCCGCAGACAACAAATGTGACAGAAAAGCAGGACGGGGGCGGAGGAGGCACCTCGTTTAACTTTGAATCGGTGGAGTCGCTCGACGTGGCATCTTCAAATTCCATCAAAAGCGTCTGTCACTCTGATCAACTATTCCCGCCTCCTCCACCTTTTGCACGTTCAGCATCAAGAGTGGAGAGGGGAGGGGGGGGGGGGGGAGACAGACCTACTTCCTGTCAGGAACGGCGCAACAGTTTGAGGGAGCGAATAAAAAAGACCAGACAGACAAAGCCGACTTCAGACGACTGTAGCGACGGCGAACAGCGACGATGTCAGAAAAAGCGAAAGGCGGAAATGCGGCAAAGCGGCAAGAAAGTATGTCTGATGTTTGTCGAGTTGCCCCGCGAGCAGTAAAAAAAAAAAACCCCGCCAAAAACTTCAACAACATTTTACTCACGCAAACTTTGACAACATTTGACAGCATTTAAACACCGGACGGATTGATTCAAACGCACGATGTAATCGTGCCTGCTGGTTTTTTAGAAATGTGCTGATATTGTGGATTTGTTAAATACGAAAAGAATTTTGCAGCGAACGCAGAAGATACAGTTTTCAAACGTAACCGTTGGTTTCCGTCTTCTTATGCTAGTAAAATTGAGCTCCAACTTCCGATGAAACAGGGCGCCGAGGATGATGACGCAATTAAAAAACATAAAATGTCCTCATAAATGCCAACAATCTACCCCCCCCCCCTCTCATGATCCGCGGTTGACAAAAATTTTTGGAACACTTCTCGCTAAGACCGCAGGACCAAATGCGCTAATCAGCGCGCTAACGATCTTCTCGATGTGAACATTGAAAAGCGATTTGGGATACTTGGAAGAATGTCACAGCATCCAAATATTGAAACGGTCCAACCTCCTGCAGGGTGTGAACATGATTTGTAATTTGTGAAATGTTTGAAAATGTTTCACCGCCAGCTGTCATCGTGTGCAAATTTATGAGATTTTTTTTTTTAAAGATGATCCAAAAAACATGTTGCTGATGTAGTTTTGTGTAAACACGTTTTTTTAAAAATTATCATCAAATGGAACGATTAGGCTCATAAAAGGTTAAAGAGCATTTTAGCTTCATCCTGAAATCTTATCGGAGAGCCGAGTAGCCATCACGTTTTGGATTTTCTTTCTCTTCCGGGAGGGAAGTCGATAACAATCGGAGTGCGTTTGCAAAAACCGCCACGCCGCCCACCAGTCAATATGAGCCGCATGTTCTGTTCTCACTACAAAGGCTTCACTTCCACCTGCGCGCACAATCGCGCACTCCCTTTTGGCTCCACAATGTGGTCCACATTCGAGTTAATTACGCACGTGAGCGTGTGCCACAGGTGGTACGCCGCCCGGCTTCGTTTGTCTTCAGCCTCCCACCCCCCAACCCCACACGATGGCGTGGGTTGAGGAGGAGGAGGAGGGTGGAGGGAGGAACAGGGGCAGCGGGGCCAAACGCTCGCCCCCACGTTGCCAGATGGGAGGTGTTTAAAAAAAAAAAAAAAAAAAAAAAAACAAGAAGTCTGCATGTGGTCGTTCTCACTTACGCAACAAAAAACCGTCACGCGGAAATTGGAAATAATCCATATCGGGCACCACAAGTTGCAGTCATGCACTTGTATTCGTTGCGCGGGCCTCGTTTTAAGTGTAAAAATAAGATAAGTGGGTTTTAGGACAAATGCATGCACATTTTTAAGTGGCGCCGCAGATGAGGCTCACGTTTTGAGATCCCTTCTCGTGTCAAAAAAAAGTCAAAGACAATACGCGCCATAAAACGGAATTTTTGATGGTTAAGCGATAAGACTTTGGACAATGCTGACATCTTGCTTGAATTGCTTGAATTGCTTTAATTGCCGTCGCTATTTCGAACAATAAAACCGTGCACATGGTGACTCTGCAGTTTTACTGCCGCGTACCAAACAAAGCCATTCTTAACGGCCAAACAGGTGTAAAAACTTGTCAGCTGCTATTCAGCGATTGAAGTAAATACATCATTTTTAATTTTTAAAATTAAATTAAAAAAAAAATTAAAATAAATTTTCAACCTCAGCCCCAACACTGCAAACACGATAAAACTTTGCGTGTTGCGAACGTCCTCTCGTCGGAGTGCGCCAACAACTCCAACTGGCATTCCGAACCATGTAAAAAACGTTATATTCTTACGTTAAAAAAAACAACAACAAAACGCTTCTTCGTAACAACAAACGCGATAAAACAATCATGGTGGCCGTAAGAACAATGTATATGCTTGACTCTGGAGTTTAACTGCAGGCGGAAGGGCAAAGTGGCCACACAGCCCTAAAAAGGAAAAGGAGTGGGCGTCGCCATACGGGGGTGCGTTTGATCCGTTAGCGTGCGTTGCGGGCCGGGTGGGTAATTTGAGCAAAATGTGTTATTAAAGACACCCGATGCCCTCGGCTGCACGTCCGCAATTGTTCGCATACACACACACACACACACACACCTTTCTCTTCTTTTCTTCCTCTTCTGAGTTATCCCCACAACCCCTCCCCATCCCACCGAGTGGCATCTGCTCAACACTAGCCGGCCCTCATGGTATGCAGATGCAAAGGCGCAGAGATGGGGGCGGTTTAAAAAAGAAAAAGAAAAAAAAGAAAAGGGGAGCGTGGAGGTGGGGGGTGGGGTGGATTGCTTCCAGGTGGCAGTTTGAGTGAGAGCATTAATCAAGCGCACAGATCTTCCTGTCATAGACACATTAAGCGCACATGCATGTTTACTACTACGACACCTGCGCAACGACTGCCGGCCTTGGCAAGCATGTGTTTTCGTACAGCGAGCCCCCCCCCCCACCCTCCATATGCACCGGAATGGGTCTGCAGAAAAGTGGTATCCAACATTCCCATTTGATCATTTCTACTGTTGATCAATTTTGCAAAACGCGACTGAGGTCATTACTTTGGTGAACCAGCCAAGGCTTTTGACAAGCTCGCGTACAACTTGTCGTCTTGGCGCGAGTCGTCAGAACTGGCCGGGAAACACATACTTCCTCTTTTTCGCAACAGGACAAGTTCAAATGCAGAATAAACCCCCAAAATACTTTGACATCACGTTCTGAACAAGTTGCTCCGCTGGTCACCAGAAGTGCAAGTTCAGTTTGTACCGAAGACAATCCAAGACGAAAGCCATCCCGAGTCATGACTTTTATTTGAACGAGGCACGGGCAAACCCCCGCGTTAGCGACGACTCGGCATATTCGTGAGCGGATTTCAAAGACTCCAATCCATGTTTTCGGCTCCGACGCCTCCTGCGTTTCCTCAGCGAAAGAGTGGAAATTACCTCCGAACACGGTTAACATCCCACCTATGTCGCTCCTTTCATGACCCGCCGCTAAGTAAGTTTACATCGGAGGGGATGCCGCATTCCTGCCAGACTAAACCAACACGGTGGAAGGCTGACCTCTTCCCTCCCTCGCGGCGTGAAACAGGTAAGGCCTTGTGCGTCACCGCTCTCGTTCACATCATTACGGCTCGAAAACAAACATCCACGAGGCCGCGCGCGCTTTTATACGCCTTCGTCGAAAGGGGCGGAGGGGGCGCGTAGGGAGTCTTGGAACTTGTGTAAAAGTGTAAGACGGTTTTTCAAACAATTCACTGTTGGGACTCTTGATGCTTCACAGCTTGGTTCTACTTCTATAAATGATTTTGGACCACTTACGTCTTCTTTTTTAAATTTTTTTTTTTTTGCATAAGTGCGTGTCACTTGCAACCGACGTTTACTGTCAAACGTGTCAAAACGACACTGAGGGGCAAGCAACTCGAAATTCGGACTCGCCTGGGTGATCGAAAAAGAAAAATAGATCAAACACAACTCACTTAAAAATCAGTCACCCAAAAATGGCCCAAGTCAACTACGAAATGTTTCGTCATGTTTCGAACACCCGGATGGTCTCTCCACTCCCCAAAAGTGCAAATCCAATGTAAAGTGGTTACTCACAATCCAGCGGGCACCATTTGCAATAACTAAACTGAAGGGAGGGCGGGAGGGCCCCCCCCACCCCCCCCGATTGACACACCTGATGCTAAATGAGGCAAGTCCAGATGATAGGAAAGCAGCGGATGCGTCTTTGATTTATGAACTTGATTAGAAATGAGGTGAGGAATGATCACGACTTTGTTGGCTGTGTTGACATTTTGATACAACAGTAAGCAATAAAGCTGAATTATTCTTATTTTATTTATTTTTTGCTGCTCAGAGGTACAGTTGTGATCTGTATCATGGCTCCTTGTATCTCTCCAACAAACCCCCAAAATTTGAATGAAAAAGGTCGCAAAGTAAAATGAGGCTCTTTTCTCATTGACAACGAGGCGCTCTAAAACCCTGGTCCACATGTCGGCTTGTCAAGTCAGACTTTCCCCCGTTCTTTTTGCCCTCTTGGCGCTTTTCCCTTTCACACATGCATGCACTTAAGGCTGGACAACGAAACATCCGAAGGGAAGGTGCGTTTTTGGGGTGCACGCATTGCTAGTTAGCTAGCTGCGTGTCGCCGGATAAGGAACAACATCATTTGAGGCATGCCCTGGCAATCAGGAAAACAGTTTCACGCTATATCGCCTCAATTAAATACTACATAGTTCTCCGTCTTTGTAAGTTCCCTGTTAAAAAAAAAACAACGTTTATTTAGCAACTCATCTCCGAATCTTTGGTCTTGAATGACCACTTGCATTTCGTGACAAGATCTGGAAACACGGCTGTGGAGTCGGAGTGCTTTGAGCGAAAAAGCTTCTTTAAAAGACTTCCTTGTCTCTTCACATCAAAAGCAGCTGACACAGAACCATCTAAGACCTAAACTGCGGCTCTTACAGGAATCACGCGTTTATATTCAAGCATGAAAACGACACCAGGCCGCTAATTACCGCACCTTGACAATCACCAATTAAAACGACAACACACAAAGCCGTTATTTGTCCCCGCCGCCGAAAACAGTATCACGCAGACATGCCCCCGATTAGCCCGCGGGAATTACACGGGGATCATAATGTGCGTGGCTAAGAGGCGCTAATAGCTCGTGGGACTGGCAAACACACGTGAGCTATTTTGGGGACTTAAATAACACGTTGGCGGGGCCCAAGAGGGCCTCCATTGAGGACGAGTCAGAGCACAGTAGCTGCCACTGAAGCTCTGCTGCGTTCCAAATTACCGCTCAATGAACGCGTCTCTGCTGGCGCTTTAAGATGTGACAGGTTTGCGCTTCGCGTGAAGCGTCGCTGGAGCGCTTTGTCAATATCAGATGCATCTTCAGGTCCGTGAAGTCTTTGCCCCCCCCTCACTACCAAGACCATTTGTAACACGAGCACTCAGAGGAAAAACTCTGAACAGAGACGTCAATTTTTATGACTCAAGTTAAATGTTTTTCTTTTCGTTCAAGTTGTGTGCTTGCCTTACGAATAAGGACAAAGATTGTAAACTAGTACATGGCCCTTAAGCTGGATATCAAATGCTATCCTTGATCTAACCTTTGGAAAATCATTTGAGCCTTTATTTGATTTCACCGATATCCATCCGCGTAAAATGAAAATAAATGTCAAACCATGGAGACGCGTGTTCACAACTAAAAATGGCCAAGTACATAAAATGAGCCGTGGGCGTGTCTGCCGAATTCACCAAAGCCACGCCTTGTTGAATTTCTCAACTGTCAATCAAATAACAGTTGTACGACCTGGAAAAACTTTGTTCAGCATCATGCTTGAACGACAAAAATAGATCGGCTGAAAGCCTCTGGTGCCTTCACTATACTGTATACCACCCGGTCAGCGAGGGGCTTTTCCACGCTGTGACAACGAGGCGCTCTAAGGTGGCCACGCCAGCACCAAGCTCGTGTCATGTTGACTTTAAAAAAAATAAATAAATAAAATTATTTAATTTAAAAATGTAAAAAAATTATACCTCACTCTCCTGCCTTTCTCTCCATTACAAACACATACCCAAAGCGAACAACAAAGCGCTCTAACAGCAGCCACACCAGCAGACTAACCGAAGGCTGGATTTGCAGGTTACAAATACGCCATTTCGCAGCTAACCTGTATGTAGGCCATCAAGTTCTTATGAGCCCAAGTGCGTCGGTGGGCCACATTTTAGCTAAGGCCAGGGAAAAAAATAAAATAAAAATGAGACATCAAAAAGGATTTTCATACATGAGTTCTACGGCGACATTTCGGCAACAGACGCCATCTCATTTGAGTTTTCCACCTTTATGTATTTGCAAAGCTTTTCTTTTTTGATCCTGTTGACCGAGCGGCGTCCACGCGATGATCACTGCCCCGCGACTTTTAATGATCTATTTGCAATTACGTTTTTAACAGGGCCTGTATGTGCTCACCAGACAGGAGCTGGCGCTCGAGTGGCTGCCACACGAGTCGAAGACTTTTCTGTCGCCTCCGCCAAGCCAAAAAATGTATTTTGGGCAATTAAATACAAACGCAACGCCAAGACAAATCTTCATGGTGATGGGAATATTTCGCTAGCGTCGTCTTTCTAGCGGGAATGCGGCGGCAGTCCAAATTAAAAGTGTCCGTGACGGCAGCAATGTGGCGCTAGGGCAAACAAAACAAAGATTCTTGCAACTTGCGTTCTGGGCAAAAAAAAGAAAAAGAAAAAAAGAAGAAGAAACTGACGCCACCACACACACACACAGACATGCATACACACACACACGTACAAAACTCCCCCCCCCCCCCCAAAAAACTAGTCCACCAGGAACAAGTTGAGAAAACATCGCGGACGTCTCGAATCTCACACACGGGATTTAAGTTGACTGATGATGGAAAAGATGATTAATCCTTAGTGCTCTCAAAATACACATAGCAATTTACATGTCCAACGTGAGCAAAATCCGGGCTTCTCAAACTGGGGTTCGCGAGCCATTCCTTGAGGCCCGCAAAATTATTCATCATATGGAAATATGGCCACTTGCCGGACAATAAAACCAACATACTTAAAGCACTTAACTCCTCCCTGCCGAACTGTGGACCAATGAAAAGTTGCGAAAATATGACTACTTCCCCTCGTTAAATTTTGGTGTGAATATTTTATTAATAATAACTATATTATAATACAATAATAATAATGGTAAGCTGCAACCTGATAACCAAATAAACTGTCCACTGTGGCAACCGCCGTCGCTGAAAGGGTGAATATTGAAGCCATGCTGAAAAAAATAGAACTTCACTCTCCGCCGAAAGTAGCCTCGTCATTGTTTTTCGTGACATTACGATTTTTTTCGAAAACTTTTCAAATCCACCCGGCATGTACGGGTTACGCAGTAGTAACTGGTATTCGGATTGTTGATTCGGATTATTATTTGATCTTTTTGGTTTTGGAACACCTATCCCAGTCTCCCCCCCCCCCGTGATACATAATACTTGTTTTGATTTTGAAATTACAAACACAGTCCGATACTCCGGTGGTCCCGGGGACATTTTGCGGCGCCGCTGACAGATTTACGAGCCAGATGATCGTAAAACGGCGCCGGAGGTGACATCAATCAACGGGACGCCGTGAGAATCGATAGACGATGGCCTGAATCGCACTCCTCGCCGCCTCCACCCCCCACACCCCCCCCCCTTTCGCACCTGAGCATCATCCTGCTTTCAATTTCCTGCCGCATTCGCTCCCCCACCCCCCCTCCCCACGCGGGTGAGAGGTTAACGCGGTAATAGGCGGCGGTGATTGGTGGAAGACGCTGGAGCGCATTAAGAAGCCGACGCTGCTTCTGTGGAGAGGCCCCCGCAAGCAGATGTGAGACTTCTGACAAAACATCTTGGAGATATTTGATTTGGACTCGACCGCTCGGGATACGGAGCGGGCTCGAGAGACGCCGGCTCGTAAATGTTTGTTTAAAATTTGAGCGCTCGTGTACTATTTATTTGCCCGATTGAGCCGGTCGTCCCGAGACAGCGGGCGCAATGCTAACAGGCCACAACAACAACAACAACACAAGAGAACTGAAAATTCTGAAGATACCGTTCAGCTATCTTTCCAAATTCACTTTGAAATGAGACGACGAGCCAACTATTTTCATAACAATGCTTTTGCACGCGATACACGACGCCGTCATGATGCCAAAAAGGCCCGAACGACGACAAAATTGTTGTTTGCAGTACGTCCCAACCTTGTAACCTCGTGCCGGGTTTTGAGGTGACTTTCCGTGCCGTTTACAACATCTTTGCTTGATGCGAGGCTTCTCTCGCGTCTCCACCCAAAAATGCAAAAAGCACATCACAGAAAAAATAAAATACATTAAATTAAAAATCCACCAATACGTTAGAGTGCACACAGGTCTGAAAATCATTCGGCTACTGTTTAAAGCTCGCACTGATTCTTTCCAAATTGAAGCCCGGGACTTTCCATGAATTTCCACTATGTTGAAGTTTCACGTTGAGCTCGTCGTCATCACGCGGAAAGACCACAACAAGAAAAAAAAAAGGGAGCATGAATTACAGAGACGACTAAAAATCACGATGGGACGCGAAGAGAGCGATCTTTTGAACTGAAGCTCGTCGTCTTCTGATGTATTTCCACAACACTTTATGTTATATAACAAACCACCGCGATGCAAAAAGACCGGCACAACAACAACAAAAACATTAAGCACATGAGCGCTATTTCTTACACATAAAATTAACACCTTTGGGTTTCTTATGTGTATCTTATACCTTAAGTACCTTGTACTTTATTTACAACATGAACTAACTTTTGTCTTTGTCTTTAAATCATTCTATTTTTCACAGCAGTATTGCAATCTCCACGGCACAGTTTTAAGGTTTAGCTTTGCATCTGCGAGAATGATCACAAAAAGTTCCCATGTGAGTCAATTATTATTTTATTTATTTTATTTTTTTAAACACAAAGGTTTGTGTTTGATTAAAGATGCAGATTAGAGCCAAAAAAATAAATTAATTAAAAATAAAGTTTCCTTCGCAATGCATGTTGCCAAAATGTGGCTCCCAAAACTCCAGCTATGTCTTGGGGGGGGGAAAAAAAAAGTTAAAAGAAAAAAAAAATGTAAAAAGTGACATTCTTTCACGGTAGAAACTTCTAACGCAGGTCGACCGTTCAATCTGTCCACCTCAGATAATATAATCACTTTGTCCGCATCGGGTGTTGCATAATGTTCGAATGCGTTTTTTTTTTTTTTCATTTACTGCTGTGGTTGCAGTTGCCACAATGAGGCACCTGAAATTTCAACTTTGCTGCCCCGAAATTCAGATCATCCTTAAAATTGAGAAGCTTTGCTTGGGGATTGTACAGGGATAAAAGCGAATGCTTGTCATTGGGCTCATTTGCATATCTCACAGTGATTTTTTGTTTTTTGGGGGGCAAAGTGTAAAAAAAAAAAGTCCTTCGGCTGTGTTCAATTTGATATACAAGAGTAAACAAAACAAACCAGAAAAAAAGGTGTTAAAATAGGAATATGGTATTTTTTTTCTCATGCCAAAATGTGGTTCCTGAAACTCCGGCTTTTGTCGCCGAAAAAGGATCCCTGCTCTGCGATGAAATGAAGACTCCCAAGAGGAAGATCAAAAAGGCGGGCTGACCGCATTTAGAGCAAATTAAATGCAGCTAAATCAGAAGGTGGCAATTCTTTTACGCTTTTGCGGTTACATGACTCGCCAAAATTAAAAAAACAAGCGATAAACTCACTGCAGACGTCACGGTGGCTCAAATTTGGTACCTGAAATTTGTCGCTTCCCCTCCACCCCACATCTGAAGCTTGAAATTTTTTTTTGGGGGGGGGGGGGGGGAAATGATGTGTGCAAACGAAAGACAGGTTGAATGCGGTTGAGCGAGGTTCCTGTCGATGATCATCCAGGATGCTTGACTCCCTCGCATCCACAACACCTGACCTGACCCCCCCCCCCCCCCCCCCCCCCCCCCGGCCAAGCGCGTAAGGAATCAAAGCGCTACTCACCCCAGAAGAAGTTCTGCTGGCATGGTGTGACGGTGCTGAAGAGGCTGTTGGACGCCATGCCGGGACCGGCTCTCGCTCCTCGGCGGTTTCTGTGAACCTTGACACGTCCTAAACCGTGTCACCGGTGGTGGGGGGGGAGGAGGAGGAGGTGGGTGAAAAAATACATTTGGGAAGCCGCGAGACATTGCGTTTACGTATCAACTATTCCGATGACCACAAGCATGAAGCCGGCGATGTTTTTTTTTTTTTTATGGAGGAGGGAAATGAAAAAAAATATATAGATCAGATGTTGCGGCGTACTTACTCCTTTAGCGCCCGTCCTTGTGACTGGTGCTGCTGGCCCGCGACCATTAACCATTGACGTTCCGGCCACGCCGAGCCCCGAGCCGCGCGTCTGTGGTTCTGTGGTTGTTTTGGAGGAGCACCTCGCGCAAAAACCCCAAAACGGCACCAGCGGCTTTAAAAACTGCTTTTCCTGCCCTCCACACGCCGTCACTGGAGAGCCTCGCTCACGTGCCCCCGCGACGTCACCGCGGTGGTGGGCCGGACCCTCATTGTGGTTTCCCTCTCTCCGCCCTTCACTCCTTCTTCCTCCTCCTCCTCCTCAGCTGCGCTTGCAGGCTCCGGTCTCCAGCGCAAGCATCTCCCCCATGTGTCAGGAGGCTCCACTCCCGCTTTCTCCCCCTCCAAAGCTGCTCTCTGACATCCGAGGAGACTGCATACAGAAGCAGTGAGAGTTGGCGTAGAAAAAAAAAAACTTGTTTGCAGAGGGGCGTGTGCGACGTGAGGAGCGGCTTCCCATCCGAGGGGTTGAAGCCGCCGCTCTGTTGCGTCGGTGACCGCAAAGGTTCCGCCATGTGCGTTTTGAGCCGGAAGGCGCGCAAGGGAATGCGTGGAATGAAGATGAGAAAGTCGCTTCGTCACCGACTTGGCGGTGACTCCGCAGAAGAAGCCAAAGGAGGGGGGGGGGGATTTAATCCCAGCGGCAATATAAACAGTAACTTGGCATAAAAATCAAAAAAAAGTTTTGAAATGATGTACAAAAAGTACACTAACTACAATGTTAGCTTGGGCTGTGCTATATGCCCCCCCCTCACATCAATATCCATCCATCCGTCCATTTTCCGAGCCGCTGCAAGATATTACATTCATTCATTCATTCATCTTCCGAGCCGCTTGATCCTCACTAGGGTCGCGGGGGGTGCTGGAGCCTATCCCAGCTGTCTTCGGGCAGTAGGCGGGGGACACCCTGAATCGGTTGCCAGCCAATCGCAGGGCACACAGAAACGAACAACCATTCGCACTCACACTCACACCTAGGGACAATTTAGAGTGTTCAATCAGCCTGCCACGCATGTTTTTGGAATGTGGAAAGAAACCGGAGCACCCGGAGAAAACCCACGCAGGCCCTGGGAGAACATGCAAACTCCACACAGGGAGGCCGGAGCTGGAATCGAAACCGGTACCTCTGCACTGTGAAGCCGACGTGCTAACCACTGGGCTACCGGGCCGCCAAGATATTACATAAGACGCCAATTCTCTTGTTCCATGCATAAAAAACTCACATTGCAGACATGATGCCATGGCAAACCCCAAATGATTTCGGCGAAAATGAATTCGCCTCGCTGCCCCAATACTTTTGGCGAGCGAATGTACACACCGATCCTATTTTACACCGATCCGCTGCAGGTATCGGGTTTTATGATGAGGTTTGCTCCATTGTCAGGTATTTAAATCCCCTGCTTAAATCAATAAAGTCCGTATTTATGAGCTATGAAATCTTATATGGTTATTTGTGTAATTGATGTCGGAGGGGCCCAATTAGTCATGATTAAACACGTTTTAATAGCCTCCGCGTGTGTGTTTTAGGACAATAAAGAATAATGACGTTAAATCTGAGACGCCCCGGCGGTTCCTCACGTCCTCGCCACTTACCGTTATTCTGCGCAGTGAAGAATTTACTTTGGCGCTGGGCACTCGGTAAATATTTGCCGTCTAAAACAAGAACATGCCTCCCGGGTCACAGCGCCGGCTCGGGATTGGCCGTCGCCATGCGGCTGTTGGCGGCAGGCAAACACGCCCCGGGCATCGGCGAGACGCGCGCCGGCTATTTCCACTCTGAGATTTAATGCGTGGTGTCAGCCGTGGCGTTTACCTTTCCCGCTAAAAATATCTCCGCTGTATTTTCTGGATATTTGGAAACGTTAGCCTTTCGAATAACAACTTTTAGCGCCGCGCGCCAACGGGATCGGATGCCCCGCTGTCAGAAGCGTTAAAGGCGCGAGACGAACGAGCGGCGGCATATTACCGGCAATCTGACGGCGGTGTAATTTGGACATCACGACTCAGCCTAAAAGACCGAATGAAAAATAAATCAAAAAAAGCCGACCGGTGTGGCAGGAAACATCCTGAGTGGCACACGCGAAGCTGTTCGTATTGAGCTGGTTTCATTTCAGATGCAGCGGTGCCTTGAGATTGAGTTTTAATTTGTTCCCTGACCACGCTTGAAATTTCAATTGATTTAATGTACACAAGGCCAAATAGCACTACCTAACATTGAAATTTAGCAAAACATACACAAAAGACATACATTAAACACAAAAAATAATTCAGCAAACAACGTCTCCTTCTGGTGTGCCCATCTTGGGCACCTGGGGGGCAAAATAAGTCAGACGAATATAACGTTCACCGAGTTGTCTCAACTCCTCTCAGCTCCTCAGTACGGCACTTATATAAAATGCTACGCTGAGGATGCAGAATATGACTGAGTACTGTGATATTGTCTGCAACATAGAGGCTATTTAGCGTTAGCGTCAAGCTATGTGTTTTTGTTTTAAAAGGTGGAATTTTCTTTGTATAGTTTCGTCCGACAGTAAACTTCAACAAACAATAAACAGCTCGAAGCGAGCATGCTTGACCTCTTATTTGGAGAATCCCCATTTCTTAAAAGCCGGAGAGTGAGAACAGGCACTCAGGAATTCTTTAAACTGATAATTTTCATATGATTGTGCTTTAATAAGTTTGAATGCGTTTAAAAGGTGTGCCCAAACTATAAAGCACATGATAGATGGTTTCATTGACATATACCGTACAGTATATTTGAAAAAATATCTATATTTATATACTTTGCCACAGCCTTGTTTGGATTTGGGGCTCACTGACCTCCATTCTGCCAGATCTGATCCGAGGCGGGGTATGCATGCAATAATCAGGCTTCTGCTTTTGTTTTTTGGGCTGCCGAGGCAAAAAAACATGAAGACGAACGTCCTTGATTGGAGGGGATTTGGAACAATTACTTCGTAAGAGGAGCCGAGCGAGTCACGCAAGAGCGCATTTGCGACGACGTCTGCAGTCCATGCGAGACCCGCTGTTTTCGCGGATTTAACGTCTCGAAAGCGCACTGTTGCTGGATGTAAACAGGGCATGCTATTGAAGGGGATGGGCGGGGGGGGCGGGAGGAGGGGGGGGGGGTGCGTCATGGGAGTCGTGCTGTGTCGAGACAATTCCCGACAGCTGTGTTCACGTGAAAGGCTGGAATACGATACGGAATATAATATTTAATTCATAAGATTTTCTCCTCCGGTGGCCGAATACGCCAAAGACTCCAGTTGAAGATGAAGAGCTTGGACGCGCCGTGAGCTCTGGTCAGGGTTCTGAAAGGCCCGCCCTGCCCCTCTGCCACTCAGGACCACACATGCGCGCACCTTCAATGTTATCTCAAGCCCTCACAGAAACATAATAGAGGTTTCACGTGTAGCTGAAAATTACACGCGCTCGCTACGGTTTCCTTCCTTCCTTCAGCTTGGAAAGAGGTTGTTTTCATTTTTGGGGAAAAAGTGTGAGTGGATAATGACACCCAACGTGGGAGCGAGGGCTGGGCGATACGACCTCAAAACAAAATCGGCCATCTTTTTCACAAAGATCTCATGTCCTGATTTCATCGATGTTTCCCTTTGATACATTTCTCAACTGTTCTGCTTTTAGTTATACCTTTTTAAAAAAATATATATTATTTTTTTACATATAGTGATGCCTTGTGATTTTTTTTTAAACTTCACGAATTTAAAGCACATGCAGGAATGATTCTCCACCTTGGAACTATGACAACTGGACTCACGATTATTAATAACCTGGTCCGGTGGCATTTCGTCAAGCTGATTTTATTGGAAGCAAATAAGGTATGGAAAAGTTCATTAGAAAAAAAAAAAATCAAGCAGATGAAGAAATGTAATTTGCAAGGACCAAAGTAAATTTTTTGCAGGGTTCGGATATGCCATGGGAAATTTTGACATTTTTGTGTTTTTTTTCTCAGTGGTCTTTTTTTTTGTGGTGTCTGGAGAACTGTTTTTGGAGTCACAAGGAAAATAAAGAAGAGGGAAATGTTTCGTATCGAATGGCGCAAGCGCAACCTAAACACGCATATGAAATTAAAGTTTTTATGAAGAAGAAAAAAAAAAAGAGGGCGGGGGTCAGATCATCAGATCATTGGCAAAGACGGCCGACCGCTGAATTCTTGTTCGACCCTTCATCGCTCATTTTAATCACGCTGCAGCATAAACACTCAGTGGCAGTTCAAAGGCACATGCTGACACACAAGCGGTGCATTCTGCGTGTTTGCTGACAAGTTGCTTTAAGCGGATTGATATAGAGCGTATATCCGTCTACAACCGGGACTCGGTGAGAATAACCGGTACACAGAATGGATAGACACTGTCAAAGACTTTGCCTATGTCCACAAACGGGCTATTTCTCTTGTTTACAAATCTTTTTAGTGCACACTTCTCCTTCGCTAAATAATCCATCCACCTCATAGCAGTAGCATATTGAGATACTGATTAGACAGCATGATAATTGCACAGACGTGCCTCTGGCTGCACATAATAAAAAGCTACTTGCTTATCACCTCGTGTAGCCCAACACATCTACATCCTGGAATTTATTAGGTGTGTAAAGTTGCTGGATATTGACAAAAACTGGTCGGCGCCATCTTCGAAACCGTTCCAGAAGCATTCCAAACATACACACTGAGTAACAGGATGACACGAGAGACTATATATGTCGTATTGTTGGATCTGCAGCATCTGATAGGGTTGACCACAGTATTCTGTTGGCTCATTTGCAGCACCAGGTGGACATTAGCGGAAGTGATTTAGAGTGGTTCGGATCCTATTTGCGAGAAAATACTTTTTTTTGTGTCAGCCTTGGTTGCGTTTGAGCACCGCCCTACCCCACTATGGTACGGTGTTCCACAGGGCTCAATTTTGGGGCTCCTGCAGTTTTCATTGCATTTTCTGGCCCTGGGTTCCATCTTAAGAAAGCAAGTTCTTTCCTTTTCACTGCTATGCGGATGTCATGTCAGTTCTATTCCCACTGAGCAAAAAGGACACATTCTCAACCGAAGCTCATACCAGGGATCACATAACTCCAATTCTGCCCAAACCGCCATAAAAGCCATGAAAAATTTCTGTCATATCGTGCAGGATATCTGCAAAAGACAAACACGTGCAAGGTGCGAATGATGCATCGCGATCCACCGTGAGAAAACTGTCCTCTGTATCCTCTGGTAACTCTGTTATTGTGCGGTGAAGCGCTTCACAGATGGGTTGGTCCAGTTTAAGCATCCCTTAAGTGCAAAGTCAGCACACATAATAACACGTCCTCGTCGCGATGATGCAAGGCCAGCGCAAGTCACATGACGACCAGCGTCATAAACAGAAATGTGTCACCGGGAAAGTGTGAGGACAACGCAGAAGGACCGTGACTCATTCAGCGTAGGGCACGCACAGGCAACCGCCGTGATCTTACACATAAGCGACCCATTATGTTGCCGTCTGTTTATTTGCCACAGAGAATAAAGCAGGCCTGATGGCAGCAAGCGTCTCCCGTTGGAGAAGCGAGCCAGTACGAGGGTGGCCCGTGTGGCAGCGACAATGGCGCAAACAAAAGCCTCCGCTGTCTTCTTTTTGTGACGGATAATTGTCCGCCTCACATGATTTCACAATGCCGTGACTCGATGCCCGGCCCTTCTAAAGCTGAATTTAGGACATTGTGGACAAGAGGCTGCTTTTCTTCTTCAATGTGGTTGAAAAAAAATGGGGGGAAGATACAAGCAGTGATGGATGACAAAAGGCAGAGAGTGAAAAAAGGATAGCTTGCCAATGAGCAAATTATGGCCTACGTTGTCCTTTGATTATCATTTAAAAATAAAAAATAAAAAGCTTGCCTTCCATCTTCAATGTTTGGTTGAAAATGTGATCCAAAAGTTACACCAACCCTCTACAAAATGTTCATTTTCAAATTCCTGGAACGAAAATGGAATAAAAATGACATGAGGCATCGCTCTCGTATTCCCGTTCCATTATCCAGTCCCACGGTGGAATACGACGAAGCACAGTAGCGACGGCCTATAAATGTAATTAAGTGGTGTTAATTTAATTATAAGCGACAAAATGCGTCTCCGGTGATATCCTAATCGAATTACCAGCCATAAAGATCCCAAGCCCATCAATCAAAATGCTTTATGACTTTCCGCTATCCACGAACGCTAATTGACGAGCGCCGATCCATTCAGACCGGTCCTAAATGTGGAAAGTGTGAGTCACCGCAGAGAAATAAAACAAGGATGTTTGCTGCTTGTGGTGGCAACGCATTCAAAACAAAAAAAATCATTCATCCATCAAAACTTTGGGTTGCCAGATGCATTCAAAGCACCCTTCTTTTTTTTACGTCAAGAGGGGCTGGCCACACGGGAAAAAGGCAACCAAAAAAAAAAAAAAAATACGTGACACACAGACACAATCCTGCCTGACGAGACAACTTCCCGAAGATGGAAAACTGCCGTGATGGTTTTTTAAAATTTATTTATTTTATGTCACCAGGGATGGAGAATCCGAGCCATTTCAACAGGATGAGGTGACCAAGATGAGCATGCCAAATCTGTCGCACATTTTCGCCAAACAAAAACAACCGCGTTTGTTACGGTTCGTGTTAGGATGGGTTCGGGGTGACGGCATTTATAACGCTACCACGCGGGGAAAATTGCCTAGTTGACTTTTTCACCCACATTTGGCGCGGTTGCCATTTAAAAACAACACAGACGAAAGAAAAAGGATGACTGTGGTGGCTAAAAAGCTAACGTAGATCAACTAATGTTCATTTTCCAAACTTGACCAATCTCTATCTTAGGGGTCAATTTTGTATTTTTGTTCTGACCCTAAAATGTATTCACGAAAAATCAGCATTTTAAAAATTTATCTTTCTGGTTCGGTTTATTGTCACGTTTTCTTTTTTTTTTTTTAACTTTTAGTTGCCAAGAAAAGATGGCACGACGCGATGCTTCGCATACCCCGGATGCCGCGCCATTATCGTACAGCTCGCGGTTTTACTGGATGCGCGTTTCGTGAACTGCGAGCGCTCTCCACACATTCCAGCCCGGATGAAATGTCGGAATGTGAGGCACGATGCTAATTTGAAGACGGAATAAATCTATAAATCTGACTGTGTTTCTCTGCCCCGCGGACACGCAGCCACGATAATTACGGGTTGACTTTACAGACGTTCAGACGTCTCTCATCAGCGAAGCTAATAGCATAAGCAGCAGGCGGCTACGTGCTTACTCACCGTCTCGCGGTTACGGGGTGAGCGGAGGTAAGCTACAACGCTGATATCATTAGAAGTGGCCGCGGCTCCAATTTCAAGTTGTTAAGACAGAGACTGGCCGTGTGGTTAAAAGTCATTAACTGTTTATCTGTTTAGGAGTCTCGGCCTCGGGATGGATCCATTATTCATGAGCCACCAAATCAGACGGGATTTAAGATGCGTGTGTTGGGCCAGCACTTTTTTTTTTGCTTCCAAAATAGTCAAGTCAAGTCAACAGTATTTATAGAGCACTTTCGAACAGCCATCGCTGCATACACAATAAACAGTAAGACGAATCGGTACAGACTATAACCTGTGGCGAAGAGCGAAAAACCGTGTGCAAATTGACGCCTCCCCTTAGAAACTAGTCGAGAAACTGACTGATTAACGGACGAAGATATGAAAACAGGGAAAGGCAACTGGCGGTCTGAAAGAAACGTTTTTATTTTCTTTCTTTTTTTTTTTTTTTACGAATCAATCAATTAAGAATCTTTCTATGCAGGACAAAGACAACATTTTGGTTTCATCTTGGTTTCCTGTTCAGCAGTTTTTGTGCCATCTTTGAATGCGAGCCCTCTGCACTGGGAGGGGAAAACAAATTTACCGTATAATATAAAAAAAAAAATCACATAGATTAGAGCAGGTATTTTACAGGTATGTATGTATTTTGTCCAGATTTTAAGATGCAATTTATGTCCTAAACCTGTTTAGGAAATGCACCGCTGATGAAAAAATAATTGTCCTATTACCTTCCCTTCAAATAAAACAAAATAAGTATTAAGTGTAGTACCAAGCGTTTCCTTTATCATGCCATTGAAGCCAATGACAAAACTACTAAATAGAAGCAAAACATCCGTCCATTTTCTTCTATTTCTCCAGGGTCAAGTCACAGGAACAGCAGCTTCCAACAGCGGTCCACAACAAAAACAAACGTCTGCAACTTGTTGAGACAATTTTGCAATGTTTACACTCGCTCTGTTACATAATGCTCGACGCCTCAATGTCCAAATGGGAGCAATAAAAGATGGCTTTCATTAGTGGCCGGCGCACCGTATTGGGTCGTGCTTTTCAAAACATGCTAGCGCGTTGCGCACAAGCAACGTGCGCAAACACACACACACACACAGTGCAGTGTGAGAGCGGGAAGCCGATGCTAGATTGCCGAAAGGGAGAGTGGCTCTTTTCCAGGCTAGGCCACTTTGGGAGTCACTCCACACACGCACACACACACACACACACATACACACAATCTCACACACAGGCGGCCGGCCGGCTTTCCAGTTGTCAGTGTGACGGGGTTACCTCTGGGGCCCGGGCTGCATAAACACACCCATGACCCAAGACAAACTTTCACAATTCCGCCAGGTGTGCAAACAGCGGGCTGCGAAAAAATACCTTAAAAAAAAAAAAAAGGTCTGACCGTGCAAAAACAATACAAGTGCCTCTGATGAACGCGCGCGAACGCAAACTGACAGTGTGAGAGGCAGCGGGAGCGATGTGGAGAGGAAGGAAGCCGGATCGGCGAGGTCCCGCACGTACGGAGGGGGCGGGCTTTGAAAAGGTACTCCGCAGGGCACTTCACCGGGACAGCACACGTTCTCAAAAGCCGAAGGGGTCTGCGATGGCCCCGGCAGTAAAGCGCACACTCGAGTTGACTTGAGAGCCCCCCCGCGGTGACCTTTTCAAATTGTGCCGGTCCGTCGGTTTAGGTTGGCTGCGATATAGCCTTTCAGAGCAAGCCAAAGACGACCTGTGAACACCCAGTACCTGATTTACTAAGATCCCACAAAACAGGCGTTAGACACAGATTGCACACTGCTGCTGTTGGGCACGTGCCCATCACGAAAACAGTTGTTCTGGACCAACCAGGCTTTCTGCGTTTGCTTCAAGATGCAAAATCAGCCACCGCAATTTCATCAGTCTCATTGCATTTTTTGTTGTTGTTGTTTTTTGATGGCTGGCACCATCATCTCATCTCAATCTTTCAAAAACCCGAGGGGTGTCTAAGCAAGTCCCTTTGCTCTCGGTGGCAGTGATGAATCACCGTAACATTGTACAGCGCCGTTCTGGGCACCTCGATCAGATACGGTCGCGCATCTCGCTTTGCCACGTCTCTATCCAAAACTGAACAGTTTGTGAATGTCAGCGTGAAGATGACCAGATTAAAACCATTGCACGCACAATCAAGTTTTTGTACGCACAAGCCTTCCGTGAATCAGGCGCCAAGTGAGCCTGAAAAACTCTTGGATGGTGCTGACGGACATGGACAACCCTGGCGGCTGTGCGCCTGTTCCTGATTAGTCAGACGTGCCGATGAGTCTCTGCTTTCATGGCCCTCGCGTCTCTTTCATCGGCCAGCAAAGTCATCGCACGAGCTGCTGAAGTGATAGCACGTTATTCTTAACGGGGCCTCCCCCCGCACCCCCACACACACACCTTGGCAGCACACCAGCATTCGAGGAGGCGGGCATCAATCGTTGCGCATCTCGGGATTAGCGATAGTTTACATCGCAGCTGTTGTGACGGTAAACTGCATTGAGAAATGAAGGCGTTTGGCAGAAAGTCGTGAGTCATGATTGCCAAGCGCCAGCGATCTGTGATCATCCGTCTTTTTCTTTTCCCTCCGGCCGAGAGGAAACATCTTGTGGATTTCCCCAGGAGCTGTTTGCCTTTTGTCAAATTGTTGCTATTAGCGCCACGCTGTAAAGTCAAACCTGTCAGAGCGTCTGACAGTAATTAATGGCGACTTTACAGACTGGGGGGGGTGTGGGGGGGGGGGTAGCTTCTCTGAGAAAGTCAGAGGTGGGACTTTGGTTGAAAGCGGCATTTCTGGCGGCCCGCTATTCTGCCGATGGAGATTTAGCATAGCTTATTAAAATATGAAACAGCAGGAGTGGAAAGCGTGATACGGAGAATGAAGATGAGGAGAGAGCTAGAGAGAGGCTGCCTACTCCCCCGAAAAAGAACAAAACAAAAAAAGTTGGAACTTTGCTCGCCAATCTGGTGGTTGTATGATTCCATTAGCTGCTAAATGCTACCTTTGTTGACAGTTGAACAGCTGTAAACTAGTCAGTATCCTCACTCACCGTCCCCCGAGCACGCTCCTTTTTAAGATCGATCGCTGCCCGTTTTGAAAGCTGGCCCGGTTATAGACTTCTCAGTCTCACAGACCGCAATGATATTGTCCCGTATTGTTTTTATTTAACCGCGCTGTGACAGTATTTTTAACTTAGACGTGCCGCCACTTCATGTGACGTCGTAAGTATATTCTCGATGTTGATTGGCTGTTTACGACGCCATAAAAAAATGAGCGAGGAAGCAAAACGCTCAGCTCACATTGCTTCTGACCACAGCATTATCGTCCTTGATTTCACATTTTTTACGGCCTCTAGGTGTTTTTCATTCAAATACTTGCAGTCGTTTGGACTTTAAGACCTTGGCGGCTTAAATTAGTATTGCTTAAGTTGCAACAAAGTAGCAAAATTCTTCAGCTTAGCACACACTTGCAAAAACTCTCTTGTTGTATGTTCCAGTCGCACACCAAATACGACGTACATTCGTTATTCTGTCTCGGACGGAGGAGTAAACGTACTTGGCGTTGCAAATGTGACGCTCGCCTTGTCAAAGCGGACATTCTGTTGTGCTTTTATTTTCAGTCGGCAAATGAGCGGAGACCGAGGTAACCATCATTTGCTTCCTGGCGTAACTTAAGAAGAGCCCTCTGGAAACATCTGCAGTCTCTAAAAAGGACAACGCTTACTCCAGGACCATTTCATCAAAGGTGGAGACACACAAGAAAAATAAACCAAGGCAAATATTATTTCTGGCTCTGTGATGCTTTGACGTTAACGGTGATGTATGACCTGCGACGTATATGCTTTAATAAATGCCTCTCAAAATGCGGCAGAGGATCCCAGGAAGAAAACCGATTTTTTTTAAATATTCGATGTTTCTGCGCACTGGTTTTGATGAATGAAAATGAATGTTTTGGGAAACAGTCATAACTCTACTCGAAACTGTATTTATGGATTTAAAATTTCAGTCAGCTCCCCACAGGGTCCTTTGCAAATCCTCCAAGCGTTTGAAATGTTCCTTTATGGGCGCTAATTGCTCTCCGGAAGCTTCCGCCATCCTCTTTTAACACTTTCATGTCCTTGTCGTGAATGGCGGCATCTGATCGTCTCCGCAACGTCGCGTCGGCTGGCCTTGATCTCTGGCGAGAAGACCACCAAACTTGCGCAAGTTTTTTAGGCGCCCCCAGCCCCCGCTCTCTTGCTCCCTCGCCGCCGCGTCCATTAAATCATCTCGCCCCGCTTCCATCTCAATATAGCCGTGTATTTTTGAACTAAGACAAATATTTGACTTATGCATACTGTAGGTGCAGGGCGGCTGGGCTGTGGCCAAAAACACCATTATCAAAACGCCCGTGAAAGGGGAACATTCATTGGGGGGGGGGGGGGGGGGGGGGGGGCGCACATGCGGCATTTATTTGGTAGCTTCTGATAAGCTACAACTAAACTCAAAAACAACAGCTGCAAATCGTAAGTACAGTGTGTAATTTCATTATTTGCCCTTTTCTGTATCGCATAACTACTGTAAACTATTTGCTGAAATATGCGCCAATCCGCATATTTTTTTCCCCCAGTCTTTCTGCCACTTAAAGGGAAACGCAACCCGAGAGGTCAAAACTTTTATTCTATTTTAAACGTGCCTATCTTCTTTACCAGAGTTCAGATTTTTTTTTGGGGCGGGGGGCGGGTACCGTAGCCTGACAGAGTCCTGGTCTTTGATCCAAATAGTGATACTTAAAAGCCACAGAGGTCACTCGGCCTCATAGCTTGTTTGTAATTCCTCTTTTTTTTTCTAGGTTTTGGCGCATGATCAAGATGACGGAGAAAATAAAATGTCGTGCATGGTAATACCTTTTTTTTTCTTTTTCGCCAAGCTAGCTAAATGCCACGCAAGAACCATCAAATATTATACGGCGCACATTTCCGGCTCACATGACCCAACCACCGTTGCCTTGGTCTCTCTTTCATTGATATATTTCACCACATGTAATAAAATCCCAATCTTGTAACGTTCAGCGTCCTGTATGGCTCATATAAAAAAAATTTTTTAAAATTCGGTGGATCGTTTGTGTTTCTACAGGACCTGGACGAGGTGTCAAAGGTTTGCTGCACATCGGCTGGCACGGCTCATACAGCATTTTGATGTTTTTGTACCTCTCCGCCTCGCCCCGCTTTTGTTCGTCTCTTCCTGTTTTGTGTTCTCCCGCAAGAAAATTAATGCGGCAGACATATGGTCACCATCCGCGTGTGGATTTCGGCGTAATGGAGGAGGGACACTGTTGGCGAATTACCATCTTTTGATCTGACGCGAAAACCCTCGCATGGGTTTATTTCTCCGCATCCTCGGCGAAATGCGGAGCGACCTCAATTCTGGAAGTCATTTTGGTTCTCGGGGGTCGGGGGGCGGGGGGGGGGGGGCGGGGGGGTTAAGCCTCGGCGTAAACCCATTGTCTTTGCGGACGCTAGGGAAAGGAGCGCAGGCTTCTGTGCTGGCAGCTTCTTCGCCACTTGGGCTTGTTAACACTGCCGGCCCAAAATCCAATTTTCAATCTCCCTGCCTTGAAACCGTCTTGATTTCATGAAGTCTTGAAGAGCAACGATCCCGATCTAAGCGCTTGACAAAATGACAGCGCAGATGTCGGCGCTTCGACTTCAGAGTTGATTGATACTTGACACTTCAGAGACTCCTTGTGGTTGCCTGATGACTTTCCTCGCTGGTACCAAATGAAGAACAGAACTCGGCAAAACAAAGTCGTGCTTGTGCATGACAGTGCACCATCTTAGGCCACAAAAATATTCCTCCGCATCATGGGGCTGCTATGGGCATTAAAGGAGAGAAACCTGTGTGTGTGTGTGTGTGTGTGTGTGCGTGTGTACAACAACCTCCTCATACTTCAAATTCAACAAATGACTACTTTCAGTTCTTTACAACCTATAAAATGTCACAAAACACTGCTGTGTATCATAATTTGGAGCAGTGCATTTTCACCAAAACTATTTTGGGAGATTTTTGAAACTAAAAAAACTGAGTATGATTAGAAGGCTAATTCGCCAACAGATTATGACTTGAAAATTGTGCTCAGGGCTGTTTGCTGTACATATTTTCAGGTATAGGCTCTAAATGGTCATTAAAAATAAAAATAATAATAATAATAATTTTAAAAGAGGCACTTTGACCTGCAAGCGTAACGCCACCCTTTTTGCACGGACTGCTTCGAACACTCCGTCAATGCTCCCCGCCGAGGAAACGTCTGGCCTGTTGGGTGACGTCCCAAAATGGCCTCCGGGTTTCCAACTTCCACCCCCCCTCCCCCTCCCCCACATTTCAAATATTACTCAGCGGCAATTAGGGCGCCACTCGACAAGGCGACGACCTACGCACATCCACAGCGCCGGGGCGTCTGCAGATTGACTAATGTTGCGCTTTAGTAAGCAGGCGCAATTACAGCCTGTGAACTTGGCGGCACTGGCGACCGTGGCGCACGTACGGCAGCCCCCCCCCCCCCCCTGGCTCGGGATTGTCACCGGGGCCGTCTGGAGACACCTCGGCGGTAATTAGAGTAAGACCCCGCGAAGAATATCCATCAGGTTGCCGCTCCAGTGACTTGCGAAGCCCCCCCCCCCCCCTCCCCATCACCCTTCCTCGAAGCGACATACTCGCCAGTGTACGTCGCACACCTCAACGCCGCCTACACACACGTGGAAGCAGTCAGCGGACAGCCAGCTCGGCCCGGTCTTAAAGTCAAGACGCGGAGGGGCTTTGAATGGATGATCTGTTTACGGAGCAGAAGAAAGGCAGACTATCGGGTTGCCAGATCTGGAACGCATTGATGTCAACGACGCCGGTTTGTCAGATGAAACTGCCAAACGTTTTGATACGCAGCAGATGACTCGCAGGAGCGATACAAGCTCTTTGACAACTGACAAGGAGAAGGCAGATCCGGGAGGGGG